>NC_067249.2:209629694-210254694 GCF_019359855.2 Lolium perenne
TCACAGCATATTTTCTTAGAACCAGGGTGCAGCCTCTTAAAGCTCGCAAATACCCTCTCTGGAAGTATGCTGGCGACAAGGACGTAGATCGGTTGTCGGCGGATTTAGAGGTCAAGGACTTAGAAAAGCTTGTCCGAAAAATCTCCTCCCTCAGCAAAAAAGATCTTGTCCCTTCTTCCTATCGTGTAAAACCGTACAGCGCCACCAATGCGCTTCCCAAGGTAAACTTTGTCGATTGATTTGTTATTGCCTTGCTATCTTTTTTTTGTAACTCCTTTCTTGACATCTTCCCCTGTTTTTTTTATATATAGAACCATCCAAATCTTGTCTCGCTTCTTTCCTTCCTGAAGGTGGAGAAGTCGAGGAAAGGGCCGTTGTCACCGACGACAACCAAGATGCCCCCTCTTTTGTGAATGAACCCATAGATTCTCAAAAATCTGCGGGATCTTCTGAAGGCACTGCATCGGCACAATCTCCTCCTCCTGATGTTTCTCCAAAGAACAAAAGGAAAAGGGACGATGTCGAAGATTCCGGCACCTCCAAAGCCGAAGAAGTTGCTCCTTCACGCCAGAAGGCAGCTTACGACCCATACCTTGAGTCCCTCATCAGCTCGTAAGTCACCTTTTTTTTATTTGCCTGTATTTTTGTACTCGAAGATTTTTGTCTATCTTGCTTTTTATGCTGCCGACATTTAATCGCAGTGATGATGAGGAAGAAGTACCAGTTGTTGATGTGGCTGCTCAAACGAGTACGTCACATACTCTGGTTGTTTCGGAGACGCCAGTTGAAGGAGAGGAATCCTCGCCTCCTCAACAAAACGTCGGCGCTCCTACTCCCCCTTCAAGCCCTCTTGTCCCTTCACCAAAAAGGACAAGGGTTGAAACAATCCCGGAGCCTACCCTCCAATTGGGTAGCTCCTCTAACCCTCTCTTGGATGATGTAAGTTCTTAATTTTCTTGTCACTGTTTATATTTCCTCTGTTTGCTTCTTTATGCCATCATATTTTTCCCATACCGACATTTTCTTTCTTTGTCCTTCTTTGACAGCCTATGATCAAAGAGCTTGTGCGCATCGGTGCCCAATTCATTGGGTACCGTGAGTATGCCAGTAAGACTGAAGGTAATAATTCTTTGCTGACCCTTGTTTATAACTTCTTGCTCCTGTTTTGTCGCAATTTTGACAATTCTTAACTATTTTGACAGAAAAAACTTGCGGAGGCCAACAAGCTTGTCGACACGCTTGCTCAGAAGTTAGAGCAAAGTGAAGCGGCTCGCAAGAAGGCTGAACTTGATGCTAGTAAAGCTAAAGCGGAGGCTGATAAGGCCAAGGCAGAAGCTGCTGGTGTCAAAGATCTGCAGAAAAGACTTGATGATGCCGAAACTGCTTTGAACGAGCACAAAGCCGCCCAGGCTACTCGTGAAACGGCGATCATCAAACGCTTGAACACGCAGAATCAGCGCTTTGTCAGTAAGTTTGTCGATCCACTCTATTTTTCTTTAGACTTGGTTTTCTTTATTTACTGTCGACGAACATATATTTTCTGCGACAGGTAAAACAAACCAAGAATTCGAGCTTGAAGATCCTGACAATGATCCTCTTCTTGATGCGCTCTCTATGCTTGAGTTTCATGGAACCGAAGCTCGCGAAGGCATTGGACATGCTGATTCAGGATTGTTGCGGCTGTTCCCCTACTTCTTCCCGAAGAAAGCGGAACCCAAGACTTTCCTTGCTCTTGCCAAGGACTTCAACCCACTAGAGGATCTTGGACTGAAGATGCGCCAGGAAAACATGAAGATTGTTGTCGAAAACACTGTTGCCTTGGTCGCTGATAGCCAACAAACTATCGACTGGGCAAAAGTAGGCGACACGGAACAGATAGAGCAAACAAAATGGCGATCGCTGATTAAGGCGGCAAAGCCCAACACGAAGAAAATCCTGGCCTATCTTGGAATCAAGCCATCTTCAACTCCTAGCTCATCAAAGCCGGAGGTCTAGTTGAATGCCCCTTCTTTTTATTTTTTCTGTTTCTCTAGCTATTGTCGCCATATTAGCTTTGGCGACAATTACCTTAGTAGTCCTTTTGAAGAACTCCCTCTGTAATATCCATGTAAATTTCCCGAAGATCAATGGAATTCTGTCTTGCGCAATCATTTGATATTAAAATTTTCTTTTCCAGTTGATATTTGATAACTACTCCGCCAACCCTTGTTCTGCCGATACTTCGCCTGCTTCTTCATTCTCGAAGAGAACCCTTGTCGAAGATTTTTCCAGTAAACATTTGTCGCAAGATTTGCAAGAACTTCGCCAACAACTCCAATCCATGAAGAAACAAACTCTTGCGATGATGGAACAATCTCGACAAGCATCCGAGAGAGAGAAAATTGCTCTTCAACAGGCGAAAGAAGCCATTGCTGCAAAGGATGCTTTGCTTTATTCTTTGAGGCTACCGAAGCTTCTTCTCGAGAAAATTATATGCTTCAGCTAATGACTGACGCCAGCTTGGACATGACAGGTATGTTTCTTGTTCATAACCATGCTGGATGTTGTTTTCGCTATTTTTTCCTTCCTTGACAATTTAGTTGCTGTACCAGGCTCATTTTTGGATACTGCTGCCGAAGATCAACGTGTTGAAGCTCGAGCCAATGTTTTGCTCAGACTAGCTGCACAACATGGTTCTAATTTTTGGGTTACCCCTGAGCGTACCCGCCAAATTGTCAGATTCCAAGATCGCGCGGCTCAGGTCCGTGACTTCCTTGACTTCTGTACGAAGACTTTGTTTTTGGTTTATGGAACCATGTTCCCTCGCAACAAGATGCCAGAAACTCTTCCTGCTTTAATGGAAATTTTCTGAGATGCTCCTCGAATTCATGGCTTTGTGCGGGCTCAACTCTCTGCTGGCGCAAGATTTGCCATGATGATGATAAAGATTTGCTATCCAAAATTGCCCATGAATCAAATTGTTCCCACGTGCCTGGCTAAGATGTCGAAGAAAAAGAGAAACATGGACAAGATTGATGATCTGGTGACTCCTGTAGCCGAAGATATGATGGATGAACTTCTTCGGATGGATTCTGAGTTCTTTGTGAAGGGTAGCTATGCCGAGCATAGTACTCGTCCTTCCAATGAGCGAATAACCATAGACCATGTGCTAGGTATCCATTGAGGGTTTTCTCCTTTTTCTTGCTGTAGTTTCACCATTGATATGTTTTTGTGTATTTGAAAACATGATCTATATTGTAAAGCTGTCAACTCTGAAAATATGTATTATTTCTATTTTTGATCATCAAGCCCCCGAGCCTTTGGCTGGAGTTTATACTGCTTTGTTACCCCGAAGATTTTTCTCTTGTTACAAGGAGATATATATATTTTGCTGTCGATGGGTGCAAGCCCCCGAGTGTCTTGGTGGTGACGTTCTATATTTTTGTTGCGAGGTTTTTAAACCAAAGCAGTAAAATTTTGACGAGTACTCTATATTTATAGTTGTTAGCTCCCGATGTTCTATATTAGCGAGGTATTCTTGTACCAAGGCGAAATATTTCGGTAAGTCTTCTTTATCTATATTGTGTATATTTTGTAACTTGAAGGCGTTGAGCCCCCGAGTGTGTCAAAGAATAAGAAATATATCTCCACTATCTTTATTATATTGCAGCACCGCGAGCCCGCCTCATTAAAAACCTTTCCGGCCCCACTCGGTGCCCCGAAAAGGAAAGAAGTGCGTCTGAAAACTCGCGGGCGTTTCAGTACATTGTATTTTTACAGAGGAGGACTATATTTCGACTCTAGGCGTAGAACCGCCTGAGCTGCGCCACGTTCCAGGGGTTTTTCTCGGGAACCCCTGTCTTCTTGTCCTTGATCCTGTATGCACCTCCTTCGATTACTTCTGTGACGATGTAAGGGCCTAGCCATGGCGACTCGAGCTTTTCAGTACTTTTTTGATTTAACTGTAAGACCAAATCTCCGACCTGAAAAGATCTTGCCCTTAACCGTCGACTGTGGTAGTTTTTGAGGTCCTGCTGGTATTTGGTGACTCGTGAAAGTACTTCATATCGAGCTTCATCGAGTGCGTCTACGTCGTCCTCCAAAGCTTTTCTTGAAGTTTCTTCATCATACTCTGTCACTCTTGGAGAATCATGCTCTATCTCAATTGGCAGTACTGCCTCAGCTCCGTGGACGAGGAAGAACGGAGCTTCTTGTGTTGCCGTATTTGGTGTTGTTCGGATGATCCATAAAACACTTGGCAATTCTTCTGGCCAGGTATGTCGAGCCTTTTCAAGCGGTCCTAGCAAGCGCTTTTTGATACCATTGCAGATGATGCCATTGGCTTTCTCGACTTGGCCATTGGTTTGCGGGTGCCCAACTGACGCAAAGTGCAATTTAATGCCTACTTCTGCGCATTACTCCTTGAATTCCTTGGATGTAAAGTTGGTACCGTTGTCTGTGACAATGCTATGAGGCACTCCGAACCGAAAAACGAGGCCTTTCACAAACTTTATTGCTGATGCTGCATTTGGTGAATTTATTGGCTTCGCTTCTACCCACTTTGTGAATTTGTCGACAGCAACCAACAGGTACTCATATCCTCCTGGCGAAGCTTTGTGCAACTTGCCCACCATATCAAGTCCCCATTGGGCAAAGGGCCACGACAATGGTATTGGCATCAGCTCTGCCGCCGGAGAGTGAGGTTTTGCGGCGAATCTTTGGCACGCGTCGCAGGTTCTTACTATCTCTTTTGCATCCTCGATTGCTGTCAACCAGTAAAATCCTGCCCGAAAAACCTTGGCTGCAATAGCTCTGCTGCTCGCGTGGTGACCACATATTCCTTCATGCGCATCTTTTAGGATTATCCTTCCTTCTTCGGGTGTGACGCACCTTTGCAGGACGCCTGAAATACTTTGCTTGTATAACTCCCCTTTGATTACTGTGAAAGCTTTGGACCGTCGAATAATTCGCCTTGCCACAACTGGATCGTCGGGTATTTCTTTTCGAAGGATATATGATATGTAGGCTTGCATCCAAGGAACCTCTATCATCATCACAAGCTCTTGGTCTTCTTCGTCCTCCATGACCTCCTTGAGGGGCGCCGAAGTTTTTTCTTCCTTTGCTTTTTTCTGCGCCTTCTTCGGCTTTGTGGATCTCTCCGCTATTTCTTCCCAAAATACACCTGGTGGGATTGGGAGGCACTGCGACCCGATGTTTGCGAGAACGTCGGCTTCATCATTGCTCAACCTACTAATGTGATTTACCTCGCATCCATCAAACAGCTTCTCAAGCTCATTGTACACCTCCTTGTATGCTATCATACTATCATTGACTGCATCACATTGGTTCATAACTTGCTGAGCCACCGATTGTGAGTCGCCAAAGATTTTTAGTCGAGTTGCGCCGCAAGCTTTCGCCATCTTCATTCCGTGTGTGAGGGCTTCGTATTCTGCTTCATTTTTGGATGCGTTTGGGAATGTCATCCGTAGGACATACTTTAATTTGTCGCCTTCAGGTGATATAAGTATCACTCCTGCGCCAGCTCCTTCTACTCTCTTGGATCCATCAAAGTTCATAGTCCAAGTTCTCGACAAATCTGGGGGTCCCGTGTTTTGCAGCTCCATCCACTCTGCAATGAAATCTGGCAAAACTTGCGACTTGATTGCCTTTCTTTTTTCATACGTGATGTCCCGAGGAGAAAGTTCTATTCCCCAAAGGGAGACACGCCCTGTAGCTTCTGGATTGTTCAATATATTTGAAAGAGGTGCTTCATTGACTACTATTATCGGGTGTGCCGAAAAATTGTGGCGCAACTTTCTTGCCGTTGTAATCACTCCATATGCTAGCTTCTGGTACTGTGGGTACCGCTGTTTGGAAGGCGGTAAAACTTCACTGATGAAATATATCGGCCTTTGCACTCCATGGAGTTTCCCTTCTTCTTCTCTTTCAACGACTAACACCGTGCTAACCACCTGGGGTGTGGCTGCAATGTACAGCAGGAGAGGTTCCTTTTCCTTCGGCGCCACCAAGATTGGTGGTGTCGAGATTGTGTGTTTCAAATCCTCGAAAGCTCTATCGGCTTCTTCATTCCACTGGAATTTCTCCCCTTGCTTTATTAAAGCATAAAATGGTAACGCTTTTTCTCCCAGCCTGGCGACGAATCTGCTTAAAGCTGCGACTCGCCCAGTTAATTGCTGTATTTCTTTCAACTTTGTTGGCTTCCTCATTGTTACGATAGCTTGTATTTTGTCGGGATTTGCTTCAATCCCTCTTGCTGAAACTAGAAACCCAAGAAGTTCTCCTGCTGGGACGCCGAAGGAGCACTTCGTCGGGTTCAGCTTGAGGCAAAATTTGTCGAGGTTGTCGAAGGTTTCCTTGAGATCCTCGATCAGCGTCGCCCCCTTTTTTGACGTTATGACGACATCGTCGATGTGTACTTGTACATTTTTCCCAATCTGTGTCGCCAAACACTTCTGCATCATCCTCTGATATGTTGCTCCCGCGTTTTTCAGACCAAAGGGCATTGTTCTGTAGCAAAACACGCCGTAAGGTGTGATGAATGCTATTTTTACTTCATCTTCTTCTTTTAACCTGATCTGGTTATAACCAGAATATGCGTCCAAAAAGGAAAGACGTTCACATCCTGCCGTGGAATCGATAATTTGGTCGATCCTCGGGAGGGGAAAGTGATCCTTTGGACAATGTTTATTGAGACACGTAAAGTCGACGCACATGCGAAGGATCTTAGTGTTTTTCTTCGGCACCAACACTGGATTAGCTACCCATGTGGCCTCTGTGTGCAGCTCCTTGATAAAACCAACTTCTCTTAGTCGATCAATTTCTGACAGCATAACCTTGCGATTTGGTTCCGAAAAACGTCGCAAGGGTTGTTTGATTGGTCTCGCTAGTGGATCCAAGTTTAGGTGGTGCTCGGCAAGTTCCCTGGGTACTCCTGGCATGTCAGCTGGACACCATGCGAAGATTTTCCAGTTCTCACGGAGGAACTCGACGAGCGCGTTTTCCTATGCGATGTCCATGTCGTTTGCGATGGATGTCGTCTTTTTTGGGTCTGTCGGGTCAATCTGCACCTCCTTAGAATTTTTCTCAGTGTTGAAAGTTGATTCTTTATTTGGCCTTCCAACGTCTGGCAGCACGTCGTAGTCAGTCATGAGCCTTGACGCCAAATACTCAGCTTGCATCCCGAAAGTTTCTGATATTCGATGAAAATCCTTATCACATTTATCGGCTAGGGCGAAGCTTCCTTTGACTGTGATTGGTCCCTTAGGTCCAGGCATCCTCCACAACAGGTACGTGTAATGTGGTACCGCCATAAATCTAGCATATGCTGGTCGTCCCAACAAAGCGTGGTACTATGACGGGAAATCTACGACTTCAAACTCCAACTTCTCGATTCTGTAATTTTCTCGGGTCCCAAACTGAACATCGAGATTAATCTTCCCCAGCGGATAACTTGGCTTCTCTGGTGTGATACCGTGGAATCTCGTGTCTGTTGGCTTCAGGTTTGCTAAGGATATGTTAATCTTCCTTAATGTATCTGCGTACATAAGGTTTAAACTGCTGCCGCCATCTATAAACACGCGAGATACGTCAAATCCTGCGATGACCGCTGGTAGTATGAGTGCTGACTGCCCTGGTCGAGGAACTTGCTGTGGATGGTCCGCTATGGTGAAGCCAATGTCCTGCCCTGACCAATTAAGGTACTCGACTGTTGGTGGAGGCATTTTTTCTGCCATGAACACCTGTCGCGAGATTACTTTCTGAGTTCTATTGGATGGCCTTCCCTTCTGAATCATCGAGACCGCTCTGTTAGAGTTAGGATCCACGTAAGGCGGTGGTGGAGGTGCTGCCGCTATTCTGAGCTGATGTCGATTGTCGTCCGTAATCGCGGGAGGAGGTGGCAAGTGAATCTCACTCCTTGGTTCTCGAGGATTTCTCTGTGCTGCTTGAGCATTAGCATGCCCTGCATACCTTAGCATTGCCTGGAAATTGCGATAATCCTTCTGCAGATGTCCTGACTGTCTTTTCCCGTTGCTGTCGAGGAAAAAGTGCATCTGGCATGGCCCGTTCATCATCTCTTCGGGAGACACAAAAGGCCTCTGGAACCTTGGCCCGCTATTTTGCCTATTGTTTCGAGAGTCATCTCTATTGTCGCCTCGTTGCTCGTTGCTTCTCTGGTACTCCTCTCTATTGTTTCCTCCTGCGCTTGATCGGAAACCAGCCGAGATTTGTCCTGGAGCATCGTAGCTCGAGTACTGCCGAGGAAATCGTCGCCTTGGTTGGTAATTTCGACCGCGGTCTTCCTCTGGCGACCTATGCCTTTTGTTGTGAACAGCATCTTCTCCATCTGCCCATCTGTTTGCTATTTCCATTAATGCGGATACTGTCTTTGGATTGGTCCTTCCCAGATCCTCGACAAAATCTCCACGCCTGATTCCTGCGACAAACGCATCTATTGCTCTCTCGTCAGATATATTTTCTGCCGAGTTTTTGATGATATTCCATCTTTGGATATATTTTCTCATAGGCTCGTCTGGCTTTTGTCGGCACGCTCTTAGCTCCTCTAATGACGCGGGTTTTTTACATGTGGACCGGAAGTTCTTGACGAACACGTCCTCGAAGGTTTCCCAACTGTCGATAGATCCTGGAGGAAGTTTCTTTATCCAAGATCGTGCGGCTCCACTCAGATGCACCTGGATGCTTTGCATAGCTGTTGCTCTGGTTCCTCCTGTAAGCTTCACCGTCTCGAGATAATCGATTAGCCAATCCTCTGGATCTTGAAGGCCGTCGAATTTCTTGAAGTTATCGGGTAACTTGAATCCTGAAGGGACTCGAGTTTTCCGAACTCTCCTTGTGAAGCATGGCAACCCACACATATCCTCATCGTTTAGCTCTGGGGACTGCCGATGTTCCCTTCTGCTTTGTCGCGCTCTATCGACCCTTGCTTGTGCTGCCGTGTCCCTTGCTCCACTTGGTCCTTCGGGAGCTGCTGCTGTTGCTGCCGCAGGTCGTGGACTATTTTGCCTTGCTGTTCCTTCAGGAGGTGTTGTTACAAACGCCGTCCCCATGGCTCCAACTCCTGCCATTGCCATGTTGTACAATGCCTCCCTTGGATCTCCTGGGGGTGGTCTGGATGCAAGGATGAAAGCTTGTGTCACCATATACCCAGCTTCTGGTGTCTTGGTTATGATGTTTCCTCTGGTGTCTATCGACATAAAAGACATGTCGAGGTTTTGAACCAAGTGCTCTCTTTCTCCTTCGGGTACGTTTTGCAACCTTGATCTTGCTTTGTTCCGAGCTTCTCTGTGGCTATCACCCGAAGTTTTAGATTGTCGACTCAGCTCTGCCCTTCGCCTACTTGATGCAGAGGCTGCCTCCTTTCTTCTGTTTAGCTCAGCTGTCTGTTTTTCCAATTCCCTTGCAGCTCGTGCGAGCCTATATTGATATGCTTGTAATTCTTCCGGCATGGCTGTGGTAGCCATTGGTTCTGAGCCATCCATAGCTCTTGCGGCTCTATCCCATGCTGCTTGCGGAAGTCGTACTCTGTCTCGCGGCTGTGGCCCGATATATTTATTGCCTAGGCCTCGTCGCAAATCAGAGGGATCGACGTATGGATTTCCCAAATCGTCGAAAGCCTCAGATGTTTCCTCCTGATCATGACTTGGCTCTCCGATGACATAAATCTGATGATACTTCGTATTCAGATCTATGTTGGGTTTGGTGACACCATCATGAAGATTGGCGAAGACTTTGCCCACTGTAGTAGATTTATCGATGAAGTCGTAGCTGTCGACACTGCTTGAGCCATCGCTTATATAGGAATCCGCAGATGACTCAAACGACATGTCGCTGGAGATCTTGGCAAGTTTTTCTCTTACCCTGGTGCTGATGAAGCGTGACGTCGAAGTTTCTTCTTCTCCTGACTCGGTTGATGATGTATAGCTTGAAAAATCGGAATCGACCGCCGATGATCCCGACGAAATAGGAATTTTGACATGATACGATCCCTCTTTCTCGACGCGAAAGTGAAATCTTCCGAACGTCATCTCCATAGGCTCCTCCAGATACGCATATGCATCCAAATGGGAGGGCGGGTGAGGAACAAAATCGACAAGACAAGTTGCGATCTGTTTACCTCGATCCATCGCGTTGCTTGCGGTTGAAGAAGTCGACGATCTTGCGGTTGATGAAGTCGACGATCTTGAACATGCCATCGAGATCGGATCCTTGACGCCTCTAATTCCCACAGACGGCACCAATTGACAAGGTATTAACTTGTCACTGCCTACGGGTTGTATACTAGGGCTTAGTTGGAAGTAGAGGGCAAGTAGATCTCGAAGGTTTCAGCCGAAAAGTACTCGACGATTATGAAAACTAGGGTTTGAGAGACAATGATTCGATGCTTTCTTCGTCCCTCGACTCCCCCTTATATAGGAGGCGGAGCCGAGGGATTCGTGTTGTACAAGTTACAGAATCCGGGAGGGTTTCTAACTCATCCCGCAAGATTACAAATAATGCTTCCTATTACAACTCTAGCTTTCCTTAATAATATCTTGGGCTTCCGAATCTTCTTATTCTTCGGGTAGTGGGCCTTCAGTAAACCCTGGGTACTATCTTCGGCAGGCCCATTGGGGATGCCTATGTCACTACCCTTGACGAAGAACTCAGCATCCATCCGAAGAAGTTCATCCATCATATCTTCTGCTACAGGAGTCACAAGATCATCAATTTTGCCCATATTTCTCTTCTTTTTTGACATCTTGGCCAGGCACTTGGAAACAATCTGGTCCATGGGTAACTTTGGATAGCAAATCTTTATCATCATCATAGCAAATCTTGCGCCAGCAGAGAGTTGAGCTCGAACGAAGCCATGGATTCGAGGAGCATCTCGAAATTTTTCCATCAAAGCAGGAAGAGTTTCTGGCATCTTGTTGCGTGGGAACATGGTTCCATAAACTAAAAACAAAGTCTTCGTACAGAAGTCGAGGAAATCACGGACCTGAGCCGCGCCATCTTGGAATCTGACAATTTGGCGGGTACGTTCAGGAGTAACCCAAAAGTTAGAACCATGTTGTGCAGCAAGTCTGGGCAGAACATTGGCTCGAGCTTCAACACGTTGATCTTCGGCAGCAGTATCCATAAATGAGCCTGGGTCAGCAAAGAAATTGTCAAGGAAGGAAAAATAGCAAGAACAACATCAAGCATGGTTATGAACAGAAAACATACCTGTCATGTCCAGGCTGGCGTCAGTCATTAGTTGAAGCATATAATTTTCTCGAGAAGAAGCTTCGGTAGCCTCAGCAACAGCGGCATCCTTTGCAGCAATGGCATCTTGAGCCTGTTGAAGAGCAATTTTTTCTCTCTCCGAAGATCTTCGAGACTGTTCCATTACCACAAGCATTTGTTTTTTCATGGATTGAAGTTGCTGGCGAAGTTCTTGCAAATCTTGCGACAAATGTTTACTCGAAGATCCTTCGATGAGGCTATCATCGACGAGTGTTTTCTTCGAGAAGGAGGATGCAGGAGAAGTATCAGCAGGATGAGGATTTGCAGAGTAGTTATCAAATATCAACTGGCAAAAGAAAGTCTTAGTATCAATGATCATGCAAAAGATTGAATTTCATTGATCTTCAGGAAATTTACAAGGATATTACAGGAGGAGTTCTTCAAATGGATTACTAGGACAATTATCGCCAAAGCTATTGTGGCGACAACGGCAAAAGAAACAAGAAAAAAAAAGAAGGGGCATTCAACTAGACCTTCGGCTTCGACGAGCTAGGAGTCGAAGTTGGCTTGATTCCGAGATAGGCCAGGATCTTCTTCGTGTTGGGCTTTGCCGCCCTGATCAGTGCTCGCCACTTTGTGGTCTCCATCTCTTCTGTGTCGCCCACTTTCGTCCAGTCGATAGTTTGCTGGCTGTCAGCAACCAAGGCGACAGTGCTTTCGACAGCAATCTTCATATTTTCTTGGCGCATCTTCAGTCCAAGATCTTCTGGTGGATTGAAGTCCTTGGCAAGAGAAAGGAAAGTCTTGGGCTCCGTTTTCTTCGGGAAGAAGTAAGGGAAGAGCCGTGACAATCCTGCGTCAGCCTGTTCAATGCCTTCACGAGTTTCTGTTCCATGAAATTCAAGGACAGAGAGTGCGTCGACAAGAGGATCGTTGTCGGGATCTTCAAGCTCAAATTCTTGGTTGGTTTTACCTGTCGAAGAAAATACATATTGGTCGACAAGCAAGTAAAGAAAAGCAAGTCTAAAGAAGACAGAATAGATCGAAACACTTACTGACAAAGCGCCGATTCTGCGAGTTCAAACGCTTGATGATCGCTTTTTCACGAGCAGCCTGCGCGGCTTTATGCTCGTTCAAAGAAATTTCGGCATCATGAAGCCTTTTCTGCAGATCTTCGACACCAGCAGCTTCTGCCTTGGCCTTATCAGCCTCTGCTTTAGCCTTGCCAGCATCAAGTTCGGCCTTCTTGCGAGCCGCTTCACTTTGCTCTAATTTCTGAGCAAGCGTGTCGGCAAGTTTGTTGGCCTCCGCAAGTTTTTCTGCCAAAATAGTCAAAAATAGTCAAAATTGCGACAAAACAGGAGCAAGAAGCCGCGAACACAGGCAAGTAAGGAGTCAATACCTTCGGTTTTGCTGGCATACTCACGGTACCCAATGAATTGGGCACCAATGCGAATAAGTTCTTTGATCATAGGCTATCAAAGAAGAATAAAGAAAGAGAACGTCGGTATGGGAAAAATATGATGGCACAAAGAAGCAAACAGAGGAAATATAGACAATGACAGCAAGAAATTAAAGACTTACATCATCCAGAAGAGGACTCGAGGAGCTGCCCAATTGTAGGGCAGGCTCCGTGATTGTTTCAACCCTTGTCCTTTTTGGTGAAGGGACAAGGGGGCTTGAAGGAGGAGTAGGAGCGTCGAGGTTTTGTTGAGGAGGCGAAGATTCTTCTCCTTCCACTTGCACCTCGAAAACAACCAGAGTGTGTGACGTACTCGTTCGAGCAGTCGCATCAAAAGCTGGTATTTCTTCCTCGTCACCACTACGATTAAATGGCGGCAGCATAAAAAGCAAGATAGACAAAAATCTTCGAGTACAAAAATAAGGGGAAGTAAAAGGTGACTTACGAGCTGATGAGGGCCTCAAGGTATGGATCAAAAGCTGCCTTCCGGCGTGAAGGAGCAGCTTCTTTGGCTTTGGAGGTGCCGGAATCTTCGACTTCAGTCCTCTTCCTTTTGTTCTTTGGAGAAACAGCAGGAGGAGGAGACTGTGCCGAGGTGGTACCCTCGGATTCCGCTTCCTTTTCAGAGGATCCCGCAGATTTTCGAGAACCTGCGGGATCACTATCAGGGACAGGAGCATCTTGGTTGTCTTCAATGACAACAGCTCGTTCTTCGACTTCTCCACCTTCAGGAAGGGGAGGAAGCGAGACAAGGTCTGGATGGTTCTATACGAAAACAAGGAGAAGCGTCAGCAAAAGAGTTGTGCAAAGGATGGTAAATGAAAATGAGCAAAGTCGACAAAGGTTACCTCGGGGAGCGCATTGGTGGCGCTGTATGGTTTTACGCGACAAGAAGAAGGGACAGGATCTTTTTTCTGAGGGAGGAGATTTTTCGGACAAGTTTCTCTAAGTCCTTGACCTCTAAATTCACCGACAACCGATCCGCATCCTTGTCGCCAGCATACTTCCGGAGAGGGTATTTGCGAGCCTGAAGAGGCTGCACTCGGATTCTAAGGAAATAGGCTGTGATTTGGATGCCTGATAGCTCTTTGCTGCGAGTGTTTTGCAACTCGTGGATGTGAGTCATCAATGCCTCTGTCGCCGTTTTTTCCTCTTCGGTAGCCTCTGCGTCCCAAGAGCGGCGACGATAGATTTTCTCGGCACCGTCAAAAGGAGGAATATTGTCTTCAGCACATCCATTGTTCTCCTCATGGATGTACAGCCACTTCTTGCGCCACCCTTGAACTGAATTAGGGAATTTGACGTCGAAATACTCGACATCGGGGCGAACGCAGATAACAACGCCGCCTATGTTATAGGCGACATTGGGAGAGCCATTGCGGCGACAAAAGAAAATGCGCTTCCATAGCGCCCAGTTGGGCTGGACGCCAAGGAAGGCTTCGCAGAGGGTGATAAAAATGGAAATGTGGAGGATCGAATTGGGCGTGAGGTGATGAAGTTGCAGACCATAAACAAAAAGCAACCCTCGAAGGAAAGGGTGAATGGGGGCAGAAAGGCCGCGGATGAGATGGTCGACAAAACTAACCCGATACTCCATTGGAGGGGTTGGGTAGCTTTCTTCGCTGGGGAAGCACATCGCTTTGGGCTTCTTGCTGATCCCCAGTTTCTTCAGGAGATTGATGTCTTGGGTGGAGATTTTAGATCTCTCCCACTCGGCGCTTCCCAGATCCGCAGAGGCCATCGTCGATTCTGGCGTGCTGTGTCTGGTCAATCTACGCGGTGGCATGAACAATGGCGCAGGAATGCAGTTTGGGAGAAGATGAGCTCAGGGAGTTGTGGGCGCAGGAGGAGGTTTTGCAGAGGAGAGCAGGAGAACGGCGCGAGTGGAAGTGCTCGAGGAGGAAGAAGGGGATCTTATATAGAGGTGCGGCGAAGCGGCGGACCGTTGGATGGAAAAAGTATGTGCCAGATGATGATTACGTGGAACAGGGGTAAAAAAGTACTTTAACACTGGAGAAGTTACAGTGCGTGCGCCAGGAAAAGCGGAGGACGTGTGTCCCCCACTTGCACGACATGTCAAGATAATGGGTAATTTGGGCCCGCAAGGCAGCGGGAGAGGACTTCTCGCAATTTCAGGACTTGCAATCGTGGCTATCGTCAGCAGTAACGTCATTTAAGCACGAGAAAAATTCGACGCAATAGTTTCATAAAAAAGGCGACAGGGAAAAATATTGGAGAGCCTTTGATCAAATACAAGTTTTTGATCAAATGCTCGGGGGCTACTTCGGAAAAATGAAAAGATCAAGAAAGACAAAATAGAAATGGCGTGAGCCTATGATCAAATACAAATATTTGCTCATAGCCTCGGGGACTACTCCCATCGGGAGCGCTGTTCGTGCACCCGAAAGATTTGAAAACTTCGGGAGAGAAAGAAAATATAGCAGCATAAGGCGTGGAGCCTACACCCAAGCACAAGTCCTTGGTTGTAGCCTCGGGGGCTACTCCCATCGGGAACGCTTTTCGCGTGCCCGATGAATTATAAAATAAATAAAAAAGAGGAAAAAGAAAGAAAAGGCGAGAAGACGAAAAATAGAAGAGCAAGAGAGTATATTTCGAGTTCCAAGTAACTCTACATATACTCCCATCGGGAGAGCAATATAAGTCATCCGTTGACTCAATAAAATGTGCCATTCCAACAGCCGAATAAGCACTCGATAATATATTCTCAGAACGCCAAAGTTGCGATCAATTTCTGAATGCCGCAAAACTTTGCGAAGGTAAGACCCCAGATCCGTTCTGTGTGGCGTGGCGCCGTCTCTGACGTCGGTTTGCTACTTTTTTCCTATCAACAGATACGAAGAAAAATCCTAACGGACGCGTTAGGTACCCGATAAATATGACTGGGACTCGATAGAATGGTAAGACCTTAAGCGGCACCTGTTGAAGTTTACACCAGTATCCCGAGATCATGTCCAGGGACGTGATCTTGAAGTAGGTTTTTGCGGATTGCCACTAGAGCAGTTAACTAGTACCTGATTCGTCAGATGAACTAGCCCCAATTACCATTATCCCTGTACAATATAGAAATTCATAAGAAGAAATATAGAGAAGTTTTAAGTTGTCGAGTAAAAATAAACAGTGGAGATTTTCCCTGACTCTACGATTCAAGCAAAATCTCGGGAGCTACTGACATAGGCATTCCCAATGGGCCTGCCGAAGAGAGTACCCTGGGTTTACTAAAGGCCCACGACCCGAAGAATATGAAGATTCGGAAGCCCAAGTTGATATTAAGGAAAGTTAGAATTGTAATAGAGGTGGTGTTTGTAATCTTGCGGGATGAGTTGTAAACCTTCCCGGACTCTGTAACTTGTACAACACGAATCCCTCGGCTCCACCTCCTATATAAGGGGGAGTCGAGGGACAAAGAAAGCATCAAATCATTGTCTCTCAAACCCTAGTTTTCATAATCGTCGAGTACTTTTCGGCTGAAACCTTCGAGATCTACTTGCCCTCTACTTCCAACTAAACCCTAGTCTACAATCCGTAGGCATTGACAAGTTAATCCCTTGTCACATGTCCCTCACGGGTGACCTCTGCCCCTTGGCTTAATTCCTGTAACAAGGAGTTATAGGGCTGAACAAAATCAGTTAAACAAGGAAATTTAAAAGCAGCTTCAAATTTGACAATATTTTAATCCATCATCCCTAGAGAGACTCTGAACCAACGTGATTAGCAATGGCATGTTATCGCCTAAGTCCTGCACTGCACCTATATCGCAACCTTCTTTTTTCGAGAGCACGTGCAAAGCGTGCCTTATCTTTATAGAAGGGAGTAACAATATTTACAAGACTCGGTGATCAGATGCGAACATCATGCCCGAGAACCCACACACGCCCTAACTCCACCTAGGCCTACTCTCTCGCGACATCTAAACTCCTAGCTCTCTTCGCTCTCTCCTAAAGATGGAACTCGTCTCTGATCTCCTGTAGCATTTGATCAACATTCTTCTTCCTCTTTGTGTCCCGAAAGCCCTCGCGTTATGTTGCTTCCAGAGCGTCCAAGCCGTGCAAATCACCATGGAGTCGAAGCGTTTCCTGTCGATCCTCCTCACTCGCTTGCGGGCCTCCGTCCACCATCTCTGCAGGTTGCCTGTGGAACCCGGGTCCGTAAGTTGTAGGCTCGCACTGTGTAAGACACTGCACCACACCTATCTCGCATAAAGACAAAGGGTTAGAATATGGTCCACATTGTCCTCCTCCTATAGGCATGTGTAGCACGCATCCGGGTACTCCTGGAGCCCATGTCTCGCCCTCCTGTCCGAGGTCCAAAGCCGATATCCCAGTGCCAGCCATGAGAACATCTTGCCTTTCATGGGGGAGAAGGATCCCCACACTGGCCTACTCATGCTCCACCTCATGCTCCCCTGGCGAATCATACCGTAGGTGCCTTTCACCGTATACCTTCCGGAATCCGCCCCTTTCCAGGAGATGTGGTCTGGGCTTCCTGCCTCCCTCTGCACTGATTCTACTGCCTCCCAAAGTGTCAGACATTCCCTCCAGAGCCCCTCTGTCATCACTCCCGACATGTCGTCTATCCATCCGTTCTCAGGAAGTGCCTCTCCTACGAGCCGCTCATTTTTCCTCCTTGTTGGGACCCTCGCCACAACTTCCAGAGCCAACTCCGCCACGGTAAAACTGCTGATCCATCTATCCTTCCAGAAGTATATTGAGAGCCCATCTCCCACTTGGAAGTGTGCGAGACTCTGGAACACCTCCTCCGCCTCTGGGTCCTTCAGCCCTAGCAAGCCCTGCCACGGACTTGTCCTGCCCGTACGTCGGAGCAAGAACCACCTCACTCGGAGCGCCAAGCCCCGCAACCTCAGATCCTTCACTCCTAGGCCGCCAAATTTCTTTGGTTTGCAAATGGTTTTCCATGCCACAAGGCACTGCCCTCCTTGGACCTCATCCTTGCCAGCTCAGAAGAACGCTCTCATCCATTTGTTTATTTCCTCCAACAACCATACGGGGGCCTCAGCGACCACCATTTGGTGTACCGCCCTAGCCGCCACAACTGAGTTTACAAGCACCAGCCTCCCCTCTCTCCGAATGAGCCCTCTCTGTCACGATGGCACACATTTGATAACTTGGTCCAGCATCGGTTGCCACTCCGCTTTAGTCAGGGGTCTGAGAGCAAGCCGAAGCCCTAGATATCTGATTGGGAACCACGCCAACTCACAGCCTAGGACTCGGGTGGTCCTCTCCTCATATTCCTACGTACCTCGAATCAGGGTAGTCGACGTCTTTCTATAGTTGACCTTTAGGCCCGAGGCCTCGCCAAAAAGGCCTAGGATCTGTCTCACGGCCCATAACTTCGTACTCTCTGGCTTTAGGAATATCACCACATCATCTGCATATATCGATAGCCTCTGTAATGGCGAGATAGCCGCCAGGTTCCCAAAGAGCCCGTTTTCAATCGCCTTCGTGATCATGGCAGACAAGGACTCCATCGGCGCCACAAACAGCATGGGTGAAGTGGGGTCACCCTGCCTCAAACCTCATCCATGGTAGACCCTGTCTCCTGGCACTCCATTCACCATGACCCTCGTGTTTGCCGTGTGTAACAAAAGGGCGATCCATTTTAGGAATCGCTCACCAAACCCCATTCTCCTTAGCACCTCAAACATGAAACTCCAAGAGATAGAGTCAAACGCTCTCGCTAGGTCTAGCTTTAGGAGCACCCCAGTTTGTCTCCTCATGTTGATCTTTCTGGCCACTTGTCTGACTAGAACAAAATTGTCATGCAAACTCCGGTGCTTGATGAAAACCGACTGATTCATACTCACAATCTCCCCAAGCCTCAACCGGAGACGATTAGCAATGATTTTGGAGAATAGTTTCGCAAAGCTATGAGCTAGACTGATGGGCCTGAATTCCTTTGTCTCAATAGCCTCAGGTTTCTAGGGGATGATCGTGATCAGTGCTCGGTTTAGCCTGGCAAAACCTCTACCATCTCCCACTCACAGTTTCATAATTCCTGCCAGAATGTCATGTTTTATGATCGGCCAGGCTCTCTGGTAAAACGCGCCGGTGAAGCCATCCGGCCCAGGTGCATGGTCATGCAACATCTCTCGAATAGTGTTCCAAACTTCCTCCTTCGTGAACATGTTGTCTCACTCCGCAAGGTCTGCTACCGGAATGTCAAGTGCTTCCAGGTTGATGGTGTGAGCTCTGATTTGAATACTCCCCATAAGACTCTCAAACTCCTATGTGAACATCTCATTCTTTCTCTCCTGGGTGGTCGCAGTTTCATCTCCCACTCTCACCGCTGCGATGTAGTTTTCCGTCCTCCTCCCATTCGCCACGACATGGAAAAGCTTAGTATTAGCATCCCCCCTCTTTCAGGCATCTTATTCTCGATCTTTGTCTCGCAATGGTACGCTCAAGGGAAGCCAGCCCTAGTACCACGTGCTTTAGCATTTTCCTCAACCATGCCTCCGCATGTGAAAGCGCTCTAGACTCTTGCACAACGTCAAATCTAAGGATCAAGGTGTTCGCCATCGCGATTTTGAGTTTGATGTTTCCCACTTTTCTCTCTCCCCAAGCTTGGAAGAATTCTGCCGCATTGCAGAAAAGGGCATCAAGGCGTCTAAAGGGGTCTATGATGCTGGGATCGCAAACCCAAGCCTCTCTCAGAGCATCCTCAAAACCATCAAGGTTTAGCCAAAAGGCCTCGAATTTGAACCTCCTCTTTGGCTTGAAAGCCGCTTAGGGAAAGGTGGATTGGAGCATGATCCGACGCCAAAGAGGAAAGGGCGTGCAGGATTAAGTCCGGGTGCATCAGATCCCAGTCCACCGAAACAAAGGACTTGTCAATACGGGTAAGCGTGGGCACCTCCCTCTCATTACTCCAAGTAAACCTCCGACCATGAAGGTAGATATCCTTGATCTCATGCTCTTGGACAAAATGCCTAAAAGTCGTCATCATGAATCTATCTAAGCGGTCATTATTCTTCTCATCCGCATACAAGATCATGTTGAAGTCGCCAAGGAGCAACCATGGCCCAGTGCATAGGCTTCTCCTCTCCGTAAGCTCAAGTAAGAAGCTCAACTTACCCTCATGGGTTTGCGGCCCATATATCGTGGTTAACCACCACCTATTATTATCTCTGGGGATTACTTCCCCGGTAACCACATAGGCATCGAAGCTAATACGTGCAATATCTACAACGGACTTGTTCCAAGATAACAAGATCCCTCCTCTAGTCTCCACTGCAGGCAAATAAACATACCCATCAAATGATGGTCCCAGGCATTACATTACCAAGAAGTTATCAATTACATCCAACCTCGTCTCCTTGAGGCACACAACGCTAACTCTAAAACTAGCAATGAACTCACGCACCGTGTCTCTCTTGGATGGATCGTTAAGGCCTCTGACGTTACAGCATACAATCTCGAAAGAACAATCCATGGATCTAAGCTAAAACTCTCTCCAAGCTCATGCGCCCTACTGCGTCGGCACTGCCACCCTGTAGTGCACCTCTCTTTCAAAGCTCGTGGGGATCTCCTTTCCAAAGATGACAACCATCACTCTCATGTGTGTGTCGTGAACCGGGGAGTTGAAGAACTCCATGAAACGCCTAAGATCATCCTCACCTACCGAGAGGTTTTCCGGGCAAAAGCCCAGCGCTTTGAGCAATGAGCTCTCCACCTTGGATGCCATCTTGACTTGCGTGCCGGCCAGCACAACCGCCAATCTTCTCGTCACCCTCTTTGGAGTGAATGGCTCCGTGTCCGCCCTGAGCCCCGTAGCCTTCTCGTACTCATGAAGAAGAGGAGGAGCTAGGGTTTTGAGAAGGGAGGAGCAGAAGTTCTTGACGCGCGCAAGTTCTAGCTTCTCCTTCTCCCTCTCAGCAGCCAACCTCTCCCGATCCTCCTCATGCAGGCCCTGCACCGAAACCTGCTCCTGATCAAGCTGCTGGGCCAGCCCTCTAGGCACCATCTGCATCAGGCTGTTTGTGCCCGTATATGAACTCTGGGACCCACTGTCTGCCACGGGGCTGCTCAACCCAGGTGATTCCAACAGAACCCCTCGCGTTGGACCCTGCTCCGATACGCTGATACGCACGTAACCATCCGCATACGAAATGAATTCCTCCTCTCCCAAGCTAGCGCCATCCAAAATAGAGCGCGTCGCGCACTCCTCTTTTCAACGGTCCAAATCGGCGGGAAGAGAGCGATCAGAGGGTCCCACAGACGAGCCAGCAGGGGTCGTCTCCGATTCGCTCCGCACCTCACACTGGCCCCCCAACTCTGCGGCCACAGTGGCGATCGGCTCGGGATCAGCGCACGGCAGCGTATCCAGCGCGTCTTCCCACTGCACCTGGTCGGCAGCGTGCCCCGCCTCCAAAACTAGTGCCACTCGAACTGCCACGCGCTCCGCTCCCAACGGCTCCAACACTGGCCCACTCCAATTTTCTTTCCCTTCTCTCTGACGAAAGGTGGTCGCCGCTGCAGCTGGTTCCGCAGCTTTACCTGCCAAAGTCTGCTGCTACTTTGTCACGACGCCACTGTTATGTCTGATCCTGGCAAGGGCGGCCAGACAACAAAATGTAGTGCATGCCACTGGTTCTTGATTCCTTGGGACGAGAAATCTGACTGAAGGTTAAGGTAAGACAGAATATTGTGGTTTGAAGGCTGCTTCATGTACCTTGAGTGGCTCAAAGCTAGACACAAAAGCATGATGTTGACAATAAGTGATAAGTAATGCATGATGTCTACGAGTTACCACTCCTCTTGAGATGCTACCAAGGACTTGATCCACTTTCATGTCACTTGCCCTTGAAGCAGCTTTGATCTTCCGAATGGTTCCTTCATGATCAATAAATTCATCTCTTGCTAGTTCTTGATCATCAGGGACAACTTGAGCTTGACCATGGGTTGAGGATGTTTCTTGATCATCATCATGGTCTTGCTTAGTGGGTGGAGGGCTTTCTTCTTGTTCTTCGGAATGTGGCTCATCTTGAGTAGAGGATAAATCTTGAGCTGCACCTGATGGTTCGGCTTGAGTTGAGCTAGGCTCCACTTGGGCTGAGCTTGAGACTTCTATTCCATCATCTTGATCATCAATATGAATTTTCGTGGGCCGGATGTGTCTAATGCCCATAAGCTTGATGGCGTTAGGAGGATCATCATCACCTGCATCACATGGACCAGCTTGCTCCACTTGGGAGCCATTATCCTCCAAGAACACCACGTCACAAGATACTTCAATAGCCCCAGTGGTCTTGTTGTGGTATCTATAGGCGTGGGAGTTCTCTGCATATCCAACAAATGTACCCTCTATAGTTCTAGCTTCAAATTTACCGAGCTTCCCTCTATTGTCCTTAACAAGACATTTGCATCCAAAGACACGAATGTACATGACATTGGGCTTGTTACCTATGAGAAGCTCGTATGGAGTTTTATTATGCAGAAGACAAAGAAAGAGCTGGTTCAAGTAGTGAACAGCTGTAGAGATGGCTTCTCTCCAATAGTTATGGGGTGACTTGAATTCACTCAACATGGTTCTTGCCATCTCAATAATAGTCTGATTCTTCCTTTCAACAAAACCATTTTGCTGAGGGGTGTATGGTGCTGAAAACTCATGCTTGATGCCCTCATCAACAAACACTTGCATAGTGTAGTTCTTGAACTCGGTGCCATTGTCGGTCCTTATCGCCTTGATCTCAGATTCATACATTCGTTGATCCTTCTTGGCGAAGATGATGAACTCTCTATAGGTCTCATCCTTAGACTTAAGGAGAAAGACCCAAGAGTATCTTGAGTAATCATCAAGAATGACCAGTCCATACTTGCTCCCACCAAGGGTATCATAATGAGATGGCCCAAAGAGATCCAAGTGAAGGAGCTCCAGAGGCCTAGAGGTGGTGACAATACTCTTGATGGGTGTCTTTTATTGAGTTGCTTTCCAGCTACACATGCACTACACACATGATCTTTCTCAAAGGAAATGTCGGTTAGTCCAACAATGTGTTCACCCTTTAGGAGTTGTTTGATATTTCTCATATTGACATGACCAAGACGGTGATGCCACAGCCAACCTTCGTCATGTTTGGCCATAAGACATGTGGGGAGAGTGGGGCTCTCTTTCGAGAGGTCAACCACATAAAGGTTATTCTCCAAATATCGAACAAGGACCAATTTGAGATTATCACTCCTAAAAACTTTCACACAATAATTATTAAAATATGAATTATAGCCGGCATCTGCAAGATGATAAATAGAAAGTAAATTGTACCCAAGGGATTCAACAAGCTTGACCATCTCAAGGCACAAGTCCTTAGAGATTGCCACCTTGCCATACGCAAGTACCTTTCCCTTTGAGTTGTCACCAAAGGTGATGCTTGACTTCTTGTTAACATCCTCTATGAATTAGTCAAGCACCCCTCTTCCTCCGGTCATATGATTGGTACGTCCACTATCAAACAACCATTTTGGACCACCGAAGGAATACCCCTACAAAATCAAGTAGAGGATTTAGGAACCCATCGATCAATGGGTTCCTTTGTAATGGAAACAAGACCTTTTGGTACCCAAATTGAGTACCCTCTATAAGCAAAACCATTACGAGGGCCAACATATTCAGCATAAACATCACCATAATAATCAACAAATAAAGCATAATGATTGTTAGGTCCTGTGCGGTCAGCACAAGTGGCTTTGCCCTTTGAGGCTTTGCCATCATTAGTGACCTTCTTGTTCTTCTCTTGAGCGGGTTTCTCCTTCTTGTAGTTGTTCTTCTTGTAGGGCTTGGGAGCATACCCAAGTCCATACTTTTGATTGTTTGACCTTTGCTTACTCAAAAGGTCATCCAATCCCATCTTATTCTTGGTGGTGGTGAACTTGGCTAGCTAGTTCCTTTGTCAACCTAGCATTTTACTCAAGAATAGTTGCTTGCTCACAAGCCAATTCATTAGCATAATAGTTGAGACCCTATTTGGTTACCAAAGATTCAAGATATACATTGGTCTCAACATATAGAGAAAGCTCTTCTTTCAAACTAACATGTTCCTCAACAAGTTTAGCATGCTCACAAGTAAATGAAGTAGAGGAACTTGCAATATTTTCAGCAACAATGGGATCATTCAATGATCCAAGAGCCTTCTTATATGAGTCTTGGAGTAGGTCATGGTTCTCTCCAAGTGTCTTGAGTTCATCCTTAACAAGCTTGTTAGCTTTTTCAAGGTGGTCAAGATCCTTAGTGAGAAAAGCATGAGCAATTTCAAGCTCCTTCTTTGAAGAATCAAGCTCTTGGGCCATTAATTGAGCCATTTCAATAGTTTCTTGGTCCTTAGCTTTATCTAGTTAAAAGTTTCAACTAGTTGCTTAAGGCCTTGAGATATGCACCTTTCGTTTTTCAGCTCTTTTCTACCGAGATTGAATCTCTGTTTCTCATCATTCAAATGATATTCTAATTCCTCAATTGACTCGTCCCTTTCTTTGAGGGAGTCCATCAAGTAATCGAACTTGACAAAAGCATCACCACGAAGAGTGCATCTAACTTGTAAAGTTCCTTAAGCATAGCAACTTCATCTTGATTATCAGTTTCATTATCAAGAATGCTAGATAAAGAAGGTGGGGATTCCATTACCTTTGCTTCCCTTGCCATTAGACAAGATCCGACGATCGTAGAGGGGGCAATGTCATCGGAGTCATCATCATGTGTTGTTCTTGACATAAAGGAAGAACCAATATCATTTGGCGATGAAGTCTTCGTTGAATAATCCTTGCAGTAATCATATGTGAAGAGTGACCCGGGTTCGGAGTAAGACAAACCAGCCACTCCAGCTTCCTTCTCCTCATATTCTCCCTCTTCATCGGAAATGTACTCAGCCCCAACAAAATATCTTCCCTTGTTCTTCTTGTATCATTCATTGATTGGATTTGGCTTCAATCCTGGCTTGACACCTTTGAATTTTTTTGGCTTGTCAACTCTTTTCTCATAAGGGCACTCATTTGCAAAGTGAATATCTCCATTGCAGTTGTAGCATGTTCTCTTCTTCTCTTTGGAGGAGATTGGGAACTTCTTCACATACTTCTTAACAAAGAAAGCAACATCTGTTTGCATGTCACTAGTTGATGTCATCTCACCTTCTTCGATCTCATAGGCTTCTTCTCTTTCTTGGTCAGCTCTAGCCTTCAAAGCAAGGTTGTGTGAGGATCCATCTACACGATTCATCGCCATGAGCTTCTCTCCTGCTTTGGCCATGTTGACATTGGCAGCCACATAGGAGACCAGATCATCTGCGTTCAGATCTGCTTGCTTGGTGAGGATTTGCAAGTTGAGTGCAAGGTTGGTGTCCTTTTGTTTGACCGCAATCATGGCAATGACCTTGGACTTTATGAATTATTCTTTCATTTCGAAGCCATCATTGTATTTTTCACATCCAATGCCCTTGACCTTTACTCGAATAGCACCAAGCCTTCCATAAGCATCGACCAAGGATTCTCCTTCTCTAATCATAAACAAAGTTGCCTCTGTCTTGGTTGACTCATAAAGAGCCTTTTGGATCAGATTGGTTCCCTCTTGGAGTACTACAATCCGATCCCAAAGCTCTTTAGCTGAGTCAATGTCATTGACTTGATCAAGGAGCTTGCGGTTGATGCCAGTTCTAATCTTGTCACATGCAGAGGCATTGAGTTGACGGTTGTAGAACTTTGTGGAGGTCAATCTAATGGGATCTTGTGGCTTCCGGTATCCATCAACGATGATCTCCCACATCTCCACATTGCAGCTGTGAATATGAGACTCCATAGGTGGTTTCCAAAAGGAAAAGTGAGTTCCATCAAAATGGGGAACATTCCCGTGATGGTTTATATGAGGCATGGGTGAAGTGTTTTTGGGATAGTCATGATTGACTTCATGGAAAGTTTCTGGAGGGGTCGAAACCCCACTAGAAGTCCCACTAGTCAGGTTTTTAAGCATGTCACTCATTTGTGCCATTTGGATTTGGACGTCATCCTCCTTTTTCTTTTTCTCAGCCTCATATGCTAATAATCTGGATTTCATCTCCTTAACCGAAAGGTTAGAATCTTCATCTAGGCCCTCGAATAATTTATCCATCTCGCTCTTAAGGCTGTAAGGCCCTTAAATAGAGTCCAGACTCTGATACCAATTGAAAGTTCAAACATGGTAAACCTAGAGGGGGTGAATAGGTTTCTACATATTTTAATTCTTTCTTTGCAATATTAGGCTTTGCAGAATATAAAGATGAGCCTAATGCAAACTAGGTGAGGCACCCTAGATGATGATACAAGTAACTCAAGCACGAAGGCTCTCATAGGCAAATATAGCACAAGTAAAAGAGTTGGTTAGGAATAACCGATAGCATGCGGAGACGAAGGTTTATTCCCGTGTTCCCTTCCTTTGCAAGAAGGTACGTCACGTTTGGAGAGGTGGGGGTCCCACGAAGGATTCCCCAACGCCACGAAGGCTCACCTTCTTCTCCGGAGCCTATCCCACGAAGGAATAGGCCACTCACTTGTGGTAGACTTTGAGGCAGCCTCCAAACCTTCACAATCTTGTCAGGAGCAACTCCACAGCCTGGATGCTTCCGGACTTGTTTTGCCCATCTAGGGTTTCCAAGGAACCCTAGAGAGAAAGTATCTCGATGCATACAAGGAGAACAAGATTTGGATCGATGGAACTATACATCAAGGCCTCATCTATCTTTTCCCCGGAGGGATTCGAGTTTGGGTGGAGGAGGAGGGAGATCTGAGGCTTTTAGTGTGTCTATCAATGGAGTATGAGAGAGAGAGCTCAAGAACAGTTTGTAGTGTAGTGCCTAAGTGTTCTGAGCTAGGTGAAGGGGTATTTATATGATCCCTCGAAATCCAGCCGTTGTGACTTGTCCAGCTCAGCAAACAGACGAGGGAGCCGGTCTGCCGAGCCTAGGGCCGGGCCATCCGGTGCAGGGGCCAATCCCGCCGGGCCACATGCCGGACCATCCGGCTGGAACCGGATCATGCGCCGGGTCGAGACCGGGGCGGCTTCTGGGCTTACAGAACATTGCTCCGGATGTCACTGGTGCAGGAGCCTGCATGTGCCCGGGAGACCGAACCATCCGGTCTGAACCGGACCTTGCGCCGGGCCAGTACCGGGCAGAGCCGAAGGCGTTACTGGATAGTGCCAGGATGGCACCGGTCCCAGGGACGGTCGGCGCCGGGCCAGCCGGTGCCACGGCCGGTCCAACCAAACCACAGACCAGACAAAGGCAGAATTGTCCAGAATATTTAGATGATCCCATTACCTTCTTGTTCCATTGATACACCATTATGCCTGTTTGGCTAATACCTGAGAACAATCTTATAGACATGTATTAGTCCGATTACTCTAGCAACGGGGTCATTGTTACCAAAATAATGGATAAGGGTAAAATACCCTTACACTTGTAATATCACTTTATGCTTTGATTGATAGTGTTTTGTCGCTATGCATGATTATGGCCATTATTTCTCTCTTAGTTGGTCGCTCCCAGTCTTTTGCTAGCCTTCACATGTACTGAATATGAGCTCTACTCGTGCATCCAACCACCAAAAACCAAAGTTGCCAATTGTGTCCCCCATATCTACCTATATTGGTATTTCACCACTCCAAAGTAAATTTCTTGTGTGCTACCTTTAAACCTTCAAAAATTATCACCTGTTTTGTGTAATTTATAGCTCATGGGAAAGTAGTCTAAAAACTATTGTGGTAAGTATTATGTTTTATGCATTTATAGTTCTTATAAGTTGCTTGTTGTGTGATAACCATGTTGTCATGGGGAACACCATCAATATGTATTTGTTGAATATCATGTGAATTACTATGCATGCTCATCTTGTTTGAAGTAAGGGGGATTTACCATGAGTTGCAAAGATTGGAGTATGCATATTTTTAGAGAGGAACATTGGGCATCCAACTAAAGCCATGTTCACATGGTGGAAGTTTCAGCTGGGAAAAATTCCAAATATTTGTTGTCCTTGTTTTCCCGGTATGGATGTCCAAAAAGTTGAGATTCATCAAAATTTAGAAATCAGATGAGATTCATCTCCTAGGACCTTTGTACAGGAGGCAAGGAGGTACCCATTTGTGACACTTTGTTAAAACATATGTATGTGATGAAAATCCATGGAAGTCCAAGCTAATTAGAACAAGGTGTGAGCACTATTAGTATATTATGCATGAGACAAGCAAACTTATAGGAAGTATTTATGTATAAGCCATATTATTTATCGCTACCGTTGACATGAGTTGCATCTCTCAAAATAAATATTTTCAACACTACTATTGCTTTCAAAATAAAAAGCTCTAGCACATGGGTAATCCATGCTTCCCTCTGCGCAGGGCCTTTCTTTTACTATTAAGTTGAGTCTTCATCTTCTACTTTATGCACCGATTAACGGAGAATAGTTGTCATTCTTAGTGCAATGTGCATAGTCCCAAAATTATTATTGATTGATTCATAATTGTGCTATTGCTTGTTCTTAAATTATTTGTATCTAGTCACCCTCTGAACTTTGAAGGTGTCCTTGCATTTATGTTTTGCTATTCCATAAGGACATGTCGAGTACCACTTTGTTATGTTTACTCTATAATCATAAACACACAGTTGCTTTCAATGCACTATTATTCATGATCTTTTGTTTGAGTTACTCTTCATGTTATAACATAGTTGCTAAGTTCTGTTGAATTATATCTATCATACCTATGTTAGAGTACTTAGGTCCCAGATCACAATGCTTTACATGCGTGATCAAGATTGTGTTGGCTTCATGTCACCTCAAAATTATCTTTGTTATCACTTACCTACTCGAGGACAAGCATGAGTTAAGCTTGGGGATGCTTGATAGGTCTCAAACGTATATATAATTTTTGATGCTCCATGCTTGTTTTACACCAACTCATATATATTTTGCTTACACTTCGTTGCACTTTTACATGATTTTCGACATTAACCTATTAACAAGATGCCACAGTGCCAGTTCCCTGTTTTCACCTATTTTTGTATTTCAGAAAAGTTGTACGGGAAATATTCTCGGAATTGGACGAAACGAAAGCCGAAGTCAAATATTTTACCGAAACAAAGACGAAGAGGCGCATCAGGTCGGCCAGACCACCCCTAGGCACGGCTTGGACCTGGCCCGCGCCTAGGGTAGGTCTGGGCCCACTAGGCGATTATCGACCTAAATCCTCCGCCTATTTATACATCTTCTCGGGAAAACCCTGGATACCCGAGCCTCCATCCACGAAAAGTTCCGTCGCCGCCGCCATCGCAAAACCTATCTCGGGGGGGGGGGGGGTTCTAAAGCTCTTCCCGGCACCCTGTCGGAGGGCAAAATCATCGCCGGAGGCATCTACATCGCCATGCCCACCTCCGAAATGATGTGTGAGTAGTTCATCCATGGACTATGGGTCCATAGCAGTAGCTAGATGGATGTCTTCTCCACTTTGTGCTTCATGTATCGATTTTGTGAGCTGCCCTACATGATTAAGATCATCTTTATGTAATCCTATATATTTGGTTTGCTGGGATCCGATGAATATTGTATACTATGTTGAGATTGATTATATATTCATGTCATATGTTATTTGTGATCTTGCATGCTCTCTGTTGCTAGTAGAAACTCTGGCCAAGTGGACACTTGTGACTCCAAGAGGGGGTATTTATGCTCGATAGTAGGTTCATGTCTCTAGTTTTCTGGGAGAGTGACATTATAACTTCTAAGATTGTAGATGTGTTGTTGCTACTAGGGAGAAAACAACAATATTTTATCCGAGGGCAATTCTATTGTTCACTTTACACGCATTGCTTAATGCGATAGTCTGTTGCTTGCAATTTTATACTGGAAGGGGTGCGGACGCTAACCTAAAGGTGGATTATTAGTCGTAGACGCAGTGGGATTACGGTCTATGTATTATGCTGTAATGCCCATATCAAATCTCATAGTAATCATCTTGTCATGTATTGATCGATATTCTGTCAATTGCCCAGCTGTAATTCGTTCACCCAACATGCTATTTCTTTATGGAGAGACACCTCTAGTGAACTGTGGACCCCGGTCCTATTTCCTTTACTGATAAATTCAACTGCAAACATGTTCTGTTTACTTTCTGCAAACATCTCCTTCCATTCGACACGTCTAATCTTTTTTCAGCAAACCGGTGAGAT
This sequence comes from Lolium perenne, assembly GCF_019359855.2. Classification (NCBI taxonomy): domain Eukaryota; kingdom Viridiplantae; phylum Streptophyta; class Magnoliopsida; order Poales; family Poaceae; genus Lolium; species Lolium perenne. The sequence continues at coordinate 209,659,592 of NC_067249.2, forward strand.
TAACAACCTCACTGTAAGTTGGGGTAAAGCACTTTAGTTGTGTTGTGTGCAGGTTCCACGTCGTTGCTGACGCCGGTAGTGCGCCCTGCCACTAGTTAGCCAGCAACACCTTCAGAAGTCACGCCTTTCTCCTACTGGTCGATTAAACCATTGTTTTGTACCGAGGAAAAACTTGTTGTTGTGCTCATCACACCTTCCTCTTGGGGTTTCCCAACCTCTTCCACAACAACGCGCAGCAATTGTCTGACGCCATCACCGGAGCACCATCAGACGTTAGGGGTGTGGGTGTGTGTGTGTCGGGGGGAGGAAGAGGAGGGTCGTAGAGTGTCATTTTAGCCGTAGAAGTCAAGACACAAGTCCTCGTCAACTTTGTGTGGGACTTATGTGCTTTCAACATATAAGATTACATCATGTCCATGGCATAAGTCGAGTCGCAAGTTTAGTCTCATCGATCGAGCATGGCATCCATGTAATGTTGTGCGTGCATGGGTTCACATGCATGCAAACTTCCTAACATGTGGGATAGCTAATCTCAACATCAATGGGTCCTACATGTTATATAAGGATGCATTTCGCCTACGTGGTTTCTCGTGTGACTCTTACATCAACATAACATATCAATAACTTGTGGTACGTATAAATTTGGAACCAAGCTATTTGTTTGTGTTCCAACCATATGTGTGATCGAACTCTTACCTACCGTTCTTCATAAAAATATACCCAAGCTAATTTAAATATGCCACCTCACTCGCTATCAAGAAGCCCTTCAATAAGTTAGCCTTGTGTGGGGTCCAAGTGAGGATATAACCCAAATTGAAAACAATGTAGTCACTTTCTGATACATAGGGAGGATGTTATGCATGGCGACGGTGCTGCCCCCCCCCCCACCCCCGAAGGTTCCTCACGGTGTGGAACCTGGACCTAGTTGTGTGTCCTAGAAAATGGTGAACATCCCGAGATAACTTAGTTAGGCTCGTGTGTCAATCGAGAAGCGCTGTAAAAAGTTGGCATGGTGGGAGGCTTTGGTACGGAAGACCCCATAGACTGGTTCGGAATCCAAGAGAGTGAATTCCCCTTCATACATGTAGTGAGCGGGCTAGACACCGCGAAGGTGTTTCCAACCATGTTCCTCATGACTCGCATGACAAAGCGTGATATATGAACCAAAGTGAGCATCCTATAAAGTGCTCGACATCTCAAGATGACACTTATGCTTGGGGCATGCAAAATCTCACAAGATGTCTCGCGGCGGAAACGTGGAAGACTTTGGCCTCCCTGGTATGTCATATATTTGGTCTCAAGCATATACACCACAAATCGACTTGCGAGAACCTAAGTGAGTTTCCTAGCATGTCAACACCCCGAGATGACTTAGATAGCCTTGGGGGTTCGTGACCTCTTGTGGGATGTCTCGCGGTGGAACCTTCAGCTATATAATGCCTCATACTCCCTCCTTTTACCATTATTTCGTGTTCTAGATTTAGTCAAAGTCAAAATTTATAAAGTTTGACTAAATATTTAGGAAAATATATCAATATATAAACTGTAAAATCTATATTATTAGAATCATCAAAAACTATATTTAGATTATATGCATTTGATATTATGTTTGTTGATATATTTTTCCATATTCTTAATTAAACAGAGCAAACTTTGATTTTGACTGAAGCTAGAATGCGAAGTAAATAAAAATGGAGGAAGTATGCGTCGGGACTCATATAAACTACCTAGATAATTAAATGGGTAATTATTCATTGGCTCACACATACTAAAGAGGATGACCTCAGATAACAATCCAAATCTTTCATGGATCATATGGTATTAAAAAATGTATAATGTTTTCCCAATAACCTATTAATGTGCCTTTTGTATCATCATAATAGTTACATGTAGAACTAGTTTATATCATTATTTGTTTCTTTTTAGATGATTTATGAGACTCTTGTTTTGGTATTTAATTTCTGGAGAGTAGCAGTCACATGCACCACGCCGCCACCGCTAGCAAGATCTCCATCACCGGCCGCCCGGTGTTGCCGAAGCACCGAGAACACTCCTGTCACCGGCATAACGCCATACTCCACACGGGAAACAACTAAAAGACCTAGACTACTATGTACAGAGGGGAACCGGCCTCCTCTCTCCCAGTCATTCCGGCCAACGAGGCTGCTGGAGGAGAGGGAGAGAGGAGCCGATGGAGGGAAGATGGCCCTCAAGGTACTGTTCACACGAGAGAGAGGTAGGGAGGGGGCCGTTTTCGCACAGCCCGCTATGTTTCTTTCATGGAAACCTACTTCCCGGGATAATGTCTTTTTCTACATGAGTAGAAACATGTGTTTATTTAGGACGAAAGAGGACGGAAGAAAATGCCCGAACTAGGCAAACAAAATAAGAAAAAAAGGACTCGTCTACACCAAGGTACCTTCCAGTGCGGTCAATATGGTTTGAAATGCGATCAAAATTGAAACTGAAATTGAAATAATGTTATGAAAGAACTTCACACAAGCAACATGGATTAGTGAAGAACACCAGTTACACAGAGAAAATCGCATCCAAAAGATTTTGCAGAAGTTCCTATCACCATATCATCACAAATTTTTCAAAAAGACTCAGGTCAAAACCCCAATTCCAAGAACTAAAACCTCAAAACTAATAATCTTATTACAGCTGTAACCCGGAAATTTCCGCCCCTTTAGATTTGTGAGTAACTTCAGTTCCTACGTACAAGAAGCGATAGGGCGACGAACGGATTGATCACGAGCTCTTGGTCTCCATCATGGCCTTGAACTCGTCGAAGGAGATGAGGCCGTCGCCGTCCTTGTCAACTCCGGCTATCATCTCGGAGCACTTCTCGACCGTCAGATCCTCATCGGGGAGTACCCGTCGCAACGCTCTGAACAGCTCCTCCGCGGTGATCATCCCGTCCCCGTTCTCGTCGTACTCCTGGAAGGCCATGCGTAGCGCGTCAGACTCCCCGTCGTCCAGCAGCGCCCCGAACTCCTCGATGCTGATGAACCCGTCCCCGTCGCTGTCCACCGCGGCGACCATCTCCTTCGCCTCCGCGGTCGTGCACCTGCGCAGCTTCTGAATCTCGGAGGCCGAGATGCGGCCATCAGCGTCAGCGTCGAAGCTCTTGAAGACACGCATGAGCTCTGTGTCGGTGTCCTTTGCTGCTTTCGCGGGCACGCAAGCCTGAGGAGCCAGCGGGCGTGGCTGGGAGAGGCGGCGGCTGGAGGAAGAATCAGCGGAGACGGCTTGACCCATGATCGATCCAGGTGGGTTCCTTCCCGGCTAGCTAGGGCGTGCGTTTCCTTGTGTTGTTGCGTCTCGTGTTTTAGGCTTTTTTGTTTGGGCCATGGGGTTTAATTTCATTTATATATAGGGCTGTAACCACGTGAGTTTGGATTGAATCGGACACCCGAGAGGCTAGGTCTCTCAATCCGTGCCCTTGCGCATATGCCATATGGTAACATTGTTTCCGTATCTGTCTATACCAAAGACAAGTTGCCAAACATGCCAGTATTAAACTAGATATATCCATATTCACTTATTTCTGAATGGAAGGAGCACCATATTTTTCTCGACCTGTTTTGGAATTTATTAGCCGTGCTGCACACAAAATCGATATCCCCTCTTCAAAATATGAATATAAGTATATTGCGCACATTCTCAAAATAAAAATTTGCACACGCCTTTGAATCATGTAGATGCATTTTAGTGCGTACATACATACACATCTAGAGAAAGGTGAGTCACTTATTGTCGAACAAATGTTATACTACATTGTGCCACACGTTTATTTGATTTTTAGTTGGCTATTGGCTGAAAGAAAGATACACATATTTGGTTTGACAAGTTATACCGGCTGGTCAGGTTCAATATGTCGCAATGCAAGCAAGATGCCTAAGGGACATGATGTTTACTTGAGCATATTTTGATGGGCGCTGGAGGAGTTGTGAATGCAATCGTCATCTTTTACCGAGACTGTTTGCTTTGTTTATAAAGCGAAACAAAATCCTACTTCAAGGAGTATATATCGTCTTGGGTTCACGGCACAATTACCAGCCAAATACTCAAATTCACTCAAATCTCCCCGTCAATAATCAAATTGTTTGGTATGCAGCTTGATATATAAGCATAAAAGCAACTCTAACACACCTCGTAAATACCAATGGAACCGAATTTTCCGGCGAATTTACGGTTCGGGCCGAAAGCCGCGTAGAGTAGAGCCTGAATTGGCGGCCCGGCCCGAAAAAGTTTCTCAGGGAACCGAGAAACTCCGCGCGCGACCCCTATTTAACCAAGTCGGGGAGGGAAGTTTGGTTCCGAAACCCTACTCCCCTCCGCCGCATCTGCTCCTTGGCCGCGAAAATCCCTCCCACTCCGGCTAGGAATTCCCGGCGCTCCGCCGCGACCTCCGCTCCATTCCCCATGGCTCGCGCAACAAGATGTGGTAGGGAGGCGGCCGTATCGACGGTGGCTCGCCGCGCACCTAGTCCGCCATTTTTGCGCTCGGAGGCGGAGCGCGCGAAGTGGGTGCATAGGTGGACGCGCAGGTCGGCGCGCGATGCGGACAGTGCGCATTCGTGTGGCGGCTCGTGCAGCCCACCGCTTCCGCCGCTCCCCGACAACGGCGACGACGAGGACGACGCGTCGGCGCTTCACCTCACCAGCGGGGTCTACGCGGAGGAGATGACAGTGATCGAGCTCGCCGCCCTCGTCGCCGCCTAGCCATCCTCCGTCGTCCTAGATGCCCTGGTGACTATCCCGGGGCCAAATTTTGGTCAAAGTAGGCGCGCGGCGGAGGATTAGTACTTAATTTATGCTTTATATGTAAATTAAATTGCCTATGTAGCTCGCTCGGAGTATCAAACTCTTCACATTTCGCAAGTTCATCGCCTAAAATTTCCCGTGATGTTTGATTTCGCTTTTTCAGTTCATCAATTCAGTTTCTATTATGCGACCTCACCTAAAATCTACAAAATCCTAAAATTCGGGAGACTGAACTCACGGTTTTCAGTTTTAGCGAGTTCAATCACTGAAGAGGAATGGGAAATCAGAGACAAGGTGGGAGAAAAGATGTCACTGGTGTTTTGTTCTCAATCCGCTAGATAGTATGTTCGTTGCGTGTCCTTGCCTAGGGCCGATCACCGGTTCCACCCAAACAACGACCAGTGAGAAGCAAGAACACCGCTGATCGCGTACTGTGGTTTTTCATTGGTCGGTCCCATGCTAGAAAACTTGAGGTCTGTTTGGATTGTAGCCCGGTGCCCAGCCAAACTTAGGGTCTGTTTGGAATTTACAGGTTCGGGTTGAAAGCCAGAGTAGAGCCTGAATCGGCGGCCCGGCCTGAAAAAGTTTCTCGGGGGCCTGAGAAACTCCGCGCGTGGCCCATATTTAACCAAGTCGGGGAGGGGAGTCCGGTTCCGAAACTCTACTCCCCTCTGCCGCATCTGCTCCTCCGCCGCAAAAAACCCTCCCACTCCAGCGAGGAATTCCCGCTGCTCCGCCACGAGCTCCGCTCCGTTCCCCATGGCTCGCGTAGCAAGATGTGGTAGGGGAGGCGGCCGTATCAACGGGGGAGGCTCGCCGTCTCGTCTGCCATTTTTGCGCTCGGAGGCGGAGCGCGCGAAGTGGGTGCTTAGGTGGACGCGTAGGTCGGCGCGCGATGCGGACAATGCGCATTCGTGTGGCGGCTCGTGTAGCCCGCCGCTTCCGCCGCTCCCCGACAGCAGCGACGACGAGGAAGACGCGCCGGCGCTTCACCTCACCAGCGGGGTCTACGCGGAGGAGGCGATGGTGATCGAGCTCACCGACATCGTCATCGCCTAGCCGTCCTCCGCCACCGTAGAGGCCCCAGTGACTATTTCAGGGTCAAATTTTGGTCAAAGTAGGCGCACGTCGGAGGATTAGTACTTAATTTATGCTTTATATGTAAATTATGTTCGCAACCTCTTCACATTTCGCAAGTTCATCGCCTAAAATTTCCTGCGACGTTTGATTTTGCCTTTTCAGTTCGCCAATTCAGTTTCTATTTACGCCTCACCTAAAATTAACGAAACCCTAAAATTCGAGAGACTTAACTCGCCATTTTCAGTTTCAACGAGTTCAATCACTGAAGAGGAATGGGAAATCAGAGACAAGGTGGGAGAAAAGATGTCAATGTGTTGTTTTATTCTCAATCTGCTAGATAGGATGTTCGTTGCGTGTCCTTGCCTTGGGCCCATCACCGGTTCCACCCCAACAACGACCAGTGAGAAGCAAGAACACCGCTGAGCGCGCACTGTGGTTTTTCATTAGTCGGTCCCATGCTAGAAAAGGGGGGGTCTGTTTGGATTCTAGATCGGTGTCCATCCAAAATTTTAGCGTTGACCATGGATATGGGCGCTCGTTTGGTTGGACACCAAATTTTTAGATCCGTGCCAAAATTTTGGTCAGACGTTCACTTATTTCGTCAACTCCGGGTAATCGGTGGGCGGTCGGAACTTGCGCCAAACAATTGGCGTGCTCTTGTTTTGGTAGGGCTGACTCGGGCGCCATCAAAACAACCCCTTGGTGACCCAAGCCCACCATCGAGCCAACGCGCTCCACACCACCACCACGCTCCGCATCACGCTCGTTGACTTCCCCGCGCTACACTGTGGCCCTCTCATCCCCAAGCTGGAGTGGCAGTCGTCACCATGCGGTGGGGTGGACTCCTATCGCATCAAGCCAAAGCTGCCTAACCTTGCCACAACATGGTAGGTTAGTCATATGCGTGCCAAACCTGGAGCAAGAGGAGGTGTCGGTTACCACATTACATTTCCGCTGCGTGACCTGGACGGTTCCATCGGAGTTGCCTGGACTTTGGGCCGCCTACGTGTTTTTTGGAGGCAACGCCACACCCGACGAGTTAGATGATTGTGCGAACCTCGTGATGGCACATGATTGGTCGTCGGCGAAGAACGGCATGATCACCCTAACCTTCGACAATGACGTGGTGGCAACAACGACGAGAGCCGACGAGGAGGAGTAGATCTAGGTTCAGTTTAGTGCATTTTTCATTTCCGTTCAAACTTTGTAGAAATTCCTAAGTTTGAATGATAATTAGATGAAATTTTAAGTTTTTTTTGTCAAATCATGATTTAGATAGTAGTAGTTTTATAAAACTATACTGTACTGGAGAAGCTAGTAACATAAAATCGTGGACGTAGGTTTATCTTGACCTTGCACTTCCGATCTTGAATCGAACGGCCCAAGAAAACACCTTCGTGCAAGTCCTTTTCTGCCCTCTCCGCCTCCAGTCTGCAGGCACACCCTACCTCCGCCGCCATGGCCGCCGCCGCAGCGGGGCCGGCGCCAACGACGGCGAGGAAGGCCCTCCTCTCCACGACCTCCACCCTCCTCTCGTCCTCACTCGCGCGCAGCCGCCGCAGCCTCTCCTGTTCCGCCGCATCGGCCGCCGCCCCGCGCATCTCGCAGCAGCCGCCTGACCTGCTCCGGTGGGTGCAGCGCGAGGGAGGGTTCGTGCACCGAGGTCTCCGCGTGGCCGATCATCCCGAGTACGGTCTCGGTGTGTCCGCCACCGCGGCCGACGGCGTTATTCCCCCTGGAGCCGTCCTCATCGATCTCCCTGGCCGCATCCCGCTACGACTCCGCCGCCCCGCCGATGCTGCAGACGCAGTACTGATGCAGCTCGCCGACCAAGTCCCCGGTAATGGCTCATCTGGAACTATTACTTTGGTTCATTATACTCTAAAAATAGTGTGGTGACTCAATCGTGGATTCGTTGTTGTAATGGTGAATGCAGCAAACGAAGATGTATTTGAATAGTAAATTCGGTGCATAACTGCTGCAATCAAGAAAAATCATTGGAAATCTTCTGTAGTAACAATAGTATGAGTACTATTAACTTCTGAAGTAGACATTTCAAAAACAGTTTCCCCAAACCTTGAAAAAATCTGTTACGGTTCCCCTGTTCATTTTGTTGAACTAGCCAAACATCCCAAGTAGAGGTTATACTAGCTTCTTATTCTGCCAGGTTGGACTGGTTTGTCCCAACCTGTTTTTGAACGCCCCTAGCCTCAAACAGAGGAAATGCACATTGTCAACGCTATGCCTTTTTTAAAATCTAAAAAAATAGGCATACATAGCGTCGATGATGAATGCACTTCATTTGTTTCCTGTAGTTTGTAGCTTAGAATTCAATCGTGGGCTAAATTCTGTCCTGAACTGTACGTGTTTGCTGCTGGAAGGTACCATTTGTCGATATGAAAATTCATTGTTGATGAAACTTATTAGGCTCCAACTAAAAACTGTAGTTCTGTAGAAGCTGATATTTGGAAGAGTGCAGTGCCTTGTGATTAGTATGCTATTCAGTTCAAAATTATATAAAGGCTTTCAGTTTCAGACTTTAGATTTTTTTGGCTAAAAAAGCAGAGTTGCTGAATATCTCGTGGCACAACCTGTGGGAGTAATTAACCGGAAGCCTTCTGAGGCCCGGAAACCAGGAAACGGCATCGTAACAGTCAGGTTGGCTGCACTGGCAGGCCACGGAAAACAAAACATCCGTGAATTATATTTTTTATCCCTGAGAATAATAAAATACTTTTCCAATCCTGTTTTCTTTGTAGACTACAGTACACTGGCACAGCCACACTTATTTTCCTTTTGCCCGGCCCATGATAAAAATGCACTTGCTTTCTTTCTCTGAAGTAGTGTTGGAGACTGTCCTAGGAGAGCCCAGAATATTCCAGGGAGTAATAGTATATTAGTGCTGTCCTAGGAGTGCCTGGAACATTCCAGTGAATGTTGTAGTCTAGGCTAGTGTCCTACCAGATTCTAGAGTATTCCACTGTACTAGTTAACATGTACCTAGTTCAGCTATATATATATATGAGGGTGTGGAGGACCTGCGGGGGTCTGCCCAACCAGAAACTATTTTCTCCCAAAAAACTACATGGTATCAGAGCTGAAGGCAACGCTGGGTGGCTGCTGGTGGTGAATCGGCGCTCAGCGGCACAAGTGTATGAGCTGGAGTCGGGCGTGTCTTGGGCCGGAAGCAGAGGAGGAAGGAGAAGCCCGGATGCGAAGTTCTGCAGTGAAGTATCGATTGGTGGAGCCCCGGTAAAGAGAATCGTTAGGAGGAACAGCAGCGAGCAATCGTCCTGGAGCGGAGTGGAAGAGGAGAGAAGAGCTGATTGGAGCTAGTGTGTGTGCGGCCGTGGCTAGGAGAGGGAAGCAGAGGGGCATTATCCGGAAGAGGAACCCGAGTGGTAGGCCGCAGTGGTTGCGGGGAATAGGTGTGCACACGATTTGCATTTCTACGAGGCGTTGTGATTGTTCGGATCATGGGGGAAAATCAAGGATTGGAGAAGACACTTGAGAAAGCGGCCGAGCTTCTCACGGCCAAGGCGGGTGGTGTATTATCATCACATAGTACGATTTGAAACGGACCCGGAAGATTGAAGCGCCATCCAATGAGATCAATTTGGAAGGCGTTAATTCCTGTTTGAGCTGGTCAAGAAGGGCTTTGCTCATGTTAGGGACTAAAGACTTGGAGAGCTATGTTGAGGGTGAAGCGGTAGGAGCTGTGGACAAGACATCTCCAAAATGGAAGGTGTGGAGTACTACTAATTCGCCGATTGTTGCGTGGTCATTAAATTCCTTATCCCCAACAATTGCGGCATCTGTGGAGATCCTCTCTAGTGCAAATTAAGTATGGAAGACCTTAAAGAAATTGTATTCAGTGAAGGGAATGTAATGTTGATGGCTGAAACAGAGGAGGCCGAGTGAAGCGAGACAAGAGGACAAGTCCGTGATGGAGTATGTCGCTGAGTCATAAAGATTTGTGGGCTGATTTGGATCACTATGATCCTCTGGAGCTCCATCATGCGATTGCATTGCTGCTACTAGAAAGTGGATTGAACGCAGCGAGTGATGAAATTTACGAAAGGCCTAAACTACGAGTTCGAGGAAGACGTGCTTTGCATTGTACCATCAGCCTTCACTTCCCACTCTAGAGGATGCCATATCGGCGATCGCACAGAAGATGTCGGATTGAAGTTGACAAAGAGCAACACAACAACTCCATCTCGTCCGGCCTTCGTTGTAACCCAAAGCTTGGAGACTAGGGACCGCTTCAACCGTGGTGAGAATGGTCATTTGAGCCGAAATTGCACAATTTCCACGCGGGGAATTCGGGGTAGAGGAAGAGGATATAATAGAGACGGATTAAGCAGAGGCAGAGACCGAGGCCGAGGATACTCAAGGGGCCCTAGAGCAAATGTGGCAATCTCCGAAGAAGAATCCTCGGGCACATCTCATGAAGAGCTAAAGAAGGAAGCAAATGTGACTAATGATGGCGGTTATGGGGACTTCAGCTTCGACAAGTTCGCTCACCTTGCCTACACCGATGAAGGTAATTATGCCCATGCATCTACATCTTTGCATAAGTCTTGTTCAAATTGGATATTAGATTCTGGTGCATCAAAGCATGTTACGGGCACATTCAAAGAGTTCGATTCTTACACCCAATATCCACCCTCACATAAAGAAACTATTCAAACCGCCGATGGAACCTCTCGGCCCATCATAGGAGTTGGAACGATTCGATGCACTCCCGCAATTAAGTTATCTTCTGTCCTTCACGTTCTGCCTTCCCGTAAGCCTTATTTCATTGAGTGCCTTGGTTGATGATATAGATTGTCGTGTAATGCTTGACCGCAAGATGTGTTTAATTCGGGAAAGGCCGATCGGAGAGAGGCTTGGGACCGGAACCGTGCATAAGGGACGTGGTATATGGACCGGGAGGTGACAAACGATGCAAGATGTCTTGTACTAGCAAAGAATCGCGGGAGAGAAGGAAGCCATGGTGATGCTTCAACATTGTAGAATGGGACATTTGTCTTTTGATAAAATGTATAAGGTTGTGCCTGATGTGATGTGTGGGGTGGATAAAAACAAATTAGTGTGTGATGCTTGTGAGTTTGGGAAACACACTAGAACATCCTATGTGAGTAGGGGACTCCGGAGTATCTCGCCTTTTGTGCTTATTCATTCGGATGTCCTGGACATGCCCTGTTATCTCTATCGGTGGAATGAAGTACTTCGTGACATTCATTGACTCGTTATTCTCGCATGACATGGGTGTATCTTATGAAGCATAAAAATGAGGTATTTAGATGTTTCCAGGACTTTTATGCTTATGTGAAAAATCGGTTCCATACACAGTGCGGGTAATTAGGACAGACAATGGAACCGAGTATGTGAATAAAGAGTTTGGTGCATTCTTGTCAGCAGAAGGTATATTGCACCAAACCTCCTGTCCAGATACGCCCCCTCAAAATGGAGTAGCAGAAAGGAAAAACCGTCATATTTTGGAGGTTGCTCGGTCGCTGATGTACACAATGAATGTGCCAAAATTCTTATGGAGTGAGGCGGTGATGACAACCACATATCTCATCAACCGCATGCCATCAAGGGTGATTGGGATGAAGTCACCATGTGAAATGTTGCTAGGTGAGAACAAGTTTTTAGTTGCTCCTAAAGTATTTGGGTGCACGTGCTTTGTTAGAGATCATAGACCCTTGGTGGGGAAGTTGGACCCACGAGCGGTTAAGTGTATGTTTATAGGATACCCATCTGGACAAAAGGGCTACAAGTGTTGGAGTCCTATCGAGCGAAGGACATTTGTGAGCATGGATGTGACATTTAGGGAGTCTGAGCCGTTCTATGGAGAGAAGACCGATCTCAGCTCATTATTTGACATTGACATTGACTCTCCTAACACAGGTGAGGCTAGTCGAGAGGGGGAGAGTGAGGTGTTGAGGACAAATGAAGATGAACCTTTGAGAGTTATGGTTGATTCAGTCCCATATCCTATGGGTGAGGAGAGATGGAGAAAGCCAAACGAGGAAGAGAACTTGAAAGTGTATACACGGAGAAAATCGCAGCATGAGCGGCGGCAACAACGAGGCTCCCACGACAAGTGACACACAGTGCGGGGGAGCAACATGTGCAACAACAGCTCCCACGACAAGTGACACACAGTGCGGGGGAGCAACATGCTCCAACGGGTGTTGAACTGATGAATTGTCTGATGACGCAGGTCCATCTATTACGAGGGATTCAATGGACTTGCCCATTGCCTTAAGAAAAGGAACCCGAGCTGCAGCTAGAAAACCTCCAAATTGGTACCAGGAGGAGCATGACATTGCTAATTATGTATCATATGCATCTCTATCTACAAACTACAGGGCCTTCATGGCATCATTGCAATCTGTGGTGATCCCAAGAGACTGGAAAGTAGCAAAGCAAGACCCCAAGTGGCGTGAGGCCATGATAGAGGAGTTAAATGCTCTCGAAAGGAATAAAACTTGGGAACTTGTACATCTTCCAAGCGGGAAAGAGAGCTGTTGGGTGTAAATGGATCTACACCGTGAAACAAAATCCAGAAGGGAAAATTGAAAGGTACAAGGCAAGACTAGTTGCGAGAGGATATAGTCAGACATATGGGATTGACTATGATGAGACTTTTGCGCCGGTGGCAAAGATGAACACGGTGAGGATCCTAATCTCATGTGCAACTAACTTTGGGTGGCCTTTGCATCAGTTGGATGTCAAGAATGCATTCTTGCATGGAGATTTAAAGGAGGAAGTATACATGGATATCCCACCTGGTTTCTCCACTCCTAGAACATCTGGAAAGGTATGCAGGTTGAGAAAATCTCTATACGGCCTTAAGCAATCTCCACGGGCATGGTTTGATAGATTTAGACGAGTTATATGTGCTATGAGATATAAGCAGTGTAATGGGGATCATACGGTATTCTATCGGCACTCAAATAGCAAGATTACAATCCTTGCCGTATATGTTGATGATATCATAATCACCGGAGATGATGAGGTGGAGATATCACGATTGAAAGACAGCCTACGCAAGGAATTTGAGGTAAAGGATCTTGGCCAACTCAAGTACTTTCTTGGCATAGAAATTGCTAGATCCCCCAAAGGGATTGTTCTCTCCCAGCGAAAGTATGTATTGGACTTGCTTAGTGACACAGGCATGCTTGGGTGTCGGGTTGCATCAACACCCATTGATCAAAACCACAAATTATGCGCCGAATCTGGGGAACCAGTGAACAAAGAGAAGTACCAGAAGCTTGTTGGAAGGCTCATCTATCTATGTCACACGAGACCTGATATTTCATATCTTTGTGAGTGTAGTGAGCAGATACATGCATGATCCTAGAAGCGGACACTTAGATGCGGTCAACCAAATCCTCCGGTACTTGAAAGGTAGTCCAGGAAAGGGACTGTGGTTCAAAAGGAATGGTCATCTAAATGTGGATGGGTATTGTGATGCTGACTGGGCAAGTTGCTTGGATGATAGGAGATCAACATCTGGTTATTGTGTGTTTGTCGGGGGAAATTTAGTGTCATGGCGAAGTAAGAAGCAGCCAGTGGTTTCAAAGTCAACAGCTGCAGCTGAATACAGAGCTATGTCGCAAGGTTTGAGTGAGATGTTATGGGTGAGGAATCTTCTTTCAGAACTGAAACTGTTGAGGAAAGGCCCTTTAAATTTGTGGTGTGACAACAAGTCGGCAATCAACATCGCAAACAATCCTGTTCAACATGATAGAACCAAGCATGTGGAGATTGATCGCTTCTTCATAAAGGAGAAGTTGGATGACGGTATAATTAAGATAAGTCATGTAACCTCTAGTGAACAAATTGCAGACTGTTTAACTAAAGGATTAGGAAATAAAGAGTGTAGTTCAGCTTGTAACAAGATGGGAATGATAGATATCTATCATCCATCTTGAGGGGGAGTGTTGGAGACTGTCCTAGGAGAGCCCAGGATATTCCAGGGAGTAATAGTATATTAGTTGTAGTCTAGGCTAGTGTCCTACCAGATTCTAGAGTATTCCACTGTACTAGTTAACATGTACCTAGTTCAGCTATATATATATGAGGGTGTGGAGGACCTGCGGGGGTCTGCCCAACCAGAAACTATTTTCTCCCAAAAAACTACAAGTAGTTTTTCTCGTGTCAAACCCTCCTCTTTTTTGTTCATATTGAATTGTTTAAACCAGGACTCATGTTTTACTGTTGTTAACTTGTTCTATAACACATCCTTCTGTGTTACTGATGTTACCTCGTGGTTGAATAGCTGCATGATGCTAATTTATGTGCCCAAACTATACTACTTACTTTTGTTTAGTGTATGGGGTGGTTTCTATTCTGTATTCGCTTTTGAGAAAATAATTTCATTCTGCAAAATTAGGCGAACTGCCTGTATTAAGTAGTAAATCCAATCCTGTGGGAAGCATGTGACAGAGGAACTGTGGGCAATGAGACTGGGCTTGAGGTTGCTTCAAGAAAGAACAAAATCCGATTCGTTTTGGTGGCCATATATTGCGAACCTGCCAGAGACTTTTACGGTGCCAATCTTCTTTCCTGGGGAAGACATAAAGAACCTGCAATATGCTCCTCTCCTCCACCAGGTTGTTAAAAGCTATAGTGACTTTTGTAGCTAGTAGATACTTATGGTATTTCCCTGTCCCTTTTCTGACTGATGCTATTTCAGATCAATAAAAGATGCCGCTTCCTTCTTGAGTTTGAGAAAGAGGTAACACAGAAGCTTGGTAATGTGCCTTCAGGAGATCACCCGTTTTGCGGACAAGATGTACACTCATCTTCCCTTGGATGGGCTATGTCAGCAGCGTCTTCGCGAGCATTCCGTCTGCATGGTGAAATCCCAATGTTGTTGCCTCTTGTTGATATGTGTAACCATAGTTTTAGCCCGAATGCTAGGATTGTCCAGGTTGGAGATGTTGACAGCCCTGATATGTCCGTTAAGGCAAGTATTCTGCAAGCTTGCAAGTCTAAATTGCCATTATTGCACCCATAAAATTGCTGATATTCCTGTTCTTTAATCAATTACCGTGTCCTACATTGGCTTCACAAATGTTGATGCTATAACTAGATATCTTATGGTTTGTAGAAACATATCGACAGTGAAGTAGCACTCTCTACAAGTTAGAACTCTCATTATCTTATGATTATGATACTCTATACTGGCATGCTAGCCATTCGTGAGTTATGCCAGTGATCCACTGCATATTGCCTTGTTTAGTAGTCTTCTTTAATACCATTTGTAATGTGGGTACGCAGTTATTAAGCATCTTCTTCCTCTTTAAGCTAGTACTGTTAATTGTTTGGCTGTACATTGGTCACTCTTGGATTTATTTTGCAGTTATCAACTTACAATAGTGTATATTCGCTTAGCAAACAGTACTTACTGCCACTATAAGATGTTGTATCTCCTGTTCCTGGAAACAATTAGTTCCCTTGGCTGCACAACTTATCGTCAACTGATTTATTCCATGCATGTAGTTTGTACTGTACGATGTCTCTGCTTGTGGAACATGCAAAATGTGTTTTGTTTAGTTATTTTCATGTTGTGCTTTACACAGGTTGTTGCTGAGACACAAATCGATCAAAATGCTGCAGTCACCCTGAACTATGGTTGCTACCCCAATGATTTCTATCTTCTTGATTATGGATTTGTAGTAACATCGAATCCATACGATCATGTGGAACTGAGCTATGATGGAAATCTTCTTGATGCTGCTAGCATGGCAGCAGGAGTTTCTTCCCCCAACTTTTCAACACCAGCCAAGTGGCAACAGGATATCTTGTCACAGCTGAATCTACAAGGAGAGGGTGCTATTTTGAAGGTTTTGTCCACATTCCTGCACTACAATTGATTTATTTTTATTTTACGGTTCGGTTGAATTCAAGTCTACTGGGTGCAGTATTCATGTATCAGTTCTGAACCTGATACGCTTTGGCTGTGAACCTGACCTGGTATTTCCTTTCAGGTCAGCTTAGGTGGTCCGGACATAGTTGATGGTCGCTTATTAGCTGCCCTGCGAATTCTTCTCGCGGCTGACCCAGAGACTGTGGGGAAGCATGATCTGAAAACTTTGATGTCACTTAGCGAGAAAGCTCCTTTAGGCCCTACCGTTGAGGCCTCGGCGCTCCGAACTGTTCTTGCACTGTGTGCCATAGCTCTACAACACTTCCACACCAAGATAATGGAGGACGAGGCTATCCTAAAAGGCGAACCCCCTCTTACTACTGAGTTGGCAGTCCAGTTTAGATTGCAGAAGAAGCTGATGCTGGTCGATGTAATGCAGAATCTTAGCCGGAGAACCAAGATGCTATCCGCAGAGAAATCTACTGTGTAGGTTATCAATGTCCCAGGATAACTTTGTCAGGCAACGGTTATCGCGCTGTACTTGTTACTAGAGAAACAATAAACCCCCAATTTTGATTGTTCACCATTTCCTCTTTTTCTGGCCATGTGTTAATAATGGGTGACCATATCAAGAGAGGTTTTAATTTCCATGTCATAATTTCTGGAAACCGTCTCTGCATTAGGGATGTTGAAAGAAATGCAAGTTTGTATGAAATGCTGTATTCTTCTACTGAACTGGATGCCATCGTTCAGATATTTTTAGATAGGAGATGACATGTTCAGAGAAATGAATGCTGAAAGAAATGTAAGTTTGTACAAGTGATGTCTTCTTCTACTGAACCGGTTCTTCATGACTAGGAGAAATCTTCCGAATGGCATCGTTCAGATATTTTCAGATAGGAGATGACATGTTCAGAGAAATGAATGTTGAAAGAAATATAAGTTAGTGTAAAATACTATCTTCTCGTATTGAACCGGTTCTTCAGGAGTAGACATTTTCAGAGGGGAGATTGGCATCTTGACATCTTCAGGCAAATGAATGTTTGAAAGAAATGTAAGTTATATATATCCTGTCTTCTTCTATTGAACCGATTCTTTAAGAATAGGAGTTGGTCTTCTAACAGAGCGGCATGGTTAAGAGTTCAGATAGAGGGATGTAAACATCATGGTGTCTTAGATTTATCTAAATGTAGATGTATCTAACACTAAGACAACAATCTAAATTTAGATGTATCTAACACTAAGACAACAATCTAAATTTAGATGTATCTAACACTAAGACAATATCCTGAGATGGAGGGAGTAATCAAAATCAAGTGATCTTGGAGAAGTCTAATCTAAAGCTCTATTCAGAATCTATCTGCACAAACATGGAAGAAATAAAACGAAAACCGTCCCTAAACTGGGAAGGGAAGAGGCTGAACGACTAAGACATAAGTATTTACAGGATCATCATCCGAGAGGACAAGGATAACCAAAGAAAATAAAATCCTAATACACTAATGTGGAAATAAATGTAGGAGTAAGTTATATATCCTGCCTTGTTCTACTGAACCAGTTCTTCGGGAACAGGAGAATTTCTTCTTACAGAAGGGCATCGTTTAGGCATATTTCAGGTAGGGGATGACATCTTCAGGCAAAGGAGGCAAATGAATGTTGAAAGAAATGTACAGTAGTAAGTTATAAGATTGTGTGTGGTTCTAGTTTCCGGTTCTTCAGAAATACAGTAGGAGAAATCTTCAAACCGGACCACATCGTTCAGGGTTCAGGAAAAATTTGTACCAGCTGATCAAGGGATCACGCAGAACTGGGATCTAAAGCTCTCTATATATATTCAGGATCTCTTTTGGGAAGAAACAAAAACGCAGCATCATCTAGAATACTAGCCTGTCCCTAATGAACTGAAAAAGGAAGATGCTGACAACAACTTAGACACAAGTATTTACAGGATCATCATCCTCATCAAGTTGGGGATAACAAAATCCATCCACCCGAGAGGACAAAAGTAACCAAAGAGAACAAAATCCTAAATACACGGCGAGGCAGCGCATGATGACGATCGAGGAGAAAGGAAGCCAGCGAGTCCTAGGAGTCGCCGCCGATGGAGATGGCGGGGCGGGCGGCCCTGCCGAGCGGCGAGCGGGAGCGGTGGCGGCCGAGGTCCCGGAGGACTAGGCGCATCTCGGCGACGTGGGGCTGGTAGGTCTCGTGCACCTTGACCTTGTCGCCCTCCTCTTCCTTGATCTTCCTCACCTGGCTGTGCACCACCCTCGCCGCCGCCGCCGCCTGCCGCTGCTGCGCTTCCTGATCACGAAAGTTCTCCATGGCCAAACCTTACGCGATCCCCTTATTCAGTAGTAGTTTCTTGTTTCTCTTGGGCTTCTGCAGGATGGCGATCACCGATCAAGACCGATCAAACCATGTACCGTGTCAACCCTGCGCTGCATGAGGCGGGGCGTATAAATAGCTGGGGGTCGATCGGGGCCTGACCGGTTCCCACCCGCGCCGCCGTTATTGCTGGGGACGACGGGGAGCCTACGCGTGTGCGCGCCCCGGTTTACCCGATCCGCGGCAGGCATATCCTTCCGTCTCTTTTCCTTCTTATTTTGGCAAGACGACGACGGATCGCGTCTACGTGCCCGGTCGGGTAAGCACATACATGCATATCCGTTCGTCCTCCATGTGTGCACAATACAGGTTCAGGTTGACCTTGCCGGCCGCTGCAGCGACCCTGGTGGTGTCTATCCGTTATGCATGGATGGTCGTCCTGGGCGTGTCCTGCCCGGAGCTGTCTCAACTCGATTTGGATAGCTTCCACGGCAGCAGATTTGCTAAGAAAAGAACTCTTCAAGCAGATCCTACATCCATGTCGTTTTTCTTTTCCGCTGACTATGTGTTGGTCTTCGAGACCACGAGTAGAGAAGCGGACGAAACCAAGTGATGCCACAATTGCTTTCAAATCTTCTTGCGGAGGTGAAAACGAATTCAAAAACTCGTGGACATAAATATGCACAAACATATATATACCGCATTTAACGCAAACACAAAGAGAGACGTTGATATTGGCCGTAACAAAGAGAGCCCTTGAATCGTGCAAGAAAACTCAAACATTTAAGCATACAAATAGCCTTGTACCCTTTTCAAAAAAAGAAAAAAACTTGTACCCTGAGTCTAGCAGGGTTGCTCGATTTACTGGGGAATTGTGCAAATGCTCAACCATAAAAGCCTCCTCAATGCACGAATGGGTTACGTGGTCGCTAGTTTTGGGATGAGCGGTTCTGGAAATTCAGCTTACTAGGTCATGTAATGGGTGTGTTAGACTGGACCATGCACATCAACCCTCAGATACAAATTCATTTTCCGCACTTGTTTTGCAGGAAAAAATTGTTCCATTTCAGTTTCTGTTTCTGCCAAAAAAAATATGTTTTCATTTCTGTCTCCACGAAATTAAGTTTCCATATTTATGTTCTGTTTTATGTTTTCTGTTTTTCCGAAAAAGAAAAAAAATCGCTTTATTTTCATCCCTAGTGCGAGATATTTCGTCTCTGGTGGAGTTGACATGTGACACGGCAATCAATTGCAGTTAGCGAAAGGACCGCGTCAGGTTTATGTGTTGACAGTGTTGTGTGATCAGAAGGCGAGAGAACAGTGCCGGAAACGCGTACTCGAAAATGAATCTGGATAGAAACCAGATGCAGCTGCTGTCGATGGAGAAAAAGGGTGGCCGCAAATCGCCCGCGGATGGGTCGGCCGACGTGCCCTGTATCGCCTATTCGCCTCGGCTGCGTACTGACAGTTACAGAACAGAGCCTTCTTCAGCAGGCACCGTGTTGAAGTTGATGTTGAATCTTTTTCATTGTCGCTTTGTTGTCGCAATGGGTCGACCAAAGACGTCGCATTCAGTATTCACGATTACTCTTCTTGCAGCGCTTTGTAGGCTGCGAATCCACGAAAAGTGAATTTGGCTCGTGGGCACCAGCCGCTCCTGCTGTTTAAAAAAATTCGAAAATCATACATATTTGTTTTAAAAAAATCTGAAAATAAATCTAGACATAATAATAAATAATAAATGACGTAACCTACAAGCGTGTAAAATTTTAATATGAAATTCTTTATATTGTAGACTACATAAAAAAGACAAAATATGTTGAAATTCGGAGATTTGAAATATGCATACCCAGATCCACACGTTTGTTATTTTTGTGTAGCCCAGAATTTTTTGTATTTAAAATTTAAAAGTTGCACCTTTATGGGACAATTCATTGGTTACACCATGATTTTTTTTTCTATTTTTTTTTGAAACAAGCAAATGGGATTTTTAATTTTTCTAAAATAGCAGGAGCACTGGTGCCCAGGAGCACCAAATCTCTGTCCGCGAATCCACCTCTGATTCGCAAATCCGGAGAAAAGAAACTGGGGCTTAGAGCATCTCCAGCCCGTTGGGGCTCCCCAGGCCGAAATCCGGCGCTATTTAGCGCTGGATGATGTATTTATTGGCCTGGGGAGCCCCATTTTCTCAGCGGCGAGTCTAGGATGGATGAAAGTTTTTAATAAAATACGGCGAATTCAGACAAAATTAGGCGAAACTCGTTCAAACATAAGCGAAATTTAATGATATTTAACATATATAGGGGAGTTCATACATATATAGGCCAAATTCGTACATATATTTGAATTCGGCAGGGAAACTTAAACTTAAATTAAAAGCGGCCTTCTACATACCGAAATGGCGGTAGAAGGCGGTGTAGTCGCCGCCGCCGTTGTCGTCGTTGGAGTTCCCGGCGTCCTCGGCGGCGGCGCCTCGTACCATCGGCTTAAACCCTGGCCAGGGTCGCCGGCGCGTCGCGGCGTCGGCCGGTACAGGTCGTCGTCGCTGCTCTCCTCCAGTTTTATCAGCGGTGCGGTCCTGGGCGCGACGTTCCTTGCCGAGGCCGGTGCGGCGGCTTGGACGGCGAGTTGCCGCGCGGCGGCCAGGTCCAGCAGCCGACGCTGCTGCTCCGCCTCCTGGTGCTCCCAGTGACGTGGGCACTACCCTTCGGGTAACCCACATTGCCCTATCCTGTATTGACTAATTGGAGGCCCATGAAGACACCTGAAGGCGAGATGGGCCACTAGGTCGGCGCACCAGAAGGTTCCTTGACGGGCAAGACAAGGAAGCAATAGAACAAGGAAAGATCGGATCTGAAACTACTGTAAACCTAGTCGTACTCGGTGAGACCTCTTGAGACCTGGCCTCCTATATAAAGGCCAGGAGAGGGGCTGCCGAGGGACACATGATCAATCTTAGCGATCTTAGCCACCAAAAGCTTAGAGCTAGGACACCCTAGCAATTAGCCAACTCGACGAGATCTCTGCCGAACTATTCGGCACCCCATTGTAACCTATTATCATCATAATCAAGAACAGACAGGCAGGACGTAAGGGTTTTACCTCATCGAGGGCCCCGAACCTGGGTAAATCACTCTCCCCGCTTGTCTGTGAACCGATGTCTCGTGTCAGCTTGCAGGATTCCATCAACCCTAAGCCCCTATCGGAGGGCATTGGCGAGGAGTACCCTCGACAATTGGCGCCGTCTGTGGGAACCCTGTCGGCACAAGATCGGACATCGGCTGAACCCGACATGTCATCGGCAACTTCATCAGCACCGTCATCGCCTCGTTTGGGAAGCCCGATTCGTTTCGGTTCCTACGAGTTCACCCCACATAGCGATTCGTCTCGCTCGACTTTCTCCGGTCTACAAGGCAATATGGAGATGGCCTTCGGGAGCATCCACTACAACGTCAACTCAGAAGGAATTCTTCGGCTGCTGGAATCTCCCATCTCCAGGTCGACGAGTCCAAGCGCATCATCGTCACTCGACCTTTCGGCTGGCCTGACAAGCCCGTCGAGTCCATCCGCACCTACGGCTCCCCGTTCGGCATCCTCCATGTCAGTCGGATCCGATAATCCCGCGACCTCGGAGTTAACCTCGTACTACTGCATGAACTGCGACACCAGGCACGGACTAGGGTCGAGTGACACGCCGTTCATCTGCAATGCCTACTATTCATCGGGAGAAGACAGCATCGACAGCATCACCCAAGGAGACACCCGAAGAGTGGCGCCCCTCCAAGTATATGTCGCTAACAGGGGAGACGGAGATCGCACCCCCCGTTCCAGCAGGCGAGCTAGTTTTGAGAACAGCGCCAGCAACAACAACAGCGACCACACCATCGCAGAGGAGGAGTGGACAGCGGCCAAGGCAGCCGTGCTTAACGACACACCACTTCCGGCGGGAACCACGGTTGGCACTCTCAATGCTTACCGCTCCATATTGGAGAAAAATCGTGAGCGCCTATCTAAGGAGCAAGCCAACCTCGAGAGACGCCTATCTGCGGCAGACCGATCCAGCGAACGACGAAGGGGCTCGCAGGGAAGTGCCTCTCGAAGTACCCATGGAGGAGGCAAGCATCGTTCAAGGATGTCCAGGCTTTCGGAAGATGATGCAAGGGAGATAACGTCAAACCTGACCAAGTCCTTTATGACTACGGACACCGCGGGCATGCCACGGCCAAAAACCGTTGCGGGAGCAACAGCCAACCTTGCAGCATACCTCATTAACCAGCGTCCCGAAGGATCCATGACATAGGCTCACCGTGGTGCTTTAGAAAGTCTCGCGATATTAGGAGATAATCTAGTTCCACGGAAGGAGAAGACCACCTTGCAGGCCAGCGGCCCAAAGCACCGCGCAAGGGACGCTCGAGATGAAATTACTCAGAGTAGAATCGACAAAGCAAGGCGACGACGCGCAGCCAGAGAGGAATTTGACAGCGATTCTTCGGATGAGACCCAGGAAAATGATTGCGAGCTTAGGGGAGCCGATTGCTTAAGCTACAAAATTCGGGAGGCGATGCCACCTAAGAAGTTCAAACCCACCCCTACCGACGTTGCCAAATACGATGGGCAGCAGGAGTCGAGATCCTGGATAGAGGATTATTTGCAGACAGTGATTCTGCAAAAAGGGAATCAGATAGCAGCAATGCAGTGCCTGCAACTTTACCTAAAGGACTCGGCGCGAGCCTGGCTAAGAGGTCTGCTGAAGGGTTCCATTAAGTCATGGGACGACCTAGTAGAGGCCTTCGTCGCCAACTTCCAAGCAACCTACAAAAGGCCCGTCGGGATCGAGGAACTACGACATTGTCAGCAAAAGCAGAAGGAGTCGATGCGCGCATACATCGGGAGATTCACCAAACTCTTGAACGCTGCGGAAGATGTATCTATTGACAGAGCAATCGACGCCTTTAGTGATGGCATCCGACGTGAAAGCTATATAGAAGAACTTGGGCGCAAGAAGCCGAAAACCATAACCAAGTTAATGGAAATCGCCAACAGCTGGGCCGATGGCGAAGACAATGTTCGAAAGCCACGACATCGCAGCGACGATGAAGAGGATGACCAACCGAAGCATGATTCGGGTGATCGAAGGGATCGCAACAAGAGAAGGAAGAACCGCAGCTACGATGACAATAACTTGGTGGCCGCAGGTTATTCTGATCGGCAGGATGATCGGTACGATGACAGGCGAGATGATCGGCAGGATGGTAATCGGAACAACTCTGGGAACTGTGGCAACTATAAACCACGGCAACAGAGAACCCCTGAGCTACCCTACACTGAGCAGATCAACGCCCCCTGTTACCTGCATTCGTATGTCGATTCCAAGGACGGCAAAACGAAGTCGAGTCACCTGCTCAGGGACTGTCGGCAGTTCCTAGACATGCACAAACTCATCCAGCAGTCAGGCCAGCAACAGCCACCACCACCACCACCACCACCTCCACCGCAACATCAGGTCCAGCAAGCTCAACCTCATCAACCCAACGAGGCATTCCCACCACCACGTGGGCAGATGAGTATGATCCACAGGACAGGCGTTTCAAGAAGGGAAATGAAGAAGCTCACCCGAGAAATCAACCTGGCAGAAAGCGTCATGGCAAACATCCCTGAGTATGTCGAGTGGTCGTCTCAGAACATCACGTTTAGCCGAGCGGATCACCCGATGACTATACCAAAACCAGGACATGCCGCCCTAGTGGTCGAAGCACAGATAGGAGGGTTCAAGATGAGCAAAGTCTTCATGGATGGAGGAAGTGGACTCAACCTGATATTCCTTGACACGATTCAAAGTATGGGGATCACCATGAGAATGCTAGAAGAATCAGACACCCGCTTCCATGGGATCCTCCCTACTTCACCGGCGTACTCCCTTGGCAAAGCGTACCTGAACGTCGTCTTCGGCAAGCCCGACAATTTCAGGAAGGAGAAGATCGAGTTTGAAGTCGTGAACTGGGAATCACAGTATCACGCTATACTCGGGAAGACCAGCTTATGCCAAATTCATGGCTGTGCTGCACTATGCATACCTCAAGCTGAAAATGCCTGGAAACAACGGGACAAACATCACAGTCTATGGAAGTTTCTCGCGCTCGGACAATTGTGATCGTGATTTTCAAAGGATTGCGGCAAAGTTTGGGTCACAACGAGAAGCTGTCGACCCCCCGCCCAAGCTGACGATACGAGAAATCAAGGAGGAAAAACACGACAGGAAGAAGCCATCCAACCTCGCTCTTGAAGTCTCGGCAGCCAAGGCTTCGGCACCCAAAGCTTCGGCAGTTGCCGATGCGGAAGATATAGGAGGCAGCAAGACACTGACAATCGCTGCCCAGACCCCTGGCGAAATAAACAACGCTGCAGCAACCACTAGCATGGTGAAGAAGCCAGAAGATGCTGTCAAAGACGAGAAGAACCCCATCCTTGATAAAGCACTTCCTTAGCCTTTAAGTTTTTTCCCTTTACTTTATACAGGGCCTCCCCGTTTCGCCCTCTAGTTTCGTATTTACCCTATTAATGAGCACTTAAGTTTCGGTTCCTTGTTGAGCATTGCAGTAATTTAAAGCATCTATGACTGCACACCGTGAACCTTGCTTACAAGCAACGGTACAACGTAACGCGTGACAGAAGATCGCGCCCCAAGGGAAGAGCTTCTACGAGTGCTGCAAAGAAAAACAAGGACATTAATCCTTCCCTCTGCTTTAGATGCCTCTACGAGTGCCGCAAAAAGCAAGAGTTTGGAAAGCATAAAACAACCCACGTTCGATATTTCACTTATGGAAACATCAAAGAACAACGGGCTCATTGGCAGAATCATTGCACCCGAAATATTCGGGAGTGACTGTCGAAAACTCACAATCGGTTGAAAGCAAAGTTGCGCATACAACAGGTTTAGCAAAACCTGCAACACGAGCTGATCACTCATAATGATTTGCTGACCAACCAGTATACATGCATACAACGGGCAACTGAGATTTGCTCCTCCAAAAGTTTGCCAACGGCACAGTAAAAGTACATATTCATGTATTTACCAACTAACAAGTTTCAGCTTAACAATCCTAACACTTGGATGGATTAGCCAATGCAATTCATATTACAAAAATAACTTTACACCCTAACGTCACCCTTGCGGAGTTTCCCTTTCTTCAGGTACATTTGACTCCTCCTCAAGCCTGTCGATAATTATGTTGGCAGGCAATAATACCTTCGGGTACAGTTCTTCAAAATCGCCAGTTGCGTTGGCAATAGATAGCAAACAGGCTGAGGGATAATGAGCAAGCACAAGGGCAAGCGTACACTTGGCCCCTGCAAAAACTTGAGCTCTCACCAAGTCTCGAATCTTCTTGGCGTTCCCAAATTCGGACATCAGAGTTAAAAGCGTAGGGGGAATTGCATTCAAAGGAAACATCGTCTTCCAAACCACCCTCATAGCTTTGTAACATTTGTCAAAGAATTGGTGGACCTGTTGGACCCGATCCTGAAATTTTGCAACAGCCGAAGCCTTCGAGTGTTCTCGCCAGAAAATCTCTTCGGATGAGGAAAGCTGGGTTAAAGCATGCACCCGCTCATGTATCCGCTTGTTCTCTTCCGCACGATTTAAAGCTATGACTGGCAAAAGAATAAATAAAGAGTTAGACAAGCCGTTGCTGACAAAAGGGCAAAGGAGTCAGGAAACTTACAGTTCAAACTCTCGGTAGCTTTATGCAGCTCAGTAAGAGTGTACCGTTCCACGTCGGCTGCAATCTCGCTCTTCTTATTGACAATAGCAGCCAAGGCATAAGTGCTGCGTAGGTCCTTCTCCATCTGCGTAATCCGATCCTTCATACGCTGGATCCGATCACTTTCAGGAAGGGCACCCGAAGAGTCATCAACAAACGAGGGCACTGGGAAGACCTGCAGGGAACACCGTCACAAAAGGATGATGGATATGATATAGCTGAGCATCCGAAGTAACTCCCATCGGGAGAAGTACAAGAAGAAATATCATAACAAAAGTGTGCTAACAACATTGCTAGCACGGAGTTTATTACAAGCATAAGTTTTGCGGCAGAACAATGTTTCACATCAGCTCAAGCATAAGTTCGCTACAAGAATCAAGGGGCCTGGGTCTGAGTCGATAAACTGGGTCCAGTCGACAACTTCCTTGATGAAACCAGTTCAAGGAGCTGGCGAGCACAAGTAAGGGCGGACGCTTTAAAAGCGCTTAAATCAACAAGCTGCCCGTCTTGCTCTTTCGGCAGCTCCTTGGTCATTTCTTCGATGTCACCCTTAAAGCCGTAACCCATCATAAGCTGGAAGGCAAGGACGACACCATAAGTGCGCGATGTACGCTTGAATACCTCGATAACCTCCTTGGTGTCAACCGCGAAGGCATCGACCAGCTGCCCCAGGGTCTTCTCCTGCTTGATCTTGGGGAAAATCATCGAGTGCATCCGCGCCAGGGCACCCTTTCCCTTTACAAGAAGTTCCCGCGTAAGCTGGTGAGAGGCGAGAATCATCGACATAGCATTTGCTGGAGAGTTGTTTGGAACTCTGTCCAGGGCATCAGCAGGGACATTCGCTGCTTCAGCAGAAAAAAAAGTACATTGGCAAAAGGATCGAATCCATAAGTACATCAATCGACAGAGGTGTATAAAAATTACCAAGCAAGGCCAAAGAAGACTGACGAAGGACTTCATCCTTTTCGGCTGCCCGAGCTTCAGCCACCAGCCTGGATGCTTCCTCCTTCTTCAACTTCTCTTTCAGCTTGCCCAGTTCCACCTTCAGAGAGTCAACCTCTCGGCGAGCCTCAGCAGCTATCTTGACTGCGCCATCCAATTTCAAGGAGGAAGATTTGACTTCCTCTTGTAGCCGAGCTTTGTCAGCTTCCAGAGAAGTGAATTGGGAGGCGAAGGCCTCCAAAGAGGAAATAACACCTCGCAAGTGAAGGAGATATGCCCTAGAGGCAATAATAAAAGTGGTTATTATTTATATCTTTATGTTTATGATAAATGTTTATATATCATGCTATAATTGTATTAACCGAAACATTAGTACATGTGTGATATGTAGACAACAAAGAAGTCCCTAGTATGCCTCTTAACTAGCTTGTTGACTAATGGATGATTAGTTTCATAATCATGAACATTGGATGTTATTAATAACGAGGTTATATCATTGTATGAATGATGTAATGGACACACCCATTTAAGCGTAGCATAAGATCTCATCATTAAGTTATTTGCTATAAGCTTTCGATACATAGTTACCTAGTCCTTATGACCATGAGATCATGTAAATCACTTATACCGGAAAGGTACTTTGATTACACCAAACACCACTGCGTAAATGGGTGGCTATAAAGGTGGGATTAAGTATCCGGAAAGTATGAGTTGAGGCATATGGATCAATAGTGGGATTTGTCCATCCCGATGACGGATAGATATACTCTGGGCCCTCTCGGTGGAATGTCGTCTAATGTCTTGCAAGCATATGAATGAGTTCATAAGAGACCACATACCACGGTACGAGTAAAGAGTACTTGTCAGGAGACGAGGTTGAACAAGGTATAGAGTGATATCGAAGATCAAACCTCGGACAAGTAAAATATCGCGTGACAAAGGGAATTGGTATCGTATGTGAATGGTTCATTCGATCATTGAAGTCATCGTTGAATATGTGGGAGCCATTATGGATCTCCAGATCCCGCTATTGGTTATTGGTCGGAGTGAGTACTCAACCATGTCCGTATAGTTCGCGAACCGTAGGGTGACACACTTAAGGTTTGATGTTGAAATGGTAGAACTTGAATATGGAATGGAGTTCGAATATTTGTTCGGAGTCCCGGATGAGATCCCGGACATCACGAGGAGTTCCGGAATGGTCCGGAGAATAAGATTCATATATAGGAAGTCATATTCCAAGTTTGGAAATGATCCGGTGCATTTATGGCAGGTTCTAGAAGGTTCTAGAAAAGTCTGGAAGAAATCACCATGGAAAGTAGAGTCCCGGAGGGACTCCACCTTGCATGGCCAGCCAACCCTAAAGGGGAGGAGTCCAAGGTGGACTCCCCTAGGGTGGCCGGCCAACCCACCTCAAGGAAAGGTGGGAGTCCCAACTTGGGTAGGACTCCCTCCTTGAGTAGGTTTCCCACATATGGGAGGTTTTAGTGTTGGGGTCTTATTCGAAGACTTGGACTAGAACTCTTGGGGCTTCCACCTATATAATGAGGAGGAGAGGGAGGGGGGCAGCCACTCTTAGGCTCAGCCTTGGCCGCACCCCTTAGAGGGCCGGCGCCCAACCCCCCTCTCTCCCCAAACCCTAGCTTCTTCTCCTCCTCCACTTCTCCCGCATATGCTTAGCGAAGCTCCGCCGGAGATCTCCACCGCCACCGCCACCACGCCGTCGTGCTGCCGGATTCAAGGAGGAGCTACTACTTCTGCTGCCCGCTGGAACGGGGAGAAGGACGTCGTCTTCATCAACACCGAACGTGTGACCGAGTACGGAGGTGCTGCCCGATTGTGGCACCGTGATCAAGATCTTCTACGCGCTTTTGCAAGCGGCAAGTGATCGTCTACCGCAGCAATAAGAGTCTACTCTTATAGGCTTTGGAATCTCTTCAAGGGTTAGTCTTGATCATCCCCTCGTTGCTCCCATCTTCTAGATTGCATCTTGGCTTGGATTGCGTGTTCGCGGTAGGAAATTTTTTGTTTTCTATGCAACGTTATCCTACAGTGGTATCAGAGCCGTGTCTATGCATAGATGGTTGCACGAGTAGAACACAATGGTTTGTGGGCGTTGATGCTTATGTTATCTTTAGTTTGAGTACTTTGCATCTTTGTGGCATAGTGGGATGAAGCGGCTCGGGCTAACTTTACATGACCGCGTTCATGAGATTTGCTCCACGCTCGACATGCAACTTGTATTGCATAAGTGGCTTTGCGGGTGTCTGTCTCTCCTACTATAGTGAAGATTCAATTTACTCTTCTATTGACAACACTAATATCACCGTTGTGGTTCATGTTCGTAGGTAGATTAGATCTCTCTCGAAAACCCTAAACCACGTAAAATATGCAAACCAAATTAGAGACGTCTAACTTGTTTTTGCAGGGTTTGGTGATGTGATATGGCCATAATGGGATGATGAATATGTATGAGATGATCATTATTGTATTGTGGCAACCGGCAGGAGCCTTATGGTTGTCTTTAAATTTCATGTTGAGTAGTATTTCAAAGTAGTTGTAATAGTTGCTACATGAGGTGAACAACCATGAAGACGGCGCCATGGACCTTGACGCTACGCCGACGATGATGGAGATCATGCCCGTTGATGATGGAGATCAAGTCCGTGCTTTGGAGATAAAGATCGAAGGCGCAAAGACAAAAGGGCCATATCATATCACATATGAACTGCATGTGATGTTAATCCTTTATGCATCTTATTTTGCTTAGAACGCGACGGTAGCATTATAAGATGATCCCTCACATTAATATCAAGATAATAAAGTGTTCTCCCCTCGTATGCACCGTTGCACAGTTCGTCGTTTCGAAGCATCTCGTGATGATCGGATGTGATAGACTCAACGTTCACATACAACGGGTGTAAGCCATGTTGCACACGCGGAATACTTGGGTTTGCTTGACGAGCCTAGCATGTACAGACATGGCCTCGGGACAACGGAAACCGAAAGGTTGAACACGAGTCATATGGATGATATGATCAACATGTTGATGTTCACCATTGAAGCTACATCATCTCACGTGATGATCGGTTTTGGTGTAGTGGATTTGGATCGTGTACCACTTAACAACTATGAGGGATGTTGTATTAAGTGGGAGTTCATTAGTAATTAGATTAAAACATGAACTAATTATCATAAACATAGTCTGAGTAGTATTTTGAATTAATTTTGTAGTATTGGCATCCATTTACTACTATGCGCTAGTCTTGTAATTGAGATAGAAATATTGTTAAAATCTGACAAGAAACTTTACGGATTGGTACCGTATTGTTAAAGAATCAAGAATTAATTAAGTCCTATTGCAAACTTTTAGTAAACCTCACATTGTTGATTCAAAGAGCTATGGTTTCAATTAGTACCTAAAGTTATCTTGTCTCCTTGAAACTTGAAGTTCAAATCTGTTTGAAAAGTAAGGAGCTGAAAATTTAGTTTTCAGAAATAATCAAGGTATGAGATA
The DNA here is from genome assembly GCF_019359855.2 of Lolium perenne. NCBI lineage: Eukaryota > Viridiplantae > Streptophyta > Magnoliopsida > Poales > Poaceae > Lolium > Lolium perenne. The sequence continues at coordinate 209,689,881 of NC_067249.2, forward strand.
TATGTGATATCTAAGACCTTATTGCAAGATGATAGAATATAATTTGGTGAGACTACATAAACTCATAAGTTTTATGAGAATGTATGAAGGTTGAAGACGCCAGGCGTCACAATCCTCCAACTATTGGGGCACTAATAATATTCGCATATCCATGAAGTTATCATCCTTAGTATGCACCGTTGCTAAGACTCGTCGTTTTGAAGCATCACGTGATGATCGGGTGTGATAGATTCTACGTGTGCATACAACGGGTGCAAGCCAGATTTGCACATGCGAATACCAAGGTTAAAACTTTACGAGCCTAGCATGTACAGACATGGTCTCGGAAAGTCGTCATGATATAATGGATAAAATTATGAGTGAAATTGTTCATCATATTACAAAGTTACTAATAGTGAAATCTGAAACACTTGTCATATGATGATCAAACTTAAAGTAAGAACCTCAAGGTTATTGGTATTTGACCAACAAATCTAGAAGTTAATAATGTTAAAGTGTTTCTCTGAATAATGTGGAAAGCTAAAAGAGAAACTGCAAAAGATATTTTGGCAAAAAGAAAAGAAAAGACTAGAAGGTCTAGCTCAGGTGTATATAAATGATATACATGTTATGGTTGTATTCCTAGTTAAGTCACACTATGAAATTCTTGGGTATTAGTACTACATTGGTTGGTATGAAGTGTCATACAAAACAACGCAATACAAGAATACAATGGCCTAAGTGACCGACAAGGAATATGATAGAAATACACGTCTGGAACAAAATAAAGTGTTATTATGTTCGTCGTTGGCATTCTATCTAGCCCTTAGAATTTATAATAAAGAACTTAATAATTGTTATTTTGCTCTGGTCAAATGAAAACAATGAGTTGTTCAAATTATGACATTACTCCATGTGTGATGGATAAGTTATTATAAATCTTAATGGTGAAACACACACACATAATACTGACGCTAAAATGCCATAAGGCAAATGATTTGAATTCCACTTATTTGTGGAACCGCCATTTAGGTCATGTTAGAAAGGAACGCATGAAGGAACTCCATGCAAATGGATTTTTGGAGTCATTTGATTTTTGAATCATTTGGCGCTTGCAAATCTTTTCTAAAGAGAATGATTAAAATACCGTTCATAGGCCAAGAGTTGAACGGGCAACAAACTTAGTGGAAAAATACATAATGATGTATGTGGTTCACTGAGCATAGTTGTGTGCGGGAGATTCTTCTACTTCATGAAAACTTTCAACAATGAATTGAGTATATATGTGGATATATTCAATAAGGAAGAAGTTTGAAACATTTGAATTAATTCAAATAAGTTTCAGCATGAAGTGAAAATCATCGTAATAGAAAAGTCAAATATCTATGATTGGATCATGGTGGAAATATTTGAATTACGAGTTTTAGCGAACATCTAAGAGAGTTATGAAATTGTTCTACAACTCACATTTATTGGAGTATCATAGTGATGATGAAGTATCCAAGAGATGTATCCAAACCTTGTTGGATCAATGATAAGATAAAATATTATGATGCCATTATATTTTTGTGGATTATGCTTTAGTGACTACCGCTTTTACAATGAATAGAGCATCATCATGATCCATTGAAATGACACCATACAAGTTATGGTATGGGTATAAACCCTAATAGTCTTTTCTTTAAATTTTGGTCTAAGAGTTTACAACCAAAATCGGATGAATGTCTTTGTTGGTTATCCCAGAGATTTAGTTGGGAATTCTTCCCACAAGACAAAGACAAAAGTGTTTGTCAATGTTTCTTATTTCCGAGAAATTGTTTCTAGTGAAGTATTTGAGTGGGAGGACAATATAATTTGATAAGGTTTATGAACCTGAGCATAATGATCAGAGTAGCGCAGCATCGGAATTGGTTTTGAAGCGGCCACAACGATCATGGCTCCCATGACTACAAAGTGTTTTAGCCATGAAGATCGAAGTACATATTGAACCTTGTAGGTATGGTTTACTTTGTGATCAAATAAATGATTTGTGGACAAAGGATTGATTTTGAACAATGATAAACCAACTATAAACAAAGAAGTTATGATGGGCCCTGACTCTATTAAAATGGCTATATGCCATGAAATCCAAGATAGATAAAAACTTTTTGAAAGTAAATGGATCTATAAAATTGATGGACTTGGATGGAATATCCTTGAAGAAGCTTGACTTGTCGAAAAGTCGTTTACGACAAAGTTCAAAGAGTTGACTATGATAAGATTAGATCTTCCGTAGCAATGCTTATAGTCTATGTGGATTATTCTAGTAATTACTACATATTTCTTTTATGAGATATGCTAGTAGGATGGCAAAATACACTACTTAACAGAAGTGTGTATTAAAGGAGTATATAAGATACAACCAATTGTTTTGCTAGTCCGTAGAATACTAGATAGGTATACGAACTTCAATTGGATGAAGTGAGTATCGCGGAGTTGGAATCTTCACCAGATGAAATAGTCAAAGAGTTTTTGATTTCATCAGAGACGCTGAAGAGGCTTGCGTTTGCAAGAAATTAAGTGGGAGCGCTGAGACATATTTATAATACTTATGTAGATGACATATAGTTGGTTATAAATGATGTAATTATATACTTGATTAAAAGTTTCATTGAGAAATTAACTTCAATGAAAGGATATGGACTGAAACAAATTTAGTGTCAAGATCTATGAAGATAGATTGAAACACATAAATAAGTTTAAGTCAAAGTACATATGATAGATATTGAAGTAGTTCAATATAGAAATATTAAGAAAATGTTCTTGTCATGTGAAAGTTTTAACAAGACTTGAATGTATCTGACACTCAATGAGTAAAAACACATGAGTGATTATAGATCACGAATAATATGTACACAATCAGATATCATGTGCTATAAAGTGTTATGAGCATATACCAGAATGATTCATATGATAATCATTGGACGACAGTAAGAATATCCTTGAGTACTTTAGAAGAACTAAGGATATATATATATTTTTGAAGAAATGACAAACAAATCGCTGTAAGGTGTTACACCGATATTGGTTTTGTCACATATAAAATATAATTTCAATCTCAAATTAGACTAAGTGTTGTTTAAAAGGTAGCACAATGAGCTAGAAGTTGTCTATGCTAGATTTAGAAGAGTTCTAAATATTGTGACGGATTCTACAAAAGAAGGCAGAATATGTCATTGTTTTGACAAATGACAAAGGATGTTAAAGTCAAGAGGTTCTTTGAGAACTTGGTGTAGTTCCGACAGAGTCAGAATTTTGAAGCTATATTGTGTGTGACAATATTAGTGACATATTTCAGACAGCGGAATTAAGGTTCCACCAGAAGATCAAACATATTTAATGCCAACTCATTTGGAAATGAGTGATGCGTTGAGACGCAAATGAATTACAAAATACATACGTTTCTGAGCGTGTCAGATCCGTTGACTAAAAACCTCTCCCGTGAGCAATACATGATAAAACACCGGAAGGCCAAGGTGTTATATCTTTACAAATGTAAACTAGATTATTGACTCTAGTGCAAGTGGGAGACTGAAGGAGATATGCCCTAGAGGCAATAATAAAAGTGGTTATTATTTATATCTTTATGTTTATGATAAATGTTTATATATCATGCTATAATTGTATTAACCGAAACATTAGTACATGTGTGATATGTAGACAACAAAGAAGTCCCTAGTATGCCTCTTAACTAGCTTGTTGATTAATGGATGATTAGTTTCATAATCATGAACATTGGATGTTATTAATAACGAGGTTATATCATTGTATGAATGATGTAATGGACACACCCATTTAAGCGTAGCATAAGATCTCGTCATTAAGTTATTTGCTATAAGCTTTCGATACATAGTTACCTAGTCCTTATGACCATGAGATCATGTAAATCACTTATACCGGAAAGGTACTTTGATTACACCAAACACCACTGCGTAAATGGGTGGCTATAAAGGTGGGATTAAGTATCCGGAAAGTATGAGTTGAGGCATATGGATCAATAGTGGGATTTGTCCATCCCGATGACGGATAGATATACTCTGGGCCCTCTCGGTGGAATGTCGTCTAATGTCTTGCAAGCATATGAATGAGTTCATAAGAGACCACATACCACGGTACGAGTAAAGAGTACTTGTCAGGAGACGAGGTTGAACAAGGTATAGAGTGATACCGAAGATCAAACCTCGGACAAGTAAAATATCGCGTGACAAAGGGAATTGGTATCGTATGTGAATGGTTCATTCGATCATTGAAGTCATCGTTGAATATGTGGGAGCCATTATGGATCTCCAGATCCCGCTATTGGTTATTGGTCGGAGTGAGCACTCAACCATGTCCGCATAGTTCGCGAACCGTAGGGTGACACACTTAAGGTTTGATGTTGAAATGGTAGAACTTGAATATGGAATGGAGTTCGAATATTTGTTCGGAGTCCAGAATGAGATCCCGGACATCACGAGGAGTTCCGGAATGGTCCGGAGAATAAGATTCATATATAGGAAGTCATATTCCAAGTTTGGAAATGATCCGATGCATTTATGGCAGGTTCTAGAAGGTTCTAGAAAAGTCTGGAAGAAATCACCATGGAAAGTAGAGTCCCGGAGGGACTCCACCTTGCATGGCCAGCCAACCCTAAAGGGGAGGAGTCCAAGGTGGACTCCCCTAGGGTGGCCGGCTAACCCACCTCAAGGAAAGGTGGGAGTCCCACCTTGGGTAGGACTCCCTCCTTGAGTAGGTTTCCCACATATGGGAGGTTTTAGTGTTGGGGTCTTATTCGAAGACTTGGACTAGAACTCTTGGGGCTTCCACCTATATAATGAGGAGGAGAGGGAGGGGGGCAGCCACTCTTAGGCTCAGCCTTGGCCGCACCCCTTAGAGGGCCGGCGCCCAACCCCCCTCTCTCCCCAAACCCTAGCTTCTTCTCCTCCTCCACTTCTCCCGCATATGCTTAGCGAAGCTCCGCCGGAGATCTCCACCGCCACCGCCACCATGCCGTCGTGCTGCCGGATTCAAGGAGGAGCTACTACTTCCGCTGCCCGCTGGAACGGGGAGAAGGACGTCGTCTTCATCAACACCGAACATGTGACCGAGTACGGAGGTGCTGCCCGATTGTGGCACCGTGATCAAGATCTTCTACGCGCTTTTGCAAGCGGCAAGTGATCGTCTACCGCAGCAATAAGAGTCTACTCTTATAGGCTTTGGAATCTCTTCAAGGGTTAGTCTTGATCATCCCCTCGTTGCTCCCATCTTCTAGATTGCATCTTGGCTTGGATTGCGTGTTCGCGGTAGGAAAATTTTTGTTTTCTATGCAACGTTATCCTACAGCAAGTCCTTAAGAAAGAAGGATATTTTACCAGGAATTGTCAAGCAAAGCGCGCTCCAAGAGATTGGCACCACAGTTAGAAAAAGACTTACCGAAGGAGGAGTCGCGGGGGCAGCAGTTGGAGAGACGTCTTTCCCTTTGGAAAGGGAAGAAGCAGTCGATGCTTGAGCCATAGGGGCAGCCTTAGGAGCCGAAGCTTCGGAAGCCACTACGACCGGCGAAGCAGCATCAGGTTTGGCTTTTTTAGAAGGAGGCTCGATAATGCCTTCATCGCTGCAAAGGTGAAAGGTCGACAATAAGGAGTAAGAAAAATAAAAGGGCAAAGCATAACTTCAGAAAAGAAACTACTTACATGTCGAAGAGATCATCTTCATCGGCAAAACCGCCGGTCGATCTCTTCACAGGAGAAGCCCTGGCCTCCTCAGCAGCTGCATCAACAAAGGTAGCATGGTCAGCGTCGTCATTACGCATTGATCCATCTGCGACACCAGCGTCATCGGCTGAGGAAGGAAGGTCGGTGTGGGCAACTTCAGAATTTATCGGACAATTATATTTGTCCTCTGGGTCTGTGTGCTCGACAGTGTGAAAATCTACGGGAATTGAGGATCCTGTCCCCTCAGAAGTATCATCCGGCGAATCATGCATATTTTCAGAAGCTATGGGGATCTGTCAAAAAAAAACAAGTAAGAACAATGGAAACCATGTCAGCCAAGAAAAAGCAGCATAATGAGGATGTGAAAAAAGAAAAATACCTCCGATGGAGGATGGCCAGCATCTAGAGGAGCATAAGAAGAAACCAACGGAATCGAATCTTCCTGAGTAAAGGAAGTAAGACGACGGACTTCATCAAGCAACTCCTTTTCCGATAGATCGGCAGCGTTAATCCTGGTCTCGTCCTTCGGACCTGAGTACAACCACATCGGGTGAAATCTGGCCATGGCTGGTTGCACTCGACGTTTCAAGAATATCGCTGCCACCTCCGTGCCAATCATGGTTTGACCATCGGCCTCTTTGATTCAAAGGAATTTGGTAAATAATTCTTCGGCTGCTACTCTTTCATCGGGTGAGAGGATATTCTTCCAGGAATTCTTGGGCTTGGCTTCGGAAACATCGGCAAAGCAAGGAAGTTGAGATTCGGGTGACAGGGAGTCCTTGATGTAAAACCATTTCAGCCTCCACCCTTGCACGGACTCTCTCATTGGGAAGTTGAAGTAATTAACCTCTGAACGAGCTACAAACCCCACTCCTCCGGTGACAAAGTATCCATTACTGCTGCTGTATCTTTTCACATAGAAAATCTTTTTCCACAGCCCGAAATGAGGTTCGATACCCAGAAACGCCTCGCAAAGGGTGATGAACACAGAAACGTGGAGGATTGAGTTGGGGGTAAGTTGCCATAGTTGAATTTCGTATGTCCGCAAGAGGTGGAGGAGGAATCCATGAGTAGGAAGCGAAAGGCCTCGGTACAGGAAAGATAAGAACATCACGGTAAAGCCAGCAGGGGGATCAGGCCGAGAAATCGCACCTGGAAGGATCACGTTTCCTTCATCGGAAGAAATCAATCCTAGACTTCGGGATCTCTTCTCATCACGCTTGGTGACGGTTGATGCCACCCAATCTCCGGGCTTGATTTTTGAGCTCGACGGTGCTGGCGGCGCCGGAACTGGGGGAGGAGCGCTTGGAACGCTCCCCTTCGGAAGAGAAGAAGAGGACTTGGCGGCGGCGCCTCCGCTGGTGGAACTGGCAGCGGCGGCAGGATTCTTCTTCTTCACCATTGTGAGATCTGATGAAGATTGGAAAAGCAGTGGTGGTGGCGCGGCAACGGCAAAGGGAGGAAGAAGGAGAAGAATGAGAAGATGCTACGGAAAGCGTGGAGAAGATTAGAGATTTCTAGCCCTTTGAAGATTTTGAGATAAGTGCTGTGTAAGCACGTGGCGCTTGAAGAAAGAATAGAACCGGCGGCCCATTGTTCCCACGTTGTGCGAAAATCGAGGAGACACCTCGATCGCCACGCGTGCAATGGTCAAGCCCTAAAAAACTGCCCGCGCAGAGCTAGGGTAGGCCCGTCAGGTCACGTCCTGTCAGTCAGCCCACAGCGATTACACATCATCAATGATGTCATAAAAAACTAAAAGCATTCGAAAGGAAAATGGAAAGTTATCGGATGAAGGAATTAAGTCTACGCACGGATTGCGAGCATCCGTACCTAGACTCGGGGGCTACTCCCATCGGGAGCGCTGACGCGCACCCGATAAAATGAAGACTCGACAGAATGAACAGTCGAAGGAAGAAGGTTTGAGTCTGCACTCGGTTACAAGCGCTTGCACCCAAAACTCGGGGAGCGCGGCGTGCACCCGATAGAAGTTTTTTGCACTCCAGGATCATGCCCGGGGACTTGATTCTGTGTAGGGTAACGGTGTTTTGCCATCGGCAGTTAACCAAACAACAGTTGGGCATGTTATTCATTATCCTTTGCATAAAGAAAATATATCGGATGATCTATGAAGACCTGTGAAAAACATCGGCAGAGGAGAATATTCGAGTAGTACAACTTGAGTCTACGCACGGAATGCGAGCATCCGTACCTAGACTCGCGGGCTACTCCCATCGGGAGCGCTGACACGCACCCGATAAAACGAAGAAAGAGCAGATTCAAGATGAACAAGGACAATGAAGGAGAAGAACATCAGGAGAAGACATGCTTTAGTCTCTACCCAAACTATCTTCGGCTAGACACTCGGGGGCTACTAACGTGGGCACTACCCTTCGGGTAACCCACATTGCCCTATCCTGTATTGACTAATTGGAGGCCCATGAAGACACCTGAAGGCGAGATGGGCCACTAGGTCGGCGCACCAGAAGGTTCCTTGACGAGCAAGACAAGGAAGCAATAGAACAAGGAAAGATCGGTTCTGAAACTACTGTAAACCTAGTCGTACTCGGTGAGACCTCTTGAGACCTGGCCTCCTATATAAAGGCCAGGAGAGGGGCTACCGAGGGACACACGATCAATCTTAGCGATCTTAGCCACCAAAAGCTTAGAGCTAGGACACCCTAGCAATTAGCCAACTTGACGACATCTCTGCCGAACTATTCGGCACCCCATTGTAACCTATTATCATCATAATCAAGAACAGACAGGCAGGACGTAAGGGTTTTACCTCATCGAGGGCCCCGAACCTGGGTAAATCACTCTCCCCGCTTGTCTATGAACCGATGTCTCGTGTCAGCTTGCAGGATTCCATCAACCCTAAGCCCCTATCGGAGGGCATTGGCGAGGAGTACCCTCGACACCCAGTCCAGCCTGGACCACTCCATCGCGGCGTTGATGGGAGGGTGTTCTCGGCGGGCACCAGGTCCTTCAGCGACCTGGTGATCGCCTCCTCCACCGCGGCGTCCTGCACGCGCTTGGCCTCCTCCTCGGCGAGCTGGTTGGCGGCGGCGGTGGCGGCGGCCTCCTTCTTCGCGGACTTCCTCTTTCGCCCTCGCGATGGAGAAGCCGGCTGGTCGCGGATGACGAGGGCGCCGCTGCTGCGCCCTCGTGTCGGCGGTGGAGACGTCGCCTCCTGCTTGACGGGGTAGCGCGGAGGCGCCGATCTGCCGGACCTGGATGCGGACCTCGATCCTGATGAGGAGGAGGACAGCACCATCCTCCTTGGCGTCCAGGAAGTACCGTGTCGACGCGACATGGTAGCCGCCTCCGGCGGCAGCATCTCCAGAACTAGGGAGTTCCCACCCACAATGTGCGCAAGCACATTGGCGAGGGTGCGGCCAGGCGTGCTCCACCACCGGCGGCGGCTGGCGGCGTTGTTCCTTGCCGGAGGAGGAGGGCCATCATAGGCGGCCAGTTCACGGTCATACCTGCACCGGAAGTACTCCGTCCAGGCGTCGTAGTTTTCCGGCCAGTACCATTGCTCCGCGCGCTGCTCGTCAGTGAGAGTGACGACATCGATCACCACCTCCAGGGCGGCGCGTGTTGTTGGTGGCGGCGGGATCGGGACGCCGCCCGCGCTGAGCCGCCATCCTCCCGGCGCGCGGAAGTCCGGCTACGCCGGGTAGCCCGCCATGTGGAGGAGCCTCCCCTCCCATTGGTGGAGGGAGAGGTGGCCGAAGCCGTTGTTGGAAGCGCCGTCTTTGTTCGCCATTGTGATCGCCGAGCTCGAGGTTGGGGAAGATTGGGGAAGAGATTGAGGGAGACGGCACCGTGCTGAATGCGGCCAGGCGCGGTAGTTCGGCGGTAAATAGAGGTCGACGCGCGTGAAATTAACTTGCCGCGTGGAAGCTACGCGGCCGGCGAAGGCTGACCGGCGGTAGGCTTTTACAACGCGTGGAAGAAGATGCGATGAGGACAACGATTGGACTCTCTCGCCGACAAGTTGGGGTCACCAGCCGCGCGGGAAGTTTTCTCGGTGTTTCCCGCGCTTTCATTTCGTCCGGAGTCCCCGAGCGCTCCCGGGGGGGAGGGGGCGGGGATGGCATGGGCTCGTCGGATGGATGAAAGCCTAAATCCGGACGAAAACGAGGAGCCAGGGGAGCGACTGGGCCGTTTTCATCCATCCGGATGAAAAAAGGCGTCCTGGGGGCCTCGTCGGGGAGACGGCTGGAGATGCTCTTAGAGCACCTCCAGCCGTTGCCGCTCCCCACGGTCAAATTCGATGATAAATAGCGTCGGATTGGATGAAACTTTAGCGTGGGGAGCGCCGAACTTCCAGCCATCTCCCCAGGTAGACGCCCGAAGATTGGCGTTTTTGTCTTAGTTTCACAAATGAAATCACATTTCGGAGAATTCGACAAATTTTGCCAATATTTGACTTATTTTTACAAATAAACATTACAGTTCAACAAAAAAACAAATAATTTGACAAGTTTTCAAACAAATCAAATGGAAACTAGTTGGTGTTGCCTCGAGGCCTCCATATGTGCTCCACCAGATCATCCTAGAGCTGTTGATGCATTGTGGAGTCTCGAATCTCCTGACGCATCGCGATGAACGCAACCCACGATGCCGGAAGCTGGTGATTAGGCTGTGGAAGAGGACCCTCTCTGTCATATGGTGCAGCTTGTTCGCTCAGAGGAACTGGATACTTTCGCTCATTCTCGATAATCATGTTTCTTAAGCACACACAACAGTTCATCACCTTCCACATCTGATCTTTGGACCAAGTTAAAGCGGGAAAACGGACTACTACAAATCTATGTTGGAGGACACCAAATGCATGCTCGACGTCCTTTCAGCAACCTTCTTGTTCCTTGACAAAATCCATCTCCTTCGGGAGGACGGGACTTGAGATAGTCTTCACAAATGTTGCCCACTTTGGATAAATACCGTCTGGAAGATAGCCGTTGTAGTGTCGGCCATTGATCACAAAGTCAACCGGGGGAGCATGATCCTCAACAAGCTTGGAGAAGTCGGCGAGCACTGCAAGACGTTGATGTCGTTGTTGGATTCTGGCATACCAAAGAAGGAGTGCCAAATCCAGAGATCATGGGTAGCCACTGCATCAAGTATCATAGTGCAGTTTTTTTGTGACCCTTGTATATTCCCTGTCAGGCAAACAGATAGTTCTTCTATTTCCAATGCATGCAGTCAATGCTTCCAAGCATCCTCGGAAATCCTCGAGCTTCATTGAAAGCGAGGATCTGAGAAGTGTCTTCGACAGTGGGTGATCTCAAGTAGATGTCCCCGAACACTGCTATCACCGGACTGTTATCACCGCACTGCAGAACCGGTAAAAACAATCAAGCGCGGTGGACTCCGCCATCCGAAGACAGTCATCGGCAGAATAACCAAGAGCTCCATAGGCCAGCATTCGCATAGCCACCGTGCACTTTTGGAGGGCGGAAAACCCTGCCATGCTGGTGCAATCCAACTTGCATCTGTAATAGGAGTCGTACTCTCGAAGGGCATACACAATTCTTAGGAAGATCTTTCGGCTCATCCTGAAACGACGCCTAAAAACAGCCTCACCGTGCAATGGACTGTTGATGACCCACAAGTACAGGGGGTGTATCGTAGTACTTTCGATAAATAAGAGTGTCGAACCCAACGAGGAGCAGAAGGTGTTGACAAGCAGTTTCGATGAAGGATTCACTGTAAATGCTCGCAGACAAGTATTCAGGGGGTTTTGATATAGCAGATAAATAAAGTACAAGTAAATAAAATGCGAGAGTAATAGTTGCAGCGAGTATCCCAATCCTTTTTAGCACAAAGGACAAGCCGGTTTGTTTACTTATGATGACCAAACGTTCTTGAGGACACACGGGAATTTAGCCTAGTGCTTTCGCTTCATATAGTTGATTAATCTTCATTGTTTTGATAAGTGTTGTGTGGGTGAACCTATGCTAACGCATCGCCCTTCCTAGGACTAATACATACTTGTGATTATACCCCTTGCAAGCATCCGCAAATACAAGAAAGTAATTAAGATAAATCTAACCACAGCCTTAAACTCTGAGATCCTGCTATCCCTCCTGCATCGATATACCAATGGGGGTTCAGGTTGCTGTCACTCCGGCAACCCCACAATTAGCAAACGAGTACAAGATGCATTCCCCTAGGCCCATAAAGGTGAAGTATCATGTAATCGACATTCACATGACACCACTAGAAGAATAACACCACAACTTAAATATCAAACCATTAAATATTACTCAACATAGTTCACTACTAACATTTAGACTTCACCCATGTCCTCAAGAACTAAACGAACTACTCACGAGACATCATATGGAACATGATCAGAGGTGATATGATGATGAATAACAATCTGAACATAAACCTTGGTTCAATGGTTTCACTCAATAGCATCAATAACAAGGAGTAATCAATACCGGGAGAGTTTCCCCTATGAAATAATCAAGATTCAACCCTAGATGTTACAGCGGTGACGAGGTGCAGCGGTGGAGATGACGGTGACGGTGGTGGAGATGATGATCCCAATGAATTCCAGCTCGATGACGGTGACGATGGCGTCGATTTCCCCCTCCGGGAGGGAATTTACCCGGCGGATTTCAGCCTACCGGAGAGCTCTTTTCTCTCTTGTGTTTTCTGCCCCGCAGAGGCGGCTGTGTCTCCTCGCGATTATCCCCAGTACCTTAGGTTTTCGGGTGATGAAGTACGCGAAAGAGAGGCGGCCGAGGGGGCTGTGGGCCCCCTCCCCACAAGGCGGCGCGGCTAGGGTGGAGCCCGCGCCGGCCTATGGAGGGGCCCATGGCGGCCTTCCTCGGCCCCTCCTTTTGGCTGGCTCCTTCTTTTGGAGAAATAAGACCTTCGGTATAATTTCCGCCAGTTGTTGATCTTCAAAAATATTGCATTCTGACGGTGCTTTTTCCAGCGGAATCCTGACTCCGGTGAGTGATTCTCCAATAATCATGAAACATGCAAAATAGGTGAAATAACATAAGTATCATCTCTAAATATGAAATATATCAATGAATAACAGTAAATTATGATATAAAATAGTGATGCAAAATGGACGTATCAACTCCCCCCAAGCTTAGACTTCGCTTGTCCCCAAGCGAAACTGAACTCAGTAAACAAGACCACATGTTTATGGAGTGAAGAGTCGATAAATAAAATACGGACAAGAAGCATCACATTAATTCACACAAGACATTCTAGTGAGCAACTTCCTCATATAATTCAACTTGAAACAAGTAGAAGGAAATCACAAATAAAGGTGCATAGGAAATCATAGTTGGTGATGACAAACTTCGTTCTTGGTCAAAGAACAATTAACAGATTAGTACTTATCTGTCGAGCAGCGCTCTTATATTAAAGCTTATTCGGCAAAATTTGCATACTCAATCATAATAATTGATACGTCTCAAACGTATCTATAATTTCTTATGTTCCATGCTACTTTTATGATGATACTCACATGTTTTATATACACTTTACATCATTTATATGCATTTTCTGGCACTAACCTATTGACGAGATGCCGAAGAGCCCGTTGCTGTTTTCTGCTGTTTTTGGTTTCAGAAATCGTACAAAGGAAATATTCTCGGAATTGGACGAAATGAACGCCCAGGGTCTTATTTTTCCACGAAGCTTCCAGAACACCGGAGGGGATACGAAGTGGGGCCACGAGGGCCCGTACCCATAGGCCGGCGCGGCCAGCGAGGGGCCCGCGCCGCCCTATGGTGTGGGCCCCTCGTCAGCCCTCCGACTCTGCCCTTCCGCCTACTTATAGCCTCCGTCGCGAAAACCCCTGTACCGAGAACCACGATACGGAAAACCTTCCAGAGACGCCGCTGACGTCTCAAACGTATCTATAATTTCTTATGTTCCATGCTACTTTTATGATGATACTCACATGTTTTATACACATTATATGTCATTATTATGCATTTTCCGGCACTAACCTATTGACGAGATGCCGAAGAGCCAGTTGCTGTTTTCTGCTGTTTTTGGTTTCAGAAATCCTACAAAGGAAATATTCTCGGAATTGGACGAAATCAACGCCCAGGGTCTTATTTTTCCACGAAGCTTCCAGAAGACTGAAAGGGAAACGAAGTGGGGCGACGAGGCGCCGCCACACTAGGGCCGCGCGGCCAGGGCTGGGCCTGCGCCGCCCTAGCGTGTGGGGCCCCTATCAGCCCTCCAACTCCACCCTTCCGCCTACTTAAAGCCTTCGTCGCGAAACCCCCAGTACCGAGAGCCACGATACGGAAAACCTTCCAGAGACGCCGCCGCTGCCAATCCCATCTCGGGGGATTCAGGAGATCGCCTCAGGCACCTTGCCGGAGAGGAGAATCATCTCCCGGAGGGCTCTTCATCGCCATGATCGCCTCCGGATCGATGTGTGAGTAGTTCACCCCTGGACTATCATTTTCCATACTATACATTTAATACTTTGTTTACAGCAAGCCGGTGAGATTGACAACCTCACTGTTAAGTTGGGGCAAAGTATTGTGATTGTGTTGTGCAGGTTCCACGTTGGCGCCGGAATCCCTGGTGTTGCGCCGCACTGCACTCCGTCACCAACAACCTTCACGTGTTCCTTGACTCCTACTGGTTCGATAACCTTGGTTTCTTACTGAGGGAAAACTTGCTGCTGTACGCATCACACCTTCCTCTTGGGGTTCCCAACAGACGCGTGTCAACTAAACGCCAGCAAGATATTTTCTGGCGCCGTTGCCGGGGAGATCAAGACACGCTGCAAGGGGAGTCTCCCACTTCCAATCTCTTTACTTTGTTTTTGTCTTGCTTTACTTTATTTTATTTACTGCTTTGTTTGTTCTTCATATTAAAAACACACAAAAAATTAGTTACTAGTTTTACTTTATTTACTGTCTTGTTTGCGTTCTCTATATTAAAAACAAAAAAAATTAGTTACTTGAATTTACTTTATTTACCTTTTGTTTATTTCACCATGTTTCCTCCTAAGTTCACTCTGAAAGACATACCGGTAGGACGAGGGTCTATCATTGGAAGAGATAATATAGAAGCATTTTTCACTCATGTTAGTATGGTTGAAGATTTTGAAGATAGACACTTGGTAGAACTTGCTCCTACTTATGAAGTTGCTGCCGCTTCTTTAGTACACATGTTGGAAGCTAGATTTGTTAATCTCAACCCCGTAATGCAACAGATGTTTCTTACACTCTGTGATATGGAGGAAGGAGAAAAGAAAGATTTTGTCTTAGAAACCCTTCTTAAAGAATTTGGTGATGTAGCAAGAGAAGCTAGAAAAGTCTTTATTAAATATAAGATGTTTGGCCTTTATACTAATTTTGCTAATACCCTTGAAAAAATGGAAAAAGATAGATTAAAGTACACTAATAAAGTTAATTGTGAAGGGGAGATTAAGACATCAATACCTTGCAAGCTCTTAAGAATGTTCGAGGCACTAGAAAAGAATTATGATTGGATTGTTCCTGAAAATTTGTTTGATGAGAATAGCAAGCCTAAGAGTAATGAAAAAGGGGCCTCTGAAACTTACATAGATAAGATACAATGCATAGTTGAGAAAACTCCAAACCCCTCTGTTGATGCTTCATCTCTTGATGTCACTTGATTCACACTTTCTGCGCCTAGCTGAAAGGCGTTAAAGAAAAGCGCTTATGGGAGACAACCCATTATTTTACTACAGCATTTTTGTTTTATATTTGAGTCTTGGAAGTTGTTACTACTGTAGCAACCTCTCCTTATCTTTATTTTATTGCATTGTTGTGCCAAGTAAAGTCTTTGATAGTAATGTTGATACTAGATTTGGATTACTGCGCAGAAACAGATTTTTTACTGTCACGAAATTGAGTAGCCCCGTCTGTAGGTAACTCAGAAAAATCTGCCAATTTACGTGCATGGTCCTCAGATATTTACGCAACTTTCATTCAATTTGAGCTTTTTCATCTGAG
Organism: Lolium perenne; assembly: GCF_019359855.2. NCBI lineage: Eukaryota > Viridiplantae > Streptophyta > Magnoliopsida > Poales > Poaceae > Lolium > Lolium perenne. The sequence goes on from NC_067249.2 coordinate 209,705,581, forward strand.
CAAGTTAAGTGCCCCAGAAAAATTCGTCTTTACGGACTGTTCTGTTTTGACAGATTCTGCTTTTTATTTCGCATTGCCTGTTTTGCTATGTTTGATGGATTTCTTTGTTCCATTAACTTTCAATAGCTTTGTGCAATGTCCAGAAGTGTTAAGAATGATTATTTCACCTCTGAATATATGAATTTTCAATTATGCACTAACCCTCTAATGAGTTTGTTTCGAGTTTGGTGTGGAGGAAGTTTTCAAGGGTCAAGAGAGGAGGATGATACAATATGATCAAGAAGAGTGAAAAGTCTAAGCTTGGGGATGCCCCCGTGGTCCATCCCTGCATATTTCAAGAAGACTCAAGCATCTAAGCTTGGGGATGCCCAAGGCATCCCCTTCTTCATCGATAACTTATCAGGTCACCTCTAGTGAAACTATATTTTTATTCAGTCACATCTTATGTGCTTTACTTGGAGCGTCTGTTTGTTTTTGTTTTTTATTTTTTTTGAAAAAAATCGGGTCCTAGCATTCTTTGTATGGAAGAGAGACACGCTCCGCTGTTGCATATGAACACATGTGTTCTTAGTGTTACTCTTAATGTTCATGGCGAAGGTTGAAACTGCTTCGTTCATTGTTATATGGTTGGAAACAGAAAATGCTTCATGTGGTAATTGGTATAATGTCTTGGGCAATTGTTGTGCTCATATAGATCATGTTTAAGCTCTTGCATCATGTACTTTGCACCTATTAATGAAGAACTACATAGAGCTTGTTAAAATTTGGTTTGCATGATTGGTCTCTCTGAGTCTAGATATTTTCTGGTTAACGTGTTTGAACAACAAGGAAGACAGTGTAGAGTCTTATAATGCTTGCAATATGTTATTATGTAAGTTTTGCTGTACCGGTTTATACTTGAGTTTGCTTCAAACAACCTTGCTAGCCTAAGCCTTGTATTGAGAGGGATTACTTCTCGTGCATCCAAATCCTTGAGCCAAAAACTATGCCATTTGTGTCCACCATACCTACCTACTACATGGTATTTCTCTGCCATTCCAAAGTACATTACTTGAGTGCTACCTTTAAAATTCTATTCTTTGTCTTTGCAATACATAGCTCATGGGAAAATAGCCTTAAAAACTATTGTGGTATTGAATATGTAGCTTATGTATCTTATTTCTTATAAGTTGCTTGTTGAGCGGTAACCATGTTTCTGGGGACGCCATCAACTTTTACACCTTTGTTGAATATCACGTGAGTTGCTATGCATGTTCGTCTTGTCTGAAGTAAGGGCGATTCTCATGATCAAATGGTTTGAGTATGCATATTGTTAGAGAAGAACATTGTGCCGCTAACTAAAGCCATGAATCATGGTGGAAGTTTCAGTTTGGACACTAATCCTCAATCTCTTATGAGAATATTATCTGTTGTTGAATGCTTAAGCATTAAAAGAGGAGTCCATTATCTGTTGTCTATGTTGTCCCGGTATGGATGTCTAAGTTGATAATAATCAAAAGCGAGAAATCCAATGCGAACTTTCTCCTTAGACCTTTGTACAGGCGGCATAGAGGTACCCCTTTGTGACACTTGGTTGAAACATATGTTATGCAATGATAATCCGTGTTAATCCAAGCTAATTAGGACAAGGTGCGAGCACTATTGGTATTCTATGCATGAGGCTTGCAACTTATAGGATGTCTTATACATAACACATATGAATTATTACTACCGTTGACAAAATTGTTTCTATGTTTTCAAAATGAAAAGCTCTAGCACAAAAATAGTAATCCATGCTTCCCTCTGCGAAGGGTCATTCTTCTACTTTATGTTGAGTCAGTTTACCTACTTCTTTCTATCTTAGAAGCAAACACTTGTGTCAACTGTGTGCATTGATTCTTACATGTTTACCTATTGCACTTGTTATATTGCTTTAAGTTGACAATTATCCATGAGATATACATGTTGAAGTTGAAAGCAACCGCTGAAACTTATATCTTCCTTTGTGTTGTTTCAAAGCTTTCTACTAAGAATTTATTGCTTTATGAGTTAACTCTTATGCAAGTCTTATTGATGCTTGTCTTGAAAGTACTATTCATGAAAAGTCTTTGTTATATGATTCAATTGTTTAATCATTGTCTTTACCATTGCTTCGAATCGCTGCATTCATCTCATATGCTTTACAATAGTATTGATCAAGATTATGATAGCATGTCACTTCAGAAATTATCATTGTTATCGTTTACCTACTCGAGGGCGAGTAGGAACTAAGCTTGGGGATGCTTGATACGTCTCAAACGTATCTATAATTTCTTATGTTCCATGCTACTTTTATGATGATACTCACATGTTTTATATACACTTTACATCATTTATATGCATTTTCCGGCAATAACCTATTGACGAGATGCCGAGAGCCAGTTGTTGTTTTCTGCTGTTTTTGGTTTCAGAAATCCTACAAAGGAAATATTCTCGGAATTGGACGAAATCAACGCCCAGGGTGTTATTTTTCCACGAAGCTTCCAGAAGACCGGAGGGGATACAAAGTGGGGCCACGAGGGCCCGTACCCATAGGCCGGCGCGGCAAGGGAGGGGCCCCCGCCGCCCTATGGTGTGGGCCCCTCGTCAGCCCTCCGACTCTGCCCTTCCGCCTACTTATAGCCTCCGTCGAGAAAACCCCTGTACCGAGAACCACGATACGGAAAACCTTCCAGAGACGCCGCCGCCGCCAATCCCATCTCGGGGGATTCAGGAGATCACCTCCGGCACCCTGCCGGAGAGGGGAATCATCTCCCGGAGGACTCTTCATCACCATGACCGCCTCCGGATTGATGTGTGAGTAGTTCATCCTTGGACTATGGGTCCATAGCAGTAGCTAGATTGTTGTCTTCTCCTCTTGTGCTATCATGTTTAGATCTTGTGAGCTGCCTATCATGATCAAGATCATCTATTTGTAATGCTACATGTTGTGTTTGTTGGGATCCGATGAATATTGAATACTATGTCAAGTTGATTATCAATCTATCATATATGTGTTGTTTATGTTCTTGCATGCTCTCCGTTGCTAGTAGAGGCTCTGGCCAAGTTGATACTTGTGACTCCAAGAGGGAGTATTTATGCTCGATAGTGGGTTCATGCCTCCATTGAATGCAGGACGTGTGAGAAAGTTCTAAGGTTGTGGATGTGCTGTTGCCACTAGGGATAAAACATCAATGCTTTGTCTAAGGATATTTGTGTTGGTTACATTACGCACCATACTTAATGCAATTGTCTGTTGTTTGCAACTTAATACTGGAAGGGGTGCGGATGCTAACCCGAAGGTGGACTTTTTAGGCATAGATGCATGCTGGATAGCGGTCTATGTAATTTGTCGTAATGCCCTGATTAAATCTCATAGTAGTCTTCGTGATATGTATGTGCATTGTTATGCCCTCTCTATTTGTCAATTGCCCAACTGTAATTTGTTCACCCAACATGCTATTTATCTTATGGGAGAGACACCACTAGTGAATTGTGGACCCCGATCCATTCTTTTACATCTGAAATACAATCTACTGCAATACTTGTTCTTTACTGTTCTTCGCAAACAAACATCATTTTCCACACTATACATTTAATCCTTTGTTTACAGCAAGCCGGTGAGATTGACAACCTCACTGTTAAGTTGGGGCAAAGTATTGTGATTGTGTTGTGCAGGTTCCACGTTGGCACCGGAATCCCTGGTGTTGCGCCGCACTACACTCCGTCACCAACAACCTTCACGTGTTCCTTGACTCCTACTAGTTCGATAACCTTGGTTTCTTACTGAGGGAAAACTTGCTGCTGTACGCATCACACCTTCCTCTTGGGGTTCCCAACAGACGTGTGTCAACTACACGCCAGCAATAATCTCCTCATAATCATCGATAACTTTCAAAGCTATATTCATTCGGATAAAACTTGTACTAAACAAGGAAGAATAAAAGGCATGATTAAATAGATCACAATATAGATGGTTGGATCACAACAACTCAATTGCTTGCTTAGGATAGAGGGAAATAGGTTTACTGACTCAACATAAAGCAAAAGATAGGCCCTTCGCAGAGGGAAGCAGGGATTAAATCATGTGCTAGAGCTTTTTAAGTTTTGAAATCATATAGAGAGCATAAAAGTAAAGTTTGAGAGGTGTTTGTTGTTGTCAACGAATGGTAGTGGGTACTCTAACCCCCTTGCCAAACAGACTTCCAAAGAGCGGCTCCCATGAAGGACGTTATCTCTACCAGCAAGGTAGATCATCCCTCTTCTCTTTTGTTTACACATGTACTTTAGTTTATTTAAGGATGACACTCCTCCCAACCTTTGCTTTCACAAGCCATGGCTAACCGAATCCTCGGGTGCCTTCCAACATTTCACATACCATGGAGGAGTGTCTATTGCAAAATTAAGTTGCTTACTGATGAATCAGGGCAAAACATGTGAAGAGAATTATTAATGAAAGTTAATTAATTGGGGCTGGGAACCCCGTTGCCAGCTCTTTTTGCAAAATTATTGGATAAGTGGATGAAGCCACTAGTCCATTGGTGAAAGTTGCCCAACAAGATTGAAAGATGAAACACCACATACTTCCTCATGAGCTATAAAACATTGACACAAATAAGAGATAATAACTTTTGAATTGTTTAAAGGTAGCACATGAAGTATTTACTTGGAGTGGCGCAAAATACCACATAATAGGTAGTTATGGTGGACACAAATGGCATAGGTTTGGTTTAAGGTTTTGGATGCACGAGAAGCATTCCCTCTCAATACAGGTCTTTGGCTTGCAAGGTTGATTAGCAAGCATAAGAGTTGAGGGAAACAAACAAATATACATGTGATAGAAACAATCATGCATCTTTCTTGTAAGCACAAATAATTTTAACTTCAGAATACTAAGCTCATAGCTAACAAGAAAGAAAGATAATGAAATAACATATCTACATGTATTTCCTCTTTTCTACTTAAACTCAAAGTGTTTTTGCTATTGACCAATGCTAAGTTTGCCAAAACCAAATAGATTTAATCAATGCTCCCAAAGTGATACCAATACTAACAAAAAGATCAATCATATAATAGAGATTGCAAACTAAAATAAGGTGTGCAATATGTAAATGATAAAACTTCTCATTAATATTCCATAACGATAACTCACACCAAGGGATACATAGATAACCAACTAAAGAGAGATACTTCCACATTGCAAACCATCTTATATGATAACTTCCCTACTCATGATATGACACTACTTGATAGTAAAAAGATAAAAGATAGTGATGATGTGATACCGCGGCACTCCCCCAAGCTTGGAACAAACCAAGGGGATGCCAATACCAATGATGAATTACTCCTTCGGTGGTGATGGTGAATCCTTGATAAGCTTCTTAACCAGGCCCTTTAGCTCATCAATCTCGTAAGTGATGTTGCGGATCAGCTCCGAGTTTTGCTCGACGCTGTTAAGAAGTATGTCAGACGGTGAGTCCCAACTCTTAGAGTTGTTTCCCCACTCCTCGGCTTCAGGTTTCATCCTTCCTGCAGTGTTAGAACGATCCATATCCCAACCACTAGGCAATACTGCTTTGGGAATCCTTTCAATTTGTCTATTATGAATTAGAGTGTGGAAGGGGTTGGCAATGCCTGGAGGAGATGTCCTTGGAGCTAGGTAGCGACGTGGGACTCCTCCTCCGGTGCTAATCCGTGCGCTTTTCTTGGTGTTGAATGGATTTGCTACCACTCCGATGCTTGTGACGGTGGCGCGCGGGTATACTCGCAGAACTTCCTCAACTTCTCCTTCATCCTCGCTCTCGACTTCTTTCTTCAAATCGGGGTCTTGAATATCTTCCTCCAAAGGCTCCTTGTCCTTGTTGTTGGAGACCATGGTGCTTCTAGATCAAAAATAGATCCTGGCAGAAAACAGCTCGAAACAGAACACAACGAGAAAGCGATATACGGACCTCCAGGGGTCCGGGAGATTATATAGCAAAAAATTTCACGACAGAAGGAAAGTACCAGGTCGAACCAGAGTTGGAGAGGGACTCCGAGGGGCCGTCACCATAGGGCGGCGCGGCCAGGCTGGGGGCCGCACCGGCCTATGGGGGCACGCCCTCGTGCGTCTCCTCCTCTCCGTTTCGATCTCGTAATTTTTCATATTTTCCGAAAATAGCAAAAACATTGTTCGGAAAGTTAAACGCGTACTTTTTATTACTAGAACTGTTACCTATTCAAAGTCGAACTCTGCAGAACTGTCAATTTGACCTTTGATGAAAGCTTCCGGAGTCACCACTCGAATAACGTCAACATCTTCATTATAAGAATCTCCAGAAATATAGTGCTTGAGCCTTTGTCCATTCACTACTTGTGTGGCATCACCTTTCAGAGAACCAATCTTAATTGCCCCTGAACGATACACCTCCACAATGACATATGGTCCTTCCCATTTTGAGAGCAATTTCCCTGCAAAAAATCTGAGACGAGACCGATACAATAGGACTTTATCCCCAACATTAAATTCTCTTTTGATAATTCTTCTATCGTGCCATTTCTTAACTTTCTCCTTAAAAAGTTTAGCATTTTCATAAGCTTCACTTCTCCATTCATCTAGAGAACTCAATTGTAGCAATCTTTTCTTACCGCCAAGTTTAGGATCTTTATTTAGTTCTCTCACAGCCAAATAAGCTTTGTGCTCTAGTTCTAAAGGTAAATGACAAGCTTTCCCATAAACCATTTTATAAGGTGACATCCCCATAGGACTTTTATAAGCAGTTCTATAAGCCCATAGTGCTTCCTTCAATTTACTAGCCCAGTTCTTTCTAGATTTATTAACAGTCTTTTGCAAAATAGATTTAATCTCTCTATTTGATAGTTCTACTTGCCCACTAGTTTGAGGATGATAAGCGGAAGCAATCCTTTGATTAATACCATATTTAGCAAGAGTTTTTCTAAAACCACCATGAATAAAATGAGAACCTCCATCAGTCATAAGATATCTAGGAACTCCAAATCTAGGCAAAATAATATCTAAAAGCATTCTTAAAGAGGTCTCACCATCATATCAACACTTTTTGTGGGTATGGCTTCCACCCATTTAGTAACATAATCAACAGCGACAAGTATATGAGTGTTACCTTCTGAAGAAGGGAAAGGTCCCATGAAGTCAAACCCCCAACAATCGAATGGTTCAATAACAAGAGTATAATTCATAGGCATTTCATTGCGTCTGGGATTACCAACTCTTTGACATTCATCACAAGATAAAATAAACTTTCTTGCATCTTTAAAGAGAGTTGGCCAATAGAAACCTGATTGTAGAACCTTTTGCGCGGTTCTATCTCCGGTGTGATGTCGTCCATAAACACTACCATGACACTTACTCAATATCTCTTGTTGTTCATATTCGGGAACACATCTTCGCATAATACCATCCACTCCTTCTTTATATAAGTGTGGGTCATCCCAAAAATAATGCCTCAAGTCATAAAAGAATTTCCTCCTTTGCTGAGCTGAAAAGGTCGGAGGCAAGTACTTGGAAACAATAAAGTTAGCATAGTCAGCATACCAAGGACTATCTCGCGAGCTCACCTTTATTACATCCAATTGTTCATTTGGAAAACTATCATTAACAGGAACAGGATCATAAGCAATATTTTCCAATTTAGATAAGTTATCAGCAACAGGATTATCATCACCTTTCCTATCTATAATATGTAAATCAAATTCTTGCAAAAGAAGCACCCATCTAATAAGCCTTGGCTTAGCATATTTCTTTTCCATAAGGTATCTAATTGCAGCATGATCAGTATGAATCGTAACTTTTGAATCAACAATATAAGATCTAAACTTGTCACAAGCAAAAACTACAGCTAATAATTCTTTTTCAGTTGTAGCATAATTTCTTTGAGTAGCATCAAGAGTTTTACTAGCATAATGAATAACATTCAATTTTTTTATCTACTCGCTGTCCTAGAACAGCACCAACAGCAAAATCACTAGCATCACACATAATTTCAAAAGGTAAATTCCAATCAGGAGGTTCAACTACTGGAGCAGTTATTAAGGCTTTCTCTAGAGTTTCAAAAGCTTCCTTACAATCATCATCAAAAACAAAAGGTACATCTTTTTGAAGAAGATTAGTAAGAGGCTTTGAAATCTTAGAGAAATCTTTAATAAATCTCCTATATAACCCAGCATGACCAAGAACACTACGAATACCTTTAACATCCCTCGGATAGGGCATCTTCTCAATCGCTTCAACTTTAGCTCTATCAACTTCAATACCTCTCTCAGAAATTTTATGTCCCAATACTATTCCTTCGTTAACCATAAAGTGGCATTTCTCCCAATTAAGAACAAGGTTAGTTTCTTCACATCTCTACAAAACTTTATCAAGGTTTCGCAAGCAACTATCAAAAGAATTCCCATAGACAGAAAAATCATCCATGAATACCTCTACAATCTTTTCACAAAAGCCATGAAAAATAGTAGACATGCATCTTTGAAAAGTAGCAGGAGCATTACATAAACCAAAAGGCATACGCCTATAAGCATATGTTCCATAGGGACAAGTGAAAGTGGTTTTCTCTTGATCTTTAGTTTTAACAGCAATTTGTGAAAACCCAGAATAACCATCAAGAAAGCAAAAATGAGTATTTTTAGACAACCTTTCTAACATTTGATCAATAAAAGGTAAAGGGTAATGATCCTTCTTAGTAACTTTATTAACTTTTCGATAATCAATGCACATCCTATACCCTACAACTACTCTTTGAGGGATGAGCTCATCATTATCATTAGGCACAACAGTTATCCCTCCTTTCTTAGGAACACAATGCACAGGACTAACCCATCTACTATCAGCAATAGGATATATAATACCTGCTTCAAGAAGTTTTAATACCTCATTCCTTACCACATCCTTCATCTTAGGAATTAGGTGACGCTGATGTTCAACAACAGGCTTTGCATCATCTTCCATGTTGATGGCATGTTGGAAAATAGAGGGAGAAATCCCCTTCAAATCATCAAGAGTGTAGCCAATAGCTCCTCGGTGTTTCTTCAATATTTCCAATAACCTTTCTTCCTCAAAATCTGAAAGCTTAGAACTAATAATAACAGGATATATTTTCTTATCATCAATATGAGCATACTTAAGATTATCAGGCAATGGTTTTAAATCAAAAACAGGATCTTCCTTTGGTGGTGGTGTTGTACCTAGATCTTCAACCGGTAAGTCATGTTTAAGAATAGGTTGACGAAGGAAAATTTCATCAAGCTCATTCCTTTCTTCCCTAAAGACTTCACTCTCACTATCCTCCAAATGTTGCTGCAAAGGATTATTAGGAGCAAGAGCAATAGATGCACACTGTTCAACTCTAAAATCATCATTAGGCAAATCAACTTTATAAGGAGTTTTGGCAAATTTAGAGAAATTAAACTCATAAGATTCACCAGCAAATTTAGTTACAATTTTCTCTTTATTGCAATCTATAATAGCTCCACAAGTATTTTGAAAAGGTCTACCAAAAATGATAGGACAAGTCTTACTAGCAGCAGAACCAAGTACCAAAAAGTCAGCAGGATATTTAATCTTACCACATAGAACTTCCACATCTCGAACAATACCAATAGGAGAGATAGTTTCTCTATTAGCTAGCCGAATAACCACATCAATATCTTCAAGTTCACAAGAACCAATTTCATGCATGATTTCCGTGTAAAGCTCATAAGGAATGGCACTAATACTTGCACCAATGTCGCATAAACCATAATAACAATGATCACCAATTCTAACAGAGAGCATAGGAACACTGGCTTTTCTAGACTTATTAGGATGCGAAACAATATTAGAAGCATCTTCACAGAAAATGATATGACCATCTTCTACATTTTCAGTCACAAGATCTTTAACTATTGCAATAGCAGGTTCAACCTTTATTTGCTCTTCAGGTTCTATAGGTTTCTGTTGACGTCCGAAACCCACCGGCGGGCAGCGACGGGCAACACCGTAGAGCCGGGAACAACCTAGGGCTGCGGCTGGCCGAGGTCCCTCCGAGCGACGGCCCGCAAAGCCTTCTGGTCACACGTCCGATGCTGATTGCAAGGGCGTGCCACCTGACCTATACCTGGCCAGGAAGGTGATGGAGATGCCTCGCTTAGTTTCCTGCATGGCATACATGTAAACATTAAATACGAGCCTCGATCGGCTCTCAGGTTATCCTGTGAATCGGCTCAAGGAGCCGATCCACCCATGATTCGTACGGGGTGCATGAATATATGGTGGTCCTGCTTGATCAAGATAAAGCTAATGAGATCTACGACTATTTAGGGTTTTCACCGCATAATCGGATCATCCTACTCAGGATTGGGCCTCGCAGCCACGCACGGTGATCGTAAGCCGATCCTAGACAAGGCCTAAAAACCAACACGAGGTTGATCCCCGGAACATCCTGTCTAGGACTAGCAAACGACACCCTACGTGCCGCTGGATCCTCCAGCCCTTTGTAAGGCCTAACTATTGCAGATATTAAACTAATCCTTGATGAACAAGGAGCAACCGTAACGGATCGGATCTACTAAATAGTGATCAAGCGGGGTGCCGCCCCTACACCTAAGATAGGTGTAAGGGCGGCTAGACATGCGAGGGTTGCACTACGATAGCATGTTACACGAAGAACTATGCTAACCCTAACACATCTATGATAACTACGTTGCTCGCCATCAAAAAGGCTTCAGTACGAGCAACGCATGAACAACGTGGAGCTTGTGCTGCCTAGATCGCAAGATGCGATCTAGGCAGCATGTTGCTTACCGGTAGAAACCCTCGAGACGAAGGAGTTGGCGATGCGCCGAGATTGATTTGGTTGGTTTGAACGTTGGTTGTTGTTTATTCCATAAACCCTAGATACATATTTATAGTCCAGGGGACTTTCTAACTTAGACGTGCACTTAACCGTGCACGGGTAAAATTCTAACTAACCGACACGTATCCTAATATGTTACATATACAAAGGCAAACTAGCCCAAACTCAGCATAACAGGCCGATTCACGTAATCCTTCCATGTATATTCTTCAAGCCCATCTTGATCGCGGCCTACCTCTGGCTCGGTCATATTCTGGTGATAACACATGCCCCCCTGGTTTTGGAATTGATAATTCCAAAATCACTCTACTTTTCCTTCGTCGGGTCACGTCGTGGCAGAACCGTTGCAGTATCCGTCATCATGATGCCTTGCCTTCTCAACTTCTCCGCGTGACCTGGCAGTTTTTCTTTTTCTTTTAGGCACCACTTCCTCGGAAACTGCTGTGGCATTGAATTTCCACTATATCCCCTTTTATTTAACCGCTCCGCACAGTTTATTTCCGCATCTTCTTCGCATTAGCACTCCAAAAGCCCTCCTACGCCACCATGTCTTCTCCCTCCTCTGCCTCATCAGATCTTTCCAACCAGTCCTCTTCCTCTCGCGAGCCGACGCCAGAACCGAACCCGACGGAGGTCCACGCAGCCAACACCCGCCGCGCCATTGAGGCCGGGGAGGAGTCTAGCCATGACTTCTCCATCTGGTCGGAGGACGACCAGTCCCTGACCGACGGGAAGAGCTGCCTCTGCTTCCTTGCCGACGGGGAAACAGAGGAGGAGAGCGACGACGATCGCTTCTCCTGTGACTTCTCCTCCCCCGAGGAGGAGGAGGAAGAGGAGGAGGAAGAGGGCGACACCCCCTCCGATGAGCCGCCGGCCAAGCGGTTCTGCCCCTGGCCAGGCAACTTTAGCGACTTCGACAGCGACGACGACGACGCTGACGAAGAGGACGAGGACAATGAGGGCCCAGTCGGCGGCCATTGGAGCGACGACGAGCCCGCCGGGAGCAGCGCCTACAGCGGCGATGACGGCGACGACGAGGGCAGCGACGGCCCGTAGATAGGACCTCTAGTATAGGGCCAGTAGCAGTAGATGGGGCAATGCATCCCCTAGTACTTCCTTTTGAGAGCAATCAGCTCTTTATGTAAGAAATCTCGCTTATCAATGTAGAACTTTCCCCAATTTGATTTTGCCGATTTCCTCTGAGCTTAATTTAGCCGATTTCCTCTTCTACTGACCTTGCCGATTTGTCCCCTTTGCCAATGCGTAATGAGCCGATAGCAATGCATCAGTCCTTAAAAAATTCACCCTTCCATTCTTCACCTGATGATCTTGAAATCTGGTGGATAATGTAGCATCTTCATGGAAGTCTTTGAATTCCTCCAACCAAACCTGATGGTCTTTTTTAACACTCATCATCTGTGAAGAAGGTTGCGACGAAAGATCAGCCGATGGTACCCCAATCGGCTCATGAATAGAGCGTCTACCAGGCCTGCTGCCCCCCGAGCCTTACTCGAGGCGAGAATGTCAGAGAGAATGCGCCAAAGCCGATCACCTTTTTCCTTTAGAAAGCCGATATATCCCTTCTGTCAACACGGCTGAACTAGTATCGAAGGTTGGAAATCCTCGACAGCTGAACTGGACTTGGTGGAGATCCGGTAAACCTCGTATAATTGTACTAGAGTCGATGGCTGCGCATCGGCTTCGCTTCTGCTTCGCTTCTTAATTCTAAAGTCGATGCCCTTGCATCGGCTGTAAAAAATTTTTTACTGGGCATTGGGCCGATTTTTCCCAATCGGCTCCCAGTGTTTCACTGCACACATGTGTAACCAGTGTTTCACTGCACACATGTTTACACATGTTTGTCTGCACATATTCATCTGACTATATGCCCCCCGAGCCGAATCTGCCAGATGACTGCAGATATCGGCTTTTGTGGTTAGCCAGGGCACTGCACTTGCACGTCGGCTCCGCGAGGATTCGTGTTGACTTTCATCCGTCGACGTGACCGCTGCCCAGTAGATCGATGCTGAACACAAGCAGAACATGTGGTGAAGATAATTTTGGCCGATTACTGGAATCGGCCTCCATGTTGGTTGGAGCGTTGACTGAAGGTTCTGTAATGCCCCTTCATAGATTTCTGGGGCCGATCACAAAGATCAGCCTCGCCCCGTTTGCTCATTGGTTTGTTCTTGCTACTCGGTCAGGCTGGAGGATAAAACCAGCTTAACCCTTCCCTTCGTCACGTCGATGCGCTCGCAGTCGTCCAAATTGATCCCTGAGAGGGGTTCTTGGCCTGCTGCTTCCCATGCGTTCATGCCAGCCGTTGAAATTTCGGCTGAGTCATCGGCCTGGACGACCTCTACCTCATCTCCATCCCACTGAATTATGCATTGGTGCATCGTGGAGGGAATGCAACAGTTGGCGTGGATCCAATCTCTTCCTAGCAGAACAGCATAAGTGCTCGTGCTATCGACGATGAAGAACGTTGTAGGGATAGTTTTCCTTCCTACGGTCAGATCCACGTTCAGAACACCTTGTGCGTCCGACGCTTGGCCATTGAAATCGCTCAATGTCACGTTGGTCTTGATTAGATCTGAGCTAGAGCGTCCCAGCCGACGTAGCATAGAGTACGGCATGATGTTGACTGCCGCTCCGGTGTCTACCAGCATCTTATTTACAGGCCTCCCATCGATATAACCTCGCAAGTACAGGGCCCTCAGATGTCTGTAGCTTCTTTCTCGTGGCTTCTCAAAGATAACCGGCCGTGGGCCGCAGTCAAGTTGTGCCACAGGTGCCTCGTCTAATCCTGGAGCACTGAACTCCGAAGGGAGGATGAACACCATGTTTGTACCAGCCGATGTCTCATCATCAGCTTTCCTTTGCTTGGGACGCCACTCCATTTTCCGTGGACGACCCTCTTCGTCCAGGGTTCGCTGAACTTTCACAGCCAGATCAGGTCGTGCCTTCCTTAGCGTATGCAAGTATACCCTTTCGGCTTCCTCCAGGCCGCGCAATCGCTGAACCCTGCGCTTTTGGGAACGACTGAGTCCATCAGGGCACCACCTTGGCCGGTGGTACCTGTCTTCTTCTTCTTGTCCCTCGTCTTCTGAATCCTCGAGATCCGCCCACCGAGGGGACTCAGCGCGTTTGCTTTGTGGTGGGAGAGGCCCTAAGCGCCTGAACACAGATACGTTGGCTGCCTCCTTCTTCTTCTGGTTGCATTCTGGGCAATTGCCGATTGTGGGCAATCGGCTCATTCCTGAATCCCAGCAGTGTCTGAGGAAGGGGCAGTCCCAATGCCTGTCGTTGTCATCTTGCTCCCTTGATTCTCCTTTGGCACGACGCTCGTGCTCTTCCTCATCGCGATCATGCCGACGATGTCTTCTGGCTTCTCTAGCCAGACGATCTCTTTCATCATCATGGCTAGACCGTCGGCGTTGGTCATACTGACTTACATACTTGTTGAGGAGGTGATCAGAGAGGGGTCGCTGATATCTTATGTTCTTCACTTCTCCCTCTGTGACGTAGCGCTTGCCATCATAATGGAGCCGATCGCGTGGAGCGGCCTCCTCTGTGTCCTTGCTGTGAGAGCAGCTGCCCTCGTCCCCATCTTTGCCAGAGTGGTGCCCAGGTCCTACCATGTTGATGCTAAACGAGGATCCTGGCTGGCAACCTTCAGGGTAAGTGCATTCTACCATGTTAACGGCGGGGAAGGGCTGGGTGTCGACCTTCATGGCGTACTGGTTGAAAATCAGACGCCCTTTTTCTATCGCCGCTTGGATGTGCTGACTGTATGAAAACGTTGCATAGAAAACAAAAAATTTCCTACCGCGAACACGCAATCCAAGCCAAGATGCAATCTAGAAGATGGTAGCAACGAGGGGGTATCGAGTCTCACCCTTGAAGAGATTCCAAAGCCTACAAGATGAGGCTCTTGTTGCTGCGGTAGACGTTCACTTGCCGCTTGCAAAAGCGCGTAGAAGATCTTGATCACGATCGGTTCCAGCGCCACGAACGGGCAGCACCTCCGTACTCGGTCACACGTTCGGTTGTTGATGAAGACGACGTCCACCTCCCCGTTCCAGCGGGCAGCGGAAGTAGTAGCTCCTCTTGAATCCGACAGCACGACGGCGTGGTGTCGGTGGTGGTGGAGAAGTCCGGCGGAGCTTCGCTAAGCGTGCGGGACGAGGTGGAGGAGAGAGGCCGCTAGGGTTTGGGGAGAGGGGGCGCCGGCCACTATAGGGGTGTGGCCACCTTGTGGTTCTTGGGTGGCCGGCCCCCTCCCCTTGGCCCCTCATTATATAGGTGGAACCCCAAGTGTTGGTCTCCAAGTCTTCGAATAAGACCCGAACCAAAAACCTTCCATATGGTGGGGAAACCTACCCAAGCTAGGACTCCCACTAGAGGTGGGAGTTCCACCTCCCATATGGGGGGGGGGGTGGCCGGCCCCCTAAGGGGGAGTCCACTTGGGACTCCACCCCCACTAGGGTTGGCCAGCCATGGAGGTGGAGTCCCACGTGGACTCCACCTTCCTTGGTGGTTTCTTCCGGACTTTTCTAGAACCTTCTAGAACCTTCCATAGAACCTTCCGCATCATTTTAATTCACATAAAATGACATCCTATATATGAATCTTATTCTCCGGACCATTCCGGAACTCCTCGTGATGTCCGGGATCTCATCCGGGACTCCGAACAAATATTCGAACTCCATTCCATATTCAAGTTCTACCATTTCAACATCCAACTTTAAGTGTGTCACCCTACGGTTCGTGAACTATGCGGACATGGTTGAGTACTCACTCCGACCAATAACCACTAGCGGGATCTGGAGATCCATAATGGCTCCCACATATTCAACGATGACTTTAGTGATCGAATGAACCATTCACATACGATACCAATTCCCTTTGTCACGCGATATTTTACTTGTCCGAGGTTTGATCATCGGTATCACTCTATACCTTGTTCAACCTCGTCTCCTGACAAGTACTCTTTACTCGTACCGTGGTATGTGGTCTCTTATGAACTTATTCATATGCTTGCAAGACATTAGACGACATTCCACCGAGATGGCCCAGAGTATATCTATCCGTCATCGGGATGGACAAATCCCACTGTTGATCCATATGCCTCAACTCATACTTTCCGGATACTTAATCCCACCTTTATAACCACCCATTTACGCAGTGGCGTTTGGTGTAATCAAAGTACCTTTCCGGTATAAGTGATTTACATGATCTCATGGTCATAAGGACTAGGTAACTATGTATTGAAAGCTTATAGCAAATAACTTAATGACGAGATCTTATGCTACGCTTAATTGGGTGTGTCCATTACATCATTCATATAATGATATAACCTTGTTATTAATAACATCCAATGTTCATGATTATGAAACTAATCATCCATTAATCAACAAGCTAGTTTAAGAGGCATACTAGAGACTTCTTTGTTGTCTACATATCACACATGTATCAATGTTTCGGTTAATACAATTATAGCATGGTATGTAAACATTATCATAAACACAAAGATATATTATAATAACCATTTTATTATTGCCTCTTGGGCATATCTCCAACAGTCTCCCACTTGCACTAGAGTCAATAATCTAGTTTACATTTTTAAAGATATAACACCTTGGCCTTCCGGTGCTTTATCATGTTTTGCTTACGGGAGAGGTTTTAGTCAACGGATCTGACCCGCTCAGAAACGTATGTATTTTGCAATTCATTTGCGTCTTAACGCATCACTCATTTTCCAAATGAGTTGGCATTAAATATGTTTGGTCTTCTGGTGAAAACTTAATTCCGCGGTCTGAAATATGTCACTAATATTGTCATACACAATATAGCTTCAAAGTTCTGATTCTGTCGGAACTACACCAAGTTCTCAAAGAACTTCTTGACTTAACATCCTCAGTCATTGTCAAAACAATGACATACTCTGCCTTCGTTTGTAGAATCCGTCACAATATTTAGAACTCTTCTAAATCTAGCATAGACAACTTCTAGCTCATCGTGCTACCTTTTAAACAACACTTAGTCTAATTTGAGATTGAAATTTTATTTTCATATGTGACAAGACAAATATCGGTGCAACATCTTACAGTGATTTGTTTGTCATTTCCCATACAAAACTATATATATATACTTGGTTCTTCTTAAGTACTCAAGAATATTCTTACTGTTTTTCAGTGATCATCACATGAATCATGCTCATAACACTCTTAGAGCATAGGATATCTGATTGTGTACATATTATTCGTGATCTATAATCACTCATGTGTTTTTACTCATTGAGTGTCAGATACACTCAAGTCTTGTTAAAACTTCACATGACAAGAACATCTTCTTAATATTCCTATATTGAACTATTTCAATATCCATTCTATGTACTTTGACTTAAACTTATTTTGTGTTTCAATCTATCTTCATAGATATTGACACTAAATTTGTTTCAGTCCATATCCTTTCATTGAAATTAATTTCTCAATGAAACCTTTTAATCAAGTATATAATTACATCATTTATAACCAACTATATGTCACCTACATAAAGTATTATAAATATGTCTTAGCGCTTCCACTTAATTTCTTGCAAATGCAAGCCTCTTCATCATCTCTTGATGAAATCAAAAACTCTTTGATTATTTCATCTGGTGAAGATTCCAACTCCGCGATACTTACTTCATCCAATTGAAGTTCGTATACCTATCTAGTATTCCGCGAACCAGCAAAACTCTTGGTTGTATCTTGTATACACCTTTAATACATACTTCTGATAAGTAATGTATTTTGCCATCCTACTAGCATATCTCGTAAAGAAATATGTAGTGATTACTAGAATAATCCACATAGACTATAAGCATTGCTACGGAAGATCTAATCTTATCGTAGTCAACTCTTTGAACTTTGTCGCAAACAATTTTTCGACAAGTCGAGCTTCTTCAAAGATATTTCATCCAAGTCTATAGATCCATTTACTTTCAAAAAGTATTCATCTATTATGGATTTCATGGCGCATGGCCATTTTAACGGAGTCAGGGCCCATCATAACTTCCTTGTTTGTAGTTGGTTTATCATTGTTCAAAATCAATCCTTTGTCCACAAATCATTTATTTGATCACAAAGTAAACCATACCTACAAGGTTCAATATGTACTTCGATCTCCATGACTATAACATTTTGTAGACATGGGAGCCATGATCGTTGTGGCCGCTTCCGAAACCAATTCCGATGCTGCGCTACTCTGATCATTATGCTCAGGTTCATAAACCTTATCAAATTATATTGTCCTCCCACTCAAATACTTCACTAGAAACAATTTCTCGAAATAAGAAACATTGACAAACACTTTTGTCTTTGTCTTGTGGGAAGAATTCCCAATTAAATCTCTGGGATAACCAACAAAGACATTCATCCGATTTTGGTTGTAAACTCTTAGACCAAAATTTAAAGAAAAGACTATTAGGGTTTATACCCATGTCATAACTTGTATGATGTCATTTCATCGGATCATGATGATGCTCTATTCAGTGTAAAAGCGGTAGTCACTAAAGCATAATCCACAAAAATATAATGGCATCAATATTTTATCTCATCATTGATCCAACAAGGTTTGGATACATATCTCGGATACTATATCATCATTATGATACTCCAAGAAATGTGAGTTGTAGAACAATTTCATAACTCTCTTAGATGTTCGCTAAAACTCGTAATTCAAATATTTCCACCATGACCCAATCATAGATATTTGACTTTTCTATTACGATGATTTCCACTTCATGCTGAAATTTATTTGAATCCATTCAAATGTTTCAAACTTCTTTCTTATTGAATATATCCACATATATATACTCAATTCATTGTTGAAAGTTTTCATGAAGTACAAGAATCTCCCGCACACAACTATGCCCAGTGAACCACATACATCATCATGTATTTTTCCACTAAGTTAGTTGCCCATTCAACTTTTGGCCTATGAACGGTATTTCAGTCATTCTCTTTAGAAAAGATTTGCAAGCGCCAAACAATTCAAAAATCGAATGACTCCAAAATCCATTTGCATGGAGTTCCTTCATGCGTTCCTTTCTAACATGACCTAAATGGCGGTTCCACAAATAAGTGGAATTCAAATCATTTGCCTTATGGCATTTTAGCGTCAGTTTTATGTATGTGTGTTTCACCATTAAGATTTATAATAACTTATCCATCGTACATGGAGTAATGTCATAATTTGAACAACTCATTGTTTTCATTTGACCGGAGCAAAATAACAATTATTAAGTTCTTTATTATAAATTCTAAGGGCTAGATAGAATGCCAACGACGAACACAATAACACTTTATTTTGTTCCAGACGTGCATTCCTATCATATTCCTTGTCAGTCACTCAGGCCATTGTATTCTTGTATTGCGTTGTTTTGTATGACACTTCATACCAACCAATATGGTACTAATACCCAAGAATTTCATAGTGTGACCTAACTTGGAATACAACCATAACATGTATATCATTTATATACACCTGAGCTAGACTTTCTAGTCTTTTCTTTCTTTCTGCCAAAAAATCTTTTGCAGTTTCTCTTTTAGCTTTCCTCATTATTCAGAAAAACACTTCAACATTAAAAATTTCTAGGTTTGTTGGTCTAATACCAATAACCTTGAGGTTCTTATTTTGAAGTTGATCATCATATGACAAGTATTCTAGATTTCACTATTAGTAACTTTGTAATATGATGAACAATTTCACTCATAATTTTATCCATTATATCATGACGACTTTCCGAGACCATGTCTGTACATGTTAGGCTCGTAAAGTTTTAACCTTGGTATTCGCATGTGCAAATCTGGCTTGCACCCGTTGTATGCACACGTAGAATCTATCACACCCGATCATCACGTGATGCTTCGAAACGACGAGTCTTAGCAACGGTGCATACTAAGGATGATAACTTCATGGATATGCGAATATCGTTAGTGCCCCAATAGTTGGAGGATTGTGACGCCTGGCGTCTTCAACCTTCATACATTCCCATAAAACTTATGAGTTTATGTAGTCTCACCAAATTTATATTCTATCATCTTGCAATAAGGTCTTAGATATCACATATATCTCATACCTTGATTATTTCTGAAAACTAAATTTTCAGCTCCTTACTTTTCAAACAGATTTGAACTTCAAGTTTCACGGAGACAAGATAACTTTAGGTACTAATTGAAACCATAGCTCTTTGAATCAACAATGTGAGGTTTACTAAAAGTTTGCAATAGGACTTAATTAATTCTTGAACAATACGGTACCAATCCGTAAAATTTCTTGTCAGATTTTAACAGTATTTCTATCTCAATAACAAGACTAGCGCATAGTAGAAAAACGGATGCCAATACTACAAAAATTAATTCAAAATACTACTCAGACTATGTTTATGATAATTTGTTCATGTTCTAATCTAATTACTAATGAACTCCCACTTAATACAACATCCCTCATAGTTATTAAGTGGTACACGATCCAAATCCACTACACCAAAACCGATCATCACGTGAGATGATGTAGCTTCAATGGTGAACATCGACATGTTGATCATATCATCCATATGACTCGTGTTCAACCTTTCGGTTTCCATTGTCCCGAGGCCATGTCTGTACATGCTAGGCTCGTCAAGCAAACCCAAGTATTCCGCGTGTGCAACATGGCTTACACCCGTTGTATATGAACGTTGAATCTATCACATCCGATCATCACGAGATGCTTTGAAACGACGAACTTTGGCAACGGTGCATACGAGGGGAGAACACTTTATTATCTTGATATTAATGTAAGGGATCATCTTATAATGCTACCGTCGCGATCTAAGCAAAATAAGATGCATAAAGGATTAACATCACATGCAATTCATATGTGATATGATATGGCCCTTTAGTCTTTGCGCCTTCGATCTTCATCTCCAAAGCACGGACATGATCTCCATCATCAATGGGCATGATCTCCATCATCGTCAGCGTAGCGTCAAGGTCCATGGCGCCGTCTTCATGGTTGTTCACCTCATGTAGCAACTATTACAACTACTTTGAAATACTACTCAACATGAAATTTAAAGACAACCATAAGGCTCCTGCCGGTTGCCACAATACAATAATGATCATCTCATACATATTCATCATCACATTATGGCCATATCACATCACCAAACCCTGCAAAAACAAGTTAGACGTCTCTAATTTGGTTTGCATATTTTACGTGGTTTAGGGTTTTCGAGAGAGATCTAATCTACCTACGAACATGAACCACAACGGTGATACTAGTGTTGTCAATAGAAAAGTAAATTGAATCTTCACTATAGTGGGAGAGACAGACACCCGCAAAGCCACTTATGCAATACAAGTTGCATGTCGAGCGTGGAGCAAATCTCATGAACGCGGTCATGTAAAGTTAGCCCGAGCCGCTTCATCCCACTATGCCACAAAGATGCAAAGTACTCAAACTAAAGATAACAAGAGCATCAACGCCCACAAAACCATTGTGTTCTACTCGTGCAACCATCTATGCATAGACACGGCTCTGATACCACTGTAGGATAACGTTGCATAGAAAACAAAAAATTTCCTACCGCGAACACGCAATCCAAGCCAAGATGCAATCTAGAAGATGGTAGCAACGAGGGGGTATCGAGTCTCACCCTTGAAGAGATTCCAAAGCCTACAAGATGAGGCTCTTGTTGCTGCGGTAGACGTTCACTTGCCGCTTGCAAAAGCGCGTAGAAGATCTTGATCACGATCGGTTCCAGCGCCACGAACGGGCAGCACCTCCGTACTCGGTCACACGTTCGGTTGTTGATGAAGACGACGTCCACCTCCCCGTTCCAGCGGGCAGCGGAAGTAGTAGCTCCTCTTGAATCCGACAGCACGACGGCGTGGTGTCGGTGGTGGTGGAGAAGTCCGGCGGAGCTTCGCTAAGCGTGCGGGACGAGGTGGAGGAGAGAGGCCGCTAGGGTTTGGGGAGAGGGGGCGCCGGCCACTATAGGGGTGCGGCCACCTTGTGGTTCTTGGGTGGCCGGCCCCCTCCCCTTGGCCCCTCATTATATAGGTGGAACCCCAAGTGTTGGTCTCCAAGTCTTCGAATAAGACCCGAACCAAAAACCTTCCATATGGTGGGGAAACCTACCCAAGCTAGGACTCCCACTAGAGGTGGGAGTTCCACCTCCCATATGGGGGGGGTGGCCGGCCCCCTAAGGGGGAGTCCACTTGGGACTCCACCCCCACTAGGGTTGGCCAGCCATGGAGGTGGAGTCCCACGTGGACTCCACCTTCCTTGGTGGTTTCTTCTGGACTTTTCTAGAACCTTCTAGAACCTTCCATAGAACCTTCCGCATCATTTTAATTCACATAAAATGACATCCTATATATGAATCTTATTCTCCGGACCATTCCGGAACTCCTCGTGATGTCCGGGATCTCATCCGGGACTCCGAACAAATATTCGAACTCCATTCCATATTCAAGTTCTACCATTTCAACATCCAACTTTAAGTGTGTCACCCTACGGTTCGTGAACTATGCGGACATGGTTGAGTACTCACTCCGACCAATAACCACTAGCGGGATCTAGAGATCCATAATAGCTCCCACATATTCAACGATGACTTTAGTGATCGAATGAACCATTCACATACGATACCAATTCCCTTTGTCACGCGATATTTTACTTGTCCGAGGTTTGATCATCGGTATCACTCTATACCTTGTTCAACCTCGTCTCCTGACAAGTACTATTTACTCGTACCGTGGTATGTGGTCTCTTATGAACTTATTCATATGCTTGCAAGACATTAGACGACATTCCACCGAGAGGGCCCAGAGTATATCTATCCGTCATCGGGATGGACAAATCCCACTGTTGATCCATATGCCTCAACTCATACTTTCCGGATACTTAATCCCACCTTTATAACCACCCATTTACGCAGTGGCGTTTGGTGTAATCAAAGTACCTTTCCGGTATAAGTGATTTACATGATCTCATGGTCATAAGGACTAGGTAACTATGTATTGAAAGCTTATAGCAAATAACTTAATGACGAGATCTTATGCTACGCTTAATTGGGTGTGTCCATTACATCATTCATATAATGATATAACATTGTTATTAATAACATCCAATATTCATGATTATGAAACTAATCATCCATTAATCAACAAGCTAGTTTAAGAGGCATACTAGAGACTTCTTTGTTGTCTACATATCACACATGTATCAATGTTTCGGTTAATACAATTATAGCATGGTATGTAAACATTATCATAAACACAAAGATATATTATAATAACCATTTTATTATTGCCTCTTGGGCATATCTCCAACACTGACGCCATACCCTGCAGTCGTTGGTGGCATGGGAGAGCGAGTTATGCCATTTGCAGTATGGCTTTCCGTTCAGCTCTTGCGCCGTGGGGAATTTGAGACCTTCAGGAATCGTCAACTGCTTCTCCTTGAGCAGGAGGTCGAAGATTTGCTCAGTTTTGGTCACGTCAAAATCAAACCCCCGGGGCGGGCCTGGTGGCTTTACCCATTTGCAGGACACGGGGGTTCCTCCCCGAGTCCATTCAGCCACTGCTACCTCTTGATCTCCCGCAGAAACTTCGTCTTCCACTGCATCGACCAGGACTACTGCACGCTTGAATTTGTCCTGGTACAGGTCCGGGTGGCGCTGTTCATATGCTGAAAGTTTCTGAACCATGTGCGCCAGTGAGGGATAGTCTGCTTGGGAGGCCATGTCCTTGAGCGGTGTTGCGAGGCCCGCTACTGCCAACTCGACTGCTTCCTTTTCAGTTATACGAACTGAATAACATCGGTTCCTAAGATTCCTGAAGCGCTGGATGTATTCTGTCACAGTTTCTCCATGCTTCTGACGTAGTTGTGCTAGATCGGCAATGCCGGACTCGGAAGCCTCTGAATGGTACTGCGTATGGAACTGCTCTTCCAACTGCTTCCAAGTCCGGATGGAGTCTGGTGGCAACGAGGTGTACCATCCGAAAGCCGATCCCGTGAGGGACTGTGAGAAGAGCCTCACGCGTAGTTGATCCGACACTGAGGCCGGTCCTAGTTGTGCCAAATATCGGCCCACGTGCTCGATGGAGCTGGAACCATCTGATCCACTGAATTTGGAGAAGTCAGGGAGCCGATATTTAGGTGGTAGCGGGATCATCTCGTAGTCGTCGGGGTACGGCTTGGAATAGCCGATTGCCCTCCGTTTCGGCACCATGCCGAACTGGTCTCTCAGTATGTTGCTGATCTGATCCGCTGTGCTGGCTGCAGGAGTTGAACTCTGAAGATTCGCCGGGGTGGCGTATTTAGCCAGCCATGTTTGCTTTTCCAGCTCTGAGCCAACTGCAGGAGCTGAGCTCTGGAGGTTCGTCGGGGTGGCATATTTAGTCAGCCACGTCTGCTTCTCAAGCTCTGTTGTTGACGTCCCTCCTGTTTTCCCAGAAGTCCCTGATGCTGTGGCCTGGTTTGTGAGTGCCCAGTTACCACAATCTAGCACATACGTGCACGTGTACCCGTGAGGGATCTCCTTCGGTGCCTCAGGCAAGGACTGGTAGTCACTAGGGTCACCACCGATCTTGTAGACGACGAATGCCGGTGAAGCCGGCACTTCTGGTGCTGCCAACGCATATGGCAGCGGTGGACGGGACTGGAGTGGCAACTCTCCTTGATGCGTCCCGAGAGCTGGTCCTGACGGCGAGTACTGGTGCCTCATGATCTCCTGGATTACGCGAAGAGCGACACGCTCCAACGTGTTGACCAGGTTCTCAGAGTGGCGGTGTAGCGAGTGAGCCACCAAGTAGTTGATCTCCTGCCGCAGGGACCTGGTGCGTTCTTCCGACGGGGCAGAGAGGTCTATCCCATCTAGTGCACCATTGGGCGAGAACCCCTTCCACCTGATGCCATGTGAACGGGTTCTGTGGAAAGAGCCGATGAGGTCGGCTTCGAGGATGACTTTGATCTCGTCATATTTCTTCTTGAGCTCGTCGGTCAGATCCTCGTATGTGACTGGCGTGCCGTCCGCCATCTCAGATGTAGATGGCGATGTGGTTGATGTAGAAGCTTGTCCCACCGGGCGTGCCAGAATGTGTTGACGTCCGAAACCCACCGGCGGGCAGCGACGGGCAACACCGTAGAGCCGGGAACAACCTAGGGCTGCGGCTGGCCGAGGTCCCTCCGAGCGACGGCCCGCAAAGCCTTCTGGTCACACGTCCGATGCTGATTGCAAGGGCGTGCCACCTGACCTATACCTGGCCAGGAAGGTGATGGAGATGCCTCGCTTAGTTTCCTGCATGGCATACATGTAAACATTAAATACGAGCCTCGATCGGCTCTCAGGTTATCCTGTGAATCGGCTCAAGGAGCCGATCCACCCATGATTCGTACGGGGTGCACGAATATATGGTGGTCCTGCTTGATCAAGATAAAGCTAATGAGATCTACGACGATTTAGGGTTTTCACCGCATAATCGGATCATCCTACTCAGGATTGGGCCTCGCGGCCACGCACGGTGATCGTAAGCCGATCCTAGACAAGGCCTAAAAACCAACACGAGGTTGATCCCCGGAACATCCTGTCTAGGACTAGCAAACGACACCCTACGTGCCGCTGGATCCTCCAGCCCTTTGTAAGGCCTAACTATTGCAGATATTAAACTAATCCTTGATGAACAAGGAGCAACCGTAACGGATCGGATCTACTAAATAGTGATCAAGCGGGGTGCCGCCCCTACACCTAAGATAGATGTAAGGGCGGCTAGACATGCGAGGGTTGCACTACGATAGCATGTTACACGAAGAACTATGCTAACCCTAACACATCTATGATAACTACGTTGCTCGCCATCAAAAAGGCTTCAGTACGAGCAACGCATGAACAACGTGGAGCTTGTGCTGCCTAGATCGCAAGATGCGATCTAGGCAGCATGTTGCTTACCGGTAGAAACCCTCGAGACGAAGGAGTTGGCGATGCGCCGAGATTGATTTGGTTGGTTTGAACGTTGGTTGTTGTTTATTCCATAAACCCTAGATACATATTTATAGTCCAGGGGACTTTCTAACTTAGACGTGCACTTAACCGTGCACGGGTAAAATTCTAACTAACCGACACGTATCCTAATATGTTACAGATACAAAGGCAAACTAGCCCAAACTCAGCATAACAGGCCGATTCACGTAATCCTTCCATGTATATTCTTCAAGCCCATCTTGATCGCGGCCTACCTCTGGCTCGGTCATATTCTGGTGATAACAGTTTCTTTGCACTTTTATTAACCGCACTAGTTATAACACAATACTCCTTCATTTTAGCAGGAAAATGAGTTTTTTCAATATAATCTTCAGGAAGAATATGATCAACAGTTTTAATTTCAACACATTTATCTATAGGTGAATCAGTTTTATCTTTGTAAGGTTCATGATACTTATCAAAATTCTTCCTAGGCAATTCAAAATGAGAGGCAAAAGCTTTATAAAAATTTGCAACAACTTGAGAGTCAAGACCATAAGTAGCACTCATATTACGAAATTTATCAGTATCCATAAAAGTTTCAACGCATTCATAATCATAATTTATACCTGACTCTCTACCTTTGTCGTTCTCCCATCCTTCAGTATTCTCTTGGATCCGATCAAGAAGGTCCCATTTAAACTCTTCTTTGTTGCGTGTAAATGATCCAGAACAAGTAGTATCCAGCAAGGTTTTATCTTGAAAAGAAAGTCTTGCATAGAAATTATCAATAATGATATTACCAGGAAGCTCATGAATGGGGCATTTGAGCATTAAAGACTTCAATCTCCCCCATGCTTGGGCAATACTCTCTCCATCATGAGGCCAGAAATTATATATGCTGTTCCGATCTTTGTGAATTTCACTTGGAGGATAGAATTTAGAATAAAATAGAGGCACAATATCCTTCCAATCAAGAGAATCACCATTCTTCAGCAATTTATACCAATGCGCCGCTTTACCAGACAGCGATATAGAGAATAGTTTCTTCCTAACTTCATCCATAGAAATACCTGCACACTTGAATAACCCGCATAATTCATGTAAAAACAGTAAATGATCTCCGGGATGGACAGTTCCATCCCCTTCATAGCGGTTATCCACAACACGTTCAATAATTTTCATAGGTATTTTGTATGGAACCTCTTTCTCACCTGGCACCTCATCCACTACCGTTGAAGTAGTAGTAGATTTTCCAAATAGGAATTCAAGAGAAGACCTCTCCATAATGAATTATAGCAGCAGGCAGAAGTAAAATCAACACGTACAGTAAAAGTTTCCCTTACCAATTCCACTTACCAATAGCGCTTCACTCCCCGGCAACGGCGCCAGAAAATAGTCTTGATGACCCACAAGTATAGGGGTGTATCGTAGTACTTTCGATAAATAAGAGTGTCGAACCCAACGAGGAGAAGAAGGTGTTGACAAGCAGTTTCGATAAAGGATTCACTGTAAATGCTCGCAGACAAGTATTCAGGGGGTTTTGATATAGCAGATAAATAAAGTACAAGTAAATAAAATGCGAGAGTAATAGTTGCAGCGAGTGGCCCAATCTTTTTTAGCACAAAGGACAATCCTGTTTGTTTACTTATGATGACCAAACGTTCTTGAGGACACACGGGAATTTAGCCTAGTGCTTTCGCTTCATATAGTTGATTAATCTTCATTGTTTTGATAAGTGTTGTGTGGGTGAACCTATGCTAATGCATCACCCTTCCTAGGACTAATACATACTTGTGATTATACCCCTTGCAAGCATCCGCAAATACAAGAAAGTAATTAAGATAAATCTAACCACAGCCTTAAACTCTGAGATCCTGCTATCCCTCCTGCATCGATATACCAATGGGGGTTTAGGTTGCTGTCACTCCGGCAACCCCACAATTAGCAAACGAGTACAAGATGCATTCCCCTAGGCCCATAAAGGTGAAGTATCATGTAGTCGATGTTCACATGACACCACTAGAAGAATAACACCACAACTTAAATATCAAACCATTAAATATTACTCAACATAGTTCACTACTAACATTTAGACTTCACCCATGTCCTCAAGAACTAAACGAACTACTCACGAGACATCATATGGAACATGATCAGAGGTGATATGATGATGAATAACAATCTGAACATAAACCTTGGTTCAATGGTTTCACTCAATAGCATCAATAACAAGGAGTAATCAATACCGGGAGAGTTTCCCCTATGAAATAATCAAGATTCAACCCTAGATGTTACAGCGGTGACGAGGTGCAGCGGTGGAGATGACGGTGACGGTGGTGGAGATGATGGTGATGATGATCCCAATGATGTCCAGCTCGATGACGGTGACGATGGCGTCGATTTCCCCCTCCGGGAGGGAATTTCCCCGGCGGATTTCAGCCTGCCGGAGAGCTGTTTTCTCTCTGGTGTTTTCCGCCCCGCAGAGGCGGATGTGTCTCCTCGCGATTATCCCCAGTACCTTAGGTTTTCGGGTAGATGAAGTACGCGAAAGAGAGGCGGCCGAGGGGGCTATGGGCCCCCTCCCCACAAGGCGGCGCGGCCAGGGTGGAGCCCGCGCCGGCCTATGGGGGGCCCATGGCGGCCCTCCTCGGCCCTCCTTTTGGCTGGCTCCTTCTTCTGGAGAAATAAGACCTTCGGTGTAATTTCCGCCAGTTGTTGATCTTCAAAAATATTACATTCTGACGGTGCTTTTTCCAGCGGAATCCTGACTCCGGTGAGTGATTCTTCAATAATCATGAAACATGCAAAATAGGTGAAATAACATAAGTATCATCTCTAAATATGAAATATATCAATGAATAACAGTAAATTATGATATAAAATAGTGATGCAAAATGGACGTATCAACTGTCGGCGAAGTAGTCAACGTAGAGCATGCAGTAGCCCTCCATTTGCTGCCTCGACTTGCACTTCCGGCGACCTGGTGCCGACCCACCACGGCGTCCAATGGCCTTCTCCACGTACAAGCCGGACAGGCAAGCTAGGATCAACATGTGCTCCTCGTCTTGGGTGCTCCTCGGCAATGCCCTCCGATAGGGGCTTAGGGTTGATGGAATCCTGCAAGCTGACACGAGACATCGGTTCACAGACAAGCGGGGAGAGCGATTTACCCAGGTTCGGGGCCCTCGATGAGGTAAAATCCTTACGTCCTGCCTGTCTGTTCTTGATTATGATGATAATGGGTTACAATGGGGTGCCGAATAGTTCAGCTGAGATCTTGTCGAGATAGCTAAGTGCTAGGGTAACCTAGGTCTCAACTTCTGTTGGCTAAGATCGCTAAGATTGATCGTGTCCCTCGATAGCCCCTCTCCTGGCCTTTATATAGGAGGCCAGGTCTCGAGAGGTCTAATCGAGTACGACTAGGTTTATAGTAGATCTTTTTCTAAACTTTCCTTGTTCGGCTTCTTCCGTGTCTTGTGCTTCAAGGAACCTTCCGTTGCACCGTCCTAGTGGGCCATCTTGCCATCGAGTACCTTCATGGGCCTCCAGCTGGATCGCATAGGGTAGAGCAACATCGGTTACCCGAAGGGTAATGCCCACATCACCGCGTACAAGCCGGACATGCAAGCTAGGATCAACATGTGCTCCTCGTCTTGGGCAGCGGCTGCCATCTCTTCTTCAAAAAGATCGACGAACATCTGCTCCTCCTCGTCATCGAAGTCCATGTCCGGCCAGGCAAATGGACGAACACCTGCTGGGAGTGTCGACGAGGCGTGACGCGAGGAGTTGCCCGACGGCGGAATATAGGCAGACGTCACGATGGACGGCGAAATATAGGCTATTGGGTGGAGGGACAACGGAGTGCAGGCAACCGGCCGGCGGATTAGCGAGGGGTGGTGCCGACAGCGACAGAGCAATGAGAGGGGAGGGGGTATTTGGGACGAGAAAGTGGTGGGTTCGCGTGTTCTCTCGCCGATAGAGCGGGCCTGTCCCCGCTTTTCTCTCGTCTAGAGTCCCCGAGCGCACCCCGGGAGACCGGGGATGGCTTGGGCTCTTCGGATGGATTAAGGGCCTTTTTAGGGAGAAAAGAGGAACCGGGGGCGCGACTGGGCTGAATAACGCCGTCCAGATGAAAAAAAAAGCATGCCGGGGGCCTAGTCGGGGAGACGGCTGGAGGTGCTCTTATTGTCATGATGCCGAGCATTCAAAAGGTGATTTAGAGGGTTGGAGCTTCAGAAACATATTTTCCGATAAATAATTTGGTATGTATGATGCAATAATCTAATTAATTCGATCAAATATCGCACAACCACGTTATTAGGTGTAGAATTTCACAAAACCACAATCAAATAAAATTTTGCGAGAAAATCGTTTTTTTGCAGTAGGTTATTTTAGAGACCAACTATGGAGGGTTAGATTGGTTTTAGACTCGCTCCACGATCGCCTCTCTCCCTTGGTCATACGTGTACCTCTACTGTAGAGTTTTTCAAAAAGGGGTCTTAATACCAATAAAAATGGGCCACAAACCTGGACATGAAGTAGAAAACCTGACACACAAGTACTTTAACAAAGAAACAATATAAACCGTGGTTAATTTAGATCAACTCAACTGATAGATCTATTGGAGTGAAAAGTCTGCATTTGGCACTCATTGGTAAGATTCGCCAATTTGGTAGAACATATCTTATCTTGAAAGGGCTATTATAATATTTATTTAGGCCGTACGTTTTCGAAATCTCTACCTAGATTTTAAAGGATACTATATAATGTATATGGATAGTACACACATATATATATACACTATAACTCGTTGAAGGGTCATTATTCATTAATGAATCACATGATATTTTTTCCACATTTAAGGTGTGTCAATTTGAAGATCCTTTTAAGGGAGATGTCTTGAAAATAAAAAGATCCAATTTTTTTAAATAACAACAAAGATAGAGCCTTATTTAATGATTGCTACTCTAAATAAATAACATAAGGAACATGACCAATATATTAACATCATTGATACATGATTAATTATGCTAACTAATAAACAATAGCAAATAGAATATTAGTTTAACAAAAGTAAACTTTTAAGAAGTATAGAATTGTGGTATAAATTGTATATATTGAATAAATATTTAGGTGACAAAACCCCAAATCCAACAAGTTTTGGTTTTAACCTAAATTAACATGTTGGCATGCCAGACATGCTACAATATATAGAGGTTAAGGGAAAAGCGAGCTTCTTGATTGACACATACATGGAAGAAACAATTTTTTTTAAAGTAGAAAAATGATCATATACGTCATATTGCTTTCCGACCTAACCAGGCTCCCCGTGACATATCTCCGGTACAAAGAGATTCCAGTGTATCATATAGGCCCCAGAATCTCAGACGACGCGGGACCTGAGAAAGTGACCGACATCTACATTTTTTTCTGTGTGAGGCTACCCGTTATATCAAGAAATTTAAGCGTTAAGAAAGTTGGTAATGTCGGCACTAAATGTAGCATGTACAAGTTTATATTTTCCAATTTTATTAAATATATAGTGACAACATTTTATTTACGAAACACGAAATCTCTCTACCTTTTTTTTAGGAAACACTAAATCTCTCTACCACATGCTGCACAGATGCATTTCCAAGGTCCATGGGCCGAAGATGCATAAAGGTATTTCGACGCCACCAGCCATAGCTAGCCCGTGTAAATTAGTAAATGGCCCACGCCTTTGTTTTGAAATCCAATGGCATTAGAGTCAGATCTTGAGAACCCACTTTCAGCCATCGCAACGAAGAGAAGAAACAAACAAAGTCAAATCCAAATCTCCGTCGATCCACGCCACTCGATCGTGAGCAAAACGCTCGTTCCAATTTTCTGGTGGTGGACTGGTAGTAGTAAGATTCTCTGGTCGTTAATCTTGTGGTACTACCACCAGTCAGTCCACAGTACCACTCAATCCTATATATCAGGTGTGATCGAGCCATGCATGGACCCATGACTCATCTATCCCTCCTCTACCCAATTTGGCCAGTTGTGTGTGCAACGTGCTGGTTCTGCTACTTCTAGTATTTTGGATCGGTCCAAAGCGTTTTCGGCCAGTATTAATTCCGCAGGTTGCAAAAAATCTCAGGTTGTTGTAACAACGACATGGCCGCCGTGGGCTCACATGGCCTGGCGGCATGGGCGGGCACACACTTATTCATGGGTATTCAGCTGAATACCCAAACCTTTTGCTAGAAAAATTCACGTAATATTCAGCCACTTAGCCCATAAGGCTATATCAGTCTAACCGTAGGCTAGCTCCAGCGACTTCAGCAAGGCTGAGACGGTGATCTGATTCAGTTGTGGAAGACGCCGACGCAGGGACCGGTTCCGGCAACATGCGTGACTCACGCTGCGTGAGCGTGAGGCTGCAGAGTGTAGACTCACACGTAGAGGCGTGGAAACCAACTAAATCAGCCAATTCCGTTTAGTGTTGAACAACTATCAATCTTTTCTACGGTGAACCCTATTTGCATTGGATTTTTTTTCGTGAATTTGAATACCCATTATCATTATCCTGTGCCTGCCCATGCCTGGCACGGACAAGCACGACGAATCACGCATGCATTTGTGTGGTGAGACCGTGAGAGCTCTCTCGATTCAAGCTATGCCTCAATACCGATCGAGGGAAATCTAGGTAACTAAGGGAACGTTTGGCTGTAAGGGACCCAAAACCAGGAACCTACTTCCCCAGCCTGAATTTTCCTGGGTGCTCGGGAACCCCAGGTTTCCCCTCAGGCTCGGGAACACCAAGGTTTGCGATTTGGACAGCGAAGGCCGAGAACGGATTGGAACGGAAGGGAACATGCAAAATTCGAAAATAAGGCCAAAATAGTACGTTTATTCACAAGAAATTCGAAAATTCAGGCAGACAAATTAATACATAAATTTCAAAGAATATTCATACCACAACAGCATAAGCATACATCAATTTTTACATCTCCAGGCAAATAATGGGACACCAAACATAAACATAATAGTAAACAGCCGCCATGACATCATCTGTTTAGAACATCATATATTTGTGTTTGACGCTAGACATAAACATAATGGCTTGCAGCTCAGAAGCCACGGACATGCTGCTAGTCCATGTCTGAAAAGGCCAAATCATCGTTTTGCAGAATTCGAATATCCTGCAAATGTTTAGAAAAGAAAAGAAAATTAGGCACCAAGAAAGAAGCTACTTGGACATGTCATTATAAAACAACTTCAGAATATAATCATGCTGAGACATTCATATGGACATCAAGAAAGAAGGCAAAGAACAGTAGTACACCACACTACAGGCTCCAGACCTTTATGTCTAAAAGAAGGCAAAGATGACTAACACCTGGCAATGTTCATGGCATTATGCACAAGATGACGAGTTCAGGCTGCTGCTGCTGCTTATACTGAACCGAGATTTAGCACAAGTAATGTCGTAGTTGTTTGCAAACCTCCCACAAGTAAAGTCACCTGTACGCTCTGGACCTTTATAGTCTACTACCTCCAATTCAAGAAATAAGGCACACTCGTTTTACGTGTTTTTTATTTGATCAAGAATTATTTTAAATATATAAAGATTGTTTGTATGAAATTAGCATCATTAGAAAGTGCTTTTCAATACGAATCCAACGATACTAATTACATATAATATAATCAAGATTGTGTTGCTCAATTTTTATGGTCAAAGTTCGTCTTGCAATACGCGTGCGCCTTAACTCTTGTAACGGAGGTAGTACCGAAGAAGCAAAGCATGCACCAGGAAATCTTCATTACATTGTAAACATGGGGCACATGCAGTTCATAATGCTGATACTGGACAACTTGTCCTGTACATGCATGCTTCCATGCATGGCAGAGCACGCAGCACTTGTACGAACAGGGCCATGCAGCAAAATAGGCCTAAACAGCGCACATAATGACCATTTTTTATTAGTAGGCCTGAATGCGACCACTGAAACACAAATAGAAGGTTGGAACACGGCCTAGGTTGGCCAAGTGCGGTAGTGTGCCTCTGCAGTATTGATAAAGAAACTCAAGATAAAATGTTGGCAAATCATCTATGTTACTGAAGAATGAGGGATTGCAAACCACGGTTGATCAAGAAACTCAAGATAAAATGTTGACTGCTGATGGAATATTAGACTGGCTGTGGTTTTTCTACAATAAGGAGCAGGCATGTTTAGTATGGTATCCATTTGGTTCTGATGCAAACAGCTGTCAGCAGGTATCAGGACAGTTATGAACTGTTTCAGAGCTATGTTGGAGTTACAGGAACAAGGAACAAGCAAATGAACAAAACCATTGGAAATATTGAGATTTTTGTTATTTATAAGATAAGTAACACATCTGGTTGGATTTCTCAATACAATTCTAAAAGGGACAACTGCCTATAGCATTTGAAAAATCTTAGGCAAGTCATTTGATAACAAATTCAGTAAGTAAGAAAGCTTTTCTAAAAGAACATGTCAATTCATGTCAATAATACAAGGATAATCGTGAAGTAAGAAAAGCTATTCTAAAACTCATGAATTCTCCATTTGACTAATTAGTTAGTACCGGCTTGGGTAACCAGACATCAGCGACTAAACGAATCTAATATCAATGTACAAGTTTGGTTCAGAAATGAGAGTACTCATTCTGGACCGTGTTAAAAGCCAACATGACACTTCACCCAGCAGTTCTGACCGAGAATGCTCGACATAACTGCACAAAACTGGATACTAACCTGACTTCACCGGTGAAAGCACCACCCTTCTTCACCCGGAAGCCCTGAGCAGCAACCTGGATCTCGGGACGCAGGCTGGCCTTGATCTCGACAACCTCTGCAGCAATAACAGTCACAAGACGATAAGCACACCTTGCAATTTCATTTGGGAGCCAACTCATGTGTGAAAAATAACTAGAAATATAATCAATCCATCAGAGCAAACAGCTGTGAACACATTTGAAGTTTAATTCACTGCTTGGCTCATAATTTTTTTCATGTTTAGACATGAACACATTATCAGAGAAAGAGGAAGCAATTGGCAGTATGCGGTCTCCACTATGAGTTGGAATCTTCTGGTGCAAAAGGTAGCTACAAATTCGAAAAGATCGTCATACTGGACTACACCTTCAACACTTTTGAAGTGTGCCAACTTATCTGAATAGTCTATCAGTAGTACTAAATACTTGGACATATATATCTAGTTACTCAAGTATACAACTCTAGAATTTATTCTCTAATAACCAATAAGCACATATATATCTAGTTACTCAAGGATACAACTCTAGAATTTTGAGATGGCGGTATATATAAAATTAATTTAAAGGTCCCAATAGTAAGCAATCTAGAAAAGATGTAATGCTGACCATGGCATAAGAAACATAGAAAAAATGGAACAAGGAGACTACCCTAAGCCTGGAAGTAATCTCAAACGGATGTAATCCTGGGTTCCAATAGTAAGCAATAATCTCGAACATCACAATGTTGGTAACCTTCTTCTTTTGCTTTCCCTTGCTCCACCTC
The DNA here is from genome assembly GCF_019359855.2 of Lolium perenne. NCBI lineage: Eukaryota > Viridiplantae > Streptophyta > Magnoliopsida > Poales > Poaceae > Lolium > Lolium perenne. Next base: position 209,740,961 of record NC_067249.2, read on the forward strand.
TGCAGCAACCAGACGAACCCAATGTTATCATCGATAGTTACAGGTATATCTTTAATAGTACCTCCTCAAACTATTATAACTTGTACAGAACCAAAGTACAGGTATATCTTTAATAGTACCTCCTCAAACTATTATAACTTGTAGAGGACTCTAAGTTAGTCAAGTTAGTGTTTCATTTGTTTGACATGATTTTTATCCAGCAAAACTGATATTTAAATTAAGGCAACATAAAACTTACATCAAGCAGTACCAGACAAAATGGATTGGTATTAAATAACAAGACCACATTTAGTTGAATAACTTGGGCCAAACAAACTTATATATGTATTGTTTCTTCTTTAACTTTTTATTTACTAATTAAAGACAATGGCAAAATTTGCGGTGGTTTAGCTCATGGGTTCAAATCATCACCCTCCCTATCAAAGAGATACATTCAATGGGGCTCTAAACCCACCACAACAATACAAGGTTAAATAATACGCAGCCAAAAACAAGTCTCACATACCGACACAAGACACATAGAGAAGGGGAATGATGTTGTGCTCACCATGCTTTGATAAAGTCATGAGCAAGAAACCCCTCCCATAGCAAAGCTTCTGGATTTGGAGCAAGAAAGTTCATCAGTGCAAATAGGAGCTGGAACCCTAGGTTTTTGTAGTTCGTCTGAGCAAAAAAGGAAAAGGAAGAGGTGAAGGGGATTACCGTGATCACCGGGCCACCATCGTCGTCGCCGGAGCGGAGAAGAGCTCAAGGGTGGGCCAATGCGATAGGGGAGGGGGCGATGCGGCCGGGGAGGGGGCGATGCGGTATGGGAGAGGCTTGGGGAGGGGGCGGTGCTGCCGGGGATGGGACGATGCAGCAGGGAGGAGCTTGCTCCAATCGCCGGATGTAGGGATCCGCCTCCGTCGCAAGAGCCAGACCCATCGCCCCTAGCGTCGCCGCCTCCGTCGCGAGAGCCAGATGCGGAAGCCGTTCCCCACCTCTTCACTAGTGGAACCCTCTCCCCGGGTTGGACGCCGATTGGACGCGAAATGATTGACTCGCGGGCATCCAAATGGCTAGATGGACTTACCCGGGTCAATTCGGCCCAGGGTTTTTTCGGCCGGGGAAAACCAGAGGAACCCGAGGGGAAAGCTGGTAACCAAATGAGCTCTAAGTGTCACAGAGATGTGACAATTATTTTAGAACGGAGGTAATAGGTTTCTGATTGTCTGCTGCAGCATAGCTTGCAACAAGTTTTGGTTGGGTTTCTTCTCAACTCGCACATGCGCACGCGCGAGCCTCTTGTAAAATGAAGTTGGGAGCTGGAGCTCCTTAACTCAAAAGAAGAAATTAATCTAACTTTTACTGGTACTCTACAAGACTGTTGATTTAACCTTGAGCCAGAAGTTTCAACGTTGACCATCGGTCCAAGTGCGGCGAGCATGCATGGAAGAAAGAAAGACAAAAAACGATCGGCCAGAGCTGTGGCAGGCAGGATCGATCAGCGACTTCAAATTTGCACGCACGCATGAAAACCAACCAAACCAATGCTAGTCCTAGCACGTCCGTCCGGACCGGTCAATGCATTCCTCGAGCGTTGACCGTCGCAGACGACCGCATGAATCAAACGGTGAATCAAACGGCTACTTCCTCATATGTAAGTCTGTAACGTTGATTCTTCAACGAGTGAAGCGAACCGTGAGCTAATCTTATTCAGTTTAGGATATACCGTATAAACGTGTGGCTCCACAACGGTATCATGTCCAGATCGCTAATTTCCCGAGCATTTCGGCCTGTCAGTTGTCTCGGCCTCTCGGGCACGCTTCTGTGACAAAAGAACGTGTCCCGATCTCTCAATCTTTCCATCTGCGGTGGGTAATCAACATGCGGTAAATCCTTCATTATCCAAACACTGACTCCTAATGTTATCGTGCCACATCAACATCTCTCTAATTGTCAGATCCATGCTAATCTGTTATCTATCTATCTATCTATCTATCTATCTATCTATCTATCTATCTATCTATCTATCTATCTATATTTATTCTATTCCCTCCGTCCACTAATAAATGTCTGATGGTTCGTCTAAATTCGAATGTATCTATGCACTAAAGTGTGTCTAGATACATCTAAATTTAGACAATTTTTTGACATCAAAAGATGGACAGAGCAATATACATGTCTAACAGAGCCACCACATTTTGTTGAGAAACACAGTACAAACGTAGACGTTCACATACACGCGCATACACTCACCCCTATGAACGCACACACGCACACCCTAACCCTATGAGCAGCTCTGGAAGACTGAGTCGGTGGATTGGATCTTGAAATTGACGAAGTCACCACAAACGTCTCGTCATCGACGGAAACATCGCCTCCCACTAAATGAATATTTCACCTTTATAAGACACACAGATGTCAAACCTGAGGTTTGAACTCTTGTGGGCCGGAGGTACAACCACCCTCCTAACCACCCAGTCTTAGGTTGGTTCTTAGAGAGCCACCACATTAATCCACATAAATAGAATTATTTTAGCTGTTCGATCTGTAATTTGACGGCTAAAATTTAAAGTTTTACGTAGCACACATAGACTCATAATTAATGTTTTGGACATATCAAATCTGTCACGTTAGTCACCCAAAGAATTACGATACATGCACCTCCAACACGTTCAGTCAAAAAATCCAACATGTTCCGAATCCAAATTGCCGGAACTACTCAAAGCGCTACACAACTCCAACACTATATTTTCTAATTCAAATTGCCAGCTCCATGCCGCGAACACATCATAAATAAACTTTCCTCTGCATGGCATCAGCTCCACACCACGAACACAGGAAAAATTCCGAAAATGTATAAAACAAAACTTAGAAAATCAGTAATTATCTATGCGATTTCCTATTTTGAACAATATGGGTTTGATTTCTCTAGTCTCTTTTGGTTTTTTTTTTTTTGAGAATCAGCTGCGATTTTATTGCATCAACGAAACATCCAAATCAAGAGAGTTTACAATATTCGCCGGTGGATCACCCAACCACACCCTAGACGTTTTATTCTCGCAGCCTACTTTCGCTAAATCATGCGCGGTTCCATTAGCTGTCCGTGTAACAGCAACCACAGAGGAATTACTGAAGCCTAGCAGAAGCTCCTTGATTTCCTCCACAAGTGGACCATGAAATGATCGGTCCTTCTCCTCTTTCCGCAGCTTGGCCATAACCCCTGTAGAGTCCGTTTCCAGGATCACCTTCGACGCTTGTATCTCCTTCGCCAGCATCAGGCCTCGTCTACACGCCAGAAGCTCCGCCCTCTCCGCATCAGCAACATGGGTAAAAAAATGGCATGCTCCCGCGATGAAGCTACCATGGTGGTCTCTGATAACCACACCTCCCCCTCCGTTGCCTTCGCTTTGCCGGTACGCTCCATCAGTGTTCACCTTGACCCAGCTCGCTTCTGGAGCTCTCCACTGATGTCTACGTTCCCCCTCCTTTCCTGTAGACAGTGTTGGGCCTCCAAGAGCAGAGGTTTGTAGAACAGCAGCAAGTTTTCCCTTAAGTGGATCACCCAAGGTTTATCGAACTCAGGGAGGAAGAGGTCAAAGATATCCCTCTCATGCAACCCTGCAACCACAAAGCAAGAAGTCTCTTGTGTCCCCAACACACCTAATAGGTGCACTAGTTCGGCGAAGAGATAGTGAAATACAGGTGGTATGAATATATATGAGCAGTAGCAACGGTGCCAGAAAATAGCTTGCTGGCGTGTAGTTGATGGTGGTAGTATTGCAGCAGTAGTAACGCAGTAAAACAGTAAACAAACAGCGATAGCAGTATTTAGGAACAAGGCCTAGGGATTACACTTTCACTAGTGGACACTCTCAACATTGATCACATAACAGAATAGATAAATGCATACTCTACACTCTTGTTGGATGATGAACGCATTGCGTAGGATTACACGAACCCTCAATGCTGGAGTTAACAAGCTCCACAATTACTGTTCATATTTTAGTAACCTTGTAGTGTAAGATAGATCAACAGATTAAACCAAGTACTAACATAGCATGCATACTGTCACCTTCATGCATATGTAGGAGGAATAGATCACATCAATATTATCATAGCAATAGTTAACTTCGCAATCTACAAGAGATCATGATCATAGCATAAACCAAGTACTAACACGGTGCACACACTGTCACCTTTACACACGTGCAGGAGGAATAAAACTACTTTAATAACATTGCTAGAGTAACACATAGATAAATTGTGATACAAACTCATATGAATCTCAATCATGTAAAGCAGCTCATGAGATTATTGTATTGAGGTACATGGGAGAGAGATGAACCACATAGCTACAGCGGAGCCCTCAGCCTTGGGGGTGGATTACTCCCTATCATGGAGGCAGCGATGGCGGTGAAGATGGCGGTGAAGACGGCAGTGGAGATGGCTCCGGGAGCAATTCCCCGTCCCGGCAGGGTGCCGGAACAGAGACTTCTGTCCCCCGAATTGGAGTTTCGCGATGGCGGCGGCGTCACAGTAACTTTTCTGGAGTTTCGTCGAACGTATCAGGGTTTTCGCGACGGAGGCTTTAAATAGGCGAAGAGGCGGCGCAGGAGGGCTAAAGGGGTGGCCACACCATATGGCGGCGCGGCCAGGGCCTGGGCCGCGCCGGCCTATGGTCTGGGGGCCCAGTGCCCCCCCTCTGGTCCTTCTCGTGTGTTCTGGATGCTTCCGGTGAAAATAGGAACCTGGGCGTTGATTTCGTCCGATTCCGAGAATATTTCGTTACTAGGATTTCTGAAATCAAAAACAGCAGAAAACAGGAACTGGCACTTCGGCATCTTGTTAATAGGTTAGTTCCAGAAAATGCACGAATATGACATAAAGTGTGCATAAAACATGTAGATAACATCAATAATGTGGCATGGAACATAAGAAATTATCGATACGTCGGAGACGTATCAGCATCCCCAAGCTTAGTTACGCTCGTCCAGAGCAGGTAAAACGATAACAAAGATAATTTCTGGAGTGACATGCCATCATAACCTTGATCATACTATTTGTAAAGCATATGTAGCGAATGCAGCGATCAAAACAATGTATATGACATGAGTAAACAAGTGAATCATATAGCAAAGACTTTTCATGAATAGCACTTCAAGACAAGCATCAATAAGTCTTGCATAAGAGTTAACTCATAAAGCAATAATTCAAAGTAAAGGTATTGAAGCCACATAAAAGAAGATTAAGTTTCAGCGGTTGCTTTCAACTTGTAACATGTATATCTCATGGATAATTGTCAACATAGAGTAATATAACAAGTGCAATATGCAAATATGTAGGAATCAATGCACAGTTCACACAAGAGTTTGCTTCTTGAGGTGGAGAGAAATAGGTGAACTGACTCAACATAAAGTAAAAGAAAGGCCCTTCGCAGAGGGAAGCAGGGATTAAATCATGTGCTAGAGCTTTTTAAGTTTTGAAATCATATAGATCATAAAAGTAAAGTTTTGAGAGGTGTTTGTTGTTGTCAACGAATGGTAATGGGTACTCTAACTACCTCGCCAACCAGACTTTCAAGAGCGGCTCCCATGAAGGACGTTATCTCTACCAGCAAGGTAGATCATCCCTCTTCTCTTTTGTTTACACATGTACTTTAGTTTTTGTTTATTTATGGGTGACACTCCTCCCAACCTTTGCTTACACAAGCCATGGCTAACCGAATCCTCGGGTGCCTACCATCAATCTCATACCATGGAGGAGTGTCTATTTGCAAAATTAAGTTGCTTTGCTGATGAATCAGAGCAAAACATGTGAAGAGAATTATTAATGCAAGTTGTAATTAATTGGGGCTGGGAACCCCATTGCCAGCTCTTTTTGCAAAATTATTGGATAAGCGGATGTGCCACTAGTCCATTATGAAAGTCTGTCAAAAGTAAATGACAAGGTTGAAAGATAAACACCACATACTTCCTCATGAGCTATAAAACATTAACACAAATTGAGAAGCATTTTGAAGGTTTAAAGGTAGCACATGAAGTATTTACTTGGAATGGCAGAAAATACCATGTAGTAGGTAGGTATGGTGGACACAAATGGCATAGTGGTTGGCTCAAGGATTTTGGATGCATGAGAAGTATTCCCTCTCGATACAAGGTTTAGGCTAGCAAGGCTTATTTGAAACAAACACAAGGATGAACCGGTGCAGCAAAACTTACATAAAAGACATATTGAAAACATTATAAGACTCTACACCGTCTTCCTTGTTGTTCAAACTCAATACTAGAAATTATCTAGACCTTAGAGAGACCAATTATGCAAACCAAATTTTAGCATGCTCTATGTATTTCTTCATTAATAGGTGCAAAGTATATGATGCAAGAGCTTAAACATGAGCACAACAATTGCCAAGTATCACATTACCCAAGACATTATAGCAATTACTACATGTATCATTTTCCAATTCCAACCATATAACAATTTAACGAAGAGAAAACTTCGCCATGAATATTATGAGTAGAAACTAAGGACATACTTGTCCATATGCTACAGCGGAGCGTGTCTCTCTCCCACACAAGCATGATGTAATCCAATTTATTCAAACACAAACAAAAACAAAAATAAACAGACGCTCCAAGTAAAGTACATAAGATGTGACTGAATAAAAATATAGTTTCAAGGGAGGAACCTGATAATGTTGTCGATGAAGAAGGGGATGCCTTGGGCATCCCCAAGCTTAGACGCTTGAGTCTTCTTGATATATGCAGGGGTGAACCACGGGGGCATCCCCAAGCTTAGAGCTTTCACTCTTCTTGATCATAGTATATCATCCTCCTCTCTTGACCCTTGAAAACTTCCTTCACACCAAACTCGAAACAAACTCATTAGAGGGTTAGTGCATAATCAAAAACTCACATGTTCAGAGGTGACACAATCATTCTTAACACTTCTGGACATTGCCCAAAGCTACTGGAAGGTAATGGAACAAAGAAATCCACCCAACACAGCGAAAGAAGCAATGCGAAATAAAAGGCAGAATCTGTCAAAACAGAACAGTCCGTAAATACGAATTTTAAAATGGCACCAGACTTGCTCAGATGAAAATGCTCAAATTGAATGAAAGTTGCGTACTTATCTGAGGATCACTCACGTAAATTGGCATAATTTTCTGAGTTACCTACAGAGCATTTTGCCCAGATCCGTGACAGCAAAGAAAACAGTTTCTGCGCAGTAATCCAAATCTAGTATTGACTTTACTATCAAAGACTTTACTTGGCACAACAAAACACAAAACTAAGATAAGGAGAGGTTGCTACAGTAGTAAACAACTTCCAAGACACAAATATAAAACAAAGTACTGTAGCAAAATAACACATGGGTTATCTCCCAAGAAGTTCTTTCTTTCTAGCCATTAAGATGGGCTCAGCAGTTTTAATGATGCACTCGCAAGAAATAGTATTTGAAGCAAAAGAGAGCATCAAGAGGCAAATTCAAAACACATTTAAGTTTAACATGCTTCCTATGCATAGGAATCTTGTAAATAAACAAGTTCATGAATAGCAAAGTAACAACCATAGGAAGATAGAACAAGTGTAGCTTCAAAAATTTCAGCACATAGAGAGGTGTTTTAGTAACATGAAAATTTCTACAACCATATTTTCCTCTCTCATAATAACTTTCAGTAGTGTCATGAGCAAACTCAACAATATAACTATCACATAAAGCATTCTTATCATGAGTCTCATGCATAAAATTATTACTCTCCACATAAGCATAATCAATTTTATTAGTTGTAGTGGGAGCAAATTCAACAAAGTAGCTATCATATATAGGAGGTATATTGTAATCATAATCAAATTTATCCTCCATAACAGGTGGTACCAAAAGACTACTATCATTATAATCATCATAAATAGGAGGTAGAGTATCATCAAAGTAAATTTTCTCCTCAATGCTTGCGGGACTAAAAAGATCATGCTCATCAAAACCAGCTTCCCCAAGCTTAGAATTTTCCATATCATTAGCAACAATGGTGTTCAAAGTGTTCATATTAATATGTTCCATGGGTTTTTTAATTTTCGGATCAAACCATCCATGTCTTAAATCAGGAAATAGAGTAAAAAGCTCATTGTTGTCCATTATGCCAAACTAGTGTAAACAAGAAACAAAAAGATGCAATTGCAGGATCTAAAGGAAATAGCTTCGAGTACTTACAACGGCGGAAAATAGCTTGGTAGCCGAGGTCCGGAGTGTGAGTACCTTTTACCTTTCCTTCCCGGCAACGGCGCCAGAAAAGTGCTTGATGTCTACGTTCCCCCTCCTTTCCTGTAGACAGTGTTGGGCCTCCAAGAGCAGAGGTTTGTAGAACAGCAGCAAGTTTTCCCTTAAGTGGATCACCCAAGGTTTATCGAACTCAGGGAGGAAGAGGTCAAAGATATCCCTCTCATGCAACCCTGCAACCACAAAGCAAGAAGTCTCTTGTGTCCCCAACACACCTAATAGGTGCACTAGTTCGGCGAAGAGATAGTGAAATACAGGTGGTATGAATATATATGAGCAGTAGCAACGGTGCCAGAAAATAGCTTGCTGGCGTGTAGTTGATGGTGGTAGTATTGCAGCAGTAGTAACGCAGTAAAACAGTAAACAAGCAGCGATAGCAGTATTTAGGAACAAGGCTTAGGGATTACACTTTCACTAGTGGACACTCTCAACATTGATCACATAACAGAATAGATAAATGCATACTCTACACTCTTGTTGGATGATGAACGCATTGCGTAGGATTACACGAACCCTCAATGCCGGAGTTAACAAGCTCCACAATTACTGTTCATATTTTAGTAACCTTGTAGTGTAAGATAGATCAACAGATTAAACCAAGTACTAACATAGCATGCACACTGTCACCTTCATGCATATGTAGGAGGAATAGATCACATCAATATTATCATAGCAATAGTTAACTTTGCAATCTACAAGAGATCATGATCATAGCATAAACCAAGTACTAACACGGTGCACACACTGTCACCTTTACACACGTGCAGGAGGAATAAAACTACTTTAATAACATTGCTAGAGTAACACATAGATAAATTGTGATACAAACTCATATGAATCTCAATCATGTAAAGCAGCTCATGAGATTATTGTATTGAGGTACATGGGAGAGAGATGAACCACATAGCTACAGCGGAGCCCTCAGCCTCGGGGGTGGATTACTCCCTCCTCATCATGGAGGCAGCGATGGCGGTGAAGATGGCGGTGAAGACGGCAGTGGAGATGGCTCCGGGAGCAATTCCCCGTCCCGGCAGGGTGCCGGAACAGAGACTTCTGTCCCCCGAATTGGAGTTTCGCGATGGCGGCGGCGTCACAGTAACTTTTCTGGAGTTTCGTCGAACGTATCAGGGTTTTCGCGACGGAGGCTTTAAATAGGCGAAGAGGCGGCGCAGGAGGGCTAAAGGGGTGGCCACACCATATGGCGGCGCGGCCAGGGCCTGGGCCGCGCCGGCCTATGGTCTGGGGGCCCAGTGCCCCCCCTCTGGTCCTTCTCGTGTGTTCTGGATGCTTCCGGTGAAAATAGGAACCTGGGCGTTGATTTCGTCCGATTCCGAGAATATTTCGTTACTAGGATTTCTGAAATCAAAAACAGCAGAAAACAGGAACTGGCACTTCGGCATCTTGTTAATAGGTTAGTTCCAGAAAATGCACGAATATGACATAAAGTGTGCATAAAACATGTAGATAACATCAATAATGTGGCATGGAACATAAGAAATTATCGATACGTCGGAGACGTATCATCCACCGTTCCACCACTCTGGTCGTTGGGCGCGGTGCGACAGCCTTAAGGTTTCTCCATTCCTCCACAGCAGCTACGACTTTCTGAACAATTTGTCCCGGATCCTGTATCCGTTGTACTTCCCTCGCATCATTCCGAGCCAGCCAGAGGTTATATATCAGATTGAACGCCCAGGCCATCTGATCATCATTCACTTTTCCAATCCAATCTAGTATCCAACCCTTCAGTTCAGCATGGCAGACCAAAGTTTTTGGTGGAGGCTCCCAACGATGGCCTACTCGCTCAGCCAGCAACGCCCACGCCTGCGCCGAGTGAGGGCAGGTCCAGAACCGGTGTATCAAGCTTTCAGTTCTGCCGCATACTAGACAGACCACGCCGTCTTTAATCTTCCTATGACTAAGCTCGGATCCCACCGCTAGACCATTCTCAATCAGCCGCCACATGTGCACCTTAATCTTCCCTGGAACTTGCGCCGCCCATAAGGCAAGCCAACCCTTGTGCTTCTCCACCGAACTTGAGGATTCAGCAGCTCCACTTCGGTCTCTTTTCCTCTGAACAGCCAGGTGATATGCAGACTTCACGGAGAAGATACCATTCTTCGTATGATTCCATGCCACAAAGTCATGTGAATTCGGTTTACCAACCGGGGTGCGAAGAATATCTGCAACATCCAGGTCAAAGAAATGTTGCTTGACCATTTCTTCATTCCACTCGCCCCCTTCCTCTGAAATAAAATCGCTCAGCTTGTCCGGGCAACTCTCCTCCCGTCGTCCCAGTGGACGCTTCGCCCCAACTCTTGGTATCCAATTGTCCTTACTGACCGAAATAGATGAGCCATCACCTATCCTCCAGATAATTCCCTCCTTCAATAATTGCCTCCCCTGTATAATTCCACGCCAGGTATATGATGCTCGTTTGGGACAGCTTGCTGTCAAGAACTCCCCATCTTTGAAATACCTGGCTTTAAGCACTCGTGCACACAAAGAGGCCGGTTGCGTGATCATCCTCCATCCCTGTTTTGCAAGGAACGCTTGGTTGAAACACATAAAATCTCGAAAACCCAAGCCTCCTTGTTCCTTTCTCTTGCACATCCTTTCCCAGCTAACCCAATGCACTTTCTTTTGGTTGTTCGTGTCACCCCACCAAAAATTTGAGGAAATGGAACTCAGTTGTGTGCAAAGCTTCTTAGACAACATGAAACAACTCATAGTATAGGCAGGAACAGCTTGCAAAATCGATTTTACTAAGATCCCTTTTCCTTCCTTCGACAATCCTTGGCCTTTTAGGCCCTTTACCTTTCCCCACGTCCTCTCCCGCAGGTGCTTAAAACAGCCTTCCTTGGATCTCCCTACAACAGTTGGCAAGCCCAAGTACTTCTCCGATAGAGCTTCCGCCGCAATCCCCATAATTTCCTTCAGACTTTCTTTGACCTCCTCCTTACATCCTTTACCAAAAAACATAGAAGATTTCTGGAGATTTACTTTTTGTCCTGAACTAACTTCATAGTCCTGCAGAATTCGCCTCAGAGTTTGCATGCTAGTAGTGGTTGCCTCCAGAAACACGACGCTGTCGTCGGCAAACAGGAGATGGGTAATATGCGGGCCACTAACACCAAACTGAACTCCTCTCAGAAGGTTCTCATGTTGTGCTTGTTTTAGCAGCGCCGAAAACCCCTCAACGCAGAACAAGAATAAGTAGGGCGAGATCGGATCCCCTTGCCTTAGTCCTCGGGTCGGGACAAACCCATCCGAAAGTCCCCCATTTAGCTTGACCCTAAACCTCACCGAGGTGATGCAGGTCATGACCATTCTGATCCATTCATGAGAAAACCCCAGCTTCTGCATCATCTTCTCCAGAAATATCCACTCTACCCGATCATACGCTTTGACCATATCTAATTTTACCGCGCACAGCGGCGTCTTCCGTTTCCTCGTCCGAATGGCCTGAGTACACTCATAAGCTATAAACACATTGTCCGTGATTAGTCTGCCAGGGACAAACGCGCTCTGTTCCTCCGAAATAAGAATTGGGAGAATCCTCTTCAAGCGGTTCGCCAACACTTTCGACGCAATTTTATATAGCACATTGCACAGGCTAATGGGACGGAATTGGACCAGCGATTCCGGCGAATTTACCTTCGGTATTAGGACAAGGACTGTATCATTGAAGTCGGGAGGACATTCTTCACCCGCCAGAAACTCCTTGACCGCAGAAACCACGGCCTCTTTGACGTCCGCCCAGTGGCATTGGAAGAAAAGGGCAGGAAGCCCATCAGGTCCCGGAGACTTTGTTGGACCCATTTGAAATAAAGCTGCCTCTATTTCTTTGTCCGATACCACAGCCGTCAAAGATTGATTCATCTGTTCAGTGACAAAGCCAGGAATCTGATCTAAAATACGATCCATCTCAGATGATCCTTCAGACCTGTATAAGTCGGCATAGAAGGCCTATGCCATTCTCCGCATTCCTTAATCAGTATCACAACGACTACCGTCAGGACGTTTCAGAAATTTAACTGTATTCTTTCTACGCCTGTGCGTTGCTCTATTCTGAAAATATCTAGTGTTCCGATCACCCTCCTTGAGCCAGTCTTGCCTTGAACGCTGCTTGTACATTACTTCCTCTGTCTCATACATCTCATGGAGACGATGCTCCATGTTCCGAACCTCCGGTGAGGGATCGGCGACAATAGCATGCATCTTAGCGTCTTCAAGTGCCTCCTTCAACCTTCTAATCTCTTGCCGAACAGAGCCAAATGTGTTATAGCTCCAGGCCTTCATGGTCTTAGAAACTTCCTGTAGCCGGAGCCACAGACCCCTAATTCCTCCACCATGGCTGCCAGTGAATTGCCACGCCTCCCTCACCATAGAATCATACTCTGCGTGCCTTGTCCACATCTCCTCGTACATAAATCCCCTTGGTTGCAAGCAAGGCCGGCTGTCCGGCTCAGCAGCAACTTTGATAAGTAAAGCCATATGATCAGACTCCTCCGTGATCAGGTGTTTTACACGCGTTAGGGGAAACATGGTAATAAAGTCATCATTTGCTGTAGCACGATCTAGTCTAGCCTGTACATTAGCTTGACCCTCTCGTTTGTTGTCCCAAGTAAAAGGGTAGCCTGAGAAGCCCAAATCAGCAAGACGGCAGTCCATCAAGCAATCTCAGAATTTTGCCATTTGCGATTCATTACGTGGATTCGCTCCCCGCTGTTCATCTTGACGAAGAATTTCATTAAAGTCTCCCGCGCACAGCCAGGGGAGGTTATCCTGTGCTCTAAGGTACCTTAACACTTCCCATGTCTTGGTCCTTAGCTCAGTTCGCGGTTCGCCGTATATACCAGTGAATCTCCACACCCCAGCCTCTGTTTAGATTTCAGCATCGATGTAGTACTGACACCAGGGCCGGACCGCTACCTCCACTCCATCTCGCCACCATAAGGCCAGACCCCCCCTTTTCCTTTTCCCTCCACACACACTCCATGCCGAAATCCCAAGCTCCATTGTAATTTCTTCATGATTTGCTTCTTTTGCTTTGTCTCGGACAGGAAAACCACCGCTGGGTTGTATGACCTAGCCAGGTCTCTGAGTTCGCCCACTGCCGCGTCCAACCCCAGTCCGCGACAGTTTAGGCTCAAAATATTCATTGGCCTCGGCGGCCCTGCCCTGCAGGGTCCGCCGCTGGATTCTTTGGGTCTTCAAGTCTGTCAAAAACGGAGTTTGTACGTTGCCTTTTTCCTGCTGACTCCGACGTTCCTTCCCCTACGACTCTAACCTCCACTGGCAGCCACACTTGCTTCGGTCCCCTTTTTTTGCTCCCCATGCCCAGTGGCACAGAGGAGGTATTCGTGGCAGCCCCAGCAGCTCGTGGCCTGCGCGTAAAGGTACCACTTCTCAAATTGTTCTTCCTTGGAGGTGATTTCTCCGTCGAGAAGTTTAAGTGATCAACTCGGCCTCTTCTATCCTCCTTATCTCGCCCTTCCTTCTCCCTTTCCCACCGAGCTTTGTCCGGGCTAGTCACTTCAGCCCCGTCCCTCCTTTGTTCAAACCCACCAGTGCGGGAAGAACCCGAATAGGAATAATCCCGATGATAGTTTCTTCTCGGGGGGATGTCACGGACATAAGCACCAGTTTCCCTAAAAGAAGATTCAGTCCACCCCGACTTGCTCCCAAAGCTCCCTGAAGAAAAGGACTGTCTTGATGGAGTAGTATGTGGTCTCTTCTGCTTCCTCGGTTCAGCCCGGAGCCACTCCCCCCACTGCTTAACTTCTTCTCCTTCAGCAGAGCACCTACCCTCTGGATGCACAAGACGACCGCAATCAAAGCAGAAGTGGGGGACCTTCTCATATTTTAAATCAAACCATCTGCCTTCCTCATCCTCTGATTCTCTCACACACACCCCACGCAGTAGAGGTTGATCCACTCTAACAGCAACACGAATTCTCAAATCTTCTCCCCATGCCATCCCTTCATCATCAACATCTGCTGCTATATATTTGCCAATCCAATTGCCAAACAGCTCCCCATACACGCGATTCATCATATCCATTGGGAGGTCTAAAACCCTAGCCCATATATCCATAGTATCAAAGACCATATCAGAAGGGCGGACAGAGCCATCATAGTCCTTTATTAGGATAGCGTTGAAATCAAACTGCCATGGCCCGTTCTTCTTTACGTGCTTCCAGTCTCCCTCTGAACTGAATCTTACAACAAACCTGTTATCGCCTAGATCTTTGTACTGTGCCGGACCATGGAGACCCCATGCCCGCTCCATCGCCCTCTCAAGCGCACCAATCACCAGCTTCCGCGGCGAACATACCTTGCCAACAACCGCCCATCTAGGACGTGGGACGCTCGAAGCTTCAATACCCTTAATCACCAGCCCATTGGCTTCCTTGTCGGTGAGCAGCAGATCACCGAGTTTTGCCGACAACCCAGCCGCCAGGTCCTCCGATCCAACCTTAGCCGGGGAACGAGACGTTGGTCTTCCAGATCCGCCGCCTCCCTTCGCCAGCCCGACTGGGGACGTCATGCCGCGCCTCGTTCCAGTACCCTCCGTCGCCGGGACACAGGCGCACACGATCACCCGAAGCGCAGAGAGAGAACTCGCCGTCGAGGACTCCCGCCGCCGCCGAAAACCCCACCACCCACGAAGGAAACCCTAGTGTCTATCGCGATCGCCTCCCGATCGCCCTAGCGGAACTTCTCTCGTGGTGGACCCGCACATCGTTAGCAGGGCAAGATTTGTTTCAGGATTTGAGCGCTTGGTCTCTTTTGGTTGAGCTCCTATTATTGTCTCCCTATGTACAAACGTGCATACGCATTTTTTAAAAAGTAACATTGTATTAGCTCCCATCTAGTTGTTGCTCCGTATATAGCACATATATGTGTACGGGAGTTGTAGATTAGAAAATATTATCATCTGTTATTTTTACCAATCTGCAATATATACCAAAAATACTTTACGGATGTTTAATAGAGCCACCACGTCAATCCACATTATTAGAATTGATTAGTTATTAATCTGTAACTTTAATGGTCAAGATTTTTAAAAGTTACGTAAAATATAGCACTGCATGTTTTATGAACATACACGATGTGACATCCTATGTCAAATACCCTTTTACATGTCATATATAAAAAGACCAGTGAGTGTTGTAGCCAATCGCATTTGGTTTCACAAGGAAACATCTCAATGTGGAAGTCCATGTTTTCTATTACAAGCAGAATCTGTGTTAAAGCCCAGTTGCGTGCCAACAAAGAAAACATAACGTGTAAGAGTGTTCTAGCTAGCCAATCCCAACAAATTCTCAGGAAAAGGAAACTCAAATGTGCGTTCAAACAACTCCCAAGATAATCTTGGAAATGGATAAAAATGGAAAACAGTACATACGAGAATTCCCGCAATTTTCTTTTACCTTAGATTTTTTTAGGACGGCTCAAATTGAACGACTCTAGTTGGATTGACAAGTGTAGTTGCAGACTTAAATTTACTTCACACGAAGAAATATCTCATGATGACGTGCACAGTACATATTCTTCTATAAGAAAAACAGACAAAACTAAAATGGCTATAAAAAATAAACCAGCGATTCAAACATTTGTCAAAGAAGCGAGTCAGTGATTCAACCGCTTCCCAAAAACACCCGGTTGTATATACTATAGCAACACCAACTCTTTTTCTTCCTTCTACAAGAAAAAATATATATATATTCACTACCCTATCAAGGTACATCAGGGAAATATTTTTGGTCGTGTCACAAAAAATATATAAATTATCTATAAGTTTAGATGCTTCAGGGTGAAATAATAAATTGTTGTCATAAAGATTGTTTCATAGTGATTATTTTTTTATTTCCTCGAAATAAAATCATGTACATAATTTCATAGCTAAGCTTTTAGGAAGATATGCATATCTAAAAATCGTGTACTTTTCACTGACTAAGGAGGTAAACAGGATGAAAAGCATTTGTAAAAAAATGAAAATAAATACTAAACAATTTCAAAGTATTAAAAGTGATGCCCTCGCATTTGCAAGGGCCTCTGTGCTAGTTGAAAAAAAAAACAGGAAGACATAAGCCTCAAACGTCGCTACTGATTTTTCTAAAAAGGGCCCCATATGTTGATGCATATAACCCTATGCCTTACCTCCACCATGATACCACACGTATATTACGGTAAAAGGCACAAAAAAATATAAAATATACAACTCCTTTACAAAGCCTTAAAAAAACTTTGCATGTGTGCCGATAATGGTGAGTCCAACCTTGGGTCGATCTCGCGATTTCATCCACCACGTTATATATATACCTCGATGGCCTCTTTGGATCTCAAAAAGAAGCAATATGGAAAACACATGATTCAGATGCTAGGTACTATGCATGCATTCTTACGGGATTTCAAAGCATATGAATTTTGCTAAAAGTCCCCTTGCACTACTGCAGAATATGCTATCAGTGACAGGCTCAAAACACCCATTAGTGACATGCACAACGCCTGCCACTAATGACTAGTCACTGGTATGAGGTTACTAGTGACAGGCAAAGTGCCTGTCACTAGTATGTGTATACTAGTGACAGGAAAAAGAGATGCATGTCACTGGTTGTGATCGTCGGTAATAAAAAAAAGTGTCTTCCATGAATATTACAGATAGAACAATAAGATATTAGAAAATGTATTTTCCACGAATATTTCAGATAGCCATAGACTAATGAAGGATTATTTCTTCATTAGTTATGTAGCAAGCAGTTTTAACAAACAACACCCCATGGTACATGTGTTATATCTAGCACAGTTGGGAGGTGCAGCCGAATCGCCCATCCCGTTTAGCTTACGTACGTGTATCTAGCACAGTGGAGAACCGTCGAGAGGAAATAAAAGAAGACGAAGGAAACTTGCCTTGATACATCTAACACGTACGAGTGTATTAAACATCTTTTTTCCCTTCTTTTTCTCACGCTCCCGTCCCAAGCTTTCCGAGAACTCAGCCACGTCTGATACGAGGCGTCCTCAAAAATAGTTACAGTAGCTAACTTGCCCAAAAAATACAAGTCTAATGACAAGCATTTACAAACGCCTGTCACTAAAACATTTGTCCTTTCAATCGGTCTCTAGAAAGACTGCCAGTGACAGTCTCTTCTATACGCCTGTCACTAGTGTTTGTACTAGTGACATGCATAATTTTGCCAGTCACTAAACGCCTGGAGGCTATAAGCATCTCTGCAGTAGTGGATGGTGCTAGAAAACAAAAGCAAAGACTTAAAAAAAATTTGGACAAGAAAGATAGAATGAAAGTGCATTAGACTATTCAATATGTATTCCTCCAGTGTCCTTTTGGTTGTCTCATTTGGCCTACACATATATTCCTTACAACTTACCTCGCCCAACTTATCACACATTAATATGTTTGGGATTAGTTGAACGGGATCGATAAAATAATGTAACAATAGAATTTTACATATGAGTTCCAATTTTATGCTAGTCGATTTG
Organism: Lolium perenne; assembly: GCF_019359855.2. Taxonomy (NCBI): domain Eukaryota; kingdom Viridiplantae; phylum Streptophyta; class Magnoliopsida; order Poales; family Poaceae; genus Lolium; species Lolium perenne. The sequence continues at coordinate 209,758,736 of NC_067249.2, forward strand.
GAATTGTATAAATAATATTGTTTTAAACAAGACATGAGCTTTCAATTTCTTATAGGTTATCAATATGACCATGCATTGGATTCAGTTATGATCCTAGCTGCTCCCGTTGGATCAGCAGGAGCTTATGGTCTCTAGATGCACCCGTCCGGGAATGGTGGCACACGATGTTAACCTGGGTGTTTGGAGGTCCACTAATAAAATACATAATGCATAGGTGTTATATGTTTGATCTTTTTCCTAGTCATTTAATGTATCAACCATATGTGATTCTTAAGTAGTAACATTTCTTGAGCTGGACGTTGTAATCAAGATGGATGTGTGCATAGATTAATGCATATGCCAAGCTCTAAGTCCCGTTTTCAGAAAAAGGCGTCTTAAAAGAAAAATAAAATGAGGGTGAGCTCGTGTTAAGATTCCTATGGAATAAATGCATGGTAATAGATTCCAACAAATATTATGACCCTACGACAATCCAAACGGTTTCATAGGAAAACATCAATGGATTAGAATCATCCAAAATTCATATGAAATTGCTCAACCAAAGATGCCATTTTTTGATGTAGTACACAATACAACATTAATTCACAACACATACCATATATGCGTGTTTTTCGCATTGAGTTGTTGACTTCCACTTCAGAGAGTAACTACCCACCAACAAGCAGTGGCGGACGCAGAAAAATAAAGGGTGGGCACATTCCATTTTTCTGCAATAGAGCTTATGAAATATAATAATACCAAATAAATATTCCATATGTTACAAAATGTTGACAAACAAAATTTTCCAACGGAGGAAGTTGCAATAGTGACAAATACTTTATAGATGACAACCTTCTAGGAAAAAATTGGAAGTTAGTGATGGATTTGTTTTGGCAATAAATAGTGATGAATTTTGTTTAGTATCTATGTAACAATAACATTGGGCTTTAATAGAGAACAATGAAATAGCATGTGTTTTTTTCCAACAAACTTGACCCATGTGTGTTTATCCAACAAAAATCACCAATTCTAGACACCAACACCAAAACAACGTACATAAGCTATTTACTCAGCACCTCAACGTTGGATTGCACGGTGCCCTACATAGCGCCACAACTACCTGCAGTTTTGTTGCCTCAGCCTCAACTTTGGATTGCACGGTTCCATTCATGGCCATATCTCTGTTCTAATTGTACAAAAGAATAGTTTCCTATACAAATCGTATCCTTCAATATCCGTGTATTTTGCCTTTCTTTCAAACCGGGCATTAACCAAAAAAAAAGTATGAATCATCCACAAACCAACCCGTCACCTAAGTACTAAAACAAAGAAGCAAGCTAAGCCTCAACTTTATCAGATCTACTCAACTAACATATGTATTGGAGTTACAATTCTCAATTTTCCAATCAGTCATTTGATTCGGCAACTTGGTATGCCATATATTGCACATAGACATGTTAATGTATCTTTAAACCCTACTAGGAAGTTTGCGGCGCGGCGCACGCCGCGCCCGCATTGTTTACAGTGCGGCATTCTTTTTTAAAAACAATATTTTTAGGTTTAAGAATGCGGGATTCCTTTACAAAAATAGCTGAAGAAACATATAAAACTTGACTGTGCCCTTGGTATGAAGATCGTTGGTTACAATTTTGTAGAAATAATAAATATCTGGGTTGTTGAAGTACCGCGGAAGTGCCTATGAAATAGATGGGGGATGGTGGAGTGCTTTTGTGTCTAGATCGCTGGTTAAAATATTGTAGAAATAAAACAATATCTAGGTTGCTGAAATACCGCGGAAGTGCCGATGTAATAAGCGGCAGATGGTGGAATACTTTTATTTTCGGTGTTGCTATAAAAGGAAATGGTAGTATTTCTCCGGCCGAAAGAGGCAACGGGTGATGGAGTAAATCTATATTCTAAAGTTATTGTAGAAGAAGGTTATCCTAGTTGAAAATGTGACGGATGGTGGAGTAAGTATATTTTTTCGATGTTATCACAGAAGAACACAATATTATTTTCCCCGAGTAAAAGAGGGGGCGGATGTTGGGTTTTTCTTTTTTAATCACCATTGAAGAATTATTCACTACTAAAAAATATTGGTGGGTAATTATTATCCAGAACCACAGTTGAGGTTGAAGGTTCGTGTAAAAATTACTACCCTTGAGCGTCGTTGCAAAATGAGCTACTGAGAAATATGCAATCTTAAATAATTAATAGTAGGTAGTTAACGACGTGTTTCATAGTTGACATGGGCAATGTTCAAGATATCTACCGAGAAATTGCTTGCTACAAAAATAATATAGGGAGTTGCCGCCTCACAAAAAAATATTGCTGAAACTAAACTTCGGGTTGAAATTACTATGTGGTTGAACCGTTGAGAAATTATCGTCGTCGGAATATGCACCCTGAAATAATAAAATACCAAAAGTCCTAAAAGAGAAAAACTAAAAATAAAAAAACATATTGTAGCATATGCCACATGGCGCAGGCTGATTGGAACGGAAAGTTGTGCCGGAAAATGACCATCGAGTAAATAAAAGGAGTTGGGAAAATACAACCGAAGAAGTAGGCTAACTAACGTCAAAATGTTGCGGCCTAAAATATGTATGAAATCGAGTTGCATCAAATATTAAGGCCGGAAAGTTGTGCCATAAGATTACCATCAAGTACTTTTTTAAAGGAGCTAAAAAATATTGTTGTAGATGTAGATAATTTTTTTGTTTGAGAGGTAGACATACATCCGAAAAATTAAAGATAAAAAGTTGTTGCATATAAAATTATATAATCCAAAAGTCTTAAAAAAGAAGAAAAAAAGGAAACAAAAGCAAATTGTAGTAGTCTATGTGGCGGAGATTGATTGGATTAAAATAGATGTCTACAATGCATCAACGTGGAGCACTATGGTGCAAGCTAAGAAAAATGAAAAATAAACACATTGTAGCATAGGCTACGTGGCAGATTTTGATTGGAAGAAAATGGACATGAACAGTGCATGCACATGGAGCAATGTGGTGAAAGCAAACCCCTTTAGAGAGGTAGACATACATCCGAAAAATTAAAGATAAAAAGTTGTTGCATATAAAATTATATAATCCAAAAGTCTTAAAAAAGAAGAAAAAAAGGAAACAAAAGCAAATTGTAGTAGTCTATGTGGCGGAGATTGATTGGATTAAAATAAATGTCTACAATGCATCAACGTGGAGCACTATGGTGCAAGCTAAGAAAAATGAAAAATAAACACATTGTAGCATAGGCTACGTGGCAGATTTTGATTGGAAGAAAATGGACATGAACAGTGCATGCACATGGAGCAATGTGGTGAAAGCAAACCCCTTTAGTTTTAATATATAGTATATATATTGCTGAAACATCTGATGGGGTTCGCTGCATAGAAAACAAAAAATTTCCTACCGCAAAGACGAATAAATCCAAGATCTAATCTATGAAAAAACCAAGATCTAATCTATGAGATCTGAACAACGAGATGGAGATGAGACTAACCCTCGAAGATTCCAAAGCCTACGAGATTAATCTCGTTGTTGGTGTAGACGATCGTTCCGGTGCTGCATTCCGGCAGCACTTCCGTACTCGGTCGCGCGTACGGTGTCGATGAAGCCCCTTCCTCTCCCCGTTCCAGCGGGCAGCGGAGGTGTGGTAGATCTCCACGGAATCCCAGCAGCACGACGGCGTGGTGGTGATGGTGGAGAAGAATTACTGCAGGGCTTCGCCTAAGCCGGAGCAGTGTATGGAGGAGGTAGAGAGGGGGCGGCTAGGGATGGAACAGAGGTGAGGTGACCGGCCACCCCCTCCCCTCTTTATATAGGGGGAGGGGTCGGCCTAGGGTTTCCCCCTGGCCCCACCTCTTTCCTTGGCCGGCGCATGAAGGGGGGGAAGTCTTCCCCCCAAGTCTTCCCTTTATTTCTTCATTTAAACACTTTAATCTTGAGATAGATTCTATCTCTAAATTTAAACCATTTAAATTAGAGATAGATTCTATCTCTAGGGGTGGGCCGGCCTGGGCCCACATGTCATAGTGGGCAGGACCCACCATGCCATGTGGCGCCTATGTGGCCTCTCCCGGGGTGGTGGGCCCACTGGTGGCCCTCTAGAACCTTCTAGAAGCTCCGGTCAAAACACCGGACTTTTTCCCGAACCCCGGAAAATGACTTCCCTTATATGAATCTTATTCTCCGGACCTCCTCGTGATGTCCTGGATCCTATCCGAGATTCCGAACGAAAACTTCGGACTCCATCTCATATTCCGAATCTACTTATGCGACATCGAACCTTAAGCGCGTCACCCTATGGTTCGCGAACTATGCAGACATGGTCGAGACTCCTCTCCGAGCAATAACCAATAGCGGGATCTGGAGATCCATAATGGCTCCCACATATTCAGCGATGACTTTAGTGATTGATTGAACCATTTACATACGATGCCAATTCCCTTTGTCACACGATATTCTACTTGTCCGAGGTTTGATCATCGGTATCTCCATACCTTGTTCAACCTCGTTACCGACAAGTACTCTTTACTCGTACCACGGTATGTCATCTCTTATGATCCAATCATATGCTTGCAAGCTAATCAGACGACATTCCACCGAGAGGGTCCAGAGTATATCTATCAAACATCAGGATGGACAAATCCCACTATTGATCCATATGCCTCAACTCACACTTTCCAAATACTTAATCCCATCTTTATAACCACCCATTTACACAATGGTGTTTGATGTAATCAAAGTACCCTTCTGGTGTAAGTGATTTACATGATCTCATGGTCGAAGGACTAAGGCAACTATGTATCGAAAGCTTAAAGCAAATTGAACTTAATGACTTGATCTTATGCTACGCTCATTTGGGTGTGTGTCCATTATATCATTCAACCAACGACATAACCTTGTTATTAATAAGATCCAATGTTTATGATCACGAAACCATGATCATCCATTAATCAACAAGCTAGTTATACAAGAGGCTTACTAGGGACTCCTTGTTGTTTACATAACACACATGTATCAATGTTTCGGTTAATACAATTATAGCATGGTATGCAAGCATTTATCATAAACACAAAGATATTATAATAACCACTTTATTATTGCCTCTTGGGCATATCTCCAACAGTCTCCCACTTGCACTAGAGTCAATAATCTAGATTACATTGTAAGGTACCTAACACCCATAGCATTCTGGTGTTGGTCATGCTTTGCCCTAGGGAGAGCTTTAGTCAACGGATCTGCAACATTCAGATCTATGTGTACTTTGCAAATCTCTACTTCACCATCTTCGATGTACTCGCGAATCGAATGAAAACGCAGCTTGATATGCTTTAGCTTCTTGTGTGACCTTGGTTCCTTTGCATTGGCGATAGCACCCGTGTTGTCACAATAAATGACTAACGGGTCCAATGCATTAGGAACCACACCAAGCTCCACAATGAACCTCTTCATCCATACCGCTTCCGATGAAGCCTCTGAAGCCGCTATATATTCAGATTCTGTTGAAGATTTCGCCATCGTGCACTGCTTGGAACTGCTCCAGCTTACTGCCGCACCATTCAATATAAACACGTACCCAGACTGAGACTTAGAGTCATCAGGATCGGTGTTCCAACTTGCATCGGTGTAACTAGTTACAACGAGTTCTTGGTCACCGCCATAACAAAGAAACATATCCTTAGTCCTTTTCAAGTACTTCAGGATATTCTTGACCACTGTCCAGTGTTCCATTCCTGGATCACTTTGATATCTGCTGGTCAAACTAACAGCATGTGCGATATCCGGTCTAGTACACAGCATGGCATACATGAGAGAGCCTACTGCCGAAGCAGGGGGATCTTGCTCATCCTCTCTCTTTCATCTGCCGTAGCCGGACCTTGAGTCTTACTCAAGACCTTACCTGGCAACATAGGCAAGAACCCTTTCTTGGTTTCATCCATTCTAAACTTCTTTAGAATCTTGTCCAGGTATGTACTCTGTGAAAGGCCTATTAGGCGTCTTGATCTATCTCTATAAATCTTGATGCCTAAAATGTACGCTGCTTCACCAAGGTCTTTGATTGAAAAAGACTTATTCAAATAACCTTTAACGCTTCTTAATAGTTCTATATCATTCCCAATCAATAATATGTCATCTACATATAATATCAGGAATGCTACAGAGCTCCCACTCACTTTCTTGTAAATACATGCCTCACCATGAGTCCGTATAAAACCGAAGTCTTTGATCACCCTATCAAAGCGTAGGTTCCAACTCCGGGATGCTTGCTTCAGTCCATAAATGGAACGCTGAAGTTTGCATACCTTGTCAGCATTTTTAGGATCGACAAAACCTTTGGGTTGTACCATATACAACCCTTCCTCAATATCACCATTAAGGAACGCCGTTTTGACATCCATCTGCCAAATCTCATAATCGAAAAATGCAGCTATTGCTAATAAAATCCTCACAGACTTTAGCTTCGCTACAGGTGAGAAAGTCTCATCGTAGTCAACTCCTTGAATTTGTCGGAAACCCTTTGCGACAAGTCGAGCTTTATAGACAATAATATTACCATCAGCATCTGTTTTTCTCTTGAAGATCCATTTATTTTCGACAGCCTTGCGGCTATCAGGTAAGTCTACCAAAGTCCATACTTTGTTATCATACATGGATCCCATTTCGGATTTCATGGCTTCTTGCTATTTGTTGGAATCTAGGCTCACCATTGCTTCTTCATACGTCGCAGGGTCCTCATCATTGTTGTCCACAATCATGACATTTAGACTGGGATCATACCAATCAGGAGTGGTACGTTCCCTCGTCGATCTGCGAGGTTCAGTAGCTTCCTCGTTCGACGTTTCATGATCATCATCATTTGCTTCCTCTCCTATCGGCGTAGGCTGCGCAGAAACTTCTTCCGGCACTGCGCTACTCTAATCTATGAGAGAAGGTTCATCAATCTCGTCGAGTTCTACTTTCCTTCCAGTCACTTCTTTAGTGAGAAACTCCTTCTCAAGAAAGGATCCGTTCTTGGCAACAAAGATTTTGCCTTCGGATCTGTGATAGAAGGTGTACCCAATTGTTTCTTTAGGGTGTCCTATGAAGACGCATTTCTCCGCTTTGGGTTCTAGCTTGTCAGGTTGTAACTTCTTTACATAAGCTTCGCAACCCCAAACTTTAAGGAACGATAGCTTAGGTTTCTTTCCAAACCATAATTCATACGGTGTCGTTTCAACGGATTTAGATGGTGCCCTATTTAAAGTGAATGCGGATGTCTCTAATGCATAACCCCAAAACGATAACGGCAAATCGGTAAGAGACATCATAGATCGAACCATATCTAAGAGAGTTCGATTACGACGTTCGGACACACCATTGCGCTGTGGTGTTCCCGGCGGTGTCAACTGTGAAAGTATTCCACATTTCTTTAAATGCATGCCAAACTCATAACTCAGATATTCGCCTCCGCGATCAGAACGCAGAAACTTAATCTTCTTGTTACGTTGATTTTCTACTTCACTTTGGAATTCCTTGAACTTCTCAAAAGTCTCGGACTTATGTTTCATAAAGTAAATATATCCATATCTACTCAGATCATCCGTGAAAGTTAGAACATAACGATAACCACCGCGCGATGCTACACTCATTGGTCCGCACACATCGGTATGTATGATTTCCAATAAGTCTGTAGCTCGCTCCATTGTACCAGAAAATGGAGTCTTAGTCATTTTCCCCATTAGACATGCCTCGCATCTGTCAAGTGACTCAAAGTCAAGTGACTCAAGAAGTCCATCGGAATGGAGTTTCTTCTTGCGCTTCACTCCAATATGACCAAGACGACAGTGCCACATATAAGTAGAATTATCATTCAATTTAATTCGCTTAGTGATGCATGCAGTTGACACACGTCCGTTGGGAACCCCAAGAGGAAGGTGTGATGCAGACAGTAGCAAGTTTTCCCTCAGAAAGAAACCAAGGTTTATCGAACCAGGAGGAGCCAAGAAGCACGTTGAAGGTTGTTGGTGGCGGGATGTAGTGCGGCACAACACCAGGGATTCCGGCGCCAACGTGGAACCTGGACAACACAACCAAAGTACTTTGCCCCAACGAAACAGTGAGGTTGTCAATCTCACCGCCTTGATGTAACAAAGGATTAGATGTATAGTGTGGATGATGATTGTTTGCAGAAAATAGTAAAGAACAAATATTGCAGCAGATTGTATTTAATGTAAAAGAATGGACCGGGGTCCATAGTTCACTAGAGGTGTCTCTCCCATAAGATAAATAGCATGTTGGGTGAACAAATTACAGTCGGGCAATTGACAAATAGAGAGGGCATAACAATGCACATACATGATATGATGAGTATTGTGAGATTTAATTGGGCATTACGACAAAGTACATAGACCGCTATCCAGCATGCATCTATGCCTAAAAAGTCCACCTTCAGGTTATCATCCGAACCCCTTCCAGTATTAAGTTGCAAACAACAGACAATTGCATTAAGTATGGTGCGTAATGTAATCAATAACTACATCCTCGGACATAGCATCAATGTTTTATCCCTAGTGGCAACAGCACATCCACAACCTTAGAACTTTCTGTCACTGTCCCAGATTTAATGGAGGCATGAACCCACTATCGAGCATAAATACTCCCTCTTGGAGTTAAGAGTAAAAACTTGGCCAGAGCCTATACTAATAACGGAGAGCATGCAAGATCATAAACAACACATAGGTAATAGATTGATAATCAACATAACATAGTATTCTCTATCCATCGGACCCGACAAACACAACATATAGAATTACAGATCATGTTAGGCAGCTCACAAGATCCAACAATGAAGCACATAAGGAGAAGACAACCATCTAGCTACTGCTATGGACCCATAGTCCAGGGGTGAACTACTAACTCATCACTCCGGAGGTGACCATGGCGGTGAAGAGTCCTCCGGGAGATGATTCCCCTCTCCGGCAGGGTGCCAGAGGTGATCTCCAGAATCCCCCGAGATGGGATTGGCGGCGGCGGCGTCTCAGTAAGGTTTTCCATATCGTGGCTCTCGGTACTGGGGGTTTCGCGACGAAGGCTTTAAGTAGGCGGAAGGGCAACGCGGGGGGCCACACGAGTGCCCCACACGCTAGGGCCGCGCCGCCCTGTTGTGGCGGCATCTCGTGGCCCCACTTCCTTTCCCCCTCGGTCTTCTGGAAGCTTCGTGCAAAAATAGGACCCTGTGCGTTGATTTCATTTAATTCCGAGAATATTTCCTTTGTAGGATTTCTGAAACCAAAAACAGTAGAAAACAGCAACTGGCTCTTCGGCATCTTGTTAATAGGTTAGTGCCGGAAAATGCATAAATACGACATATAATGTGTATAAAACATGTAGATATCATCAATAATGTGGCATGGAACATAAGAAATTATCGATACGTCGGAGACGTATCAGCATCCCCAAGCTTAGTTCCTGCTCGTCCCGAGCAGGTAAACGATAACAAAGATAATTTCTGGAGTGACATGCCATCATAACCTTGATCATACTATTGTAAGCATATGTAATGAATGCAGCGATCAAAACAATGGTAATGACATGAGTAAACAAATGAATCATAAAGCAAAGACTTTTCATGAATAGTACTTCAAGACAAGCATCAATAAGTCTTGCATAAGAGTTAACTCATAAAGCAATAAATCAAAGTAAAGGTATTGAAGCAACACAAATGAAGATTAAGTTTCAGCGGTTGCTTTCAACTTGTAACATGTATATCTCATGGATAATTGTCAACATAGAGTAATATAACAAGTGCAATATGCAAGTATGTAGGAATCAATGCACAGTTCACACAAGTGTTTGCTTCTTGAGGTGGAGAGAGATAGGTGAACTTACTCAACATAAAAGTAAAAGAAAGGTCCTTCAAAGAGGAAAGCATCGATTTCTATATTTGTGCTAGAGCTTTTATTTTGAAAACATGAAACAATTTTGTCAACGGTAGTAATAAAGCATATGTATTATGTAAGTTATATCTTACAAGTTGCAAGCCTCATGCATAGTATACTAATAGTGCCCGCACCTTGTCCTAATTAGCTTGGACTACCGGATCATCGCAATACACATGTTTTAACCGAGTGTCACAAAGGGGTACCTCCATGCACTTTGTACAAAGGTCTAAGGAGAAAGCTCGCATTTTGGATTTCTCGCTTTTGATTATTCTCAACTTAGACATCCATACCGGGACAACATGGACAACAGATAATGGACTCCTCTTTAATGCATAAGCATGTAGCAACAATTAGTGTTCTCATATGAGATTGAGGATATATGTCCAAAACTGAAACTTCCACCATGATTCATGGCTTTAGTTAGCGGCCCAATGTTCTTCTCTAACAATATGCATGCTCTAACCATTAAAGTGGTAGATCTCTCTTACTTCAGACAAGACGGACATGCATAGCAACTCACATGATATTCAACAAAGAGTTGATGGCGTCCCCAGAAGCATGGTTATCGCACAACAAGCAACTTAATAAGAGATAAAGTGCATAAGTACATATTCAATACCACAATAGTTTTTTAAGGCTATTTTGTCCCATGAGCTATATATTGCAAAGGCGAATGATGGAAATTTAAAGGTAGCACTCAAGCAATTTACTTTGGAATGGCGGAGAAATACCATGTAGTAGGTAGGTATGGTGGACACAAATGGCATAGTGGTTGGCTCAAGGATTTGGATGCATGAGAAGTATTCCCTCTCGATACAAGGTTTAGGCTAGCAAGGTTATTTGAAACAAACACAAGGATGAACCGGTGCAGCAAAACTCACATAAAAGACATATTGTAAACATTATAAGACTTTACACCGTCTTCCTTGTTGTTCAAAACTCAATACTAGAAATTATCTAGACTTTAGAGAGACCAAATATGCAAACCAAATTTAGCAAGCTCTAGGTGTTTCTTCATTAATGGTGCAAAGTATATGATGCAAGAGCTTAAACATGAGCACAACAATTGCCAAGTATCAAATTATTCAAGACATTTTAGAATTACTACATGTAGCATTTCCCGATTCCAACCATATAACAATTTAACGAAGAAGATTCAACCTTCGCCATGAATACTATGAGTAAAGCCTAAGGACATATTTGTCCATATGAAACAGCGGAGCGTGTCTCTCTCCCACACAGTGAATGCTAGGATCCATTTTATTCAAACAAAAACAAAAACAAAAACAAACAGACGCTCCAAGCAAAGTACATAAGATGTGACTGAATAAAAATATAGTTTCAGGGGAGGAACCTGATGATGTTGTCGATGAAGAAGGGGATGCCTTGGGCATCCCCAAGCTTAGACGCTTGAGTCTTCTTAAAATATGCAGGGGTGAACCACCGGGGCATCCCCAAGCTTAGAGCTTTCACTCCTCTTGATCATAGTATATCATACTCCTCTCTTGACCCTTGAAAACTTCCTTCACACCAAACTTCAAGCAAACTCATTAGAGGGTTAGTGCACAATCAAAAATTCACATGTTCAGAGGTGACACAATCATTCTTAACACTTCTGGACATTGCACAAAGCTACTGGACATTAATGGATCAAAGAAATTCATCCAACATAGCAAAAGAGGCAATGCGAAATAAAAGGCAGAATCTGTCAAAAACAGAACAGTCCGTAAAGACGAACCTGGAAGGGGCACTTAACTTGCTCAAACGGAAAAACTCAAAACTAATGAAAGTTGCGTACATATCTGAGGATCACGCACGTAAATTTGCAGATTTTTTGATTTTTTTACAGAGACTTCTGCGCGAATTCGTGACAGACAACAATGTTGTTTCTGTGCAGCAATCCAAATCTAGCATCAACTTTACCATAGAGACTTTACTTGGCACAAAAACATGATAAGGAGAGGTTGCTACAGTAGTAAACAACTTCCAAGTTTCAAATATAAAACAAAGTACTGTAGTAAAAACATGGGTTGTCTCCCATAAGCGCTTTTCTTTAACGCCTTTCAGCTAGGCGCAGAAAGTGTATATCAAGTGTTATCAAGAGATGAAGCATCGACATTACCTTGGGCTTTACCCTTACCTTTCTTGTTCTTTTTCTTACTCTTTGATTTAGGGAATATATGTCTACCTCCGGGTGTAGAGGTGAATTTTAGGGTGCCTTCTCCCATATCTATGACGGCTCCCAATAGTTTCAGCAGGGATCTTCCGAGTGTGATTTGTCCTGTTCCTGCACATTCAATAACAAGATAATCAATGGATATTGTTCTCCCAAGAACGGTTGTATGCACACCCGCAGCTATTCCTTTAGGAATTATAACAGAGTTATCAATAAGAGTTATTCCTTCTCCCCCTTCAACGAATCCCCAAAGTTTCAAAGATTCATGAATACTCTTAGGCATTAAGCAAAATTCAGACATAATATCACAATTGGCATCAAGAGTTTGGTCACCGATAACAATTTTAATAGTAGGATCCCATAATGAATGTTCAGAGTTCACTAAAACTTGATCAAGACGGTTACGAACATATCTATAATTTTCATTCAAGCGAGATGCACTTGTCTCAAGAGTGTTTAATCTATTATAAATGCTAATAAGGGTTGACTCTAAGTTATTAGCTGAATCATGTGATGCAACCAACTTTTTTATGGCATTAAAAGCTTGATCCCCATTGCAATGAAGGAAATCTCCTCCCACTACATCATCCAAGGCATATCTATAGCGAATCATAAGACCAAAATAAAAATTACTAAGGAGCAAACTTAGAGTCATTTGAGGTTCAGCTTTACGATAAGAAGTAAAAATTCTGGACCAAGCATCTTTAAAACTCTCCTCATCCCCTTGCTTAAAAGTGAAGACTAATTCCTCAGGTGAAGAAGTAACAGGTGCAGAACTAGACATGGTAGCAAAAGTAAAATGCAAGTAACTAATTTTTTTTTGTGTTTTTTTGATATGGAGAACAAGACAGTAAATAAAGTAAAACTAGCAACTAATTTTTTTTTGTTTTGTTTAAGTGCAGCAAACAAAGTAGTAAATAAAATAAAGCAAGACAAAAACAAAGTGAAGAGATTGGATTGTGGAGACTCCCCTTGCAGCGTGTCTTGATCTCCCCGGCAACGGCGCCAGAAAAAGAGCTTGATGCGTGCAGTTGACACACGTTCGTTGGGAACCCCAAGAGGAAGGTGTGATGCAGACAGTAGCAAGTTTTTCCTCAGAAAGAAACCAAGGTTTATCGAACCAGGAGGAGCCAAGAAGCACGTTGAAGGTTGTTGGTGGCGGGATGTAGTGCGGCGCAACACCAGGGATTCCGGCGCCAACGTGGAACCTGCACAACACAACCAAAGTACTTTGCCCCAACGAAACAGTGAGGTTGTCAATCTCACCGGCTTGCTGTAACAAGGGATTAGATGTATAGTGTGGATGATGATTGTTTGCAGAAAATAGTAAAGAACAAATATTGCAGCAAATTGTATTTAATGTAAAAGAATGGACCGGGGTCCACAGTTCACTAGAGGTGTCTCTCCCATAAGATAAATAGCATGTTGGGTGAACAAATTACAGTCGGGCAATTGACAAATAGAGAGGGCATAACAATGCACATACATGATATGATGAGTATTGTGAGATTTAATTGGGCATTACGACAAAGTACATAGACCGCTATCCAGCATGCATCTATGCCTAAAAAGTCCACCTTCAGGTTATCATCCGAACCCCTTTCAGTATTAAGTTGCAAACAACAGACAATTGCATTAAGTATGGTGCGTAATGTAATCAATAACTACATCCTCGGACATAGCATCAATGTTTTATCCCTAGTGGCAACAGCACATCCACAACCTTAGAACTTTACATCCTTTGTCCCAGATTTAATGGAGGCATGAACCCACTATCGAGCATAAATACTCCCTCTTGGAGTTAAGAGTAAAAACTTGGCCAGAGCCTCTACTAATAACGGAGAGCATGCAAGATCATAAACAACACATAGGTAATAGATTGATAATCAACATAACATAGTATTCTCTATCCATCGGATCCCGACAAACACAACATATAGAATTACAGATTGATGATCTTGATCATGTTAGGCAGCTCACAAGATCCAACAATGAAGCACATAAGGAGAAGACAACCATCTAGCTACTGCTATGGACCCATAGTCCAGGGGTGAACTACTCACTCATCACTCCGGAGGCGACCATGGCGGTGAAGAGTCCTCCGGGAGATGATTCCCCTCTCCGGCAGGGTGCCGGAGGTGATCTCGTAATCCCCGAGATGGGATTGGCGGCGGCGGCGTCTCAGTAAGGTTTTCCGTATCGTGGCTCTCGGTACTGGGGGTTTCGCGAAGAAGGCTTTAAGTAGGCGGAAGGGCAACGCGGGGGGCCACACGAGGGCCCCACACGCCAGGGCCGCGCGGCCTAGGGCTGGGCCGCGCCGCCCTATTGTGGCGGTGTCTCGTGGCCCCACTTCCTTTCCCCCTCGGTCTTCTGGAAGCTTCGTGCAAAAATAGGACCCTGGGCGTTGATTTCGTCCAATTCTGAGAATATTTCCTTTGTAGGATTTCTGAAACCAAAAACAGTAGAAAACAGCAACTCGCTCTTCGGCATCTTGTTAATAGGTTAGTGCCGGAAAATGCATAAATACGACATATAATGTGTATAAAACATGTAGATATCATCAATAATGTGGCATGGAACATAAGAAATTATCGATACGTCGGAGACGTATCACTTAGCATCAATGTTATGAACATGTGTATCACTACTATCGAGATTTAACAAGAATAAACCATTCATCTCAGGTGCATGGCCATAAAAGACATTACTCATATAAATCGAACAACCATTATTCTCAGACTTAAACGAATAACCGTCTTGCATTAAACAAGATCCAGATATAATGTTCATGCTCAACGCAGGTACCAAATAACAATTATTAAGGTTTAAAACTAATCTTGAAGGTAGATGTAGAGGGTGTAGGATAACGTTGCATAGAAAACAAAAATTTTCCTACCGCGAACACGCAATCCAAGCCAAGATGCAATCTAGAAGATGGGAGCAACGAGGGGATGATCAAGACTAACCCTTGAAGAGATTCCAAAGCATATAAGAGTAGGCTCTTATTGCTGCGGTAGACGATCACTTGCCGCTTGCAAAAGCGCGTAGAAGATCTTGATCACGGTGCCACAATCGGGCAGCACCTCCGTACTCGGTCACACGTTCGGTGTTGATGAAGACAACGTCCTTCTCCCCGTTCCAGCGGGCAGCGGAAGTAGTGGCTCCTCCTTGAATCCGGCAGCACGACGGCGTGGTGGCGGTGGCGGTGGAGATCTCCGGCGGAGCTTCGCTAAGCATATGCGGGAGAAGTGGAGGAGGAGAAGAAGCTAGGGTCTGGGGAGAGAGGGGGGTTGGGCGCCGGCCCTCTAAGGGGTGCGGCCAAGGCTGATCCAAAGAGTGGCTGCCCCCCTCCCTCTCCTCCTCATTATATAGGTGGAAGCCCCAAGAGTTGTAGTCCAAGTCTTCGAATAAGACCCCAACAATAAAACCTCCCATATGTGGGAAACCTACTCAAGGAGGGAGTCCTACCCAAGGTGGGACTCCCACCTTTCCTTGAGGTGGGTTGGCCGGCCACCCTAGGGGAGTCCACCTTGGACTCCTCCCCTTTAGGGTTGGCTGGCCATGCAAGGTGGAGTCCCTCCGGGACTCTACTTTCCATGGTGATTTCTTCCGGACTTTTCTAGAACCTTCTAGAACCTGCCATAAATGCACCGGATCATTTCCAAACTTGGAATATGACTTCCTATATATGAATCTTATTCTCCGGACCATTCCGGAACTCCTCGTGATGTCCGGGATCTCATCCGGGACTCCGAACAAATATTCGAACTCCATTCCATATTCAAGTTCTACCATTTCAACATCAAACCTTAAGTGTGTCACCCTACGGTTCGCGAACTATGCGGACATGGTTGAGTACTCACTCCGACCAATAACCAATAGCGGGATCTGGAGATCCATAATGGCTCCCACATATTCAACGATGACTTCAGTGATCGAATGAACCATTCACATACGATACCAATTCCCTTTGTCACGCGATATTTTACTTGTCCGAGGTTTGATCTTCGGTATCACTCTATACCTTGTTCAACCTCGTCTCCTGACAAGTACTCTTTACTCGTACCATGGTATGTGGTCTCTTATGAACTTATTCATATGCTTGCAAGACATTAGACGACATTCCACCGAGAGGGCCCAGAGTATATCTATCCGTCATCGGGATGGACAAATCCCACTGTTGATCCATATGCCTCAACTCATACTTTCCGGATACTTAATCCCACCTTTATAACCACCCATTTACGCAGTGGCGTTTGGTGTAATCAAAGTACCTTTCCGGTATAAGTGATTTATATGATCTCATGGTCATAAGGACTAGGTAACTATGTATCGAAAGCTTATAGCAAATAACTTAATGACGAGATCTTATGCTACGCTTAAATGGGTGTGTCCATTACATCATTCATACAATGATATAACCTCGTTATTAATAACATCCAATGTTCATGATTATGAAACTAATCATCCATTAATCAACAAGCTAGTTAAGAGGCATACTAGGGACTTCTTTGTTGTCTACATATCACACATGTACTAATGTTTCGGTTAATACAATTATAGCATGATATATAAACATTTATCATAAACATAAAGATATAAATAATAACCACTTTATTATTGCCTCTAGGGCATATCTCCTTCAGAGGGAGCGTGCCGACGGCGATCACATCGACTTTGGATCCATTTCCAACGCGCATCGTCACCTCATCCCTCGCCAGGCTTCGTTTATTCCGCAGTTCCTGTTTCGAGTTACAAATGTGAGTAACCGAACCAGTATCAAATACCCAGACACTACTACGAGAACCAGTAAGATAGACATCAATAACATGTATATCAAATATACCTTTATTTTTGACGTGGCCGCTCTTCAGATCGGCCAAGTATTTGGAGCAATTGCGCTTCCAGTGCCCCTTCCCCTGGCAGTAATAGCACACAGTCTCAGGTTTAGGACCAGCCTTAGGCTTCTCAGGATGCGCTGCAACTTTCTTGCCGCCCTTCTTGAAGTTACCCTTGTTAGGCTTGCCCTGCTTTTTGAAACCGGTGGTCTTGTTGATCATCAACACTTGGTTCTCCTTCTTAATCTCTACTTCAGCAGATTTCAGCATGGAAAAGAGTTCAGGTAAATCTTTGTTCATGTTCTGCATGTTGTAGTTCATCAAGAAGTTCTTGTAACTTGGTGGCAGTGATTGAAGGACACGATGAATACCCAGCTGGTTAGGGATCATCATCCCCATGTCACTGAGTTTCTTCGCATGTCCGGACATGGCGAACATGTGCTCACTAACGGAGCTGCCCTCTTCCATCATACAGCTAAAGAACTGTTTCGAGGCCTCATAGCTCTCCACGGCCGCATGAGTTTCAAAGATAAGCTTGAGCTCACGCATCATCTCACAGGGGTCGTGGTGCTCAAAACGCTTTTGGAGCTCTGCCTCTAAGCTGCATAAGATGGCACACTGAACTTCGGAGTATCGAGTTGCCCGAGTCTCATAAACATTCTTTATGTCCTCGGATACTGCAGGAGGTGGTGGGGGACCTAGCGGTGCATCGAGCACATATTGCAGGCTTCCACCAGTGAGGAAAATCCTCACATGACGGAACCAGTCAGTGAAGTTCCTACCATTGCCCTTAAGCTTTTCTTTCTCTAGGAACTGGTTAAAATTGATAGAGGGGGGCGCCATGATCTACAACATATTTGCAAAGAGTTTAGACTAAGTTTATGATAAAATGAGTTCAATTTTAATTCTTAAATTAACTAGGTGAACTCCCACTCAAAACAACATCCCTCGCATTGTCTTAGTGATTACACGAACCAAATCCACTACACCAAGTCCGATCTTCACGAGAAAAGATGTAGCTTCAAAGGAGAACACTCAAAGTGTTCATCATATCATTCATATGACTCATGCTCTACCTTTCGGTATCCCGTGTTCCGAGACCATGTCTGTACATGCTAGGCTCGTCAAGGCAACCTTAGTATCCGCGTGTGCAAATCTGGCTTGCACCCGTTGTATGCACATGTAGAGTCTATCACACCCGATCATCACAAGATGCTTCAAAACGACAAGTCTTAGCAACGGTGCATACTAAGGATGAACACTTTATTATCTTGATATTTAGTGAGAGGGATCATCTTATAATGCTACCGTCGTGATCTAAGCAAAATAAGATGCATAAAAGGATTAACATCACATGCAATTCATAATGTGTGATATGATATGGCCTTTCTTCTTGTGCTTTTGATCTCCATCTCCAAAGCATGGGCATGATCTCCATCATCACCAGCATGGCGTCAAGGTCAGTGGCGCCGCTTCATGGTTGTCCATCACTTATAGCTACTATAACAACTACTTGAAATAAAGCTATTACATGATGAATAGACACGCAGGTCTTTAAAAAAAATTAAAGACAACCATTAGGCTCCTGCCGGTTGCCATAATACAACAATGAACATCTCATACATCAAATATAATCATCATCACATCATGGCCATATCACATCACCAAACCCTGCAAAAACAAGTTAGACGCCTCTAATTTGGTTTGCATATTTTATGTGGTTTAGGGTTTTCGAGTAAGATCCAATCTACCTACGAACATGAACCACAACGGTGATACTAGTGTTGACAATAGAAGTGCAAATTGTAATCTTCACTATGGTGGGAGAGACAGACACCCGCAAAGCCACTTATGCAATACAAGTTGCATGTCAAGCGTGGAGCAAGTCTCATGAGACGCGGTCATGTAAAGTTAGCCCGGGCCGCTTCATCCCACCATCCCGCAAGAAGCAAAGTACACAAACTAAAGCAACAAAAGCATCACCGCCCAAAAAACTATTGTGTTCTATTCGTGCAATAGATCTATGCATAGACATGGCTCTGATACCACTGATGGGGTTCGTTGCATAGAAAACAAAAAATTTCCTACCGCAAAGACGAATAAATCCAAGATTTAATCTATGGAAAAACCAAGATCTAATCTATGAGATCTGAACAACGAGATGGAGATGAGACTAACCCTCGAAGATTCCAAAGCCTACGAGATTAATCTCGTTGTTGGTGTAGACGATCGTTCCGGTGCTGCAATCCGGCAGCACTTCCGTACTCGGTCGCGCGTACGGTGTCGATGAAGCCCCTTCCTCTCCCCGTTCCAGCGGGCAGCGGAGGTGTGGTAGATCTCCACGGAATCCCAGCAGCACGACGGCGTGGTGGTGGTGGTGGAGAAGAATTACTGCAGGGCTTCGCCTAAGCCGGAGCAGTGTATGGAGGAGGTAGAGAGGGGGGCGGCTAGGGTTGGAACAGAGGTGTGGTGGCCGGCCACCCCCTCCCCTCTTTATATAGGGGGAGGGGTCGGCCTAGGGTTTCCCCTGGCCCCACCTCTTTCCTTGGCCGGCGCATGAAGGGGGGAAGTCTTCCCCCCAAGTCTTCCCTTTATCTCTTCGTTTAAACACTTTAATCTTGAGATAGATTCTATCTCTAAATTTAAACCTTTTAAATTAGAGATAGATTCTATCTCTAGGGGTGGGCCGGCCTGGGCCCACATGTCATAGTGGGCAGGACCCACCATGCCATGTGGCGCCTATGTGGCCTCTCCCGGGGTGGTGGGCCCACTGGTGGCCCTCTAGAACCTTCTAGAAGCTCCGGTCAAAACACCAGACTTTTTCCCGAACCCCGGAAAATGACTTCCCTTATATGAATCTTATTCTCCGGACCATTCCGGACCTCCTCGTGATGTCCTGGATCCTATCCAAGATTCCGAACAAAAACTTCGGACTCCATCTCATATTCCGAATCTACTTATGCGACATCGAACCTTAAGCGCGTCACCCTACGGTTCGCGAACTATGCAGACATGGTCGAGACACCTCTCCGAGCAATAACCAATAGTGGGATCTGGAGATCCATAATGGCTCCCACATATTCAACGATGACTTTAGTGATCGATTGAACCATTTACATACGATGCCGATTCCCTTTGTCACACGATATTCTACTTGTCCGAGGTTTGATCATCGGTATCTCCATTCCTTGTTCAACCTCGTTACCGACAAGTACTCTTTACTCGTACCGCGGTATGTCATCTCTTATGATCCAATCATATGCTTGCAAGCTAATCAGACGACATTCCACCGAGAGGGCCCAGAGTATATCTATCCGTCATCAGGATGGACAAATCCCACTATTGATCCATATGCCTCAACTCACACTTTCCAAATACTTAATCCCATCTTTATAACCACCCATTTACGCAATGGCGTTTGATGTAATCAAAGTACCCTTCCGGTGTAAGTGATTTACATGATCTCATGGTCGAAGGACTAAGGCAACTATGTATCGAAAGCTTATAGCAAATTAAACTTAATGACTTGATCTTATGCTACGCTCATTTGGGTGTGTGTATTATATCATTCAACCAATGACATAACCTTGTTATTACTAACATTAAATGTTAATGATCACGAAACCATGATCATCCATTAATCAACAAGCTAGTTATACAAGAGGCTTACTAGGAACTCCTTGTTGTTTACATAACACACATGTATCAATGTTTCGGTTAATACAATTATAGCATGGTATGCAAACATTTATCATAAACACAAATATATTATAATAACCACTTTATTATTGCCTCTTGGGCATATCTCCAACAACATCTACCAAGATACAAAAAAGTACTAAACATATGGGGACACACATATATACACTATAACTCACATCCAAGTTCCATAGATGGATCCTCATGTGATTATGTCTTTATATATATATATATATATATATATATATATATATATATATGTATGTATGTATGTATGTTTTTTACATTTAACGTGATTCGGTTAAAACATATGAGCATGTCTTGAAAAATAAAAGGCTAGCCTTTTCAAAGAAACATCATTCAAATGTGCTAGTATTGTTCCATGATTGACATTAGAACCGTTTAACAAAGGAAACATAATTACTAATACATTAGAAATACTGGTATGTGGTCTAACATGTATAAATCATCAAGACTATCCTTAAACAAAAATAATTTGTTAATAAGTGTAAAAGAAACTAAAATGTATATGGATACACATATAAACACTATAACTCAACCAAGTGTCAAAAATAAATCTGTACAATTATATCTTGTTTATTTACTTATTCTCGTCTCGTGACTTAAGATCCTACCGTGGACATGTCTAAAAGAATAACGCTGATCTTACAAAACATCTTTAAAACAACCATGGCTCTAGAGCCTTACTTAGTGATTGTCATTAATGATCATAGTATATGAAAAGGAACATAATTAATTTTCTTAATAATGCTAACTAGTACATAATAATATATCCATTAAGAATGTAGTTTATAAATAAATCATTAAGAAGTATAAAAGTTTAATAAAAATACTATTTGTTGAATAAATTTTATCCACTAATGTTTTTCCATCTAAATCCTTCCTAATGAAAGTCAAACAAGGATGGTTCATCGAAGTCCTTCCAACACAAATATCGCAACTTAGTCCAATGCTGCCAAGGTGGCGTGGGAGAATCTAGCGACATCTAAATGAGATCAGGCATCACTACAAAATGCAAATCTGTTGATGAATTCAACTGATTCACACCTTCCGGAAGCCTTGCTTTTCCACTGTTGCATTAATTCCGCATATACGTGATAACTATTGAATTAACCTTGTGCTTCATCTATTGCATGCATCGAGGAAATAAATGATTGTCCACAGCGTGCCTGGATATCAATCGTCGACTGCAAATTTGCACACATGAATAAAACCAAACAAGGGTAGTTGATCCTAGGGTAAAGAAGGACCGCAAGTCCTTCCGGACCAGTCAACTCATTTCTCAAGTAACGTTGCTCGATCCGTGTGGATCTTCTTCAGCTTCATGTTTAAGGGTAAATAAACTTGTGGCTCCCATCGCCGGTCGATCATGACGAGACTGTCGTGTCAGTCTATACATGCATGTTTAATTTCTCCCACCGCCTCATGCATGTGGCATGACTTCCTTTCAGTACACAATCTCACCGGAAAATGTACGTCAGAATTACGTGTTAGTGTGTTACACACTATTCACTAGCAGCCTAACTCCGGGCAGCTGGCTCCTAGCTAGAACAAGCAGCTTAATCAGAGCTGGCAATGCTGAAACATCCAAGTAAATAGTACTGTATACACGACTTAGCGCAACGTGACCACGCTTTCTTTCATGGATCCATCGCCATCCATGCATACCAGAAATTCACATGCTGCCCTTCTCTATCGATTCTCTCTGTCACGTATGTGTAGCCTCATCAGATGGGCTCCAAAGTCTTCAGATGGAAACTAGACAGTCTCACATTCCAAGTAAACTGAGATGTACTTCGCGAGATCAGATGCTCATTCTGACTACATGCATGTGACACTCAAAGAGGCGTATAACGCCCGAACAGTGTTCTACTCCTAACTTAGCAGTGCATGTTACTCACTGTGTACGTTTTAATTGCACATGTGCACGTCAATAGATCGGTGCGGTCGACAGAATTTGGTCAAGTGTTACAGTTCGCTCGATCAGTCGCATCTTGATTCGTTAGTTAGTTATTCATTTATCAACAACCTCCATTATTTGCCAGCTCCAATTATTCACTACGGGAACCAGCCGAGGGGCCGACGGCCGGCGGCCGTCGGCACAGCATCACCTGCCGTCGGCCCACGTCTGTGCCGACGGCCGCCGTCGGCACACCGCCGTCGGCACAATATCGCCTCGGCCTGCACTGGCCGCTCGCCGTCGGCCCAGCCTTTGCCGTCGGCACAGACTCCAGCCCGACGGTCAAACGACGCCGTCGGCACAGTAGCCGTCGGCACAGTCAACGTGGGGCCCGCGGAGCGTCTAACGGCCGTTAGGTCAGAAAGGTACTGTGCCGACGGCCAAGCCGTCGGCCCAGACACTGCCATCGGATGACCAGCGGCCGCCACGCGTCCACGCCCCTGCTGTT
The DNA here is from genome assembly GCF_019359855.2 of Lolium perenne. Taxonomy (NCBI): domain Eukaryota; kingdom Viridiplantae; phylum Streptophyta; class Magnoliopsida; order Poales; family Poaceae; genus Lolium; species Lolium perenne. The sequence continues at coordinate 209,781,782 of NC_067249.2, forward strand.
GTGCCGACGGCCAAGCCGTCGGCCCATCAACTGCCATCGGACGACCACGGGCTACCACGCGTCCACGCCCCTGCTCCTGTGCCGACGGCCAAGCCGTCGGCCCAGGTCCTTTGGCCCAGATGCGCTGCCGCCCGCTCCGCGCTGCCGCTGGGCGCACCCTTCCTGTGCCGACGGCATAGCCGTCGGCACAGCCCCTGCCATTTGGCACGTCCAGGGGGCTGTGCCGACGGCTATGCCGTCGGCACAGACCATACCATTTGTTTTCCCGCTGCATTTCCTGGCCCAGCACAGCACGCACAGCATATATAGCAGTAATATACATTCAAATGCATCACAAATGTTGCACAGCACATAATCATCATCAAATGTAGCAACAACATCATCGTGATACAAATATGTGTCATGTAGCACACACAATCATCATACATCGTCGACACATGGCACACACGATCGACGAACACCCGCTAGACACCTAGCTAAGGGAAACTAAGATCAGGGGGTCCAACCAAGTTCCCGACTCGTAAATTCAGGCGTCCGGCCTTTGTCGAGGTAGACCGAAGTAGAACCATGGCCTGAACCATCGCCAGCAGGTGAAAACCCTGAAGCACCGGGAGAATGGCGGCCGGGGTGCATCGGTGTGCCCTCGCGCGACGAACCAGGAGATGGTCGGTTCCGCGAACTTCCCAAGCCCTACATGTTTGACAAGAGTTAGCATCTTACACATGGGAAAGGAAAGCGGTGAGAACTGGTTAGGCACAGGACTTACCGGAGTCCGTGCGTAGTATGTGGCCGCGAAAGCTTCCCTCGATGGGCACACTGGAGTCGGCCCCGGCCTAGCTGGCTCCTCGGCCGGAAGTGCGATCCTCTCTCCAGTCTGGAAGAACGTCCTGACCGCCTGCAAGATAGTTTAGATGTCAAGCGCCGCAGATATAAAAAAAGGGGAGGTGGGACTTGTCATGTCTTCGAACCATAAAAGATTGGAACTTACACGACTCGTCGCCTCCTGGTACTCTTCCCAAGCCGCTCTCTTGAGGTCCCACTCTGCTACAACCGTCAAATACTTCTCATAAGCGGCCGCGTAGGCGGCCTCAAAGTGAGCCTACAATTTCCAAGAAAAGGAGTCATGTCAATTTAGCCATTCAGGGATGAATGTTGGAAAGAAGATGGAAAATGAGAAAACTTACATCCGTACGACGGTGTCGAGGAGGCGCGACCGGTGGGTCGCCGGTGGTGAGGGTAGACCTGATCTGCGTGAGGGTCCTCTGCGGCTTGATCACCCCACTAAGAAGCTTCGTGCGGCCATGCTCCGCGCCGCTCCCCGCCACCATAATCGCCGTCAAGTCGGTCTCCTGCTCAATAGGATCATCCACCTCCGGATGAAGACCCTTGAACACCGAGCAGTACTTCTCCAACTCCTCTTCGGCATAGCCGAAGTACTCGGGCAGCGAGGGCTGAGGCTGGCTCAGATCGGGCTGCTTCAGCTTCATCTTCTGCCACCCTCCCACCTCGGTGAGAGGCTCCCCGAGTTCCGCCTCCTGCACAGCAAGATAAATGTTATGTGTATCAAGTAGTAATATGAGGGGAAATAAATGCAAGTTGTTCCATGTATATATGTACCTTGTGCTTCCTGTAGCGCTCAGTGCTGCGGCTTCCCGCACTGTGTGTTCCTCCAGTGCCCCGGTTTGCCTTGTTGCGCGCGCTCTTGGCGTTGAAGTCGGCGTCTTCGCCAACCCACCTCGCTACCAAGGCCTCAAATGCATCTTCCTTATTCTCGCACCATAGGGGCATAACCTGAAAAACCAAAACTCATTTGAAGAACACATAATGCAATCCCAACTATGCAGCAACATAGAGTCTCATTGAATATTTACTTACCTTGAAGTAATCTTCCTTTGTCATCTGAGGATCGTCCCTGATATTGTCAGCTTTCTTGACCCTCGTGCCCTGCTCAGCCTTGAAGTGCCCGATGCAGGTATGCTTCTGATTGTACCACTGTTGCCTTGTCAACCTCTGACAAGCCCTAGTCAGTACCGCCCTCCCTAGCTCAACCATATCATCAGGCACCTTATAATGGGTCTGCAATCATGCATAAGAATAATTGTGAGAGAGACATGAGTTAGCATATGAAGGAGATATGCCCTAGAGGCAATAATAAAGTGGTTATTATTTATATCTTTATGTTTATGATAAATGTTTATATATCATGCTAGAATTGTATTAACCGAAACATTAGTACATGTGTGATATGTAGACAAACAAGAAGTCCCTAGTATGCCTCTTAAACTAGCTTGTTGATTAATGGATGATTAGTTTCATAATCATGAACATTGGATGTTATTAATAACAAGGTTATGTCATTGTGTGAATGATATAATGGACACACCCAATTAAGCGTAGCATAAGATCTCGTCATTAAGTTATTTGCTATAAGCTTTCGATACATAGTTACCTAGTCCTTATGACCATGAGATCATGTAAATCACTTATACCGGAAAGGTACTTTGATTACACCAAACACCACTGCGTAAATGGGTGGCTATAAAGGTGGGATTAAGTATCCGGAAAGTATGAGTTGAGGCATATGGATCAACAGTGGGATTTGTCCATCCCGATGACGGATAGATATACTCTGGGCCCTCTCGGTGGAATGTCGTCTAATGTCTTGCAAGCATATGAATGAGTTCATAAGAGACCACATACCACGGTACGAGTAAAGAGTACTTGTCAGGAGACGAGGTTGAACAAGGTATAGAGTGATACCGAAGATCAAACCTCGGACAAGTAAAATATCGCGAGACAAAGGGAATTGGTAATATATGTGTATGGTTCATTCGATCACTAAAGTCATCGTTGAATATGTGGGAGCCATTATGGATCTCCAGATCCCGCTATTGGTTATTGGTCGGAGTGAGTACTCAACCATGTCCGCATAGTTCTCGAACCGTAGGGTGACACACTTAAAGTTGGATGTTGAAATGGTAGCACTTGAATTATGGAATGGAGTTCGAATATTTGTTCGGAGTCCCGGATGAGATCCCGGACATCACGAGGAGTTCCGGAATGGTCCGGAGAATAAGATTCATATATAGGATGTCATTTTATGTGAAATAAAATGTCGCGGAAGGTTCTATGGAAGGTTCTAGAAGGTTCTAGAAAAGTCCGGAAGAAACCACCAAGGAAGGTGGAGTCCACAAGGGACTCCACCTCCATGGCCGGCCAGCCCTAGATGGGGTGGAGTCCCAAGTGGACTCCACCATAGGGGGCCGGCCACCCCCACATGGGAGGTGGGAATCCCACCTTTGGGTGGGAGTCCTAGTTGGGCTAGGTTTCCCCCTCCTATGGAAGGTTTTGGTTTCGGATCTTATTCGAAGACTTGGACACCAACACTTGGGATCCACCTATATAATGAGGGGCCAAGAGAGGGGGCCGGCCACCCCAAGACCATAGCTTGGCCGCCCCCCTTGAGTGGCCGGCCACCCCTCCCAAACCCTAGCCAAGCTCCTCCACTCCATATTGCCCGCGTAGCTTAGCGAAGCTCCGCCGGACTTCTACACCGCCACCGACACCACGCCGTCGTGCTGTCGGATTCAAGAGGAGCTACTACTTCCGCTGCCCGCTGGAACGGGGAGGTGGACGTCGTCTTCATCAACAACCGAACGTGTGACCGAGTACGGAGGTGCTGCCCGTTCGTGGCGCCGGAACCGATCGTGATCAAGATCTTCTACGCGCTTTTGCAAGCGGCAAGTGATCGTCTACCGCAGCAACAAGAGCCTCCTCTTGTAGGCTTTGGAATCTCTTCAAGGGTGAGACTCGATACCCCCTCGTTGCTACCGTCTTCTAGATTGCATCTTGGCTTGGATTGCGTGTTCGCGGTAGGAAAATTTTTGTTTTCTATGCAACGTTATCCTACAGTGGTATCAGAGCCGTGTCTATGCATAGATGGTTGCACGAGTAGAACACAATGGTTTGTGGGCGTTGATGCTCTTGTTATCTTTAGTTTGAGTACTTTGCATCTTTATGGCATAGTGGGATGAAGCGGCTCGGACTAACTTTACATGACCGCGTTCATGAGACTTGTTCCTCGTTCGACATGCAACTTGTATTGCATAAGAGGCTTTGCGGGTGTCTGTCTCTCCTACTATAGTAAAGATTCAATTTACTCTTCTATTGACAACATTAGTATCAACGTTGTGGTTCATGTTCGTAGGTAGATTAGATCTATATCGAAAACCCTAAACCACGTAAAATATGCAAACCAAATTAGAGAGCGTCTAACTTGTTTTTGCAGGGTTTGGTGATGTGATATGGCCATAATGTGATGATGAATATGTATGAGATGATCATTATTGTATTGTGGCAACCGGCGGGAGCCTTATGGTTGTCTTTAAATTTCATGTTGAGTAGTATTTCAAAGTAGTTGTAATAGTTGCTACATGGAGGACAATCATGAAGACGGTGCCATTGACCTTGGTGCTTCGCCGACGATGATGGAGATCATGCCCGAAGATGATGGAGATCATGTCCGTGCTTTGGAGATGAAGATCAAAGGCGCAAAGACAAAAGGGCCATATCATATCACATATGAACTGCATGTGATGTTAATCCTTTTATGCATCTTATTTTGCTTAGATCGCGACGGTAGCATTATAAGATGATCTCTCACTAAAATCTCAAGATAATAAAGTGTTCATCCTTAGTAGCACCGTTATCAAGTCTTATCGTTTCGAAGCATCTCGTGATGATCGGATGTGATAGATTCGATAAGTACATACAACGGGTGCAAGACAGGTTTTGCACATGCGGATACTAAGGTGGCCTTGACGAGCCTAGCATGTACGGACATGGTCTCGGAACACGTGATACCGAAAGGTAGAGCATGAATCATATGGTTGATATGATGAACACTTTGAGTGTTCGCCATTGAAATCACACCTTTTCTCGTGATGATCGGGTTTAGGTGCGGTGGATTTGGTTCGTGTGATCACTAAGACAATGCGAGGGATATTGTTTTGAGTGGGAGTTCACTTAGGTTTTTAATTATGTTGAATTAAAATTTGAACTCAATTTGTCATAAACTTAGTCTAAACTATTGCAAATATATGTTGTAGAGATGGCGTCCCCAATCAATTTTAATCGGTTCTAGAGAAAGAGAAACTTAAGAGCAACGGTAGCAACTTCACCGACTGGTTCCGTCATGTGAGGATCTTCCTCTCTGGCGGAAATCTGCAATTTGTGCTTGATGCACCGCTAGGTGACCCTCTGCAGAAGATGAATCCGATGAAGTAAAAGCTGTTTTACGCGACTCGGAAAACTCGGTACTCTCAAGTTCGGTGTGCCATCCCTGTGCGATGCGGAATCCGATCTTCAAAAACGTTTTGAGCACCATGATCCTCATGAGTTGATGAATGAGCTGAAAGCTATATTCGAGACTCATGCGGCGATGGAATGCTATGAAGCATCGAAACATTTCTTCAGCTGTATGATGGAAGAAGGCAGCTCCGTTAGTGAGCACATGCTCGCCATGACCGGGCATGCGAAGAAACTTCGATGACTTGGGAATAGTGATTCCTAACAGATCGGGATTAATCGTGTCCTTCAATCACCGCCACCAAGTTACAAGAACTTTGTGATGAACTACAATATGCAGAACATGAACAAGGAGTTACACTGAACTTTTTGGCATGCTAAAAGCTGCTGAGATTGAGATCAAGAAAGAGCACCAAGTGTTGATGGTCAACAAGACCACCGAGTTTTAAGAAACAGGGCAAGTCTAAGGGAAAATTCAAGAAGGGTGGCAAGAAAGCTGCCACGCCTCCTATGAAACCTAAAAACGGCCCTAAGCCCGATGCTGAGTGCTATTACCGCAAGGAGAAGGGACACCGGAAGCGTAATTGCTCCAAGTATCTCGGCTGATCTCAAGAGCGGCCTTGTCAAGATGACGATAGTAGGTATATCTGATATACATGTTATTGATGTTTATCTCACTAGTTGTCGTTCTAGTACCTGGGTATTTGATACTTGTTCGGTTGCTCATATTTGTAACTCGAAACAGAACTAAAGAATAAACGACAACCGCTGAAAGATGAAGTGACGATGCGCGTTGGAAATGGATCCAAGGTCAATGTGATCGCAATCGGCACACTTCCTCTACATCTACCTTCGGGATTAGTTTTAAGCCTAAATAATTGCTATTATGTACTGCGTTGAGCATGAACATTATATCCGGATCTTGTTTAATGCAAGACGGTTATTCATTCAAGTCTGAGAATAATGGTTGTTCTATTTTTATGAATAATATCTTTTATGGTCGAGCACCACAAAAGAATGGCTTATTTCTGTTAGATCTCGATAGTAGTGATACGCACATACATAACATTGATGCTAAGCGAATTAAACTTAATGATAATTCTACTTATATGTGGCACTTGTCGTCTTGGTCATATTGGAGTGAAACGCATGAAGAAACTCCATCTTGATGGATTACTTGAATCACTTGACTTTGAATCACTTGATAGATGCGAAGCATGTCTAATGGGAAAAATGACAAAGACTCCATTTTCTGGTATGATGGAGCGAGCTCATGACTTATTAGAAATCATACATACCGATGTATGTGGACCAATGAGCGTAGCATCGCGCGGTGGTTATCGTTATGTTCTAACCTTCACAGATGATCTGAGTAGATATGGGTATATCTATTTCATGAAACATAAATCCGAAACTTTCGAGAAGTTTAAGGAATTTCAAAGTGAAGTAGAAAATCAACGTAACAAGAAGATCAAATTTCTACGATCTGATCGTGGAGGTGAATATCTGAGTTATGAGTTTGGCATGCATTTAAAGAAATGCGGAATACTTTCACAATTGACACCGCCGGGAACACCTCAACGAAACGGTGTGTCCGAACGTCGTAATCGAACTCTCTTAGATATGGTTCGTAGTATGATGTCTCTTACTGATTTGCCGTTATCATTTTGGAGTTATGCATTAGAGACAGCCGCATTCACTTTAAATAGAGCACCATCAAAATCCGTAGAAACGACACCGTATGAATTATGGTTTAATAAGAAACCTAAGTCATCGTTCTGAAAGTTTGGGGTTGCGAAGCCTATGTAAAGAAGTTACAACCGGACAAGCTAGAACCCAAAGCGGAGAAATGCGTCTTCATAGGATACCCTAAGGAAACTATAGGGTACACTTTCTATCACAGATCCGAAGGCAAAATCTTTGTTGCTAAGAACGGAACCTTTCTTGAGAAAGAATTTCTCACTAAAGAAGTGACTGGAAGAAAAGTAGAACTTCGATGAGATTGATGAATCTATACTCGTTGATCAGAGTAGCGCGATCAGGAAGTTGTACCTGTACCGCCTACACCGGCAACGAGAGGAAGCTAATGATAATGATCATGAAACTTCGAACGAGGAAACTACTGAACCTCGCAGATCGACAAGGGAACGTGCCACTCCTGATTGGTATGATCCTTGTCTAAATGTCATGATTGTAGATAACAATGATGAGGACCCTGCGACGTATGAAGAAGCGATGATGAGCCCGAGATTCCAACAAATGGCAAGAAGCCATGAAATCCGAAATGGGATCCATGTATGACAACAAAGTATGGACTTTGGTAGACTTACCCGATAGCCGAAAGGCTGTCGAGAATAAATGGATCTTCAAGAGAAAAACAGATGCCGATGGTAATATTACTGTCTATAAAGCTCGACTTGTCGCAAAGGGTTTCCGACAAATTCAAGGAGTTGACTACGATGAGACTTTCTCACCGTAGCGAAGCTAAAATCTGTGAGGATTTTGTTAGCAATAGCTGCATTTTTCGATTATGAGATTTGGCGAGATGGATGTCAAAACGGCGTTCCTTAATGGAGACATTGAGGAAGAGTTGTATATGGTACAACCCAAAGGTTTTGTCGATCCTAAAAATGCTGACAAAGTATGCAAACTTCAGCGTTCAATCTATGGACTGAAGCAAGCATCAAGAAGTTGGAACCGACGCTTTGATAAGGTGATCAAAGACTTCGGGTTTATACGGTGTCATGGAGAGGCCTGTATTTACAAGAAAGTGAGTGGGAGCTCTGTAGCATTCCTGATATTATATGTAGATGACATATTATTGATCGGGAATGATATAGAACTATTAAGCAGTGTTAAGGGTTATTTGAATAATAGTTTTTCAATGAAAGACCTTGGTGAAGCATCGTATATATTAGGCATCAAGATTTATAGAGATAGATCAAGACGCCTAATAGGGCTATCACAGAGTACATATCTGGACAAGATTCTAAAGAAGTTTAGAATGGACGAAAGTAAGAAAGGGTTCTTACCTATGTTACCAGGCAAGGTATTGAGTACAACTCTAGGACCGGCTACGGCAGAAGAAAGAGAAAGGATGAGTAATATCCCCTATGCCTCAGCAGTAGGATCTATCATGTATGCCATGCTATGTACTAGACCGGATATAGCACATGCTGTTAGTTTGACTAGCAGATATCAAAGTGATCCAGGAATGGAACACTGGACAGCGGTCAAGAATATCCTGAAGTACTTGAAAAGAACTAAGGATATGTTTCTTTGTTATGGAGGTGACCAAGAGCTCGTTGTAAACGGTTACACCGATGCAAGTTGGAACACTGATCCTGATGACTCTAAGTCACAATGCAGGTACGTGTTTATATTGAATGGTGCCGCGATAAAGCTGGGCAAGCTCGAAGCAGTGCACGGTGGCGAAGTCTTCAAAAGAATCAGAGTACATAGCGGCTTCAGAGGCTTCATCAGAAGCGGTATGGATGAAGAGGTTCATTGTAGAGCTCGGTGTGGTTCCTAGTGCATTGGACCCATTAATCATTTACTGTGATAATATGGGTGCCATCGCCAATGCACAAGAGCCAAGGTCACACAAGAGGCTGAAGCATATCAAGCTGCGTTACCACTCGATTCGCGAGTACATCGAAGATGGAGAAGTAAAGATTTGCAAAGTACACACTGATCTGAATGTAGCAGATCCGTTGACTAAAGCTCTCCCTAGGGCAAAGCATGACCAACACCAGAATGCCATGGGTGTTAGGTATATTACAATGTCATCTAGATTATTGACTCTAGTGCAAGTGGGAGACTGAAGGAGATATGCCCTAGAGGCAATAATAAAGTGGTTATTATTTATATCTTTATGTTTATGATAAATGTTTATATATCATGCTAGAATTGTATTAACCGAAACATTAGTACATGTGTGATATGTAGACAAACAAGAAGTCCCTAGTATGCCTCTTAAACTAGCTTGTTGATTAATGGATGATTAGTTTCATAATCATGAACATTGGATGTTATTAATAACAAGGTTATGTCATTGTGTGAATGATATAATGGACACACCCAATTAAGCGTAGCATAAGATCTTGTCATTAAGTTATTTGCTATAAGCTTTCGATACATAGTTACCTAGTCCTTATGACCATGAGATCATGTAAATCACTTATACCGGAAAGGTACTTTGATTACACCAAACACCACTGCGTAAATGGGTGGCTATAAAGGTGGGATTAAGTATCCGGAAAGTATGAGTTGAGGCATATGGATCAACAGTGGGATTTGTCCATCCCGATGACGGATAGATATACTCTGGGCCCTCTCGGTGGAATGTCGTCTAATGTCTTGCAAGCATATGAATGAGTTCATAAGAGACCACATACCACGGTACGAGTAAAGAGTACTTGTCAGGAGACGAGGTTGAACAAGGTATAGAGTGATACCGAAGATCAAACCTCGGACAAGTAAAATATCGCGAGACAAAGGGAATTGGTAATATATGTGTATGGTTCATTCGATCACTAAAGTCATCGTTGAATATGTGGGAGCCATTATGGATCTCCAGATCCCGCTATTGGTTATTGGTCGGAGTGAGTACTCAACCATGTCCGCATAGTTCTCGAACCGTAGGGTGACACACTTAAAGTTGGATGTTGAAATGGTAGCACTTGAATTATGGAATGGAGTTCGAATATTTGTTCGGAGTCCCGGATGAGATCCCGGACATCACGAGGAGTTAGGAATGGTCCGGAGAATAAGATTCATATATAGGATGTCATTTTATGTGAAATAAAATGTCGCGGAAGGTTCTATGGAAGGTTCTAGAAGGTTCTAGAAAAGTCCGGAAGAAACCACCAAGGAAGGTGGAGTCCACAAGGGACTCCACCTCCATGGCCGGCCAGCCCTAGATGGGGTGGAGTCCCAAGTGGACTCCACCATAGGGGGCCGGCCACCCCCCACATGGGAGGTGGGAATCCCACCTTTGGGTGGGAGTCCTAGTTGGGCTAGGTTTCCCCCTCCTATGGAAGGTTTTGGTTTCGGATCTTATTCGAAGACTTGGACACCAACACTTGGGATCCACCTATATAATGAGGGGCCAAGAGAGGGGGCCGGCCACCCCAAGACCATAGCTTGGCCGCCCCCCTTGAGTGGCCGGCCACCCCTCCCAAACCCTAGCCAAGCTCCTCCACTCCATATTGCCCGCGTAGCTTAGCGAAGCTCCGCCGGACTTCTACACCGCCACCGACACCACGCCGTCGTGCTGTCGGATTCAAGAGGAGCTACTACTTCCGCTGCCCGCTGGAACGGGGAGGTGGACGTCGTCTTCATCAACAACCGAACGTGTGACCGAGTACGGAGGTGCTGCCCGTTCGTGGCGCCGGAACCGATCGTGATCAAGATCTTCTACGCGCTTTTGCAAGCGGCAAGTGATCGTCTACCGCAGCAACAAGAGCCTCCTCTTGTAGGCTTTGGAATCTCTTCAAGGGTGAGACTCGATACCCCCTCGTTGCTACCGTCTTCTAGATTGCATCTTGGCTTGGATTGCGTGTTCGCGGTAGGAAAATTTTTGTTTTCTATGCAACGTTATCCTACAGCATAGTGTGGTCATCAACTATGAAGTAAACTCGAGAAGCATGCTTTACCCAAAACTTGGTGTACACGGCGTCAGAAGCTGTCCCAAAGCCCGGGCAAGGAGCTGCCTCATAGTCTGCCCAAGTCTCGGCTAGCTTCTTCTCGCCGCCGGGGACCGGAGTGTAAAAGCCCGGCCAGTACTGCCTAATAAGAGATCCAATCATGCTCGATGGCTGGCGAACCCCCTTGTCATATGTCCAATTGCTGCACAATAATCAAAACATTAGTATGCCAATCAGTTATGCACAATAATGAAAACATTAGTACATAGCAAAATGAATCTAAATGTTCAAAATTAAACTTACTCTTTTTCGTTCGGGATGATGAGGGCTTTCGCATCCTGGCTAGTAGGCTCCCTCCTCTCATCAGGGACTTGCGTTTCACCACGAATGCGCAACTTCTTCGGCGCCATCTCCCTCTCCGCCTCCTCGTCCTGCCCCTCCACCTCCATCTCCACCTCCATCTCCACCTCCATCTCCCCCTCGATGGGTGTGTGAGCGGGACTGGGAAGCCACGTCGCCGAAGCGAGAGGTATGTCACCAAGGAAAGGTCCACCTCCACCTCGTCCTCGTCCTCCACCTCCACCTCGTCCTCGTCCTCCACCTCCGCCTCCGCCTCGTCCTCCAGCTCGTCCTCCACCTCCACCTCGTCCTCCACCTCCACCACGTCCTCCACCTCCACCTACACCTCCACCTCCAACTCCACCCGTGTCATCGTCCGCGTAACGCGAGCTGGCACGCGTTGGTCTTCCACTTCTAGTGGTCCCGGTGAACTTCTGTTGGCTCATACTCTTCAAAATGGAGTTCATGGATTGCTTGCTTCCGCTCATATTGATCAATCACCTGCATTGACAAAGAGTAAACAAGTAAGCATTCATGCCTTAATAAAATGTAGATACTAAGCAAAAAATAGATACTAAGCATAAGAAGCATATTGAAAAATAGATACTAAGCATAAGAAGCATATTGAAAAATAGATACTAAGCATAAGAAGCATATTGAAAAATAGATACTAAGCATAAGAAGCATATTGAAAAATAAATACTAAGTATAAGAAGCATATGGAAAAATAGATACTAAGCATAAAGGCATAAAGGACCCTCACCTCGAATCATCACTATCATAATGAGGCATTGGGTTCTCATAACGAGGCATTGGGTTCTCATTTTCACTATCACTATCAGTATCATGTGAGTAATGAGGTTGGGTGGGAATGTCCGGTGGAGGCTCATCATTGAACCCATTGCCCTCATGTAACTTGGTGAGCATTTGTATGTCCTTTAGGTCCACCACTGTTTCACCATGAAGATGTGCCTCGTTCTGGAGGTCCTCAAGACCAATTTCTATTTCGAAATCCCCAAAGTTCTCTTGCTCTTGATAAAAAATTCCCTCGTATGTTACAGGGTCAATGTTGTTGTAATCCTTGTCGGAGGGCATGGGTAGCTTACCATGTGGTGATACCTTGAACACGACTTCCCAGCCTTTGAGGTACTCCTTTTGACATGGGTAGGGCAAATAATAAACTTGCTTGGCTTGGTGAGCCACAACAAAGACATCGGCTCCGCTATAGCAGGTTGAAGGCCTAACTTCCACTAACCCAATGGAAGGAGTGCTTCTCTGTCCAACTTGTGGGTCGAACCAGTGGCATTTGAACACAACGAGATTGAGTTGTATGTTTGTCCTATTGAATGTCAGCTCGTATACATTCTCTAACCTTCCGTAGTATTCTATGTCATCGGATCCTTTGGTGAAGACCCCAGTATTTATAGTTTTTGGGTTAGGCCGATTCTTACGGTGATACTACGTATGGAAGCGATACCCATTCACATCGTACTTCTCATACATTGAGATTCTACGGTTGCAACCCTGGGAAACACATCTCAGCTCATCCGTCATCTCAACGTTGGGATCACCTCCCTACAAATTCAGTTCAAATTGTTTCTTTGCATTAGTTACGTGTAATAAGAGGGACAAGTCACGGATTGCAAAAGTATTGGCTAAAAGGGACTTGTTAGAAATTACTTTTTCGTAGAACCAATCCAGGAATTTTTTCTTTCCGGGACGACTCTCTTTCAAAAGAATCTCCATCTCCGCATCAGAGGGATCCGTCGATCTCGTCCAATATTCATCCTTGTATTGGGTAAAAGGAAGAAAAAACGTATTAGACCAAAATCGAGTTACTAATAGCAAAGTAATTTGTTCACCATTTTACCTTATGAATTTGAGCACTTCTTGCATGTTCGTAACCACATAAAACATTATGCAATCTTTCTCTTCCTTTGTCAAGATGCCCTTTTTAGAGGCACCAGCCTTGCCACCGTGACATTTGAAGAGGAGGAGCTTGGGGTCATGCTTGGGCTCGTCGATATTGTACCGAGATATCGGGTTATGCATAGTGGGAACATCATCCGCATAGTACGTTGTCGTGGCGTCTGCCATCTCCCGGAGGATAGTTGCCTCAGCTATGCATGCTTCAATCTTATTTTTGTTGCCACATTTGTTTCGAATATACTTGAACTCTCTCTCAATACAAAACTGCCAACGATACTGCACCGGTCCACCCAAGAGTGCCTCGTTCGCAAGATGCACAATGAGATGTAACATCGGAGTAAAGAAACCTGGTGGAAAGATCATCTCTAACTTGCATAACAACTCCGGCACTTGATCATGCAACTTCGCAATCACCGACTCACATATCTGCTTAGCACAGACCGTGCGGAAGAAATGGCTCAACTCCGCAAGCACTCGCCAGACATGCTCGGGGAGATACCCTCGAACCATCACCGGCATCAGTCGCTCAATCCATATATGATAGTCGTGACTCTTGAGCCCGTTTACTTTTCCTGTTGTAAGATTGACTCCCTTACTCATATTCGAACAATAGCCATCTGGGAACATAACGGCGTATTTCAGCCACATCATTGCCTCCTTCTTCGGAGACTATCTAGCACATAGGTGGCATGCGGCTTGACCCAATTTTTTCTATTGCCCTCGGGAGGATGCATGTGTAGTCTTTGCCTGTCACACGTATTCTCAACATCGACTCTAGCCTTGACATTATCCTTTGTCTTGTCGGGAATGTTCAGACGGTGTTAAAAACGGACTCCCCCACATTCTTTTCGGTGTGCATCATATCGATGTTATGGGGAAGTTCGAGATCCTTGTAATACTCGAGCTGCGTTAAGCCTGGCACGTGAGTCCAGTTGTGTGTCTCACCATATCCCACATATGTTTTGCCGGGTTCTTTACTACGCTGGAGAGCACGTAGCTCACCATCAACAGTTTCACCATTGAACTTTGGTATCGTTTCTTCTTCACGCACAACTTTGCCCTTTGTGAAGTTCTTTTTGTCTCCTCTGAACCGATGCCCTCTTTTGAGGTACTTTCGATGTTTGTCAAATGCGACATATTTGCGACCCGCATTCAGCCAAATGAACTCCAATCGGTGCACGCACCTTTGGGCATGGAAACCTACCAGCTGTACAATGCCCGCAAAATAGAGCGTACCCAGGTAGGTCGTGCATGGAATATTGGAACCAAACTTTCATGACAAAGTTTGTCTTCGTTGCTCGGTCGTATGTCAAGGTCCCATGGTGCCAAGAGTGGTGCAAATCATCCACAAGCGGTTGCATGAATACACTCAAATTCTTCCCCGGGTAATCAGGCCCTGGAATGATCATCGACAGGAATATGGTCTTCCTTTGCATAAGGACTCCGGGAGGGAGATTGAGCGGAATAACAAACACGGGCCAACAGCTGTACGCGGATGCTGACATACCATATGGATTGAATCCATCGGTTGCTATCGCAATTACGACATTCCGAGCATCATTTGCCTTATCGTGGTGTTTTGCATCAAAGTTCTGCCATGCTTTACCATCGATGGGTGCCCCATGTTTAGTCGTCCCTCCGCGTCCTTGAATCTCAACCCGTTCTTATGCCACGTCATCTGTTTGGCTGACTCCTCGGACATGTAAAGCCGTTGGATTCTTTTTATGAACGGGAGATAACGAAGAATCTTCACGGCGACTTTTGTCTGCACCTTCTCACCATTAGCTCTGGTTATCTCATGATACCTAGAGGACCCACACTTGCTACAATATTTGTCATCCGCAAACTCTTTCCAAAACAAAAGACAGTTTTTGGGACAACAATCATACTTCACATAATCCATGCTGAGCGCTTTCAACATTTTCTTTGCTGCATACATGGTTTTAGGCAGACAATGGCCTTCGGGCAACATGTTACCAACTGTTACCAAAATTTTTTCAAAGCATGCACGGGTCTTTGTCGAACCAGGCCTTGTCGGCTAGTACTTGCGCGATGGCATCTAGATGAGAAATTTTTGCACCCTCGTATAGAGGCCTCTTAGCCGCAGCCATCATATCATAGAAGGCCTTTGCGGTAGGCTCGGGTTCCTCCGGTTCTGGCGGTTCCTCCGGTTCTGGCGGTCCCTCCGGTTCTGGCGGTTCCTCCTGTTCTGGCGATTCTGGCATGTAGGCATCGTGGAGATCATCTAGCAAGTATCTAATCCCATCGTCCTCATTGCCATCGATTCGCTGCCTCATCACCTCACCTCTGTCACGTTAAATGCCGAGCAAAGTCGACACACGTGACGTAATCAGGCATATACCCATTCAACCAAAGATGTTTAGTCATATCATCCTTTCCGTGACGATGACGCCTCTTGCAACGAGCGCAAGGGCAACTTGGACGAACGCCTGACTTTGAACCACGCGCTAACTCCTTCACTAATAAATTGGTCTTCCATACCCACTCTTCTGTCATTTCAGTCGAACTAGCACGGCCACTGTACATCCACCCATTATCAGCCATCCTCTGCTTGATTGGGAGACAAACAACAAATAGTACCATGAAATTAAATGCATCATATTTTTATTTATTTTACCGGGCGAAACGCATGCATCAACCTACATCTCTACTAGGTGGGCTCCTAGCAGCCGCCGGATCCGTAGTTGGCTACGTTCTCCATGCTCTACCCCGGTCCAAGTCAGAATTTCGGCAGCACCTCCCCGCTGCTCTCCCGATACACGTCTCGGCAAAAAACCGAGAGGATGTGCATCCGGAGAACAACGGGGAGGCGCCGCCGAAATCCTGACTCGGACCGGAGTAGAACATGGAAAACGTAGACAACTACGCATCCGCCGACTGTCCCGTAAATGCCGCAAGCGTTACGGTTGAAAATATACCGACCACTAATGCATATTTATCCGCGTAACGCTCGCGGACGGGAAGTGACTCCTAGGTTACGCAACTTTACTTGAAAAATGAATCTAGTGATGTAAAAAAAATGCGGAGAGGGGAGGCGAAGTTTTAGCTCACCCTCGGCGGTGGGAGAGAATCGCGGACACGACGACACGGCGGTCACGACGACACGGCGGTCACGACGACACGGCGGTCACGATGACACGGCGGTCACGACGGAGCGGTCGTGGTCACGACGGGGCAGTCACGACGGAGCGGTCACGACGGGGCAGTCATGGCGGGGCCTAGTTAAAACAACAACAAAATTAGTTTCCAACTATATTTCCAACTATATTTTGTTTTCCAACTATTTCTATTTGCTCTATTTACAACTAAATCATCTACAACAAATAGAAATAAAAAAAGGAAAAAATGGGGGGGGGGGGGAAATGCTTACAGTGAGGAGGGCGGCAGCGGGGACGGGCTCGGGAGGAGGGTGGCAGCGGGGACGGGGGCGCCGGGAGGGGCTGCCGGGGAGGAGGCTGCCGGGGACGGGGCGCCGGGGACGGGGCGCCGGGGACGGGGCGCGGGCAGGTGGCTGGCGGTGCGGCGCGTGGGGAGAGGGCGTGCGGCTGGCGGCGGCGCAGGTGGTGGCGGTGGCGCGGCGGTGGCGGCGGCGAGGGGGCTGGTGGTGGCGCGGGCGGTGGCCGGCGGCGCAGTGGCTGGCGGCGGCGCAGGGGAGAGGTCGTGCGGGGAGTGGCGCGTGGGGAGAGGGCGTGCGTATGAGCCGGACTTGGTCCGGCTCGGTCACATAAGCTGCTTTAGGCTTGCGCGACGGCCCAGCCGTCGGCACAGGTTTTTCATTTTTTTTTCTTTTAATCTTTTCTGATTTTTTTTCTCTGCAGGACTACAATCAAGTAAAATATAGAATCTGGGAACTGAAAATCTATAGGCATTTTTTTTATTTTCATTTTTTTTTCTTTTAACTGAAAATAAGGTGGTTTTGTGTTAAAAAATGACTTGCGCTAATTACCGTGCAGAAAATCTATAGGCATTATATATTGAAACGGAGGGAGTATTATTATAGGGAGACACACACATTTTGGGGCCATTCCGACCTTTCAATGCTCGATTTCTGACGAAAACCTAATTCTGTTGACCGCGCGATCTACCCCTTTGACTACATCCCACCGGGGCTCCCCTGGTGGGTATATGCCTCTATTTGATCTTGGTTACGTCATAGGTACATGTGATAACAACTATCAGCCCATATGACTTCGTTTGCTTTGCCAACTGTGCAAAACGGGGCCGCCGGGACATGCGGTATGGCCGTACCGGGCGCGCGGTTGCACCCGTCCGCCAACGCGCGAAACGGAAAACATTTAGCACATAAAATGACGCGTCATAGGCCTAAAACCATTTTTCCCTCCATTTATTGAGCGAAGGAAAGTGTCGCCCCAGTTCAAATCCGGTCAGTTTCCAGCGGATTCGGCGGGGCACCGCAGGAAGCGGGTGGGATTCCCAGATGGCTTCCGCGCGCATATGGCATGTGATAGGTGGTGCGTAGGAGGTATCCTACCGCTGCGCGGAGGTCCCGCGCGATCTTGAAATGCGCACCATGTAGCCGCTTCACAAAAAGCCCTTCCGGCACCCCGAAAATGGAAAAACCGTCGCCCGTGGTTCAGATTGGAAATCCGCGACCGGGGCCTTGCTTCCCATCCTAAGGCCCACGCACGTGCCAAATATGGCCTCGTTCCGACAAACTATGTGGTGAAACGGGCCGTTTCCTACTCATTTCCCCTAAAAGCCATAGAACTCCGGACGAGATAGCCCTGTTCGTGAAGGGTTCTCCAAGATAATTGCCGTATCCCAGTTCCGTCTTTTGCAGTGGTTGCTAGGACACATAAAATGACGCCACGCGGCTCCGCTCGATTTTTTGGCTCCGTTTGCTTTGCCAACTGCGCAAAACGGGGCCGCCGGGACATGCGGTATGGCCGTACCGGGCGCGCGGTTGCACCCGTCCGCCAACGCGCGAAACGGAAAACATTTAGCACATAAAATGACGCGTCATAGACCTAAAACCATTTTTCCCTCCATTTATTGAGCGAAGGAAAGTGTCGCCCCAGTTCAAATCCGGTCAGTTTCCAGCGGATTCGGCGGGCACCGCGAGAAGCGGGCGGGATTCCCCGCTGGCTTCCGCGCGCATATGGCATGTGATAGGTGGTGCGTAGGAGGTATCCTACCGCTGCGCGGAGGTCCCGCGCGATACTGAAATGCGCACCATGTAGCTGCTTCACAAAAAAAAGCCCTTCCGGCACCCCGAAAATGGAAAAACCGTCGCCCGTGGTTCAGATTGGAAATCCGCGACCGGGGCCTTGCTTCCCATCCAAAGGCCCACGCACGTGCCAAATATGGCCTCGTTCCGACAAACTATGTGGTGAAACGGGCCGTTTCCTACTCATTTCCCCTAAAAGCCATAGAACTCCGGACGAGATAGCCCTGTTCGTGAAGGGTTCTCCAAGATAATTGCCGTATCCCAGTTCCGTCTTTTGCAGTGGTTGCTAGGACACATAAAATGACGCCACGCGGCTCCGCTCGATTTTTTGGCTCCGTTTGCTTTGCCAACTGCGCAAAACGGGGCCGCCGGGACATGCGGTATGGCCGTACCGGGCGCGCGGTTGCACCCGTCCGCCAACGCGCGAAACGGAAAACATTTAGCACATAAAATGATGCGTCATAGACCTAAAACCATTTTTCCCTCCATTTATTGAGCGAAGGAAAGTGTCGCCCCAGTTCAAATCCGGTCAGTTTCCAGCGGATTCGGCGGGGCACCGCAGGAAGCGGGTGGGATTCCCAGATGGCTTCCGCGCGCATATGGCATGTGATAGGTGGTACGTAGGAGGTATCCTACCGCTGCGCGGAGGTCCCGCGCGATACTGAAATGCGCACCATGTAGCTGCTTCACAAAAAAAAGCCCTTCCGGCACCCCGAAAATGGAAAAACCGTCACCCGTGGTTCAGATTGGAAATCCGCGACCGGGGCCTTGCTTCCCATCATAAGGCCCACGCACGTGCCAAATATGGCCTCGTTCCGACAAACTATGTGGTGAAACGGGCCGTTTCCTACTCATCTATACCTAATAATAAAGCAAAAAGGGTTTCCGTCGTCCGTCAGAAATTGCTCCTGGTTTTCATTGAAATTACATCGTCTGCCACCGCCAAGTGAATAATATAACGTTTCGTTTGTTTGTCGCCCGCTGCGCAAGCCCAACGAACGAACAAGCATCGGTCAAACAAAAAAAAAACAAAAAAGCACCTCTTGCTTCATGCCCGTTCCCCTTTCTCGAGCTCATCCTCATCGCTAAATCCAGCACTGTCCCTGTCGATAGCAAAGCTTTGTGGCAGGAGGCAAGGCCACCGCCGCAGCTCCGTCGGAGAGGGCCTCTCCGCTCACCAAAATCGCTCAATCCCGCGCTGCGGCGTTCTTGGTGGTCACCCCAGCCCCTTTACCCCTGCCGGAGCAACGCCAAATTCGTGGAGCAGCCGCCGCTAGCGAAATTCTTGATCCCGTCCACGAGCCGCTGGCTCTATGCTCCCAAATCGCTCCTGGTGCAGGGCCGGCGACGCCTCGCTCGCGGCGAGCAGGGAGCCACATAGCTGTACCCCATCCTCTGCCCTCCGAAATCGCTCCTGGTGCAGCGCCCGCGATGCCTCGCTCTCCTTCTCCGGCGAGCAAGGCAGGCTGAGGCAGCACCCCTGGATCTCCGTAGCCGATGCGTTGGTGCTGCGCCCTCCACGGCGAGATCTCCTGGCGAAGCCCTTGTTCAGGTTCCTGGAGAAGGCTCGTCGGATGTGGCCTGGTTGACTTTTTTCTTTTGGACATGGCGTGGTTGATTTTGGAAAGGAGATGGGGAGAGATTGGGACCGGGGAAAGAACATATCACAAGGAGAACACCACGCCGAGGAGAAGCGCAGGCACTGCCTCCAGGCTTCTTCTCCTGCCGCGGCACACGATCTCCATGTCGGCGACGGGAACGAGCAGCCCAGTGGCCTGCGAGCATAGCCCGGCACGCGTCCAAGATGAGCACAGCCCGGCACGCGTCCGAGACGAGCCCGTTTATCTCCCAAGACCGTTGTCCGACGCGCGTGTGGTCCCGCCCGGCCGGCCTGCACATCGACTGCACGGACGCGCCGCGCCGGCTGCTTCCGGGCAACTCAGGCGCGGCATCCGCCTGTGCCGGCCGAATCCACGCACTCGGGCTGCTGGTTTTGGCCGCGGCCATGTTGTGTGTGCGCGCTGCTCAGTCGGGCTACTGATTTGGTCTCTGTAAGTTGCTAGCTAGCTAATGTGTTTTGCTGCTAGGATGTGCGCTGCTCATCTTGTTTGCTGGTAGCTGATGTTGTTTTCAAATTTATTGATTCTTGTCAATTTGTAATGTCCCAATTAAATTATATATATTTGGTAAATTTAAATCTTTGCTCCAAAGCTAGAAAATGGAATTAAATTTCAATTACATATTGGAAAGCATTGATTATTAATTTATTTATTGCAAGTGTATTATTTGTTATACTCCCTAACATTAAGGATGCGAGGTCTTCTCCCCATTTCCATTTTTTTATTGTACTCATATTTTCAATCGAAATTATAGCCTTTTTCACTGTTTAAGTAAATAAGTACGGTTCGAACAGTTCCCTTGGCACAAATGGAAAAGGAAATGCTTCATGCCTTAGGCGATCCAGGTGCCGAAATTGGGCACTTCAGGGATTCTAATAAGAAAGAGAGAGAAATCATGGGGAGATAGGGGACACATCTCGTTTTCCCAGTTTCATCCGGCTGGTTTCACCCAACGGCTAAACTTGGATCCGAGTCAACAAAAGACAACATTGGAGGACATGGATAAGATACTGCGCTCAACGGTGAGCAACTTGAGCAAAGGAGAGATGAGGTTGGGTGTGCTATACTGGTTTGATCAACTTTGCGAGCTAGAAATAAAAGTGAGAGAGAAAGGAAACGGGGTGGATTCGACACATGTGAAAAATGATTTATATCTATTTTTACATGTTTACTTTTAAAATGTTAGAGGGCTTAAATATAGTTAAAACAAATAATGCATCTTCGTAAAAATCTTATTTTTCAAAAAAAAACATCAATACGTAAACATATCTTGTATTTTCATATGACATCGTAGCAACGCACGGATTTTGTGCTAGTTTCCCCTAAAAGCCATAGAACTCCGGACGAGATAGCCCTGTTCGTGAAGGGTTCTCCAAGATAATTGCCGTATCCCAGTTCCGTCTTTTGCAGTGGTTTCTAGGACACATAAAATGACGCCACGCGGCTCCGCTCGATTTTTTGGCTCCGTTTGCTTTGCCAACTGCGCAAAACGGGGCCGCCGGGACATGCGGTATGGCCGTACCGGGCGCGCGGTTGCACCCGTCCGCCAACGCGCGAAACGGAAAACATTTAGCACATAAAATGACGCGTCATAGACCTAAAACCATTTTTCCCTCCTTTTATTGAGCGAAGGAAAGTGTCGCCCCAGTTCAAATCCGGTCAGTTTCCAGCGGATTCGGCGGGGCACCGCAGGAAGCGGGTGGGATTCCCAGATGGCTTCCGCGCGCATATGGCATGTGATAGGTGGTACGTAGGAGGTATCCTACCGCTGCGCGGAGGTCCCGCGCGATACTGAAATGCGCACCATGTAGCTGCTTCACAAAAAAAAGCCCTTCCGGCACCCCGAAAATGGAAAAACCGTCGCCCGTGGTTCAGATTGGAAATCCGCGACCGGGGCCTTGCTTCCCATCCTAAGGCCCACGCACGTGCCAAATATGGCCTCGTTCCGACAAACTATGTGGTGAAACGGGCCGTTTCCTACTCATTTCCCCTAAAAGCCATAGAACTCCGGACGAGATAGCCCTGTTCGTGAAGGGTTCTCCAAGATAATTGCCGTATCCCAGTTCCGTCTTTTGCAGTGGTTGCTAGGACACATAAAATGACGCCACGCGGCTCCGCTCGATTTTTTGGCTCCGTTTGCTTTGCCAACTGCGCAAAACGGGGCCGCCGGGACATCTTTGTATGGCCGCACGGGCGCGCGGTTGCACCCGTCCGCCAACGCGCGAAACGGAAAACATTTAGCACATAAAATGACGCGTCATAGACCTAAAACCATTTTTCCCTCCATTTATTGAGCGAAGGAAAGTGTCGCCCCAGTTCAAATCCGGTCAGTTTCCAGCGGATTCGGCGGGGCACCGCAGGAAGCGGGTGGGATTCTGATGTCTACGTTCCCCCTCCTTTCCTGTAGACAGTGTTGGGCCTCCAAGAGCAGAGGTTTGTAGAACAGCAGCAAGTTTTCCCTTAAGTGGATCACCCAAGGTTTATCGAACTCAGGGAGGAAGAGGTCAAAGATATCCCTCTCATGCAACCCTGCAACCACAAAGCAAGAAGTCTCTTGTGTCCCCAACACACCAAATAGGTGCACTAGTTCGGCGAAGAGATAGTGAAATACAGGTGGTATGAATATATATGAGCAGTAGCAACGGTGCCAGAAAATAGCTTGCTGGCGTGTAGTTGATGGTGGTAGTATTGCAGCAGTAGTAACGCAGTAAAACAGTAAACAAGCAGCGATAGCGATATTTAGGAACAAGGCCTAGGGATTACACTTTCACTAGTGGACACTCTCAACATTGATCACATAACAGAATAGATAAATGCATACTCTACACTCTTGTTGGATGATGAACACATTGCGTAGGATTACACGAACCCTCAATGCCGGAGTTAACAAGCTCCACAATAATGCTCATATTTTAGTAACCTTTAGTGTAAGATAGATCAAAAGACTAAACCAAGTACTAGCATAGCATGCACACTGTCACCTTCATGCATATGTAGGAGGAATAGATCACATCAATATTATCATAGCAATAGTTAACTTCGCAATCTACAAGAGATCATGATCATAGCATAAACCAAGTACTAACACGGTGCACACACTGTCACCTTTACACACGTGCAAGAGGAATAGAACTACTTTAATAACTTTGCTAGAGTAGCACATAGATAAATTGTGATACAAAACTCATATGAATCTCAATCATGTAAAGCAGCTCATGAGATTACTGTATTGAGGTACATGGGAGAGAGATGAACCACATAGCTACAGCGGAGCCCTCAGCCTCGGAGGTGGATTACTCCCTCCTCATCATGGAAGCAGCGATGGCGGTGAAGATGGCGGTGAAGACGGCGGTGGAGATGGCTCCGGGGGCAATTCCCCGTCCGGCAGGTGCCGGAACAGAGAGTTCTGTCCCCCGAATTGGAGTTTCGCGATGGCGGCGGCGCCCCTGGAGTCTTTCTGGAGTTTCGTCAATTGGTACTGCGTTTTTAGGTCGAAAGGGCTTTTATAGGCGAAGAGGCGGCGCAGGGGGGCACCTGGGGGCGCCACACCCTAGGCCGGTGCGGCCTAGGCCTGGCCCGCGCCGCCATGTGGTGTGGTGGCCCCCTGGCCCCTCTCCGACTCTTCTTCGGTGTTCTGGACGCTTCCGGGAAAAATAGGAGGTTTGGCGTTGATTTCGTCCAATTCCGAGAATATTGCCCGAACAGCCTTTCTGGAACCAAAAACAGCAGAAAACAGGAACTGGCACTGTGGCATCTTGTTAATAGGTTAGTTCCAGAAAATGCATGAAAATGATATAAAGTGTGAACAAAACATGTTGGTATTGTCATAAAACAAGCATGGAACATCGGAAATTATAGATACGTTGGAGACGTATCAGCATCCCCAAGCTTAGTTCCTACTCGTCCTCGAGTAGGTAAACGATAAAAGATAATTTCTGAGGTGACATGCTACCAGCATAATCTTAATCATACCATTGTAAAGCATATGAGATGAATGCAGCGATTCGAAACAATGTAAATGCAATGAGTAAACAAGTGAATCATATAGCAAAGACTTTTCATGAATAGTACTTTTGAGACAAGCATCAATAAGTCTTGCATAAGAGTTACTCATAAAGCAATAAATTCATAGCAGAGACATTGAAGCAACACAATGGAAGATTAAGTTTCAGCGGTTGCTTTCAACTTGTAACATGTATATCTCATGGATAGTTGTCAATGCAAAGCAATATAACAAATGCAATAAGCAAGTATATAAGAATCAATGCACAGTTCACACAAATGTTTGCTTCTTGAGGTGGAGAAAGATAGGTGAACTGACTCAACAATAAAAGTAAAAGAATGGTCCTTCAAAGAGGAAAGCATCGATTGCTATATTTGTGCTAGAGCTTTTATTTTGAAAACATGAAACAATTTTGTCAACGGTAGTAATAAAGCATATGTATCATGTAAATTATATCTTACAAGTTGCAAGCCTCATGCATAGTATACTAATAGTGCCCGCACCTTGTCCTAATTAGCTTGGACTACCGGATCATCACAATGCACATGTTTTAACCAAGTGTCACAAAGGGGTACCTCTATGCCGCCTGTACAAAGGTCTAAGGAGAAAGCTCGCATTGGATTTCTCGCTATTGATTATTCTCAACTTAGACATCCATACCGGGACAACATAGACAACAGATAATGGACTCCTCTTTTATGCATAAGCATGTAACAACAATTAATAATTTTCTCATATGAGATTGAGGATATATGTCCAAAACTGAAACTTCCACCATGGATCATGGCTTTAGTTAGCGGCCCAATGTTCTTCTCTAACAATATGCATGCTTAACCATAGGGTGGTAGATCTCTCTTACTTCAGACAAGACGGACATGCATAGCAACTCACATGAAATTCAACAATGAATAGTTGATGGCGTCCCCAGTGAACATGGTTATCGCACAACAAGCAACTTAATAAGAGATAAAGTGCATAATTACATATTCAATACCACAATAGTTTTTAAGCTATTTGTCCCATGAGCTATATATTGCAAAGGTGAATGATGGAATTTTAAAGGTAGCACTCAAGCAATTTACTTTGGAATGGCGGAAAATACCATGTAGTAGGTAGGTATGGTGGGCACAAATGGCATAGTGTTGTTTGGCTCAAGGATTTGGATGCATGAGAAGTATTCCCTCTCGATACAAGGTTTAGGCTAGCAAGGTTGTTTGAAGCAAACACAAGCATGAACTAGTACAGCAAAACTCACATAAAAGACATATTACAAGCATTATAAAACTATACATCGTCTTCCTTGTTGTTCAAACATCTTACTAGAAAATATCTAGACTCTAGAGAAACCACTCATGCAAACCCAAATTTTAACAAGCTCTATGTATTTCCTCACTAATGGGTGCAAGGTATATGATGCAAGAGCTTAAAAAAGAGCACAACAATTGCCAAGTATCACATTATTCAAGACATCACACCAATTTCTACATGTAGCATTTTCCAATTCCAACCATATAATAATTTAACAAAGCAGTTTCAACCTTCGCCATGAATATTATGAGCTAAGAACACATGTGTTCATACGAACCAGCGGAGCGTGTCTCTCTCCCACACAAGCATTTATTCAAACACAAACAAAAACAAAAGCATACAGACGCTCCAAGTAAAGCACATAAGATGTGACCGAATAAAAATATAGTTTCAAGAGAAGGAACCTGATAATTTGTCGATGAAGAAGGGGATGCCTTGGGCATCCCCAAGCTTAGATGCTTGAGTCTTCTTGAAATATGCAGGGATGAACCACCGGGGCATCCCCAAGCTTAGAGCTTTCACTCTTCTTGATCATAGTATATCATCCTCCTTTCTTGACCCTTGAAAACTTCCTCCACACCAAACTCGAAACAACTCATTAGAGGGTTAGTGCACAATAAAAATTAACATATTCAGAGGTGACACAATCATTCTTAACACTTCTGGACATTGCATAATGCTACTGGACATTAGTGGATCAAAGAAATTCATCCAACATAGCAAAAGAGGCAATGCGAAATAAAAGGCAGAATCTGTCAAAACAGAACAGTTCGTATTAACGAATTTTAAAATGGCACCAGACTTGCTCAAATGAAAATGCTCAAATTGAATGAAAGTTGCGTACATATCTGAGGATCATGCACGTAAATTGGCTTAATTTTCTGAGCTACCTACAGGGAGGTGGACCCAGATTCGTGACAGTAAAGAAATCTGGAACTGCGCAGTAATCCAAATCTAGTACTTACTTTTCTATCAACGGCTTTACTTGGCACAACAAAACACAAAACTAAGATAAGGAGAGGTTGCTACAGTAGTAAACAACTTCCAAGACACAAAATAAAAACAAAGTACTGTAGCAAAATAACACATGGGTTATCTCCCAAGAAGTTCTTTTCTTTATAGCCATTAAGATGGGCTCAGCAGTTTTAATAATCCATTCGCGGGAAATAGTATTTGAAGCAAAAGAGAGCTTCAAGAGGCAAATTCAAAACAAATTTAAGTCTAACATGCTTCCTATGAAGAGGAATCTTGTACACAAATGAATTCATGAAGAACAAAGTGACAAGCATAAGAGGATAAAACACGAGTAACTTCAAGATTCTCAACATAAAGAGGGGAAACTTAATATTATTAAGATGCATATAACCATATTTCCCTCTCTCATAATAACTTTCAGTAGCATCATTGATGAAATCCACAATATACCCATCACTTAAAACATTCTTATCATGGTTCATATGCATAGAAGTATCATTAATTTTGGCATAAGAAGAGTTATTCTCATTATTAGTAATTGGAGCAAGATTATTATCAAGAATTTGAACATGGTAAACAAGTTGCATATTAAAAGAATTGTTTTTGCTAATCCAATCATGACTATGACAAGTTTCATAAGGATAATTATAACCTATATCATAGCATTCTTTATAATAATCATCAAAGATCGGAGGCACAGTGTCATCATAAGAAATAGAATAGTTATCTTTCACAGTCGGTTTATCTATAACCATACCATCATTGTTATTAGAAGGAGATGTATCAAACACATAATGATCAGTAGCAAAAGGATTTTCAAACACCTCTTCCCCAAGCTTACAGCTTTCTATATTATTATGGGAGGAAGCATGGATAGCACTGACACTATGGCAATTATTATCATCATTTTCAGAATTAGTTTCCGTAGATTTGCAATATCAAAAGTAGTGTGTTCATTCAAATCATGATTGCTAATGTATGTAAAGGGCATAGGAAGATCATCGTATTCAGATTCATTATCACAATAATCATTAGGAGCAACATACTTACGGTTACCTAGCGTTATCTCATTCACGCGAGGATACGCCGTTACCTCTTTCTTTTTATTCTCCTTCTTCTTCTTCTTCTTTATTCCCTTCTTCTTCTTCTTCTTCTCTTCCTTCTCCTCATTTCCTTCTTTAGGAGGAAGAGGCTTGAAGGGTAGCTTGTCCGCATAACCTGATTTACTTCCAGAAACAATAGAAGAAACTTGGAAGGATTCCTCCTTTTCATTAATTAGTTCAAAACACATGGCGGTCCTATCATATTTTGGCAAAGTGTCGTCTTCTAAAATATTTTGTATGTAAGTATTTGTATGGCTATTATCAATGCAATAAGAAAAACACCCATGCAGGACATCATCAATATCAAGATCACTCATATATAACAAAGAGATTTTTCTCGACAGTTCTTCACACCCTAAAAATAAAGTAAGTTCATCATGCTGATTAGGAGTAATTTCATCATCACAATACAAATTTGCAGCACTCATTGGGTTCAAATTATCATTGGAGGAGCATTGAAAATTAAAATGACCCACTTCATGGCAAACTTCACAAATAAAAGGATAGAGGGCACAAACTTTTTTACCAAGATCATCTAGAGCCCTAAGCCACTTTCTAGTTTTTTCATTAATATGATGGATGCATTATTCATCTTTGACTTGATTAATTCCACAGGGTCTATGCATTCCACAAAAATTAACATGCTTATAAGAAATAGCATTCTTAGGAGTTTGAGCATGCTTATTGCAATAATTAACAACAATTTCATTCTTCATGCAAGCCTCTTTAAAAGGTTCATGATACTTATCAAAATTCTTCTTAGGCAATTCAAAATGAGAAGCAAAGGATTTATAAAGATTTGCAGCAACTCGAGAGTCAAGACCATAAGTAGCACTCATATTTCGAAATTTATCGGTATCCATAAAGGCTTCAATGCATTCATAATCATAATTTATACCTGACTCTTTACCTTTGTCGTTCTCCCATCCTTCAGCGTTGTCCTCAATCCGATCAAGAAGATCCCACCTAGCTTCAATCTCCTTGCTTGTGAAAGATCCCTCCGAACAGGCATCCAGATAGTCCTTGTGTTGTCCTGAAAGTCTCGCATAAAAATTGTTAACAATAACATTACGGGGGAGCTCATGAATGGGACATTTGAGCATTAGTGACTTTAGTCTCCCCCACGCTTGAGAAATACTCTCTCCATCACGAGGATAAAAGTTATAAATATAATTCCTATCAATATGCACTTCATGAGGAGGATAAAATTTAGAATAAAACCGGGGCACAGTATCATTCCATTCAAGAGAATCCCCATTATCCAGTAATTTATACCAATGCGCCGCTTTACCAGACAGCGATATAGAGAATAGTTTCTTCCTCACTTCATCCATAGCAATACCTGCACACTTGAATAAACCGCATAATTCATGCAAGAACAATAAATGATCTCCAGGGTGGACAGTTCCATCCCCTGTATAACGGTTATCCATAACGCGTTCAATAATTTGCATAGGTATTTTATACGGAATACTTTCGGCAGGTGGATTTAAAATATCAGAAGCATCATTAGAGTTATCGCATATGGGAGATAAAGCATTATCAGAGCAAAATATTTCTTCCAAAGCTGAGGAGCAAAAAAGATTATTTTTATATAAACTAGCTTCCCCAAGCTTAGACTTATCCATAGTATTAGTAGTAATAGCATTCATACTAATAACATCACTACTAGCATGTAAATAAGGTTCCATAGGTTTTTTAATTTTTGCATCAAACAATTCTAAATCAGGAAAAAGACTAAAAAGCTCACCAATTTTTTTGTTGTTTTCCATTATGCCTAACTAGTGTAAACAAGAAACAAAAAGTTGCAATTGCAGGATCTAAAGGAAATAGTTTCGAGTACTTACAATGGCGGAAAATAGCTTGATAGCCGAGATCCGGAGTGTGAGTACCTTTTACCTTTCCTCCCCGGCAACGGCGCCAGAAAAGTGCTTGATGTCTACGTTCCCCCTCCTTTCCTGTAGACAGTGTTGGGCCTCCAAGAGCAGAGGTTTGTAGAACAGCAGCAAGTTTTCCCTTAAGTGGATCACCCAAGGTTTATCGAACTCAGGGAGGAAGAGGTCAAAGATATCCCTCTCATGCAACCCTGCAACCACAAAGCAAGAAGTCTCTTGTGTCCCCAACACACCAAATAGGTGCACTAGTTCGGCGAAGAGATAGTGAAATACAGGTGGTATGAATATATATGAGCAGTAGCAACGGTGCCAGAAAATAGCTTGCTGGCGTGTAGTTGATGGTGGTAGTATTGCAGCAGTAGTAATGCAGTAAAACAGTAAACAAGCAGCGATAGCAGTATTTAGGAACAAGGCCTAGGGATTACACTTTCACTAGTGGACACTCTCAACATTGATCACATAACAGAATAGATAAATGCATACTCTACACTCTTGTTGGATGATGAACACATTGCGTAGGATTACACGAACCCTCAATGCCGGAGTTAACAAGCTCCACAATAATGCTCATATTTTAGTAACCTTTAGTGTAAGATAGATCAAAAGACTAAACCAAGTACTAGCATAGCATGCACACTGTCACCTTCATGCATATGTAGGAGGAATAGATCACATCAATATTATCATAGCAATAGTTAACTTCGCAATCTACAAGAGATCATGATCATAGCATAAACCAAGTACTAACACGGTGCACACACTGTCACCTTTACACACGTGCAAGAGGAATAGAACTACTTTAATAACTTTGCTAGAGTAGCACATAGATAAATTGTGATACAAAACTCATATGAATCTCAATCATGTAAAGCAGCTCATGAGATTACTGTATTGAGGTACATGGGAGAGAGATGAACCACATAGCTACAGTGGAGCCCTCAGCCTCGGAGGTGGATTACTCCCTCCACATCATGGAAGCAGCGATGGCGGTGAAGATGGCGGCGAAGACGGCGGTGGAGATGGCTCCGGGGGCAATTCCCCGTCCGGCAGGGTGCCGGAACAGAGAGTTCTGTCCCCCGAATTGGAGTTTCGCGATGGCGGCGGCGCCCCTGGAGTCTTTCTGGAGTTTCGTCAATTGGTACTGCGTTTTTAGGTCGAAAGGGCTTTTATAGGCGAAGAGGCGGCGCAGGGGGGCACCTGGGGGCGCCACACCCTAGGCCGGCGCGGCCTAGGCCTGGCCCGCGCCGCCATGTGGTGTGGTGGCCCCCTGGCCCCTCTCCGACTCTTCTTCGGTGTTCTGGACGCTTCCGGGAAAAATAGGAGGTTTGGCGTTGATTTCGTCCAATTCCGAGAATATTGCCCGAACAGCCTTTCTGGAACCAAAAACAGCAGAAAACAGGAACTGGCACTGTGGCATCTTGTTAATAGGTTAGTTCCGGAAAATGCATGAAAATGATATAAAGTGTGAACAAAACATGTTGGTATTGTCATAAAACAAGCATGGAACATCGGAAATTATAGATACGTTGGAGACGTATCAGATTCCCAGATGACTTCCGCGCGCATATGGCATGTGATAGGTGGTGCGTAGGAGGTATCCTACCGTTTAGGACATATGTACATGGGAAACCATAGGTTGGGCTTACTTTACCATAAAATAGGCTCCATTTTAGCCGTACCAGGAGTTTGCACATACAGATCCTGGATTTTCACCAAGTGCTGGCCCATGTCTGCGAAAATCGTCAACGCCGGGTACATGCAAGGTTAGCCAAACCCTACATCACACTTGTGCACATATGCTAGGGACATATGCAAGTTTTTAAGCGGTTCCGACGCTCCGCTGATCTGTATCTTCGGAAACCCTAGGGCGGGGACCCCGCAGATCTACCCCTATAGCTTTCTCCGTGTGACGGTGTAACAATGGATTTTTTTATTTGCTTTGGTTTGTTTAGGACATATGTACATGGGAAACCATAGGTTGGGCTTACTTTACCATAAAATAGGCTCCATTTTAGCCGTACCAGGAGTTTGCACATACAGATCCTGGATTTTCACCAAGTGCTGGCCCATGTCTGCGAAAATCGTCAACGCCGGGTACATGCAAGGTTAGCCAAACCCTACATC
Source organism: Lolium perenne (assembly GCF_019359855.2). Taxonomy (NCBI): domain Eukaryota; kingdom Viridiplantae; phylum Streptophyta; class Magnoliopsida; order Poales; family Poaceae; genus Lolium; species Lolium perenne. Next base: position 209,813,241 of record NC_067249.2, read on the forward strand.
ACACTTGTGCACATATGCTAGGGACATATGCAAGTTTTAAGCGGTTCCGACGCTCCGCTGATCTGTATCTTCGGAAACCCTAGGGCGGGGACCCCGCAGATCTACCCCTATAGCTTTCTCCGTGTGACGGTGTAACAATGGATTTTTTTATTTGCTTTGGTTTGTTTAGGACATATGTACATGGGAAACCATAGGTTGGGCTTACTTTACCATAAAATAGGCTCCATTTTAGCCGTACCAGGAGTTTGCACATACAGATCCTGGATTTTCACCAAGTGTTGGCCCATGTCTGCGAAAATCGTCAACGCCGGGTACATGCAAGGTTAGCCAAACCCTACATCACACTTGTGCACATATGCTAGGGACATATGCAAGTTTTTAAGCGGTTCCGACGCTCCGCTGATCTGTATCTTCGGAAACCCTAGGGCGGGGACCCCGCAGATCTACCCCTATAGCTTTCTCCGTGTGACGGTGTAACAATGGATTTTTTTATTTGCTTTGGTTTGTTTAGGACATATGTACATGGGAAACCATAGGTTGGGCTTACTTTACCATAAAATAGGCTCCATTTTAGCCGTACCAGGAGTTTGCACATACAGATCCTGGATTTTCACCAAGTGCTGGCCCATGTCTGCGAAAATCGTCAACGCCGGGTACATGCAAGGTTAGCCAAACCCTACATCACACTTGTGCACATATGCTAGGGACATATGCAAGTTTTTAAGCGGTTCCGACGCTCCGCTGATCTGTATCTTCGGAAACCCTAGGGCGGGGACCCCGCAGATCTACCCCTATAGCTTTCTCCGTGTGACGGTGTAACAATGGATTTTTTTATTTGCTTTGGTTTGTTTAGGACATATGTACATGGGAAACCATAGGTTGGGCTTACCAGGAGTTTCCACATACAGATCCTGGATTTTACCCCTATAGTCTATAATCTGCCTGAGTTTTGGGACCATTCCCACCCTCCGATGCTCGATTTCTGACGACACACAATAATGATACACTTAAGAACTTGAGACCCACACACGTTACAAAGCACTTAAATAACTAGACCCACACACAAACCAAAACACTTAAAGAACTAGACCACACACAAACCAAAGCACTTAAAGAACTACACCCACACACGAAGCAAAGCACTTAAAAACTACACTACTAACACACAAACCAAAACACTTAAAAAACTAAACCCACACACGAACAAAGCACTTAACACTGGGTCGACACATGACCCGTTAGACACATGGACTCGACACACACACATACTAATCAGTTCTCGAAATCTTCGTCCTCGCTAGGGGTGTCCTCTGAAGCGGTACTTGAGAGGTACGAAAACCACCGTTCATCATTTTCCCCCCATGTCGACGCCTCTCCTTTGGCGTACTCCGCGTCATATTCGGCCCTCCTCTGCCGCTTTCCCGCCCTCCTCTCTCTCCTGTACGCCTGCTTCTCCTTCCAGAATGCGCGCGTGGCCGCGACGTCTCCGGGATGGTCTCTGCGCCACTGTGCCATGAACTGCTCGTCCGCCTCGGTGGTATCAATCCGCCGCTGGCCATCTCTGAACCGCTGCGCTTCACCCTCTGAGCGAAGTAGCGGCTCAGTAGAGAGACTCTCGGCTTCCGTCAGAGACCTGACCTCCGGGAAGTTCAATTCGTGGCGCGACCGGCCAAACCTCCAAGCCGCAACGTCGTATGCGCGGGCAGCAGCCTCCTTCGTGTAGAAGGTGCCGAGCCACACACGCACACCACCGGCGGAGATTTCGGACGCGAAATGGCCCGCAGCCCGCTGGCGAACGCCGATGAAGCCCGTGTTGCTACGGCGACGAGGAGCCATCTCGACGGCAGCTGAGCTCAGAGGATTCTGTGGTGTTTTTTGGATGAGAGAGTTGATGAGGAGAGAAATGTTGTTGGTGATGTTAGTGTTGAGAAGACATGGCTATATATAGGACGACGAGGGCTGAAACGGCGGGAATAATTGGCGGGAGAGAATGGGCGCGAGAAGAATGGCGGGAGGGAAGGAGGGGGAAAAATGGCGGGAACCTGTGCCGACGGCCTGGCCGTCGGCCTACATAGGAAGTGGCGCGAAAAAATGGCGCGAATAAGGGCGGGAAGAAGGAAAATTTGGCGGGGAAGCTGTGCCGACGGCCTGGCCGTCGGCCCACATCACGCCGTTTGCCACCTGCTGACGCCGTTGTCGGTGGCTGTCTGTGGCCCCACCATATGACCATGTAGCCTACGGCACAGACAGTGTTTGTGCCGACGGCCAAAGTGTGCCGACGGCGGCCGTCGGTTCTGGTGGTTCTGTGCCGACGGCCAGGCTGTGCCGACGGCTACTTTGCTGGGCTGACGGCGAGCGAGGCTGTGCCGACGGCGGCCGTCGGCACAGATTCTGGCCGTCGGCACGTCGGCGGGTTCCCGTAGTGATTTGCATATATGCGTACTCCAACTCCTCGCTCAAACGTTTACTTAACCAAGACCATACTTCTGTATATAGTAGGAATAATTTCTTGCAAAGTCACAGCTTGATTGCATCAGATGCATTTACGTCATTTCGAGTATTCATACGCCAAACTGCGTCCAGATCTGGACTCCTACGAAACTCACGTGCATTAGTTTGAAAATAGCGTTAAGAGAAGTGATTATATATGCTAGACAGTGGATGCTCTGCGATCGGCCGGTCAGTAGAAGAATCAAAGAATATTCAATGTGTTTTAATAAGAGAGCAAATGATATATGATCGCACTTGGCAACGGAAAATGAAGATGGCCAGTTAAGGTTCCCGGGCGCCTATGATCATGTCTGGATTAGAGAATTTGCAAATTTGGAAGTTGATGTTCTGACCGAATCTCACTTTGTTCATATCTACAGGGAACTGTTGATGCATCATTGGGGATCATTTGTTCGCACCAGTCGCAAATCATGAACGATTAGCTGCATAGTCTAATTAGCGCAAGAAAAGAATTCTTCGGTTGTTATCTAACTGAAAGATGCTTCGCTTATAAACAAAACTCAAGAGGAGAGTTCAATCGGGAAATTGCAACAAGAGCAGGTGCTATTAGAGAACAATTAGCAGATTTAGATTTGCGAATTATTATTAGAGAATTTCTTGGTCGAATTGAAGGAATTAGAAGACAAGGGGTATAGTGGAAATAAATGGAAAGATAGGAAAAGATGAATAAGAAAAGTTATTTTTTTTTAATTAGACACAGGCAATTGTAAGGCATATAAATTTAATCGTTCTTGCCGGTTCTCGGCTAGTTCAGAACTAAGTTTGTGCTCACTTAATTCTTACAGCATTTAACTGCATCGGGATTCATGCATATGAGTTGTAAGTTGGATTACAACTAAGTTTATTCTCAGCTGCAAGTGGGTTACAAATAATATTTTTTCCAATTGCAAGTGGAGATGCAACTATAAAAATTCTCTAGGCCGTCAGATTTGCTTCGTGATTCGTGCTAATCATAAATTGCAACATAGGTTGCAACTAAGATTTGATGACGTCCTCTGATTAAGAGCAAGTTAACTTGACTGAGAACTAGCCACACCGAAATTAAATTAAGGACCATGCTGGTCATCCTAGGGGATAATTCCTTTGGATCCTATGCCTCCAGAAGCACCCATCCGAAATTGACACATGTTCCTTCCCCTCTCTGATTCCGCAAAATACTACTAGGAAAAGGCTTATAGCCGCACTCCTTACCACCGGCGAGTACGATTTGAAGATGCCGGCGGTAAGGTCTTCCAGGGTGGCCTCACCTTACCGCCGGCGAGGTTGAACCGAAGTCGCCGGGAGTACTTGTATTATCGCCGGCAAATCCGATTCAAAGTGGCCGGAGGTAAGTTTGGCTGTAGCCCCAAAATGGGCCTCCAGTTACCGCTGGCACCTTCAGTTGTAATTCGTCGGGGGTAATACCATTTACCGCTGGCACCTTCGAATGAAATTCACCGGGGAGAACGTAAACTAGATGGGCCACATGGGCTGGAAAATACCGGGGGCGGCAGATGGATTTCACCGGGGCTAACCCTTTTGCCTCGCACGCGCCGTCGCCTGCTCCCCAGTTCCCATCCACTCGATCCACTCCCACCCCCTCCCCCTCTGTCTCCCCGCCCTCCAAAACCTAGCCCCGCCCCGCTCCCCACGGGAGAATGACCGACGCCTCCGCCCTAGCCGCCGCCGTCCTCGCCGCCACGCCCCCGGACGCCGTCGCCCTCATCCGCTTCGTCTTCCCCTCCGATCGACTCCCCTACTGGCTCCGCGTCGCCCTGGCCGAGCCCCCCCCTCCGGCGGCCTCCCCCTCACCTCCCCTCTCCTCGCCGCCCGCCTCGGCTCGGACCTCCCTCTCCCTCTCTCTCTCTTTGCTCCACACCAGAGCCCCGGCGGTGGCCCCACGAATCACGGCATCAGCAACGGCGAGCCATCCGCAGGGAGCACGAGATGGCGGCCAAGTTCCCGGCGACGGTGGCCGCGAGATCCAGGCACGCCTCCAGCCACCTCCCTTCATCCGCGACCGCATCCTCGACCCGAAGCCTCCTGTCCGCGAGTCCCCGCCGCCGTCCTTCCTCCTTCTGCGCCTCTACGTCCTCCAATCTGGTATGTGCTTACCGCGATGCTTCTCAGAATTAGTAATTTGGGATAGAAATTGATCTTGGTTTGGGGAATTAATTCACAGGCCATGCCATTCTGGTTAATTGAATATATGTGTAGGTTCGATTGTATAATTGCTAAGGATCTTTGTTTCGTTCATGATTGCAACCTCCTAAAAACATTGGGCCTAATTGCTTCAGAAATTCTTGGATCTTGACTTTTTGGGCTGTACATCTTGGATGCTAAGTGGAATTTCATGTCAGATCTGAACGCATATGTGAGCAGCAGCACTTAATGCACTACGTTTTATAGATATATGTATGTTCATTTTCTCGGCAATATGGGCGCAAGTATTACTGCATCACAACACATAGCTGTTTGTTTCACTGTATCACACCTAAGATACGTAGGGATTCAAATGCAGTAATTTTGTCTGCACACTTAAACCATTTCCCACTTGAATTAGCTTAAAGTTTCAGTAAACACTCCAAAGTAGGCATAATCTTCGCCGTCGTCTCCTGCCCTGCCGCAAACTAGCACTAACTGAATTACACAGACTAGGTCCAAGTGTTATGCAATTTTCAACTTGCAACTGATATGCTATTTTATGTCAATGCTCCACATTTTTCTGTCAACTGGTATGCAACTGATATTGCATTAGGAATATTTCTGTGACGGAGTACTCCGTTCCTTTCCTAGTGATGGAGTACTATTCAGTAGTAATAACCTGTGATGGTTTCTTACACAATAAAATGATGTGTTTGTGTGTATTTGCAGCTGCAAAGAGGTGCTATAATTTGAGATGATGTGCAAAGAGGCTATTTCTGTGAAGGAAGCTTTCAATATCATGTACCTGTGGTGCGATGCATGCGGCTCTGATTGGTAGGAGTACTTGGATCAAAATTTTGAGTATACTGATACGTCTCAAACGTATCTATAATTTCTTATGTTCCATGCTAGTTTTATGACAATACTCACATGTTTTATATACACTTTATATCATTTTGATGCATTTTCCGGTACTAACCTATTAACAAGATGCCGAAGCGCCAGTTCCTATTTTCTGCTGTTTTTGGTTTCAGAAATCCTACACAGGAAATATTCTCGGAATTGGACGAAACAAAAGCCCGCGGTCTTATTTTCCACGGAGCCTTCCAGAACACCGAAGAGGAGACGAAGAGGGGCCACGAGGCGGCCACCCAACATGGCGGCGCGGTGGGGCCCCTGGCCGCGCCGGCCTATGAGGTGGGCCCCTCGGGCGCCCCCGACTCTGCCCATTCGTCTATTTATTCCTTCCGTCGCGAAAACCCTAGTACCGAGAGCCACGATACGAGAAAAGTTCCAGAGACGCCGCCGCCGTCAACCCTACCTCGGGGTGTTCTGAAGATCGCCTCCGACACCATGCCGGAGAGGGGAATCATCACCGGAGGGCTCTACATCACCATGCCCGCCTCCAGACTGATGCGTGAGTAGTTCATCCTTGGACTATGGGTCCATAGCAGTAGCTAGATGGTTGTCTTCTCTTCTTGTGCTATCATGTTTAGATCTTGTGAGCTGCCTATCATGATCAAGATCATCTATTTGTAATGCTACATGTTGTGTTTGTTGGGATCTGATGAATATGGAATACTATGTCAAGTTGATTATCGATCTATCATATATGTGTTGTTTATGATCTTGCATGCTCTCCGTTGCTAGTAGAGGCTCTGGACAAGTTGATACTTGTGACTCCAAGAGGGAGTATTTATGCTCGATAGTGGCTTCATGCCTCCATTGAATCTTGGACAGTGACAGAAAGTTCTAAGGTTGTGGATGTGCTGTTGCCACTAGGGATAAAACATCAATGCTTTGTCTAAGGATATTTGTATTGTTTACATTACGCACAGTACTTAATGCAATTGTCTATTGTTTGCAACTTAATACTGGAAGGGGTGCGGATGCTAACCCGAAGGTGGACTTTTTAGGCATAGATGCATGCTGGATAGCGGTCTATGTTCTTTGTCGTAATGCCCTAAGTAAATCTCATAGTAGTCATCATGATATGTATGTGCATTGTTAAGCCCTCTCTATTTGTCAATTGTCCAACTGTAATTTGTTCATCCAACATGTTATTTATCTTATTGGAGAGACACCGCTAGTGAACTGTAGACCCCGGTCCATTCTTTTACATCTGAAATACAACCTACTGCAATCATTATTCTCTGTTGTTCTTTGCAAACAAACATCATTCTCCACACCATACGTTTAATCCTTTGTTTACAGCAAGCCGCTGAAATTAACAACCTCACTGTTAAGTTGGGGCAAAGTATTTTGATTGTGTTGTGCAGGTTCCACGTTGGCGCCGGAATCCCTGGTGTTGCGCCGCACTACACTCCTTCACCAACAACCTTCACGTGGCCTTCATCTCCTACTGGTTCGATAACCTTGGTTTCTTACTGAGTGAAAACTTGCTGCTGTACGCATCACACCTTCCTCTTGGGGTTCCCAACGGACGTGTGCTTCACGCGTCATCAAGCATATTTTCTGGCGCCGTTGCCGGGGAGATCAAGATAGGCTGCAAGGGGAGTCTCTCACATCCAATCTCTTTACTTTGTTTATTGTCTTGCTTTATTTTATTTTCTGTTTTGTTTGCTTTCTTTATATCAAAAACACAAAAAAATTAGTTACTTGCATTTAATTTATTTTGTTATCATGTCTAGTCCTGTACTTGTTACTCTGTCACCTGAGGAATTGATCTTTACTTTTAAACAAGGGGACTAGGAGAGTTTTAAAGAGGCTTGGTCTAGAATTTTTGATTCTTATGGTAAAACTGAACCTAAAATGACTCTAAGCCTGCTTCTTAGCAATTTTTATTTTGGACTTGTTCTTCGCTATAGATATGCTTTGGATGCTGTAGTGGGAGGAGATTTCCTTCACTGCGATGGGGATCAAGCTTTTAATGCCATAAAAAAATTGGTTGCATCATCTAGCTCAGCTAATAAATTTGATTCATCTCTTGCTAGCATTCATGATAGATTAAACACTCTCGAGACAAATATATCTTGTTTAAAAGAAGGGTATAATCAGATTCATGAATATTATGATTATGTTCCAGTAAAATTTGAACCTTCAATGTGGGTCCCTACTATTAAGGTTTCTATTTGTGGTGAATTTTTTTATGCCCGTTGTGATATTATGTCCGTTTAAAAGTATCTATGAATGTTTGACACTTTGGGGACTTACTGAAGGTGGAGAAGGAATAACTCTTACTGATAATTATGTTATAATTCCTAAGGGGATAGCTGAAGGTGTGTTCACAACCTTTCTTGGAAGAACGGTATCCACTGATTATGTCATTATTGAATGTGTAGGGACAGGACAAATCACACTTGGAAGATCCCTGCTGAAACTCTTGGGAGCAACCATAGATGTGGGAAAAGGCACTCTAAATTTTACCTCTACACCCGGATGCGGTCATGTATTCCCTAGACCAAAGAGTAAGAATAAGAGTAAGAAGGGTAGGCGCAAAGCCCCTGGTAATGATGTTGATGATTCTTCTCTTAATGGTACTTGATTTGCACTTTCTGCACCTAGCTAAAAGGCGTTAAAGAAAAGCACTTTTTGAGAGATAACCCATGTTGTTTTTATTTTTCTACTGTTTTGTTGTGTCTTGGAAGTTGTTACTACTGTAGCAACCTCTCCTTATCATGTTCATTTCGTTGTTGTGCCAAGTAAAGTCCTTGATAGTAAAGTTGATACTAGATTTGGATTCCTGCGCAGAAATAGATTTTTAGCTGTCACGAATTTGAGTTGATATCTCTGTAGGAAACTCATAAAATCCTGAAAAAAATCATGCGTGATCCTCAGATACGTACGCAACTTTCATTCAATTGGAGCTTTTTCATCTGAGCTTGTTAAGTGCCTCGAAAAAATTCGTCTTTACGAACTGTTCTGTTTTGACAGATTCTGCCTTTTATTTCGCATTGCCTCTTTTACTGTGTTGAGTGGATTTCTTGGTTCCATTAACTTTCAGTATCCTTGGGTAATGTCCAGAAGTGTTAGGAATGATTGTGTCCTCGCTGAACATGTGAATTTTTGATTATGCACTAACCCTCTAATGAGATTGTTTTGAGTCTGGTGTGAAAGAAGTTTTCAAGGATCAAGAGAGGAGGATGATATGATATGATCAAGAAGAGTGAAAAGTCTAAGCTTGGGGATGCCCCCGTGGTTCATCCCTGCATATTTCAAGAAGACTCAAGCATCTAAGCTTGGGGATGCCCAAGGCATCCCCTTCTTCATCAACAACTTATCAGGTCACCTCTAGTGAAACTATATTTTTATTCCGTCACATCTTATGTGCTTTACTTGGAGCGTCTGTTTGTTTTTATTTTTGTTTATGTTTGAATAAAATCGGGTCCTAGCATTCATTGTGTGGGAGAAAGACACGCTTCGCTTTTTCATATTGAACATTGGTGTTCTTAGCTTTACTTTTAATGTTCATGGCGAAAGCTGAAAGTCGCTTCATTTATTGCTATTTGGTTGGAAACAGAAAATGCTTCATGTGGTAATTGGTATATTGTCTTGAATAATTTGATACTTGGCAATTGTTTTGAGCTCTCAAGTAGATCATGTTTAAGCTTTTGCATCATGTAGTTTAAACCTATTAGTGGAGAACTACTGTAGAGCTTGTTGAAATTTGGTTTGCATGATTGATCTCTCTAAAGTCTAGATATTTTCTGGTAAAAGTGTTTGAGCAACAAGGAAGACAGTGTAGAGTCTTATAATGCTTGCAATATGTTCTTATGTAAGTATTGCTGTACCGGTTCATACTTGTGTTTGCTTCAAACAACCTTGCTAGTCAAAGCCTTGTACTAAGAGGGAATGCTTCTCGTGCATCCAAAACCTTGAGCCAAAACCTATGCCATTTGTGTCGACCATAACTACCTACTATGTGGTATTTTTCTGTCATTCCAAATTAAATTGCTTGCGTGCTACCTTTAAAAAATCCATTCCTTGTCTTTGCAATACATAGCTCATGGGAAAGTAGCCTAAAAACTATTGTGGTAAAGAATATGTCGCTTATGTATCTTAGTTCTTATAAGTTGCTTGTTGAGTGGTAACCATGTTTCCGGGGACGCCATCAACCTGTCACACCTTTGTTGAATATCATGTGAGTTGCTATGCATGTTCGTCTTGTCTGAAGTAAGGGAGATTTCTCATGATTAAATGGTTTGAGTATGCATATTGTTAGAGAAGAACATTGGGCCGCCAACCAAAGCCATGTATCATGGTGGAAGTTTCAGCTTGGACATTAATCCTCAAATCTCTTATGAGAATATTATCTGTTGTTGGATGCTTAAAGCATAAAAGAGGAGTCCATTATCTGTTTTCTATGTTGTCCCGGTATGGATGTCCTCAAGTTGAGATCTATCAAAATTGAGAAATCAAATACGATCTATCTCCTTGGACCTTTGTACAGGTGGCATAGAGGTACCCCTTTGTGACACTTGGTTGAAACATATGTAATGCAATGATAATCCATGGAAGTCCGAGCTAATTAGGACAACGTGCGGGCACTATTGGTATTCGATTCATGAGGCTTGCAACTTATAGGAGGTTTTATGCATACCACATATGAATTATTACTACCGTTGACAAAATTGTTTCCATGTTTTCAAAATAAAAAGCTCTAGCACATGAGTTATCTTTGCTTCCCTCTGCGAAGGGCCTTTCTTTTACTATATGTTGAGTCAGTTTACCTACATCTTTCTATCTTAGAAGTAAACACTTGTGTCAACTGTGTGCATTGATTCTTACATACTTGCTTATTTGCACTCATCATATTACTTTGTGTTGACAATTATCCATGAGATATACATGTTACAAGTTGAAAGCAATTGCTGAAACTTAATCATCCTTTGTGTTGCTTCAAAACCTTATATTAAGAATCTATTGCTTTATGAGTTAACTCTTATGCAAGACTTGTTGATGCTTGTCTTGAAAGTACTATTAATGAAAAGTCTTTGCTATATGATTCTGTTATTTAGTCATTACCTATTTGTTAACAAACTATAGACCATTGCTTTGAATCACTTCATTCATCTCATATGCTTTACAATAGTATTGATCAAGATTATGATAGTAGCATGTCACTACAGAAATTATCCTTGTTATCGTTTACCTACTCGAGGGCGAGTAGGAACCAAGCTTGGGGATGCTTGATACGTCTCAAACGTATCTATAATTTTTTATGTTCCATGCTAGTTTTATGACAATACTCACATGTTTTATATACACTTTACATCATTTTGATGCATTTTTCCGGTACTAACCTATTAACAAGATGCCGAAGCGCCAGTTCATGTTTTCTGCTGTTTTTGGTTTCAGAAATCCTACACAGGAAATATTCTCGGAATTGGACGAAACAAAAGCCCACGGTCTTATTTTCCACGGAGCCTTCGAGAACACCGAAGAGGAGACGAAGAGGGGCCACGAGGCGGCCACCCCACATGGCGGCGCGGTGAGGCCCCTGGCCGCGCCGGCCTATGGGGTGGGCCCCTCAGGCGCCCCCGACTCTGCCCCTTCGCCTATTTATTCCTTCCGTCGCGAAAACCCTAGTACCGAGAGCCACGATACGAGAGAAGTTCCTGAGACGCTGCCGCCGTCAACCCTACCTCGGGGGGTTTTGAAGATCGCCTTCGGCACCCTGCCAGAGAGGGGAATCATCACCGGAGGGCTCTACATCACCATGCCCGCCTCCGGACTGATGCGTGAGTAGTTCATCCTTGGACTATGGGTCCATAGCAGTAGCTAGATGGTTGTCTTCTCTTCTTTTGCTATCATGTTTAGATCTTGTGAGCTGCCTATCATGATCAAGATCATCTATTTGTAATGCTACATGTTGTGTTTGTTGGGTTCCGATGAATATGGAATACTATGTCAAGTTGATTATCGATCTATCATATATATGTTGTTTATGATCTTGCATGCTCTCCGTTGCTAGTAGAGGCTCTGGCCAAGTTGATACTTGTGACTCCAAGAGGGACTAGTTATGCTCGATAGTGGCTTCATGCCTCCATTGAATGCAGGACGATGTGAAAGTTCTAAGGTTGTGGATGTGCTGTTGCCACTAGGGATAAAACATCAATGCTTTGTCTAAGGATATTTGTATTGTTTACATTACGCACAGTACTTAATGCAATTGTCTGTTGTTTGCAACTTAATACTGGAAGGGATGCGGATGCTAACCCGAAGGTGGACTTTTTAGGCATAGATGCATGCTGGATAGCGGTCTATGTTCTTTGTCGTAATGCCCTAAGTAAATCTCATAGTAGTCATCATGATATATATGTGCATTGTTATGCCCTCTCTATTTGTCAATTGCCCAACTGTAATTTGTTCACCCAACATGTTATTTATCTTATTGGACAGACACCGCTAGTGAACTGTGGACCCCGGTCCATTCTTTTACATCTGAAATACAACCTACTGCAATCATTGTTCTCTGTTGTTCTTTGCAAACAAACATCATTCTCAACACCATACGTTTAATCATTTGTTTACAGCAAGCCGGTGAGATTGACAACCTCACTGTTAAGTTGGGGCAAAGTATTTTGATTGTGTTGTGCAGGTTCCACGTTGGTGCCGGAATCCCTGGTGTTGCGCCGCACTACACTCCTTCAGCAACAACCTTCACGTGGCCTTCATCTCCTACTGGTTCGATAACCTTGATTTCTTACTGAGGGAAAACTTGCTGCCTGTACGCATCATACCTTACTCTTGGGGTTCCCAACGGACGTGTGCTTCACGCGTCATCATATACTTGGAGTAATTTGGAGCAGTAATATGTATCTTGTTTCAATATATTTATGAATATTTGGAGCAAGAGTATCAAGAGTATAGTTCCTGTGCAGTAATCTGTATCTTGTTTCAGTATTTGGAGACTGATGATGTACTAGTCCTTGCACTAGTACACAACAGATGTGCTGCTGTGCTCTTGCTTGCGGTGTTTGCACTACTGAATGAACTGTTGTTCCATTGTCACAGGGATTAAATGAACAGTAAATTTGTTTTTATTCTGAAGGTTTTGTGATTTCACGTCAATTTTTTTTAAAAAAAATCCTAAAATACATACCGCTGGCGCATAGGGCTTTTTGCCGGCGGTAACTTAATACCCCCGGCGGTTTGGAAAGCGCCGGCGGTAAATAATACCCCCGGCGAGTTGGCTGAGGTGCCGGCGGTAATCTGGGTTACCCCCGGCGGTTTGCAATGTGCCGGCGGTAAGGGCTTACCACCGGCGATGTGATCGCCGGCGAATACGAAAACGCCGGCGGTAAGCCTTTTCAATGTTCTGGCGGTAAGCCTTTTCCTAGTAGTGAAAAAAGCTATTGAATTTAAATAAAAATGAAAAATCACGCTTTTGGTTCATTGAAGCAAAAATGAGTGCGATCACAACAACAACAACAACAACAACAACAACAACAACAACAACAACAACAACAACAACAACAACAACAACAACAACAACAACAACAACAACAACAACAACAACAACAACAACAACAACAACAACAGAACCTGGTGGGCAGAAATAAACAATTGTGTAAAAAATTGGAGCTCCAAATGCCAAGTGAATATGTCCAAAACTTTGAATATAATTCCCAGTGCCTAGTCGTTTTCTCACAGTCGTAAGCGAGTGTATCTATTCAAAACGCATGCAAAATTTCGCTGATTAGTAACACGCACGGGGGAGAAGATTCAGAGGGGGAACAAGCCTGAACAACAGATGTGGAATGAGCTGAAACGAGGCAAGAACCTTTTTTTTTTTTTGCCAATGGAGGCAAGAACCATTTGAAGTAATTAATCAGTGCATGCATGTGCACGTCGGTCACGGCATTCATGCACCGATTGACGAAAACAGACCGGTGAAACGAAACTGAGACACTCCATTGCCTTGCAATTTCAAGGAAAGACTTGCAGACCATTTGGTCGTTGGCTTCATCCTCCATGTAGGTCCGTATGAAGATTGAACCTGTACCAATCGTGTCGTAACAAAAGAATGGGCTGCGCAAAGCCATTATTACGTGCAAGATGTGAAAAACTAGGTGCGCTGGTGACTCCAGGTCGCACGCGTGCAATGCAATGGCGCGCGTTTACACGGACGTCCTAACAGCCGGCCGGAGTAGACGGCCGACTCTGCCTTCGTCACCGCGGGCCGTTCAAGTCGATCCTCGCGTCAGTCGGAGGAAGAAGAAAACAATATGACAACAGAAAGACATATGGCAGCAGAAGCGATGTAATCGGATGAGATTGGATCGAATTTTGCCGTCCCATACCATATTTTTCGACGGATTAAGAGTGGATCAGATAACGAATGGTTGCAGATTCGAATATAGACGTATGAGACCAGGGATTCAGAACGGAAAGGGAACAAATTCAGGGGAAACAAAAATAATCGAATATGTGCACGCATAACCATACAATCAAAAGTAATTCATGAACATGCTTAACTCTGTAAAACTTGTACCCCATCGTTTCCCAGCTCCCACGAGACAAGGCGATAGGGTTTTTTTGCCTCCCGTCGGTGGCATCGCCGATCCACACCTCCTCTGGCCTTAGGGCCATGAAGGCGTGGTTGATCCCGGTCCTTACAGGCGGGATGGCTCCATTTCTTGATGTTTTTTTAGTTTGGTTAGAGTTTGTGTCCTACTCAGAAAGACGTGGCGTCCCGGATACGTCTAGTGTCGTGAGAGGGCTCGTACGGAGGTGTATGTCCAGTGGATCTCGCTGGTTTTGGTCGGTGTTCCTTCTGATCTACGCTTCTCTTCATCGGTGATGGTTACATCTCTCGTGCGCTGGCTCTTTGGGGCCTTAGCTCGACGAATTTCCATATGTGTACTGCAACAAGCGCTACATCAACATGGTTTTCCCGTCTCCAGTGAGGGAATGCCAAGGACAACGGAGCACCTTTGGCTCTCTCGAGGGCTTGTAGTCATCGCTCGGTCGTCGAACGACCTACTTGTATTTTTTTACTTTTAGTTTTTTCTTGTTTTACTATTGAATATTATGAATTGATCGGTCTTTATAGAAAAAATGAATTGATTGGTGGATTGTTTGGAAAAAAAAGTAATTGATGAAAGGAGTTTAATGAAACACTTATAAAATAGATAATGTAACACAATAAAATGAATAAGTATAATGTAACAAGAAAAAGTAGGCTCATATGGTACAATAGCACAAACTTGTAAGGCTACAATAGCACCAACAATCACAATCACCACTGAGAGGATATTTTGCTGCATTGAAGAATAGGTTCAAGGTTCTTGGCTTGAAACCAGTCCACACTTATGACATCCAAGTGAAGCTCTGTTATCGCCAGAATTTGACCGCATTGGAGTTGGGCCGAGATGAAGATGAGCTTGGAAGATTTATATTTAAGAGGAGTTTCTGAATCGGCCTTGGGGCTAGAATTTGGGCCAGCGTGCCCGTGTATCTGTAAATAATAGTAGTGTACATGTCGGTTAGGATTAAGAAACAGAGTCTAGCTCGTACACGGTTGGGTTTATGCCCACGTTAAACAGTCTACGGACTATAAATATGTATCTAGGGTTATTGAGAAAGGAGGACAATCACGTTCACAACAAACACAAACCAGGCGCATCGCCACCCCTTATTTCGAGGGTTTCTTCCGGGTAAGCATCATGCTGCCTAGATCGCATCTTGCGATCTAGGCAGTACACGTTTATTCGATTACCTTGTGTTACTCGTGCTGAAGCGTTGTTGATGGCGAGTAGCACTATTTACCGTAGATGTTTTGGGGCTTGCATTGATGCTTTTCTTATGCATATTTGCTTAGCAATGCCGTCCCTCGATATCTAGCTGTCCTTACACCTGAATAGGTGTAAGAGCAGCACCTTGCTTGTTCGTTACTTAGTAGATCCAATCTGTTATAGTTGCTCCTTGTTTCAAGGATTAGTTTAATATCTGCATGATTAGGCCTTATGCTGGGGTTGGATGATCCGGTAGTGCGTAAGGTGTTGTTTCACCGTTCCTATAAGGGATGTTCCGGGAATTGACTTAACGTTGGTTTTTAGGCCTCTTTTAGGGATAGTTTCCATCATCTTTCGTATCTGCTAGGCTCAACTACGCATAGGATGTTCCGATTATGCGGTGAAAACCCTAAACTGTCGTAGATTGGTTTAGCTTTGTTTTGATCAAGCAGGATCCCCATGTCATCGTAAATCCAACGTGAACCATGGGGCGATCGTCTCTTTGAGCCGATCCACAGGGCAACCTGAGAGCCGATCGGGCTTGTATTTAATGTTTACGTGTCTACCATGCAGGAGACTAGTTGAAGCAATCCAACACCTTCCTGATCAGGTATAGGTCAGGTGGCACGCCCTTGCAACCGCCAGGACGTGTGCTGGAACTTTGCGGGACGACGCGAGGCACCAGGGCCCACTTAGCAGTCTTGGGAGTCTCCCGGCTCTTCGTGTTGCTTAACCACTGCTCGCCGGTGGGTTTTGGCAGGCAACACATTCTGGCACGCCCGGTGGGACCCTTTCTACAACAACCACGTCAACATCGGCAGCCAAGATGTCGGACGAACTGATCAAGTACGAGGATCTACCTGCAGAGCATAAGAAGAAATACGATGAGCTGAAGGCCATCTTTGAAGCCGATCTCATCGGCTCTTTTGAGAAGACCCGTTCGCACGGCATCAGGTTCAAAGGATTCACGCCCGAAGGCGCGTTCGAGGGAATAGATCTGTCTCTCCCTTCGGAGGAACGTACCAGAGCCCTGCGCCAAAAAATTAACTATGCTGTGGCTCATTCTCTACATCGGCATTCTGAGAGCCTGGTGAATACGCTTGAGCGAGTTGCGCTTCGTGTGGTGCAAGAAATCATGAAACATCAGTATTCTCCGTCAGGACCTGCTTTAGGGACTCATCAGGGAGAGATACCATTCCACACCAGGCCACCACTGCCATTCGCGATGGCAGCTCCACAGCAACAAGGTTCACCGGCATACTTGTCTACAAGGTTGGAGGTGATCCTGGCGACTACCAATTCTTGTATGAGCCGCCCAAGGAGATCCCATATGGATACGTGTGCACATACGTGCCGGACTGCAACAACTGGACGCACGCGATCCAAACTTCAGCAGGAGGAATTGCCGGAGCAGGAGCTATTGTTACGACAGGAGGGATTGCTGGAGCAGCGGGGAGTTCTGGAACAGATGCTGAGAAACAAGCGTGGCTAACTAAATATGCCACTGCAACGAGTCATGAAAGCTCAACCCCTACAGCCCCTACTGTGGATCAGATCAGCGCAATCTTGAGAGATCAGTTCGGTATCCTGCCAAAGAAGAGAACAATCGGCTATTCCAAGCCGTACCCCAATGAGTATGACCTAATCCCGCTGCCACCTAAGTATCGGCTCCCTGACTTCACAAAATTCAGTGGATCAGAAGGATCTAGCTCCATCGAGCACGTGAGCCGATACTTGGCACAGCTGGGCATGGTTTCAAAGATCGTAACCGCTACGTGTGAGGTTCTTTGCCCAATCTCTCACGGGTCCAGCCTTTGGGTGGTACACCTCGCTACCCCAAATTCAGTTCGGACATGGAAGCAGCTGGAAGAGCAGTTTCACATACAATATCATTCGAAGCTACCGAAGCGGGCATTGCCGATCCGACGCAGTTCGGCAAAGGCGAGGAGAGACGGTGTTCGAATACATTCAACGTTTCAGAATCGTCAAGAACCGATGTTATTCGGTTCATTTATCCGAGAAAGAAGCGCCGAGCTGGCCGTCGCAGGCCTCGCAACGCCACTCAAGGATCTGACGTTCCAAGTGGAGTACAATTCGTTGGCGCACATGGTCCAGAGACTAACTTCGTATGAACAGCGCCACCCAGAATTGTACCAAGACAAGTTCAAGCGCACGATAGGCCTGGTCGACGCTGAGGAGGATGAAGACCTTGCGGAAGATCAGGAAGTCGCCGTGGCTGAATGGACTCGGACGGCAGTTCCCGTGTCCTGCAAATGGGTGAAACAACCAGGGCCTCCAAAAGGGTTTGACTTTGATTTAAGCAAAACTGAGCAGATTTTTGATTTGCTGCTGAAGGAGAAACAGCTGAAGTTACCCGAAGGCCACAAAATCCCTACGTCACAAGAGATGAACGGTAGGCCATACTGCAAATGGCATCACACGTTCACCCACGCCACCAACGACTGCAAAGTATTGCGCGCACAGATTCAAATGGCCATAGAATCAGGCCGATTAATCTTCGGAAAATTTGCCATGAAAGTAGACACACATCCGTTTCCTGGCGTCAACATGGTGGATCTCAGTCACTCCATAAGATGCGAGCCAGGTTTCTCTTTTGGTGTCAACATGGCAGGGCTTGTGAACCGCCAGGGCAAGGATAAAGCAGAAAGCAGTCACTCCCGTGGCAAGGATAAAAAGGAGGCCGATCCACGCGACCGGCCCCGATATGATGACAGACGATACTTGACCGAGGAAGAAGTGAGAAGCGTGCGGTACCAACGACCACTCTCCGCGCATCTCCTTAACAAATATGAGCAGCAGTATGACCGACGTCGGCGCCACGACGCAGATGATGAGAGATATCGTCGGTCCGATGCAGATGACAGGAAATACCGTCGATATGATAGAGACAACGACGGGTATGAACGTCACGCTAGAGGAAGGTCAAGAGAGCAAGAAGACATGGATAGGCATTGGAACTGTCCTTTCTTTAAACACTGCTGGGACTCAGGAATGAGCCGATTGCCTACAATCGAGAACTGCCCGGAGTGTAGACAACAGAGGAAGGGAACAAATGAAGTTTCAGTGTTCAAGCGTCTAGGGCCTCTCCCACCTCAGAACAAACGAGCTGAGTCATCTCAAGATGAAGACTTTGAGGAGTCAGATGAAGAAGAAGAAGATAGGTACCACCGGCCAAGGTGGTGCCCTGATGGACTCGGCCATTCTCAGAAGCGTAGGGTGCAACGGCTACGAAACCTGGAGGAAGCCGAGGCTCAGTACCTGTACACATTGAGGAAGGCACGGCCCGATCTGGCCGTGAAAATTCAGCAAACGTTGGAGACGGAGACGCGCCCGCCAAAGAAAGTGTGCCGTCCCAAACAGACAAAAGCCGATGCAGAGGCATCGGCTGATACAAACATGGTGTTCATACTCCCGTCCGAGTTTTGTGCTCCAAACGACGAGGAAGTATCGGTGGCTCAATTCGACTGCGGTCCACGGCCAGTGATCTTTGAGAAGCCACGAGAGAGGAGCTACAGGCATTTGAAAGCTCTATACCTAAAAGGTTATATCAATGGGCAGCCTGTCAGCAAGATGTTGGTTGACACGGGAGCGGCAGTCAACATAATGCCGTATTGCATGCTACGACGTTTGGGACGCTCCAACGACGATCTGATCAAGACCAACGTCACATTAAGCGATTTCAACGGCCAAGCATCAGAAGCAAAAGGTGTTCTGAATGTAGATCTGACCGTAGGCCGAAAAACCATCCCTACCTCGTTCTTCATCGTCGAAAGCAAAAGCACCTACGCTGTCCTGCTAGGAAGGGATTGGATTCACGCTAACTGTTGCATTCCATCCACAATGCACCAATGCATCATACAATGGGATGGAGATGAAGTGGAGGTCGTTCAGGCAGATGACTCAATCAAGATCTCACTAGCTGCCATGAATATTTGGGATGCAGACGACCAAGAGCCGCTCTCTGGAATCAGTTTGGACGGCTGTGAGCGCATCGAAACTTCAAAAAACGGAGTGAGGCTGGTCTTATCCACCGGCCTGACAGAGTAGCAAGATCCAAGGCACTAGACGTACGTGGCAAGGCCGATCCCCGCGATCAGCCCCAAAAAATGAAAAGCAAAAATCTTACCTCAAGCACGTCACATAGCCATAGTAAAGCACCAAGAAGTTGTAAACCCTCATTGAGCATTGCAATGAAAAAGGAGGCCGATTCTGGCAATCGGCCAAAATTATCCTCAACACGCATTTTCCCTGTGTTCAACATTGATCTAGCAGGTGATGGAAAGCTAGGATATGGGTTTACATCAGCTGATGAGCTGGAAGAGATTGACATTGATCCTGGGGATAAGCCACGACCAACATTTATCAGCAAAAAGTTGGATCCGCATCTGAGGGGTTTGATGATATCCTTGTTGAAAGAGTACCCAGATTGTTTTGCGTGGGATTATACGGAGATGCCTGGGTTAGACAGGAGCATCATTGAGCATCGGCTCCCTCTGAAGAAAGGATTTCGGCCGTTCCAGCAGCGGGCACGACAGATGAAGGCCGAAATCTTGGTGGAAGTCAAGAAAGAGATCCAGAAGATGTTGGACGCCGGGTTCATCAAGCCATGCGGGTACGCTTAATGGATTTCCAATGTCGTACCTGTGGAGAAAAAGGACGGCCGATGGCGCGTCGCCATAGATTTTCGGAACCTCAACAGTGCCACTCCAAAGGATGAATATCCAATGCCAGTAGCAGAGACATTGATCAATGCAGCTGCTGGTCATAAAATTTTAAGTTTAATGGATGGCAATGCCGGCTACAACCAAATTTTTATGGCTCCAGAAGATATACACAAGACTGCATTCAGAGTGCCAGGCTCGGTGGGCTTGTTTGAATATGTAGTCATGACGTTTGGACTGAAGAATGCCGGCGCAACATACCAAAGAGCCATGAATTACATCTTTCATGATTTAATCGGCAAATTGGTGGAAATTTACATCGATGACGTGGTGGTCAAGTCTGTTTTGATGGACGGACACTTGGAGGATTTGCGACATGTCTTGGACCGAACTAGGAAGTTCGGACTAAGAATGAATCCAAATAAGTGTACCTTTGGTGTGACGGCCGGTCAGTTCCTGGGTTTCTTGGTTCATGAACGCGGAATTGAGATCGGCCTGAAAAGTCAAGAGGCAGTGCGAACGATGAAGCCACCCACCACGAAGAAGGAGCTCCTATGTCTCATCGGCAAAATTAATTTCGTCAGAAGGTTTATCTCCAACTTGTCAGGACGAATCGAGCCGTTCATGGGATTGGTCAAAATCAAGTCTGATGAGGAGTTTCGCTGGGGGGCAGAGCAACAACGAGCATTTGACGATATTAAGGAGTACCTAACGAAGCCACCTGTGTTGGTTCCGCCACAGCAAGATAGACCATTCTACATTTACTTGTCAGTAGCTGACACCTCCATCGCATCAGTGGTGGTGCAGGTTTATGATGGTCTGGAAAAAGTGGTTTTCTACCTCAGCAGAAGGATATTGGATGCAGAAACGAGGTACCCTGAAATTGAGAAGTTGTGCCTCTGTCTAACTTTCACCTGCACCAAGATTCAGCACATCTTGCTGTCAGCAGAAATCATCATCATATGCAAATCGGATGTCATCAAGCACATGCTGTCGGCTCCTGTGTTGAAATGCCGACTCGACAAGTGGATGTTTGCATTATCGGAATTTGATATCCGGTATCAACCTGCGAAAGCAGTTAAGGGACAAGCGTTGGCCGATCTTATTGCTGAACGAATAAACACGGACGTGGCAGCACTATCTGTGCGTGCATGGGCCATGTTCTTCGATGGATCGGTCTGTGAGGATGGTTGCGGCATCGGCGTGCTACTCGTGTCGCCTCGGGGGGCAACATTTTCCTTCTCCATCAGGATATCTACCCCTTGCACCAACAATGTTGCTGAGTATGAAGCGATATGCAAGGGAATGGAGTTGCTATTGGACGTCAAGCGTATGGCTTGAGATCTTTGGAGACTCCAAATTGGTGATTTCTCAACTCACGGAAGAGTACAAGTGTGAGAGCGAGTCGCTCTTCCCATTATGGATGCAATGCCGTGAGCTGATGGCACAGTTCAGGTATATAAACTTCAATTGGATCCCAAGGTCGCAAAATACCGAGGCGAACGATCTCGCACAGACAGCGTCAAGATACAAGGACGTAGCAGATGGAGCCGATTTTCAGGTGCAGTTCATGGAACCAGATGATTGGAGAGCCGATATCTTCAATTACTTGAAAGATCCGACTCGGGGGGCACCTAAACGGATAAGATACAAGGCCATGAAGTACGTCCTGATTGGCGATGACATGTTCTACAGGACTTTGGAAGGGTTACTGCTCAAATGTCTGGGACCAGCCGAATCCAATCGGCTCTTACATGAGGTCCATGAGGGTGCCTGTGGAACTCACCAATCGGCTCATAAGATGAAGTGGCTGATCAGGCGATCGGGATTTTATTGGCCCACCATGCTTGAAGATTGTTTCAAGTATTACAAAGGGTGTCAAGCATGTCAGAGGTTTGGGAGCATTCAGATGGTACCCGCATCAACAATGAATCCTATCATCAAACCTTGGCCATTCCGAGGTTGGGGCATGGATATGATCGGCAAAATTCATCCTCCATCGAGTAAAAGCCATGAATGGGTTCTGGCCATTACAGATTACTTCACTAAATGGGTGGAGGCCGTCCCTATGAAGTCAGTAGCATCGAAGGATGTCATCAGTTTCGTGTTGGAACATGTCATTCATAGATTCGGGATTCCCCAGACTATCACGACCGATGGAGGTTCGGTCTTCGTTTCTAAGGAGTTTAGAAAATTCTGCAAGGATATGGGAATCAAGCTGATCCGATCGTCTCCATACTATGCTCAAGCAAATGGGCAGGCTGAAGCGTCCAACAAGAGCCTGATCAAGCTGATTAAGAGGAAACTCGACGAGCACCCTAGACGATGGCATGAGGTATTGTCAGAAGCTTTGTGGGCTTATCGCATGTCGTGTCATGGAGCAATAAAAACCTCGCCATACCAGCTGGTCTATGGGCAAGAAGCTGTGTTACCCTGGGAAATCAAGGCTGGGTCGAGATGGATTACATTTCAGAATGATTTAACTGCTGAAGAATATGCAGCCCTGATGAGCGACAGCATTGAGGACGCAACCGAACTCAGACTATGGTCACTTGAGAAAATCAAGGAGAATAAAACCAAGGTGGCTCGCGCATATAATAAGAAGGTGAAACCAAAGGAGTTCCAGGTTGGTGATCTGGTATGGGAAGCTGTATTGCCGTTGGGGACTAAGGACAAAGTGTATGGTAAATGGTCTCCAAATTGGCATGGCCCGTACAAAGTCGATCAAGTTTTAAAGGGGAATGCATACATGCTTGAGCAATTGGATGGTGTGAAGTTCCCAGTGGCTATCAATGGCCAACATCTCAAGAAGTATTTCCCAAGTATGTGGGATGATGGACAGTGAGATACGGGGGCCGATTTTTAAATCGGCCAGTAAAAAAATTTTAGCCGATGCACGGTCATCGACTTAAGAATAAAACAGCCGATGCACGGACATCGACTTGAGAACAAAACAGCCGATGTACAGCCATCGACTTTAGAGTTGCAAAATGTTGTGGTCAGATATCAAGTTACAGTCTGAATTCGAGGAGTGTTTGCTTGGATATCTGTCTGATTTAGGATTTGAGCTCGGCCTTATGGGCGTTTGAGGGTGAAAGGCCGATACGTTGCTATCGGTTCTTGGTGCGTTGACTTGTTTTGGCAGTCGGAGGATTTGAAATCGAACAAATGGAGAATCACATTGGAAGAACGATTTTCATTGATTCGAAGAGGAATTTTTACAAGAAAGAGCCGATGGCTCTCAAAAGATCATCCGATGCCTAATGCACTACTACTACTAGCCCTACACTACTTCCTAATCTAAGGACCGTCGCTGCCCTCGTCGTCGCCGTTGTGGCTGCTGTCGGCGCTGCTGCCGGCGGGCTCCTCGTCGCTGCTGATGAAGCCGCCAGCAAGGGCTTCATCCTCCTCGTCATCATCATCGTCGTCATCATCCGACCAGGCCCAGCCACGGAAGCGCTTGGCCGGTGGGTATTCCGTGGAGGAGGAGTCTTCATCCGTCTCCTCCGCCTCTTCTTGCTCCTCGTCGGAGGAGAAGTCCCCCTCCCATGAGAGGAGGTCGTCTTCGCTCGCCGCCTCCAGTTCCCCGTCGACGAGGAACTGGAAGTCATCTTCTCCGTCGGTCAAGGACTTGTCGTCCTCGGACCAAACGGAGGAATTGTGAGACTCGATGTCCCACTCCTCCGGGGCGCGGAGGTTGTACGCCGCCAGCGGGTCCCACTCCGGCGTGGGCTCACGGAAGGGAGAAGATACGTCGGAAAGACCTGATGAGTCAGAGGAGGAAGAGGAAGACATGGCTACAGAGGAAGGGGGTTTTTTGCCGATGGCTAGTACGGAGCAAGAGGGTGAAGAGGCGAACTGCTCGGCGCGGTTAAATGAAGGGATATGGGGGAGAGTTAATGTTACAGCAGTTTCCAAGGAGGTGGTGCCAAAGAACTGTCAAATCGTGCAGAGAAGTTGAGAAGGCAAGGCATCATGATGAAGGACACTGCGACGGTTCTGCCCTGCCACGACATGACCCTACGAAGGAAGAAAAAAAACGGAGTGGTTTTGGAATTATCATTGCCAAAACCAGGGGGGCATGTGTTATCACCAGGATTTAACCAAGTCTCGAGATGGGCCGTGATTAAATGGGCTTAGAGGATATGCACGGAAAATATTCCCGAACCGGCCTTGTACAAGAAGTTTGGGCAAGATTGCCCGTGTATCTGTAAATTATAGTAGGATACGTGTCGGTTAGAATTAAGAGATAGAGTCTAGCCCGTACACGGGTTAGTTTATTCCCGCACTAGAAAGTCTTCGGACTATAAATATGTATCTAGGGTTATTGAGAAAGAGGACGAACACGTTCACAACAAATCAATCTAGGCGCATCGCCACCCCTTGTTTCGAGGGTTTCTCCCGGGTAAACAACATGCTGCCTAGATCGCATCTTGCGATCTAGGCAGTATCAGTTTATTCGTTATTGGTGTTGCTCGTGCTGAAGCCTTTTTGATGGCGAGCAACACCCTTATCTTAGGTGTTTTGGGGTTGATCACAATGCTTTCACGATGCACTTGTTTAGCTACGCTACCCCTCGATATCTAGCTGCCCTTACACCTATTTTAGGTGTAGGGGCAGCATCTTGCTTGTTCTTTATTTAGTAGATCTAATCCGTTATAGTTGCTCCTTGTTCTTCAAGGATTGGTTTGATATCTGTATGGTTAGGCCTTATAAACGGGTTGAACGATCCGGTAGTGCGTAAGGTGTGGTTTATTAAGCTCTAGAGGGATTGTTCCGGGGATCAACTTCACGTTGGTTTTTAGGCCTCTTTAGGGCTGGTTTTCCATTATCTTGCGTATCTGTTAGGCTCAACTACGCATAGGATGTTCCGACTATACGGTGAAAACCCTAGACTATCGTAGATTAGTTTAGCTTGATATTGATAAAGCATGATCCCCATGTCCTTATAAATCTAAAATGAACCATGGGGCAATCGGCTCTTTGAGCCGATCCACAGAACAATTTAAGAGCCGATTGGGGCTCGTATTTAATGTTTACGTGTCTGCCATGCAGGAAACTAGTCGAAGCAATCCATCACCTTCCTGACTAGGTATAGGTCAGGTGGCACGCCCTCGTAAGCACCAGGACGCGTGTGCCAGAAGGCATTGCGGGGCGTTGCCTGAGGGACCAGGGTCAGCCGCAATCCTGGGAGCCTCCCGGCTCTACTGTGTTGCCCGTCGCTGCTCGCCGGTGGGTTTCTGACCGCAACAGAAATGTATTAAGATATAATTAGACTATTGATGACGTTGGAACTCCAAGTGCAGAGTGTTGCATCAGCGAAGCTTTTTCCCCACATGGGTGACTCCAGGGTTTATATCGAACTCTTGGGGAATTTCTTAGATTTATCTCTTTTCCTCTTCTTCTAGTAATCCTGCAAAGTAAAAAAAAAATCCTTGTTTCCTCAACTCCACCGTGTGGTTATCATGCACAAGGTTTCGTATTAGTAATTGTAGATAAAAGATGTAGTAAAAGTATAATAAAGTAAATAAACAAAGCAATCTAAGTAAAATAAATAAAGGGATATATGGTTTTGTGTTTTGTGTGTGATTAAGTAAATAAATTATTTTTTGTATTTATGGATTAAAATGGTGCTGTGATGCGTGTGGTTGGCACGTCCGTTGGGAACCCCAAGAGGAAGGTGTGATGCGCACAGCGGCAAGTTTCCCTCAGTAAGAAACCAAGGTTTAATCGGACCAGTAGGAGTCAAGAAGCACGTTGAAGGTTGATGGCGGCGAGATGTAGTGCGGCGCAACACCAGTGATTCCGGCGCCAACGTGGAACCTGCACAACACAACCAAAGTACTTTGCCCCAACGAAACAGTGAGGTTGTCAATCTCACCGGCTTGCTGTAACAAAGAGTTAACCGTATTGTGTGGAAGATGATTGTTTGCAGAAACAAGAGAACAAGTATTGCAGATTGTATTTCAAGAAAGAGAATTGGACCGGGGTCCACAGTTCACTAGAGGTGTCTCTCCCATAAGACGAACAGCATGTTGGGTGAACAAATTACAGTTGGGCAATTGACAAATAAAGAGAGCATGACCATGCACATACATATCATGATGAGTATAGTGAGATTTAATTGGGCATTACGACAAAGTACATAGATCGTCATCCAACTGCATCTATGCCTAAAAAGTCCACCTTCAGGTTATCATCCGAACCCCCTCCAGTATTAAGTTGCTAACAACAGACAATTGCATTAAGTATGGTGCGTAATGTAACTAGTGACTACATCCTTGAACATAGCACTAATGTTTTATCCCTAGTGGCAACAGCACATCCGTAACCTTAGTGGTTCTTGTCACTCCTCCAGATTCACGGAGACATGAACCCACTATCGAGCATAAATACTCCCTCTTGGAGTTACTGGCATCAACTTGGCCAGAGCATCTACTAATAACGGAGAGCATGCAAGATCATAAACAACACATAGATATAACTTTGATAATCAACATAACAAGTATTCTCTATTCATCGGATCCCAACAAACGCAACATATAGAATTACAGATAGATGATCTTGATCATGTTAGGCAGCTCACAAGATCCGACAATGATAGCACAATGGGGAGAAGACAACCATCTAGCTACTGCTATGGACCCATAGTCCAGGGGTAGACTACTCACACATCACACCGGAGGCGACCATGGCGGCGTAGAGTCCTCGGGGAGATGATTCCCCTCTCCGGCAGGGTGCCGGAGGCGATCTCCTGGATCCCCCGAGATGGGATCGGCGGCGGCGGCGTCTCTGGAAGGTTTTCCGTATCGTGGCTCTCGGTACTGGGGGTTTCGTCACGGAGACTTTTTATAGGCGGAAGGGCAGGTCAAGAGGCGGCACGGGGGCCCCACACCACAGGGCCGCGCGGCCAAGGGGGGGCCACGCCGCCCTAGGGTGTGGCCCCTCCGTGGCCCCTCTTCGTCTCTCCTTCGGACTTCTGGAAGCTTCGTGAGAAAATAGGCCCCTGGGCTTTGATTTCGTCCAATTCCGAGAATATTTCCTTACTAGGATTTCTGAAACCAAAAACAGCAGAAAACAGCAATCGGCACTTCTAAGATCTTGTTAATAGGTTAGTTCCGTAAAATGCACGAATATGACATAAAGTGTGCATAAAACATGTAGATAACATCAATAATGTGGCATGGAACATAAGAAATTATCGATACGTCGGAGACGTATCAGCATCCCCAAGCTTAGTTCTGCTCGTCCCGAGCAGGTAAAACGATAACACAGATAATTTCTGGAGTGACATGCCATCATAATCTTGATCATACTATTTGTAAAGCATATGTAGTGAATGCAGCGATCGAAACAATGTATATGACATGAGTAAACAAGTGAATCATATAGAAAAGACTTTTCATGAATAGCACTTCAAGACAAGCATCAATAAGTCTTGCATAAGAGTTAACTCATAAAGCAATAATTCAAAGTAAAGGCATTGAAGCAACACAAAAGAAGATTAAGTTTCAGCGGTTGCTTTCAACTTGTAACATGTATATCTCATGGATATTGTCAACGTAGAGTAATATAATAAGTGCAATAAGCAAATATGTAGGAATCAATGCACAGTTCACACAAGTGTTTGCTTCTTGAGGTGGAGAGAAATAGGTGAACTGACTCAACATTGAAAGTAAAAGAATGGTCCTCCATAGAGGAAAAGCATCGATTGCTATATTTGTGCTAGAGCTTTGATTTTGAAAACATGAAACAATTTTGTCAACGGTAGTAATAAAGCATATGCATCATGTAAATTATATCTTATAAGTTGCAAGCCTCATGCATAGTGTACTAATAGTGCCCGCACCTTGTCCTAATTAGCTTGGACTACCGGATCATCACAATGCATTGTTTTTACCAAGTGTCACAAAGGGGTACCTCTATGCCGCCTGTACAAAGGTCTAAGGAGAAAGCTCGCATTGGATTTCTCGCTATTGATTATTCTTCAACTTAGACATCCATACCGGGACAACATAGACAACAGATAATGGACTCCTCTTTTATGCATAAGCATATAACAACAATTAATAATTTTCTCATTTGAGATTTGAGGATTGTTGTCCAAAATCGAAACTTCCACCATGGAGCATGGCTTTAGTTAGCGGCCCAATGTTCTTCTCTAACATATGCATGCTTAACCATATGGTGGTAGATCTCTCTTACTTCAGACAAGACGGACATGCATAGCAACTCACATGAAATTCAACAATGAATAGTTGATGGCGTCCCCAGTGAACATGGTTATCGCACAACAAGCAACTTAATAAGAGATAAAGTGCATAATTACATATTCAATACCACAATAGTTTTTAAGCTATTTGTCCCATGAGCTATATATTGCAAAGGTGAATGATGGAATTTTAAAGGTAGCACTCAAGCAATTTACTTTGGAATGGCGGAAAATACCATGTAGTAGGTAGGTATGGTGGACACAAATGGCATAGTGGTTGGCTCAAGTATTTTGGATGCATGAGAAGTATTCCCTCTCGATACAAGGTTTAGGCTAGCAAGGCTTATTTGAAACAAACACAAGGATGAACCGGTGCAGCAAAACTCACATAAAAGACATATTGAAAACATTATAAGACTCTACACCGTCTTCCTTGTTGTTCAAACTCAAAACTAGAAATTATCTAGACCTTAGAGAAACCAAATATGCAAACCAAATTTTAGCATGCTCTATGTATTTCTTCATTAATGGGTGCAAAGCATATGATGCAAGAGCTTAATCATGAGCACAACAATTGCCAAGTATCACATTACCCAAGACATTAATAGCAATTACTACATGTATCATTTTCCAATTCCAACCATATAACAATTTAACGAAGGAAAAACTTCGCCATGAATACTATGAGTAGAAACCAAGGACATACTTGTCCATATGCTACAGCGGAGCGTGTCTCTCTCCCATAAAGTGAATGCTAGGATCCATTTTATTCAAACAAAACAAAAACAAAAACAAACCGACGCTCCAAGAAAAAGCACATAAGATGTGATGGAATAAAAATATAGTTTCAGTGGAGGAACCTGATAATGTTGTCGATGAAGAAGGGGATGCCTTGGGCATCCCCAAGCTTAGACGCTTGAGTCTTCTTAGAATATGCAGGGGTGAACCACCGGGTGCATCCCCAAGCTTAGAGCTTTCACTCTCCTTGATCATGTTGCATCATACTCCTCTCTTGATCCTTGAAAACTTCCTCCACACCAAACTCGAAACAACTCATTAGAGGGTTAGTGCACAATATAAATTGACATATTCAGAGGTGACACAATCATTCTTAACACTTCTGGACATTGCATAATGCTACTGGACATTAATGGATCAAAGAAATTCATCCAACATAGCGAAAGAGGCAATGCGAAATAAAAGGCAGAATCTGTCAAAACAGAACAGTTCGTATTGACGAATTTTAAAATGGCACCAGACTTGCTCAAATGAAAATGCTCAAATTGAATGAAAGTTGCGTACATATCTGAGGATCATGCACGTAAATTGGCTTAATTTTCTGAGCTACCTACAGGGAGGTGGACTCAGATTCGTGACAGCAAAGAAATCTGGAACTGTGCAGTAATCCAAATCTAGTACTTACTTTTCTATCAACGGCTTAACTTGGCACAACAAAACACAAAACTAAGATAAGGAGAGGTTGCTACAGTAGTAAACAACTTCCAAGACACAAAATAAAAACAAAGTACTGTAGGTAAAAACATGGGTTGTCTCCCATAAGCGCTTTTCTTTAACGCCTTTCAGCTAGGCGCAGAAAGTGTGTATCAAGTATTATCAAGAGACGAAGTGTCAACATCATAATTTGTTCTCATAATGGAATCAAAAGGTACCTTCATTCTCTTTCTAGGGAAGTGTTCCATACCTTTTTTGAGAGGAAATTGATATTTTATATTACCTTCCTTCATATCAATAATAGCACCAACAGTTCGAAGAAAAGGTCTTCCCAATATAATGGGACAAGATGCATTGCATTCAATATCCAAGACAACAAAATCAACGGGAACAAGGTTATTGTTAACGGTAATGCGAACATTATCAACTTTACCCAAAGGTTTCTTTGTAGAATGATCAGCAAGATTAACATCCAAATAACAATTTTTCAGCGGTGGCAAGTCAAGCATATTATAAATTTTCTTAGGCATAACAGAAATACTTGCACCAAGATCACATAAAGCATTACAATCAAAATCTTTAACCTTCATCTTAATGATGGGCTCCCAACCATCCTCTAGCTTTTTAGGAATAGAGGCTTCGCGCTCTAGTTTCTCTTCTCTAGCTTTTATAAGAGCATTTGTAATATGATGTGTAAAAGCCAAATTTATAGCACTAGCATTAGGACTTTTAGCAAGTTTTTGCAAGAACTTTATAACTTCAGAGATGTGGCAATCATCAAAATTCAAACCATTATAATCTAAAGCAATGGGATCATCATCCCCAATGTTGGAAAAAATTTCAGCAGCTTTATCAAAGGCAGTTCCAGCAGTTTTAGCAGTTTCAGGCAGTTTTTCGCGCTTTGCATTAGAAGTGGAAACCTTGCTAACACCAATTCTTTTATTAGTATGAGTAGGAGGTGCAGCAACATGTGTAGAATTAGCATTACTAGTGGTGGTAATAGTCCAAACTTTAGCTATATTCTTCTCTTTAGCTAGTTTTTCATTTTCTTCTCTATCCCACCTAGCACGCAGTTCAGCCATTAATCTTATATTCTCATTAATTCTAACTTGAATGGCATTTGCTGTAGTAGTAATTTTATTATGATGATTCTCATTAGGCAAAACTTTTGATTTCAAAAGATCAACATCAGCAGCAAGACTATCGACTTTAGAAGCAAGTATATCAATTTTCCCAAGCTTTTCTTCAACAGATTTGTTAAAAGCAGTTTGTGTACTAATAAATTCTTTAAGCATGGCTTCAAGTCCAGGGGGTGAATTCCTATTATTGTTGTAAGAATTACCATAAGAATTACTATAGCCGTTGCCATTATTATAAGGATATGGTCTATAGTTGTTACTAGAATTGTTCCGGTAAGCGTTGTTGTTGAAATTATTATTTTTAATGAAGTTTACATCAACATGTTCTTCTTGTGCAACCAATGAAGCTAACGGAACATTATTAGGATCAATATTAGTCCTATCATTCACAAGCATAGACATAATAGCATCAATCTTATCACTCAAGGAAGAGGTTTCTTCGACAGAATTTACCTTCTTACCTTGTGGAGCTCTTTCCGTGTGCCATTCAGAGTAGTTGATCATCATATTATCAAGAAGCTTTGTTGCTTCACCAAGAGTGATGGACATAAAGGTACCTCCAGCAGCTGAATCCAATAAATTCCGTGAAGAAAAATTTAGTCCTGCATAGAAGGTTTGGATGATCATCCAAGTAGTCAGTCCATGGGTTGGGCAATTTTTAACCAAAGATTTCATTCTTTCCCAAGCTTGAGCAACATGTTCAGTATCTAATTGTTTAAAATTCATTATGCTACTCCTCAAAGATATAATTTTAGCAGGGGGATAATATCTACCAATAAAAGCATCCTTGCATTTAGTCCATGAATCAATACTATTCTTAGGCAGAGATAGCAACCAATATTTAGCTCTTCCTCTTAATGAGAAAGGGAACAATTTTAGTTTAATAATATCACCATCTACATCTTTATATTTTTGCATTTCACATAATTCAACAAAATTATTAAGATGGGCAGCAGCATCATCGGAACTAACACTGGAAAATTGCTCTCGCATAACAAGATTCAAGAAAGCAGTGTTTAATTTCAAAGAATTCTGCTGTAGTAGCAGGTGGAGCAATAGGTGTGCATAAGAAATCATTATTATTTGTGGTTGTGAAGTCACACAACTTAGTGTTTTCAGCGTTGGCCATTTTAGCAACAGTAAATAAAGCAAACTAGATAAAGTAAATGCAAGTAAACTAATTTTTTTGTGTTTTAGATATAGCAAACAAGATAGCAAATAAAGTAAAACTAGCAACTAATTTTTTGTATTTTGATTTAGTGCAGCAAACAAAGTAGTAAATAAAACTAAGCAAGACAAAAACAAAGTAAAGAGATTGAGAAGTGGAGACTCCCCTTGCAGCGTGTCTTGATCTCCCCGGCAACGGCGCCAGAAATTTGCTTGATGCGTGTGGTTGGCACGTCCGTTGGGAACCCCAAGAGGAAGGTGTGATGCGCACAGCGGCAAGTTTCCTCAGCAAGAAACCAAGGTTTAATCGGACCAGTAGGAGTCAAGAAGCACGTTGAAGGTTGATGGCGGCGAGATGTAGTGCGGCGCAACACCGATGATTCCGGCGCCAACGTGGAACCTGCACAACACAACCGTAGTACTTTGCCCCAACGAAACAGTTGAGGTTGTCAATCTCACCGGCTTGCTGTAACAAAGAGTTAACCGTATTGTGTGGAAGATGATTGTTTGCAGAAAACAAGAGAACAAGTATTGCAAGAGATTGTATTTCAAGAAAGAGAATTGGACCGGGGTCCACAGTTCACTAGAGGTGTCTCTCCCATAAGACGAACAAAGCATGTTGGGTGAACAAATTACAGTTGGGCAATTGACAAATAAAGAGAGCATGACCATGCACATACATATCATGATGAGTATAGTGAGATTTAATTGGGCATTACGACAAAGTACATAGATCGTCATCCAACTGCATCTATGCCTAAAAAGTCCACCTTCAGGTTATCATCCGAACCCTCCCGGTATTAAGTTGCTAACAACAGACAATTGCATTAAGTATGGTGCGTAATGTAACTAGTGACTACATCCTTGAACATAGCACTAATGTTTTATCCCTAGTGGCAACAGCACATCCGTAACCTTAGTGGTTCTTGTCACTCCTCCAGATTCACGGAGACATGAACCCACTATCGAGCATAAATACTCCCTCTTGGAGTTACTAGCATCAACTTGGCCAGAGCATCTACTAATAACGGAGAGCATGCAAGATCATAAACAACACATAGATATAACTTTGATAATCAACATAACAAGTATTCTCTATTCATCGGATCCCAACAAACGCAACATATAGAATTACAGATAGATGATCTTGATCATGTTAGGCAGCTCACAAGATCCGACAATGATAGCACAATGGGGAGAAGACAACCATCTAGCTACTGCTATGGACCCATATTCCAGGGGTAGACTACTCACACATCACACCGGAGGCGACCATGGCGGCGTAGAGTCCTCTGGGAGATGATTCCCCTCTCCGGCAGGGTGCCGGAGGCGATCTCCTGGATCCCCCGAGATGGGATCGGCGGCGGCGGCGTCTCTGGAAGGTTTTCCGTATCGTGGCTCTCGGTACTGGGGGTTTCGTCACGGAGACTTTTTATAGGCGGAAGGGCAGGTCAAGAGGCGGCACGGGGGCCCCACACCACAGGGCCGCGCGGCCAAGGGGGGGGCCGCGCCGCCCTAGGGTGTGGCCCCTCCGTGGCCCCTCTTCGTCTCTCCTTCGGACTTCTGGAAGGTTCGTGAGAAAATAGGCCCCTGGGCTTTGATTTCGTCCAATTCCGAGAATATTTCCTTACTAGGATTTCTGAAACCAAAAACAGCAGAAAACAGCAACTGGCACTTCGGCATCTTGTTAATAGGTTAGTTCCAGAAAATGCACGAATATGACATAAAGTGTGCATAAAACATGTAGATAACATCAATAATGTGGCATGGAACATAAGAAATTATCGATACGTCGGAGACGTATCATGCTGCAAGTGGAAATTGAGGTAAATGCAATGGAAATGTATTTCTTATGATTGAAATTGGACCGGGTTCATGGGTTCACTTGTCTACTCTCCTTTTAAGTTGAAGTGTATAATAACAATTTATCAATGAGATAGGTGGAACTTCAATATGTGTTTGATAAGCATTCATATGGTCATCACGTCCTAACATATATTTTATGCAACACATCTCTCTTACACTCCACAATAAAGGAAAACTCCAAGAAATCCTGTATTAAGAACTAACAGAACATAGCAATAATACTTTGACATGATGTTTGAATATCAAATATGCTACCTTGAGCACACAAGATTAACACTTTCTTCACATGATAAACATATCACATGCATTCACTTTATCTCTAGTGATGTAGTAAAGGAAAAGGTAAAACCATAATAGATCATGAATTTATTGTCACTATTCAATCACTAAAATCATGCTACTCCATCTAATACACACATCTCCTCACACATGTTATTGCATACAACTTGGATCAGAACAAGGACTTAAGAACGTGGTAAATAATATGCATATATCAATAAATCTTACACATAATGGATTCCAATCTCATATCACAATATCATAGAATAAAGATCCATCACATAGGAATTACATACATGACCATAATCATGTTGGGAAACTCATATGGTACTAAGATCTATGAAGAACAAGAGAGAAATAGATCAAGCTACTGACACAAACCCATAGTCCAGAGGTGGAATACTCTCCCTTCGTCATGGTGTTCATGTGGAAGACGTTGGAGAAGGTGGAGATCCCTCTGCGGTGGCTCTGGTAGAGTTTCCACCTCCAATCTTCCCTGCTGCGGCCTCAGTTTTCGTGTTTCGGTGTTTCTGCGGCGCTCCCATCGAGAAAACCCTGGGGGTCTTATATATATAGGCACTAGTAGGGAAAAGCCTACCGCTCGCGGGCCAATTTGTCCTACCAGTCACGGGTGACGGCCCGTGACTGGTACCTCGCTAGTGGTATGAGCTACGAGTCGCGTGCCCTACCGGCCCGTGGCATGCGGGGCCGATCCGCCTGTCCGCGCAGAACGATTCAGACAGTCCAGGGTCTGATGGGTCGGCCTGATGGAGATGCTCTTAGGTTGCAGTATGTATGTAAGCATCACAATTAGAGCATCTCCACCACCCTCAAATAGATTGCCCCTATTGATTGCCGCTAGGAGGAGGAGGCAGACGGTCGATGGCGACGAGCCATCCTCGGCGGCGGCGCCTTGCTCTGTATCACCGTGTGGAGGAGGCCCTCCCAATCGGGAGTCATGGCGGAGATGTTGTCTTTGGATCACGGGGCCACGGGCGACATGATGCTCTAGATGAAGAAGAGACGAGGGCAGTCGAGGGCGACGAGCCCATCGTCGGCGGTGAATCCCGCCAACATCTCGAGGTGTCCTTCGTGAGGAGGAGCTCATTAGCACGCACATCTGTAACATGTTGTAAGGTCAACAACACGGAGGAGGCCCGCTGCCTCGCCCTTTTCCTATTTGTCGTGCCTGATCTCCGGCTCGCCCTTGTCCTCTCCGTTGCGCTCTTGATTTGGTAGGAGTCATGCGGTGCGTGGGGATTAGAGCGGAGAAAGAAATGAGTGAGAGGGGGGAGGAAGGGAGGTAGGTAGGGAGGAAGACGGATCGGACAAATTAGCATAATCCAACGTGGTTGTTGTAGAATTGACGTCGACGTCCCACATTGCCTCATTGTATACCCGGTTTGTGGGGGTGGGGGTGGGGGGGGGGGGGGGAGGGTTGGCAGCTATTGTATTGGGCTCGCGATGATGTAGATTGTCTATTAGTGACTGCCCGGTGGGAGCATGTTTTACCCGTGGAGATGTGCAGCTGTGAAAATCAAACGAAAAGTTACCCGGCCGGCTGCCCTTTCACATTACTACCCGGAAAACGTGGTCATACATATGAATATACACACTGCATTTACCACGTGGGTATATAGATTAGCTGCTAGTGATACTAACTATGAGTTGTTGTCCATACCACACTTACCTGAAAAATCTTATGAGTTCCGTACTACCACTAGTAAGAGTGAAACAAGAGCGCACGGCAGTGCACTGAAAAATACATATAACTACCCTCCTGTGATTATAATGCAAAGATAATCAGTCATACTTCATCCGGGAGCTCAACTTCATCCGATAAGGATGTTCGCTTGGTTTAAGAAATTTTTTGACCAAAATTATAAATTATATGTTAAAA
Source organism: Lolium perenne (assembly GCF_019359855.2). Taxonomy (NCBI): domain Eukaryota; kingdom Viridiplantae; phylum Streptophyta; class Magnoliopsida; order Poales; family Poaceae; genus Lolium; species Lolium perenne. Next base: position 209,849,273 of record NC_067249.2, read on the forward strand.
AAATTATACCATTGAAAAATTATCTTAAATATGAATCTAAATTTATTGCATATATATATCTTATATTTGATAAAACAATTGATGGAACTGTTTTTCTTAAACTATATGCACGCCTATAACTGGTCTACGATTATTTCAGTTCATACATAGACTAGAACTCATTCAGAATTAGAAAAAAAGAGACCATAAGGGGAGAGGCCATGCGGCATTTTATTAAAAAGAAACTGCGGGGCGCAACACCTGCGGAGCTAGAGCTCGAAAGCTGGCCACGGGCAGCGCACGTAGCATAGTCATTCAGAATGAGGAGAGGTGGCATCTGTTACCATACCGATACATACGATAAAACAAATGACTAATTGATCAGCGCAGGGCCTGACTGACTAGTATTGCAGATGGACTTGGCCATATGAATCGGTGGGCTTTAGGTGTTTAACAAAGACATGGACGAAGAGAGGAAGAGCTTCTACTCGATACACATGTTGTTTTGGATTCATCATATAGTATGACATTAGCATATTGTGGTTTCCTATAACTATGTTATCAGATTAGAATCTTACGTTCCAACCAAGGACACATTTCCTTGTTCCAAAAGATAAAAATAAAAATATATATCCTAAGTCTGGTATGATGGTGTCATGGTTATTTTTTTCGATAAAGGATGGTATCATGATTATGTAGGCGTAGTAGGTAAGCAACGGAGTTCGATAATGGCACTTGCGAAAATAGAGCTAAAAGTTACCCAGACGGAGCCGCCTTTTCACATTGTCTGGAAAACATGGTAGTATTCATCAAGATACTGTGAAAAAACTGCATACCTTACATACCTGAAGAATCTTACGAGAGATCAGACCGAAAAAATAAGAGTGAAAGGAGAGCACATGGCAGCACATATATTGAACGTTACCGTTGTCTGTTTCGTCATCGCTCTTCGCAAGCAAAGAGAGCTGAGCACAACAGACTAGATCGTGTAATAATTTTTCATTTTTGGAGAACGATTTATGAACATTTCAACATGGTTGATGTGTATATTAATCGCAAAGAGAATCACTTATTCTAATTTATTTATATATAGACCATGATTTGTCCCGGCAAGAGTTAGGAGAGAAGAAATTTACGTCACCACACCGATAAATAGATACGGTGATAAAACAAGGAACTAACTGATCAACACAGGGCCGGATCGACTGAAAGAGAAGATGAACTTTGCCATATGCATCCATGGACTTTAGGTGTTTAACAAAGACAAAGACATTTCTTTATTCCAAGCCATAGAAACTAATAGTTTCCTATACGAATCCCATCCTTCAAGCCACATGTTCTTCCATTCTTGAAAACGGGAACTAGATAAAAATACAAATCGGCCAAAAACCAACTAGTCACCCAAGTAACTTCAACAATGAAGAATTGCTAAGCCTCGACTATCTCAAATCAACTGAACTAACACATCTACTGGAGTTACAATTCTCAATTTGGCAATCAATTGTTATATTCGGCAGCTTGGTATACCATATATTAAGCTGAAGACATGTTGACATATAATTAAACCGTATATTCTCGAATTACCAAAATACTATTAGCGGTATTAGCGATGGCCTGAACGTGTACCTTTGTCTCGGTCACGGGTTCGTGTTATATAGGGCAGAACGATGTCAACGTTTTACAGAGATACGATCGGAGATCGTTTACAAAGATAAGACTCCATACACAGCCCGTATGAAGCCCAATACAAAGAATATAAAAAGGCCTACTGATACATATTCTAACACCCTCCCTTAATCTAAACCTTTCAAAAGGTTGAGATTACGCTTAAATTCATCTAGCTTCTTTATTGGTAGAGCCTTCGTGAAACCATCTGCCACTTGATCTTTGCTTGAAATAAAATGAATGGCTAGTCTATTTTTAGCTACTCTCTCTCGAACAAAAAGGAAATCAATTTCAATGTGCTTGGTGCGAGCATGAAACACTGGATTTGCAGACAAATAGGTAGCTCCTAGATTGTCACACCAAAGACTTGGTTTTTGTAACAACCTTACTCCAAGTTCAGCAAGAAGAGCTTCAACCCAAATTAACTCAGCTGTGGCATTGGCTAAAGCTTTATACTCAGCTTTTGTACTGGACCGAGATACTGTTTCTTGTTTTCTAGCACTCCAAGAGACCAAATTTGGTCCAACAAATACAGCAAAACCACCTGTGGATCTCCTATCATCCAAGTCACCAGCCCAGTCTGCATCTGAAAAGACACTAAGAAGTGTGGAGGATGATTTTGTAAAGGTGGTCCCAAGTTTTAATGTATCTTTCACATATCTGAGAATACGCTTAATAGCTGTCCAATGTTCTGTAGTTGGAGCATGAAGATACTGACAAACCTTGTTTACTGAGAAGGCTAGATCAGGTCGTGTCAAGGTCAGGTACTGAAGAGCTCCAACTATACTTCTATATTGAGTGCAATCTTCAGAGCCAAGAGGTGTACCAACTGTGAGAGATAGCTGTTCAGAAGAGGACAGAGGTGTAGGAGCAGGCTTACAGTCATGCATTCCAACTTTGTCAAGTAACTCTGTAGCATACTTTTCCTGTGTCAAGAGTAGAACATTGTGTATCCTTTTTTACTTCAATACCAAGAAAGAAATGTAAGTCACCCAAATCCTTGATAACAAAGTATACATTTAAATCTCGAAGGAGCGCATTAATGGCATGATCAGAAGAGCCAGTAACTATAATGTCATCAACATAAATCAACACAAATATAGTGATACTCGACTTCTTGAAAAGAAACAAGGAGGTGTCAGCCTTTGATGGAGTAAACCCAAGTTCATATAGCTTAGAGCTCAATCTAGAATACCAGGCTCGAGGTGCTTGTTGCAGACCATATAAAGCTTTGTCAAGTTTGCATTTATGATGCGGAGCATGGGGGTTTTCAAAACCTGGAGGTTGTCTCATGTATACCTCTTCTTCCAAAACACCATGAAGAAACGCGTTCTTGACATCTAGCTGCCGTAAACTCCATCCACAAGAAACAGAGAGAGACAAGACAATTCTGATAGTTGCAATTTTAACTACAGGGCTGAATGTATCCTCATAGTCAATGCCATACCTCTGCTTAAAACCTTTTGCAACCAGCCTTGCTTTATATCTGTCAATAGAGCCATCTGCCTTCTTCTTTATTCTGTACACCCATTTGCAATCAATCAAGTTCTTGTTTCTACTTGCAGGGACAAGATGCCAAGTCTTGTTATCAAGAAGTGCATTATATTCTTCCTCCATAGCCTTGCGCCAATTTGGATCATTCAACGCTTCTGTGAGCGTATGTGGTTCACCTGTAGAAGATAACAAACCATATCTGACTGTACCATCAGTATATTGTTTGGGATTGCGTATACCTTTCTGCAGTCGAGTACGAACTCCAGGTGGTGAAGGAGGGGGAGGTGAATTTGAATCAGCATTTGAATTGTCTGCATTTGAATTTTCTGAGTTTTCTCCCCCATCAGCGCCCCCAACAGAGCTGGGCGCAGAGGATCCCGAAAGAGACAGGTTGCCAGTGGAACCTGACGCACCTGGGGAGTCGGTCGCATGCAGCGAGCCAGTGCTGCCACGCGACGACGAAGGACTGGGCGCAGGCGTGTGGCCAGCACGTGCAGACACGGCAGGCGAGGCCTGATCGCTGGTGCTGCCACGCGGCGACGACGGACCGGACGCGGGCGTGTGGCCAGCACGCGCGGACACGGCAGACGAGGTCTGCTCGCGGGCGGAGGGCTCTGGCGCCTGACGAGGCGAATCTGCCTCAGTCTGCGGCTTCTCGGGATCGGCAGAGGCAGAGGAATGTTCAGAAGAATCATCTCCGTGTTCTGTGCCTGTTTCGTCATTTTGTGACTAATTTTCAGCATCATATTCAGCACTGATTTCTTCAGTGTTTTAACTGGGATTTTCTTCAGAACTTGTAGTATCCTGCATCACATTAGGAATAGACACAATAGGTACAACATGGTTATTGCAATTTTGTGCACTCTCATAGGAAGAGGAGGTGGATGATGGAAGAAGGAGGATTTCCTTCTTAAGAAGAGCACCGGCATTTGGATGAAGGGATGCAAACGGGAAGACATTCTCATCAAATACGACATCACGAGAAATATACACACGACCTGTCGATGTATCTAGATATTTGACACCTTTATGGAGAGGGCTATAATCAAGAAAGACACATCGTGTGGAACGAAAAGCAAGTTTCCGCTTGTTATAGGGACGAAGATTGGGCCAACAGGCACAACCAAACGTTCGGAGGGCATCATAATTTGGGGTGATATGCGGGAGCCGTTCAGTAGGAGTTTCAAAATCAAGCACTTTACTAGGAAGCAAATTGATGAGAAAAGTTGCAGTGATAAACGCTTCATCCCAGAACTTAAGAGGCATGGAGGCATTGGCAAGCAAAGCAAGACCAACTTGGACTATATGACGATGTTTTCTCTCGGCTGAACCATTTTGCTGGTGAGCATGAGGACAAAAGACATGGTGTGTGATGCCAACTTTTTGAAAGAAACCATTTAATTTATCATATTCACCTCCCCAATCAGTTTGCATCGTAACAATTTTCCTATCAAACGTACGCTCAACATACTGTTGATAGTTAAGGAAAGCTTGATAAATATCAGAACGCTTTTTAAGAAAATAGATCCATGTAAATTTACTGAAATCATCGATGAAGCTTACATAATATGCATGTTTTCCCACAGAAAGAGGTGCAGGCCCCCATACATCAGAGAAGACTTGCTCCAAGGGAGCAGTGGAAAATCTAGATGAGGTGGGGTATGGTAGTTGATGGCTCTTTGCTAACTGACAAGAGTCACAAATATATGGAGTACTTTCTGGAGTGTAAGCTATTTTATTTTTCCTAAGAATTTGTTGAACCACAAACGAAGATGGATGTTCTAAGCGGCGATGCCATGTAGATGATGACGACTTTATTGTGATGAAGGCGTGCTTGGCGGTCTCATGGAACAGGGGCACCAAGGGATAGAGACCACCCCAGCAGGGGCCCCTAAAGAGAGTCATTCGCGTTGCTTGGTCCTTAATTAAGAAAAAGAAAGGATGACACTCAATAAAGACATGATTATCAAGGGTAAAGCGATGAACACACAAGAGGTTCTTTGATGCACTAGGAACATGAAGGATATTATTTAGATAAAAAGAGCTATGAGGAGTGCGCAAAACTTAATTACCAATATGACTAATGTGCATACCTGAACCTTCAGCAGTGCGAACTCGATCTTGTCCATGGTACTTGTTGGCTATAAGAAGCTTGTTCAGTTCACTAGTAATGTGGTCAGTGTCACCTGTATCAGTATACCAATTTGTATCAACACCATATGACGCAAGATTTGCTCCCTTCTCACCATCATCCCTGTCTTTCTTGTCATCTGAGTAGCGCCACCAGCATGCATTGGCGGGGTGACCATGTTTCTTACAGATTTGACACTCCGTATCAACATATGGATTAGGGACAGGGTCTGAACGGTGTCCATCAGAGCGGCGACCACCACCATCATCTCTACGGCGATCATCTCGACGATCACCACGACGGTCATCACCTCGACGGTCATCACGGCGCCAGTTGTCGTCGCATCGCCAGTTGCCATTGCCCCGGCCATCATCACGGCGCCAACTTCTGGTGTCATCATCACGGTAGCTACCACCACCACGGTATGGACTATGAGCCCGAGGTGGAGGAGGTGAGCGGCCACGGGGCGGAGGAGTGCGGGCACGTGAACGTGGATCACCACGACGAGCAAGGTTGGCGGACGAGACAAACGAGCCATTTTCTTCAACTCCATTGCGCATGTCATAAGTGCTCAATTGTTCATAGAACTCATCAAGTGATGTACCAGGATTTCCATTCACAGTGGTGATGAGAGCATTGTATTCTCCCTTATCAAGGCCATGCAACAAATAACCAAGGAGCTCGTCATCATTTTCAACAGGCTTTCCAAGAGCAGACAATTCAGAGGCAAAACCCCTCATCTTAGTGTAGTATTGATCAGCGGTGAGCGACAATTTTTTTTGTATCATTGAGTTCTCCACGGAGATGCTGCGCCTTGGTACGAGACGCTGTCTTGAACATAGCATTGATAGCTGCCCAAGCTTTGGCATTATATGTCACCTCTAGAAAATGCGATAGCACATCCGGCTAGAGAGTGTTGAGGAGAAACCGAAGAACTTGTTGATCTTTGGCCATCCAATCAATGTATGCCGGGTTGGGAACCATGGCTTTGTTCTTCTCAGAGTCCTCAACTTCAATAGTTTTGGAAGGAGCTTTATCCGATCCATCCAGGAGTTGCATCACATTGGCACCACGGAAAGCAGGAAGAACCAGGGCCTTCCAGAGAAGGAAGTTGTTGCGGTTTAGTTGCTGCGCAGGTGGTGCTTCCAAGGCAGCAGCTAGGGCAGAGCTTGACATGGCCGGCGAGTTTGATGAACTCATGACGCCCAACCTGAAAACAGAAAACGATCTAGGGTTGTGGCGTAGCGAACAGCGGAAACAGCAGGCAGACTACTGCAGCGAGATTTTTTTTGTGATGCGGCGGCGGCGGTGACTGGAGAACAGCAACAGTGGCGGCGGCAGGTTCGTGGTTGTGAGGGTTTTTGTGATGCGGCGGCGGCAGCTGGGAAGCAGCTACGGCGGCGACGGCAGATTGTATCTGTGACTGTTTCTTGCAAGGTGTTTGTAGAGCACGGCGGCAGCAACGATCAGGCTGCGGCGGCGGCGCGGGTTGTTGGTTGTGGCGGCGGCGGCGGCTGAAGACAGCGGCGGCGGCAGCTAGGTCAGGAAGAAGATCGCTCTGATACCATATTAGCGGTATTAGCGATGGCCTGAACGTGTACCTTTGTCTCGGTCACGGGTTCGTGTTATATAGGGCAGAACGATGCCAGCATTTTACAGAGATACGGTTGGAGATAGTTTACAGAGATAAGACTCCATACACAACCCGTATGAATCCCAATACAAAGAATATAAAAAGGCCTACTGATACATATTCTAACAAATACTACTAATATATACTATATTAGATTGATGCACTAGCCAAGTTTTTCAAAAGTCCGAACGGAAGACACTAGATGTGGGATAAACGGGAGGCTGCAACTATTTTTAGATTAAATAGTGCGTAAGCCGGGGTTTGAAGTTGAGACCTCCTGGCTCTGATACCATATTAGATTGATGCACTAGCCAAGTTTTCCAAAAATCCGAACTGTTGGAAAGGGCTAGGCTATATAATTTAACATACTATATGTGGATACACATATAAGCACTACAACTCATTCAAGTGTCACAATAATTCCTCCTGTCATTATATATTTTTCAATTTGAAGACATAACTTTTTTCTATGTGAATGTGATTTGATCAGAGTTAGAAAAACTACTATAAGTTGTATTTCTAGAAGGTGATGCTGCCAGATGAAACATAAATCAAGGTACGCATAAAGGCTGATCCGGTCCGAGAATTAGCAGAGAGAACGAGCTGATTCGATGGATCTAGGTTCCGGACTTATTTGTTTGAACTTCTATCTATCTATCCAGGTTCCGTGACTTTGTCTATGCAGAGTGGTTCTAGTAATAGACCGTATCACCTTTTCGCGTGCAGTTTCAGCATGATTAGTTGTACAGGTCTACACCTTCCGTGCCTATCAACGTCAGTAGTTTTTTTTTTTTTTTGAGATGTCAACGTCAGTAGTTGAACTAAGCAACGGCTACCAAACAGTCGATCTATCCAGAATCGATCCACCAACCGTTTACGCTTTCCGGAAAACTGCCCGCACCTGCTTCTGCAACATATGTAGCCCAAATTTGCCCAACTTGTCGATCTACGCCGTTCTTGTACCCAATTTCGTGTTGGCGACAAAACGTCTAGAATGACGGTATCACGTTGGTTAGGCATAGTATAGTACGTAAGCAGCATAGTTAGACCATCGCACCTGCAAAAATGGAGAGAAAGTTACACTACCGGCAGACTTTTAACATTGTCCAATCTGCGTTTACCACGTGTGGCTATATATAGATTAGCTAGCAATACTAACCACCTGGTAGAAATTGCTGTCCGTACCACAATTTACCTCAAGAATCTTATGAGAGTTCAGACCGTAATTAGAAGAGTGAAATCAGAGCACACGGCAGCATGTTAGATGTTACCGTCGATCTGTTTCGTCATCCCTCTTCGCAACAAAAGAGAGTTGAACTGAACACATCCCTAAACAACGGAGAGTTGAACACAACACGCTCGGTGCGCGTAGTTTTTCGTTTTTGAAATGCACTATGGTGATATTCGACAACATCAAGAGGGATATGAAACTTTGAGTAACCATGGAAATAGAGCGTTTGAGTAACCTAACGCCGAGATAGTAGTCCAGTCTGTAGTGAACTACTTATTTTATTCCTTTGCTAGTTCTAGTTACCACGGATTAAGTTAGTTCTAGGTCAACTCTGCAACCATTACTCCCTCCGTCCCGGGGCCTAAGCGCATCCCAAGATCGTCAATTTAATCAATATAATTCCTCCTGCTCATATTATGATGCGTATAATTTTTCCGTGCAAGTTAAACTGTGCAAACTTTGATCAAGAATATAGATACTAATACAAAGATCTACTATGACAAATACATATAATATGAAGAAAAAAAATTATGACAATTCTAAAAACATTATTTTTTTGTTGTATATGTTTATATTTTTAATAATATAGATGATAAAACTTTACGAAGTTTAACTTTGACCAAATCTTATATGCAACATATTTTGGGTAGGAGGGAGTATAAGTTTTGCACTATAAACATTATACCATTAGAAAGTACAACAATTAAACTTTCTAATGATATTGTATTATATATCTTGTATTACGTTGGTTAAATTATCAACCTAGATATACGTGCATGACCTATAAACCAGGACTGAGGTAGTAGATTCATGCACATACAAATCACAAATGGATATGCAATTACACATTTTCTTTCTTAATTACACATGAAATTGAGGGATACAAAATTAAGTTACTTCATGGTCGACCACGTCCTTCTTTTTTATATTGTCAAAAATATCCTAATTAAATTTTTTATTATTCAAAACAGAGCGTGAACATTTCAACATCACTGCTGGTATAATTAATGCGAAGATAAATACTCGGACGATTTAGTTCCATTCTATACATAGACCACGACTAGTTCGGAAGAGAATTAGGAGAGGCGACGCACGTCACCAGACTGATAGGGATATGATAAAAACAAGGGACTAACTGATAAGCGCACGGCCTGACTGATTGATACAGAAGTCGGACTCGGCTATATGTATGCATCTGTGAGCTTTAGCTGTTTAACTAAGGGCATCTCCAACGGCGCGATGTCCGCCGTGACCGGAAATACGTCTGGACCCTGTTCCAGCGGGGCGACGTAAAATGATCGGGCCATCCGCGGCGACGCAAACCTAACCCAAATATGCGCTTAGAACATAACTCAAGTGGTTCGGCAAAACTTGTGCACGTGTAGTACTACATTCTAGCTCATCTTCTTTATTGTATTCTCTAACATCCTATATAGTCGGTCAATATTCATAAAATCTGACTTTAACTAAAAGGCAGTATGCTACATATTTTGGAACGGAGGGTGTAGTATGAAGACACAACAAAACTCAAAGCCTCCAAAGTTGAAATGGTACATAATACTCCTACGTCGCACGCAAACATCTCACTCTTTCTTCCGAAAATACACTATACAAACCCTAGGTGATGCAAGGCACGCAAAAAAATTCATACTGGATAGAGTTTTCATGATCAAGTGCCACAGTACGACAGAGAACCAATAGTTCTTAAAGGAAAACACCATCGCAAACTTTCTTATGTTTGAAAACATCGCTCTCACAGATGTACTTAGCTCAAGTATTCCAGAAACATTTGTGCTCGTGTACTACTACATTATAACTTTCCTCTGTTTCCTTCTTTTCACATCCAATCATCCCTATCCTTGAAAGTTGATTATGAATGAGCCTTCTAATAATAACTCGAACGGAAACCCTGGACCAGGAACATGGGACGCCTGAGCCATAGGAGACCCGTACGCCGCGTCCACGGCCCCAGCGAAAGTATTCTGGTGCCGGTCCATAGCCCATGCTCCATCCATGTTAGGTGCTCGTTCTCCTCCGCTCGCAAAACCATTGACCTCATGCGCTGGCGCCTATTAATACGCCGGATACATAGCTGCAAAACCAACAGCTGCTGCTTGAGCATTCATCCATATACCCCTCATACATCCTCTCTCTCTCTCTCTCTCTTTTGGAGCTTCTCTATGGCCGTTCTTGTAGCGAGGCAGGGCCGGGAGCTGCAGCGGTACAGCCCGCGCACCGGCGGCCGCATTGTAGTGGGGTGCATCCCGTACGTGGTCCGCGACGACGGCGAGCTGGAGGTGCTGGTGATCAGCTCGCAGAAGGGGCACGGCATGATGTTCCCCAAGGGCGGGTGGGAGGTGGACGAGTCCATGGACGACGCGGCTCGGCGCGAGGCCCTGGAGGAGGCCGGCGTCCGCGGCGAGACTGGCGGCGTGCTGGGCCTCTGGCACTACCAGAGCCGCCGCTACCAGAAGACCTACGAGGGGTACATGTTCCCGCTTCGCGTCACCGACGAGCTGCAACAGTGGCCCGAGATGGCGTCCCGTAAGCGCACCTGGGTGAGTACAGCTCCGTCATTGTTCTCCACTACTCCTTCAGTTTCCTGGTACCTTCACTAGGTATTGCAAAGTCAAACTGATAACCAAGAACATCTAGTCTAAACGTGTCTTCTCCAATTGATTTGAACAGGCAACGGTGCAGCAGGTCATGGATGGATGCCAGCACGCGTGGATGCGGGAGGCGCTCCAGCAGCTTGTCGACCGGCACGCCAAGCTGCAGTCTGCTCTGTGATTAACAAACCCAGCAAGCACGGCGCCGTCGTCGCCATCCCTCTTTCTTAATTCCTCGGTGCAGCGGCAGGTCGGCCGGCGTTTCCGGTCTCGTAAGAAGACCGGGTCGGAGCGTACAATTGGCCGCCCTCACCGGAGATCTGATTGAGGTCGATTCACGTGCGAAGCTGGCGACTCTTTCAGTCTTTCTTCAGGGTGCACAGTCGTCGCAGTCGTGGTCGCGGCAAATAATGTGGACGAAAATGTTACGGCGTATTTCTAACGAATGCTGCATAGAAGTTTTTCTTTTGCTCTGGGAAGAGCAAACATAAAGTGTAAATTAGTTGCAGAAACCTTTCTTGGTCGTACGATTGATCAATCAATATTAGACTACCGAAATTGCTCTCGATGCGATAGTTTGTGTAAGAATCCAATTAGTAGTATAAGAGCATCTCTAAGAAATTTTGACAGATTGAACTACCTGCCCAATAAAATGCAAAAAAAAAAAAAAAACCCACTTCTAAGTGCAAATGCCAAAAATACTACGGCGGCACGCTAGCCAGGCGACGCGTGGTGCTTGACGCAGTAGAAGGTGGCGGCAGGCCTTGGCCGCCGTTGCTCGTGGCGGCACGTTGGGCTGCTTGAGCTGCCGTTAACGGCGACGTCGAGCGGTGGGCCGTGCCGCCAGCCGCTGATGTTGCAGGATGCCACCACCAGCTGTGGCGGCAGGCTCTCTGCCAGCCTGCCTACGCTGATTCTCATGCCTCGATGCAACGCGACCTGCGTGGATTCTCATGGCTCGATGCGACGCAACCTCGATGCTGAGTGTTGTGTGTGTGATTCCCACTCGATTTTGGTTCTTTGTAAAAATAGTACGGATATAGCCCACCGAAAGCAGCATTTCGTGTAAAATTTCTGTTTGATACAACAAATAGACCACCGAGAGTTCATGCTAATTTTCCTGCAATTATTTGTTGGTACTATCCACACTAATTGACGGCTATATAAGGCATACTTACCCGGCTGGAATTAAGAACACCAGTGCTAAGTTTGCCTTGTCCGCTTATTTTCTCCCATTTCAAAAAAAAAAAAACTTAGTGACTATGAGTGTGCCTTGCTCGGATCAGAAATTCAGACCGACGAAGATAAAGGATGAGAGCTTGCCACTGGGGGTGAGACCGGAGCGGAGATGGTGCGGGTGCCTTGCGAAGGTGAAGCAGGGTTGAGGATTTTTCAGATAAGTTTGGTATGAAAATTTTCATGTGTGCCAACTATGATCATGATCCACCCCGATATGCAAGTTCATCGTCCACGAGGCCTCTAATATGTTACGAAATCATTATGAATAGATATGTTTTTATGTAATAATTATTCTTTTATTTATGGTCTTATTTATGCCGCATTCTCCCCCGCCGATGTACAAGTGGTACAATTGGATTGACACAAAGCAGCCGGATAGGGCGCGTCGTGATATTGAGTAAAGGCATCGCCATGCATGGACAAACTTCTTCGAGGAGGAGCATACTGAAAAAGCTCATGCAAATGATAAAGCAGAGCGAGATAGACAAATACAAAAATTAAGGGAGAAGCAAGCTCGTAATCGTGAGGTGAACCAGAAGAGGATGGAGGAAGAGGTGTGCAGGTGGCCGCAAGAAGGAAAGGCAGAGATTAAGAGAAAGGGATGCTGAGGCACAGCTAGTAGAAGAACGTGGTGACACGATCGGAAAATGGCCACGCTGGACGGGGCAGGATAAGTAGAGTGATGTGTCATAGTAGCTATGTATCTTAATTTCAGTTTTTGTTTATCGTTGTATCTTAAATTTCGTTGTCGTGATTAGCCGTATTTTAATTTCAGTTCTATTTATATTTTAATTTCAGTTCTATTTATATTATAATTTCGTGAGATGTCTTAGTAAATTAATGTTGATTTCCTCGCTAAAGTTCGCGACTATTTTTTCCCGCGAATAGTTCCCGCCTTATCCCCCCCCCCCCCCAATATTTCACGCCAGGAATTCCCGCCAAGATTTCCTACCTTTTCTCTTACTCGCTTGCTATAAAACCCCTCCCTCGGCGTTCATTTGTTCTAGGAAAGAGTAGTCGCCCGAAGATGTGCCACCTCCTGGCGATCGTAGTTTTAAGTTGTATATGGCTGGTCCTCTTCTCTCATCTGCTTGTTCAGTTATGAGTGACAAATAACGTAGGCAACGTCCAAGATCTCATCATGAATGTGACCCTCCCTCGTCGAGGTAGGTAGGCTTTTTTTCTAGGCACACATGTATGACTAGTTGAACTTCGGTGGAAATACAACAAGAGCTTCTTCGGTTTCAATCTAGGATTCACAAGAAGAAACCCAAGGATGAGAAGGGAAAAGAATTCTTTGCAAGGTATTCTCATTACTGGGCTTCGTCGAGCAAAGAGGATGAAGAAGTTTTCACGCCGAGGAGCATGGCCAGGAGCAATGCATTTTTCAAGGGAAAGAGCGCTCCATCCGCTAGCGTTGACTCCGACGACGATTTTATGCCACCGAGCAAGAAGGGCAAGGCCGCTTCATCATCGAAGGGCAAGAGGAAGGATGAAAGGTGAAGCTTATAGATTTAGACTCAGCATTAATTTGAAGGTGTGGTGTTGGCAGTGCCGATGTATCTTCATTTTGATTGTAACTTTATTTTATGTTGTATTTTTTGCATGTTGATGTATCTTACTTTGTGACATAGGCATCCCCAATGGGCCTGCCGAAGATAGTACCCGGGGTTTACTGAAGGCCCACGACTCGAAGAATAAGAAAAATCGGAAGCCCAAATTGTTATTAAGGAAAACTAGAGTTGTATTAGGAGATAATATTTGTAATCTTGCGGGATGAGTTGGAAACCCTCCCGGACTCTGTAACTTGTACAATACTAATCCCTCGGCTCCACCTCCTATATAAGGGGGAGTCGAGGGACAAAGATAGCATCGAATCATTGTCTCACAAACCCTAGTTTTCATATCGTCGAGTAATTTTCGGCTGAAACCTTCGAGATCTACTTGCCCTCTACTTCCATCTAAACCCTAGTCTACTACCCGTAGGCATTGACAAGTTAATCCCTTGTCAATTGGCGCCGTCTGTGGGAATTAGAGGCGTCAAGGATCTGATCTCGATGGCACGTTCAAGATCGTCGACTTCATCAACAGCAAGCAACGCGATGGATCGAGGTAAACAGATCGCAACTGGTCCTGTCGATTTTGTTCCTCACCCGCCCTCCCATTTGGATGCATATGCGTATCTGGAGGAGCCTATGGAGATGACGTTCGGAAGATTCCACTTTCGCTTTGAGAAAGAGGGAACGTATCGTCTCGAAATTCCGATCTCGTCGGGATTGTCGGCGGTCGATTCCGATTTTTCGAGCTCAACATCGTCAATCGAGTCAGGCGAAGAGGAGACTTCATCGCCACGCTTCATTAGCACCAGGGCAAGCGAAAAGCTCGCCAAGATCTTCAGCGACATGTCCTTCGAGTCATCCACGGACTCCTATATAAGCGATGACTCGAGCAGTGTCGACAGCTTCAACTTCATCGACAAATCCACCACAGTGGGCAAGGTCTTCACCAATCTTTATGATGGTGTCACCAAACCCAGCACAGATCTGAATACAAAATACCATCAGATTTATGCGATCGGAGATCCAAGCCGCGATTAGGAGGAAACGTCTGAGGCTTTCGACGATTTGGGAAATCCATACGTCGATCCCTCTGATTTACGACGAGGTTTAGGCAACAAATATGTCGGACCTACGCCTCGTGTTAGGGTTCAACTCCCGCAAGCAGCATGGGATAGAGCCGCAAGAGCTATGGATGGCTCAGAACCAATGGCCACAACAGCCACGCCAGAAGAGTTGCAAGCATATCAATATAGGCTCGCACGAGGTGCGAGGGAATTGGAAAAACAGACAGCTGCTTTGAACAGAAGAAGGGAGGCAGCCTCCGCGTCAAGCAGGCGAAGGGCAGAGCTGAGTCGACAATCTGGAACTTCGGGAGATAGCCACAGGGAAGCTCGGAACTGAGCAAGATCAAGGCTCCAAAACATACCTGAAGGAGAAAGAGAGCACTTGGTCCAAAACCTCGACATGTCTTTTATGTCGATAGACACGAGAGGGAATATTATCCCCAAGACACCAGAAGCCGGGTATATGGCGACACAGGCCTTCATCCTTGCATCCAGGCCACCTCCAGGAGATCCAAGGGAGGCATTGTACAACATGGCAATGGCAGGAGTCGGAGCCATGGGAACAGCGTTGCATCAACACCCCCCGAAGGAACAGCAAGGCAAAATAGTCCAAGACCTGCGGCAGCAGCAACAGTTCCCGAAGGAACAAGTGGGGCAAGAGACACGGCAGCTCAAGCAAGGGTGGACAGAGCAAGGCAAAGTAGAAGGGAACATCGGCATTCCCCAGAGCTAAACGACGAGGATATGTGTGGCTTGCCATGCTTCACAAGGAGGGTCCGAAAAACTCGAGTCCCTTCGGGGTTTAAGTTGCCTGATAACTTCAAAAAATTCGACGGCCTGCAAGATCCAGAGGATTGGCTAGTGGACTATCTCGAGACGGTGAAACTCACAGGAGGAACCAGAGCAACAGCTATGCAAAGCATCCAGGTGCATTTAAGTGGAGCCGCGCGATCTTGGATAAAGAAGCTTCCTCCAGGATCTATCGACAGTTGGGATAGTGTCGAGGACGTGTTCGTCAAGAACTTCCGGTCCACCTGCAAAAAACCCGCATCGCTGGAGGAATTGAGGGCGTGTCGACAAAAGCCAGACGAGTCAATGAGAAAATACATCCAAAGGTGGAATATCATCAAAAACTCGGCAGAGAATATATCTGACGAGAGAGTGATAGATGCGTTTGTCGCAGGAATCAGGCGAGGAGATTTTGTCGAGGATTTGGGGAGAACCAATCCAAAGACAGTATCCGCACTAATGGAGATAGCAAACAGATGGGCAAATGGAGAAGATGCTGTCCACAACAAACGGCATAGGTCACCAGAGGAGGACCGCGGCCGAAATTATCAAAATAGACGACGATTTCCTCGGCAGTACTCGGGATACGATGCTCCTGGGCAAATTTCGGCTGGTTTCCGAGCAAGCGCCGGAGGAAACAATAGAGATGATTATCAGAGGAGCAACGAGCAGCGAGGCGAAAATAGAGATGACTCTCGAAACAACAGGCAAAATACAGGGTCAAGGTTTTAGAGGCCTTTCGTGTCTCCCGAGGAGATGATGAACGGGCTGTGTCAGATGCATTTTTATCTCGACAATAACGGAAAAAGACAGTCAGGACACTTGCAAAAGGATTGCCGAAATTTCCAGGCAATGTTAAGGTGGGCAGGGCATGCCAATGCTCAGGCAGCGCCCAGAAATCCTCAAGGACCCAGGAGTGAGATTCACCTGCCACCTCCTCCCGCAATTACAGACGATAATCGACATCAGCTCAAAATTGCGGCAGCACCTGCACCACCGCCTTATGTTGATCCCAATTCCAACGGAGCGGTCTCGATGATTCAAAAAGGCAGGCCATCCAATAGAACTCAGAAAGTAATCTCGCGACAGGTGTTCATGGCAGAGAAGATGCCTCCACCAACGGTTGAGTATCTAAATTGTTCAGGGCAAGATATTGGATTCACAATAGCGGATCATCCACAGCAAGTTCCTCGACCAGGGCAATCAGCACTTATCTTACCAGCAGTAATTGCAGGATTCGAGGTATCTCGAGTGTTCATAGATGGCGGCAGCAGTTTAAACCTTATGTATGCAGATACATTAAGGAAGATGAATATATCCCTAGCAAACCTGAAACCAACCGACACGCGATTCCACGGTATTACACCGAGAAGCCAAGTTATCCGCTGGGGAAGATTAATCTCGACGTCCAGTTTGGGACCCGAGAAAAATACAGAATAGAGAAGCTGGAATTTGAAGTCGTGGATTTCCCATCACAATACCACGCTTTGTTGGGGCGCCCAGCATATGCTAGGTTTATGGCGGTACCACATTATACGTACCTGTTGTGGAGGATGCCTGGACCTAAGGGACCAATCACAGTCAAAGGAAGCTTTGCGCTAGCCGATAAGTGTGATAAAGATTTTCATCGACTGTCAGAAACCTTCGGGATGCAAGCAGAGTACATGGCGTCAAGGCTAACGACTGACTATGATGTGTTACCAGATGTAGGAAGGCCCAACAAAGAATCAACTTTTAACACCGAGAAAAATTCTAAGGAGGTGCAGATTCACCCGACAGACCCGAAAAAGACGACGTCCATTGCGACAGACATGGACCTCGCATAGGAAAGCGCGCTCGTCGAGTTCCTCCGTGTGCACTGGAAAATCTTCGCATGGTGTCCAGCTGACATGCCAGGAGTACCCAGGGAACTTGCCGAGCACCACCTAAACTTGGATCCACTAGTGAGACCAATCAAACAACCTTTGCGGCGTTTTTCGGAGCCAAACCGCAAAGCTATGCTGTCAGAAATCGATCGACTAAGAGAAGCTGGTTTTATCAAAGAGCTGCATACAGAGGCCACATGGGTGGCAAATCCAGTGTTGGTGCCGAAGAAAAACACTAAAGTCCTTCGCATGTGCGTCGATTTTACGTGTCTCAATAAACATTGTCCAAAGGATCACTTTCCCCTCCCGAGGATCGATCAAATTATCGACTCCACGGCAGGATGTGAACGTCTTTCCTTCCTGGATGCATATTCTGGTTATAACCAGATCAGATTGAAAGAAGAAGAGGAAGTCAAAACAGCGTTCATCACACCTTATGGCGTGTTTTGCTATAGAACAATGCCTTTTGGTCTGAAAAACGCGGGAGCAACATACCAGAGGATGATGCAGAAATGCTTAGCAACACAGATTGGGAAAAACGTACAAGTGTACATCGACGATGTCGTCATAACATCAAAAAAGGGGACAACGCTAATCGAGGATCTGAAGGAAACTTTCGACAACCTCAACAAGTTTTGCCTCAAATTGAACCCGACGAAGTGTTCCTTTGGTGTCCCTGCAGGAGAACTTCTTGGGTTTCTAGTTTCAGCAAGAGGGATTGAAGCAAATCCCGAAAAAATCCAAGCTATCGTAACAATGAGGAAGCCAACAAAGTTGAAGGAAATACAGCAGTTAACTGGGCGAGTCGCAGCTTTAAGCAGATTTGTCGCCAGACTGGGAGAAAAAGCGTTACCGTTCTATGCTTTAATCAAGCAAGGAGAGAAATTCCAGTGGAACGATGAGGCCGATAGAGCCTTCGGGGATTTGAAGCGCACAATTTCGACACCACCAATCTTGGTGGCGCCGAAATAAAAGGAACCTCTCCTGTTATACATTGCAGCCACACCTCAGGTGGTTAGCACGGCGCTAGTCGTCGAAAGAGAAGAAGAAGGGAAACTCCATGGAGTGCAAAGGCCGGTATATTTTATCAGTGAAGTTTTATCGCCTTCTAAACAGCGGTACCCGCAGTACCAGAAATTAGCATATGGAGTGATCACAACAGGAAGAAAATTGAGCCACTATTTTTCGGCACACCCGATAATAGTGGTCAATGAAGCACCTCTATCAAATATACTGAACAATCCAGAAGCTACAGGGCGTTTCTCCCTTTGGGGAATAGAACTTTCCCCTCGGGACATCACGTATGAAAAAAGAAAGGCAATCAAGTCACAAATTCTGCCAGATTTCATCGCAGAGTGGATGGAGCTGCAAAACACAGGACCCCCAGATTTGTCGAGAACTTGAACCATGAACTTCGATGGATCCAAGAGAGTAGAAGGAGCGGGTGCAGGAGTGATACTCATATCACCAGAAGGCGACAAATTGAAGTACGTCCTACGGATGACGTTCCCAAACGCATCTAATAATGAAGCAGAATATGAAGCTCTTATACACGGGATGAAGATGGCGAAAGCTTGCGGCGCAACTTGATTAAAAATCTTCGGCGACTCACAATTGGTAGCTCAGCAGGTTATGAACCAATGTGATGCAGTCAATGATAGCATGGTGGCATACAAGGAAGTATACAACGAGCTTGAGAAGCTATTTGATGGATGCGAAGTAAATCACATCAGTAGGCTGAGCAACAATGAAGCCGATGTTCTCGCAAACATCGGGTCACAGTGCCTTCCAATCCCGTCAGGTGTGTTTTGGGAAGAAATGGCTGAGAGATCTACAAAGCCAAAGAAGGCGCAGAAGAAGAAGAAGGAGGAGAAAACTTCAGCGCCTCTCAACGAAGTTCCAGACGAAGAAGAGGATCAGGAGCTGGTGATGATGGTAGAAGTCCGATGGATGCAAGCGTACATATCGTATATCCTAAGGAAAGAAATACCCGACGACCCAGTTGAAGCAAGGCGAGTTATTCGACGATCCAAAGCTTTCACAGTGGTCAAAGGGGAGTTATACAAGCGAAGTACTTCGGGCGTGCTACAAAGGTGCGTTACACCCGAAGAAGGAAGGATAATCTTAAAGGATGTACACAAGGGAATATGTGGTCACCACGCGAGCAGTCGAGCTATTGCGGCCAAGGTTTTTCGGGCTGGATTTTACTGGTTGACAGCAATCGAGGATGCAAAAGAAATAGTATGGACCTGCGACGCGTGCCAGAGATTCGCCGCAAGACCCCACTCTCCGGCAGCAGAGCTGATGCCAATACCATTGTCCTGGCCCTTTGCTCAATGGGGCCTCGATATGGTGGGAAAATTGCACAAGGCTTCTCCAGGAGGATATGAGTACATGTTGGTTGCTGTTGACAAATTCACTAAGTGGATAGAAGCAAAGCCGATAAATTCACCAGATGCAACATCAACAATAAAATTCGTGAAGGGCATCGTTTTTCGATTCGGAGTACCTCACAGCATCGTCACAGACAACGGTAGTAACTTTACGTCCAAGGAGTTCAAGGCATACTGCGCAGAAGTAGGCATCAAATTACACTTCGCGTCAGTTGGGCACCCGCAAACCAACGGTCAAGTCGAGAAAGCCAATGGTATCATCTGCAACGGTATTAAAAAGCGCTGAGCCAGCAGTAATTGCCAAGTGGCTTGTGGAGTATTCGAACAACACCAAATACGGCGACACAAGAAACTCCGTTCTTTTTAGTCCACGGAGCTGAGGCAGTATTACCGATCGAAATAGAGCATGACTCCCCAAGAGTCACAGAGTATGACGAAGAAACTTCAAGAAGAGCTTTGGAGGACGATGTGGATGCACTCGACGAAGCTCGAGATGAAGTACTGATACGCGTACAGCACGCGTCCGTTGGGAACCCCAAGAGGAAGGTGTGATGCGTACAGCGGCAAGTTTTCCCTCAGTATGAAACCAAGGTTATCGAACCAGTAGGAGCCAAGAAGCACGTTGAAGGTTGATGGCGGTGATGACCCACAAGTATAGGGGGTGTATCGTAGTATTTTCGATAAGTAAGAATGTCGATCCCAACGAGGAGCAGAAGGTGTTGACAAGCAGTTTCGATGAAGGATTCCCTGTAAATGCTCACAGACAAGTATTCAGGGGTTTTTGATGTAACAGTTGAATAAAGTACGAGTAAGTAAAGTGCGAGAGTGACAATTGTAGCGAGTGGCCCAATCCTTTTTAGCACAAAGGACAAGCCGGTTTGTTTACTTATAATGACCAAACGTTCTCGAGGACACACGGGATTTTAGTCTAGTGCTTTCTCTACATACAGCTAAATAATCTTCATTGTTATGATAAGTGTTGTGTGGGTGAACCTATGCTAATGTACCGCCCTTCCTAGGACTAATACATACTTGTGATTATACCCCTTGCAAGCATCCGCAACTACAAGAAAGTAATTAAGAATAAATCTAACCACAGCCTTAAACTCTGAGATCCTGCTATCCCTCCTGCATCGATATACCAACGGGGGTTTAGGTTTCTGTCACTCCGGCAACCCCGCAGTTGGCAAACGAGTACAAGATGCATTCCCCTAGGCCCATAAAGGTGAAGTGTCATGTAGTCGACGTTCACATGACACCACTAGAAGAATAACACCACAACTTAAATATCATAGCATTGAATATTACTCAACCATAGTTCACTACTAACATTTAGACTTCACCCATGTCCTCAAGAACTAAACGAACTACTCATGAGACATCACATGGAACATGATCAGAGGTGATATGATGATGAATAACAATCTGAACATAAACCTTGGTTCAATGGTTTCACTCAATAGCATCAACAACAAGTAGAAATCGATACCGGGAGAGTTTCCCCTATCAAACAATCAAGATCAAACCCAAATTGCTACGGCGGTGATGATGTCCAGTGGTGGAGACGGCGGTGATGATGGTGGAGATGATGATGATGGTGATGGAGATGATGTCCAGCTCGATGACGGTGACGATGGCGTCGATTTCCCCCTCCCGGAGGGAATTTCCCCGGCGTTTCTCAGCCCGCCGGAGAGCTCTTTTCTCTCTGGTGTTCTCCGCCCCGCAGAGGCGGCTGTAACTCTTCGTGAGGTACCCTCTGTGGCTTAGGTCTTCGGGACGAAGGGTTTCGCGAAGAAAAGGAGGCGAAAGGGGCTGTGGGGCCCCCGCACCACAAGGTGGCGCGGCCAGGCCATGGGCCGCGCCGGCCTGTGGTCTGGCCCCACCTTGGGTCTTCTCAGCTCCCCCTTCTGGCTTCCTTCGTCATCTGGAAAAATAGGATTTTTGGTATAATTTCCTTCCACAGTTGATCTTCCGAAATATTGCGTTCTGACGGTGCTTTTTCCAGCAGAATCCTGGCTCCGGTGCTTGATCCTCCAATAATGATGAAACATGCAAAATAGATGAAATAACATAAGTATTGTATCCAAATATGAAATATATCAATGAATAACAGCAAATTATGATACAAAATAGTGATGCAAATTGGACGTATCAACTCCCCCCAAGCTTAGACTTCGCTTGTCCCCAAGCGAAACTGAACTCAGTAAACAGGACCACATGTTTATGGAGTGAAGAGTCGATAAATAAAATACGGACAAGAAGCATCATATTCAGTCACACAAGACATTCTAGTAAACAACTTCCTCATATAACTCAACTTGAAACAAGTATAAGGTAATCACAAATAAAGGTGCACAAGAAATCATATTTGGTGATGGCAAACTTCGTTCTTGGTCAGAGAACAATTAACAGGTTATGTTTATCTATTGAGCAGCGCTCTCATGTTAAAGTTTATATGACACAACTTGCATACTCAATCATAATAGTCTCCTCATAATCATTGATAACTTGCAAAGCTATATTCATTCAGATAAAACTTGTACTAAACAAGGAAGAATAAAGACATGATGAAACAAATCACAATATAATGGTTTGATCACAACTACTCAAATGCTTGCTTGAGATGGAGGGAAATAGGTTTACTGACTCAACATAAAGTAAAAGACAGGCCCTTCGCAGAGGGAAGCAGTGATTAAATCATGTGCTAGATCTTTTTCAGTTTTGAAATCATATAGAGATAATAAAAGTAACATTTTGAGAGGTGTTTGTTGTTGTCAACGACGGGTAGCGGGTACTCTAACCCCCTTGCCAGACAACCTTCAAAGAGCGGCTCCCATTTTATTTTCATTTTGTGTGGCACTCCTTCCAACCTTTCTTTCACAAACCATGGCTAACCGAATCCTCGGGTGCCTACCAACAATCTCATACCATGAAGGAGTGCCTTTTTATTTTGGCTTTATTATGATGATGACACTCCCCCAACCTTTGCTTACACAAGCCATGGCTAACCGAATCCTTCGGGTGCCGTCCATCAATCACATACCATGGAGGAGTGTCTATTTAGTTTAATTAATTTGGGACTGGGAATCCCATTGCCAGCTCTTTTTGCAAAATTATTGGATAAGCGAATGAAGCCACTAGTCCATTGGTGAAAGTTGCCCAACAAGATTGAAAGATAAAACACCACATACTTCCTCATGAGCTATAAAACATTGACACAAATAAGAGATAATAAGTTTTGAATTGTTTAAAGGTAGCACACGAAGTATTTACTTGGAATGGCAGAAAATACCATGTAATAGGTAGGTATGGTGGACACAAATGGCATAGGTTTGGGCTAAGGGCTGGATGCAAGAGAAGTATTCCCTCTCAGTACAGGTCTTTGGCTAGCAAGGTTAAATAGCAAGCATAAGAGTTGAAGGAAACAAACAAATATACATGTGATAGAAATAATCATGCATCTTCCTTATAAGCACAAACAGTTTTAACTTCAGAATAATAAGCTATGAGCTAACAAGAAAGAAAGACAATGAAACATCTACATGTATTTCTCTTTTCTACTTAAACCTCAAAGTGTTGTTGCTATTGACCAATGCTAAGTTTGCCAAAACCAAATAGATTTATTCAATGCTCCCAAAGTGATACCAATACTAACAACAAGGTAAATCATATAGTAGAGATTGCAAACTAAAATAAGATGTGCAATATGTAAATGATAAGACTTCTCATTAATATTCCATAACGATAACTCACACCAAGGGATACATAGATAACCAACTAAAGGAGAGATACTTCCAAACTGCAACCCATCTTATATGATAACTTCCCTACTCATGATATGACACTACTTGACAGTAAAAAGTAAAAGGTAGTGATGATGTGATACCGCGGCACTCCCCCAAGCTTGGAACAAACCAAGGGGATGCCAATACCGATGATGAATTACTCCTTCGGTGATGGTGGTGATGAATTCCTAACAAGCTTCTCAACAAGCTCCTGAAGCTCATCAATCTTGTACGTGAGGTTGCGAATCATCTCCGAATTGTGCTCGACGCGGTTAAGAAGTATGTCCGACGGCGAGTCCCAACTTTTGGAGCTATTTCCCCACTCTTCACCTTCAGGCTTCGTCCTTCCTGCAGTGTTAGAACAATCTATATCCCAATTGCTAGGCAATGCTGCCCTGGGAATCCTTTCAATTTGATTATTGAAAATTAGATTGCGGAAGGGATGGTGAGTGCCTGATAAAGATGTCTTCAGAGCTAGGTAATGACGTGGAACCCTTCCTCCGTTGCGAATTCTTGCGCTTTTGTTTGCACTAAAAGGGTTGTCCACCACCTTGATGCTTGCGACGGTAGCACGCGGGTCTTCCTCCACCTCTTCTTCATCCTCTTCCTTGACGCTCTTGTCCTCCTCTTTCCACTCAAGATCTTGGTTATCTTCATCCGGAAGCTCCTTGCCCTTGTTCTTGGAGACCATGGTGCTTCTAAACTGAAAACAGATCCTGGCAGAAATAGCTCGAAACAAAACAGGTCGAGAAAACGATATACGGACTTCCAGGGGCCCGGAGGATTATATAGCAAAAATTTTCACGACAAAAGGAAAGTACCAGATCGAACTAGAGTCGGAAAGGGGCGACGAGGCGGCCAGACCATAGGGCGGCGCGGGCCAAGGCCAGGCCGCGCCGGCCTATGGTGGCACGCCCTCGTGCGTCTTTTCCACTCCGTTTCGATCTCGTAATTTTTCATATTTTCCAAAAACAGCAAAAATAATGTTCGGAAAGTAAATTGCGAACTTTTCATTACCAGTACTGTTACCTATTCAAAGTCGAGTTCTGGCGAACTGTCAACTTGTCCTTTGATGAAGGCCTTCGGTGTTTCCACTCGAATAATATCAACATCAACATTATAGGAATCACCTGAGACATAATGCTTGAGTCTTTGTCCATTCACCACTTGCGTGGCATTGCCTTGGAGAGAGCTAATTTTGATTGCTCCTGAACGATACACCTCCTCGACAACATATGGTCCTTCCCATTTCGAGAGTAATTTCCCTGCAAAGAATCTGAGACGAGACCGATACAATAGGACTTTATCCCCAATATTAAATTCTCTTTTGATAATCCTTCTATCATGCCATTTTTTAACTTTCTCTTTAAAGAGTTTAGCATTTTCATAAGCTTCACTTCTCCATTCATCTAGAGAACTCAATTGCAACAACCTCTTATTACCGCCAAGTTTAGGATCTTTATTTAATTCTCTAACAGCCCAATAAGCTTTGTGCTCTAGTTCTAAAGGTAAATGACAAGCTTTCCTATAAACCATTTTATAAGGTGACATTCCCATGGGATTTTTATAAGCAGTTCTATAAGCCCATAGTGCATCCTTCAATTTACTAGCCCAATTCTTTCTAGTTTTATTAACAGTCTTTTGCAAGATAGATTTAATCTCTCTATTTGATAATTCTACTTGCCCACTAGTTTGAGGATGATAAGCGGAAGCAATTCTACGATTAATACCATATCTAGCAAGAGTCTTCCTAAAACCACCATGAATAAAATGAGAACCTCCATCAGTTATAATATATCTAGGAACTCCAAATCTAGGAAAAATAATATCTAAAAGCATTCTTAAAGAGGTCTCACCATCAGCACTTTTTGTAGGTATGGCTTCCACCCATTTAGTAACATAATCAACAGCAACAAGTATATGAGTGTTACCTTCTGAAGAGGGAAAAGGTCCCATGAAGTCAAATCCCCAACAATCAAACGGTTCAATAACAAGAGTATAATTCATAGGCATTTCATTGCGTCTAGAGATATTACCAACCCTTTGGCATTCATCACAACATAAAATAAACTTCCTTGCATCTTTGAAAAGAGTTGGCCAATAAAAACCTGATTGTAGAACCTTTTGCGCGGTTCTTTCTCCGGCGTGATGTCCTCCATAAGCACTACCATGGCACTTACTCAATATCTCCTGTTGTTCATATTCAGGAACACATCTTCGCATAATACCATCCACTCCTTCTTTATATAAGTGTGGGTCATCCCAGAAATAATGCCTCAAGTCATAAAAGAATTTCCTCCTTTGCTGAGCTGAAAAGGTTGGAGGCAAATACTTGGAAACAATAAAGTTAGCATAATCAGCATACCAAGGACTGTCTCGCGAACTCACCTTTATTGCAGCCAATTGTTCATTTGGAAAACTATCATTAACGGGAACAGGATCATAAGCAATATTTTCCAATCTAGACAAATTATCAGCAACAGGATTATCAGCACCTTTCCTATCTACAATATGTAAATCAAATTCTTGCAACAGAAGTACCCATCTAATAAGCCTAGGCTTAGCATCTTTCTTTTGCATAAGGTATCTGATTGCAGCATGATCAGTATGAATAGTAACTTTTGAATCAACAATATAGGATCTAAACTTATCACAAGCAAAAACTACAGCTAACAATTCCTTTTCAGTAGTAGCATAATTTCTTTGAGCAGCATCAAGAGTTTTACTAGCATAATGAATAACATTCAGTTTTTTATTTACCCGCTGTCCAAGAACAACGCCTACAGCAAAATCACTAGCATCACACATAATTTCAAATGGTAAGTTCCAATCA
The DNA here is from genome assembly GCF_019359855.2 of Lolium perenne. Lineage (NCBI taxonomy): Eukaryota > Viridiplantae > Streptophyta > Magnoliopsida > Poales > Poaceae > Lolium > Lolium perenne. Next base: position 209,875,542 of record NC_067249.2, read on the forward strand.
GGAGGTTCAACTATAGGAGCAGTTGTTAAGGCTTTCTTAAGAGTTTCAAAGGCTTCCTTACAATCGTCATCAAAAACAAAAGGTACGTCTTTTTGAAGAAGATTAGTAAGAGGCTTTGAAATCTTGGAGAAATCTTTAATAAACCTCCTATAAAACCCATCATGACCAAGAACACTACGAATACCTTTAATATCCCTAGGATAGGGCATCTTCTCAATTGCTTCAACTTTAGCTCTATCAACTTCAATACCTCTCTCGGAAATTTTATGTCCCAATACAATTCCTTCATTAACCATAAAGTGGCATTTCTCCCAATTAAGAACAAGGTTAGTTTCTTCACATCTCTGCAAAACTTTATCGAGGTTCCGCAAGCAATTATCAAAAGAATTCCCATAGACAGAAAAATCATCCATGAATACCTCTACAATACTCTCGCAAAAACCATGAAAAATAGCAGACATGCATCTTTGAAAAGTAGCAGGAGCATTACATAAACCAAAAGGCATACGTCTATAAGCATAAGTTCCATAGGGACAAGTGAAAGTGGTTTTCTCTTGATCTTTAGTTTTAACAGCAATTTGTGAAAACCCAGAATAGCCATCAAGAAAACAAAAATGAGTATTTTTAGATAACCTTTCTAACATTTGATCAATAAAAGGCAAAGGGTAATGATCTTTTTTAGTAACTTTATTAACTTTTCGATAATCAATGCACATTCTATACCCTACAACTACTCTTTGAGGTATGAGCTCATCATTATCATTAGGCACAACAGTCATTCCTCCTTTCTTAGGAACACAATGCACAGGACTAACCCATCTACTATCAGCAATAGGATATATAATACCAGCTTCAAGAAGTCGTAATACCTCATTTCTTACCACATCCTTCATCTTAGGAATTAGACGACGCTGAGGTTCAACAACAGGCTTCGCATCATCCTCCATATTGATGGCGTGTTGGCAAATAGAGGGAGAAATCCCCTTCAAGTCATCAAGAGTGTAGCCAATAGCACCTCGGTGTTTCTTCAATATTTCCAATAATCTTTCTTCTTCAAACTCTGTAAGCTTAGAACTAATAATAATAGGATATATTTTCTTATCATCAATATGAGCATATTTAAGATTATCAGGCAAAGGTTTTAAATCAAAAACAGGATCTTCCTTTGGTGGCGGTGTTGTACCCAGATCTTCCACCGGTAAATCATGCTTGAGAATAGGTTGACGAAGAAAAATTTCCTCAAGCTCATCTCTTTCTTTCCTGAAAACATCACTCTCGCTATTCTCCAAATGTTGCTGCAAAGGATTATTAGGAACAAGAACAATAGATGCACACTGTTCCATTTTAAAATCATTATTAGGCAAATCAGCTTTATAAGGAGTTTTGGTAAATTTAGAGAAGTTAAACTCATAAGATTCACCAGCAAATTTAGTCAAAATTTTCTCTTTCTTGCAATCTATAATAGCTCCACAAGTATTTAGAAAAGGTCTACCAAAAATAATAGGACAATAATCACTAGCAGCAGAACCAAGTACCAAAATGTCAGCAGGATATTTAATCTTACCACATAGAACTTCCACATCTCGAACAATACCAATTGGAGAAACAGTTTCTCTATTAGCCAGCTGAATAACCACATCAATATCTTCAAGTTCACAAGAACCAATTTCGTGCATAATCTCCGTATAAAGCTCATAAGGAATAGCACTAATACTTGCACCAATATCACATAAACCATAATAGCAATGATCACCAATTCTAATAGATAGCATAGGAACACTAGCTTGCTTGGGTTTATTACGATGTGAAACAATATTAGAAGCATCTTCACAGAAAATAATATGACCTTCCTCCAAATTTTCAGTCACAAGATCTTTAACTATTGCAACAGCAGGTTCAACTTTTATTTGTTCTTCAGGTTCTATAGGTTTCTTTTCACTTTTATGAACCGCACTATTTATAACAGAGTACTCCTTCATTTTAGCAGGGAAAGGAGTTTTTTCAATATAAGCTTCAGGAATAACATGATCAACAGTTTCAACTACAACGCATTTATTAATAGATGAATCAATTTTATCTTTATACGGTTCATGATACTTATCAAAATTCTTCTTAGGCAATTCATAATGAGAGGCAAAAGCTTTATAAAGATTTGCAGCAACTTGAGAATCAAGACCATAAGTAGCACTCATATTATGAAATTTATCAGTATCCATAAAAGCTTCAATGCATTTGTAATCATAATTTATACCTGATTCTCGATCTTTGTCGATCTCCCATCCTTCGGTATTTTCCTGGATCCGATTAAGAAGGTCCCTTTTAAACTCTTCCTTATTGCGCGTAAATGATCCAGAGCAAGAAGTATCCAGCAAGGTCTTGTCTTCAAAAGAAAATCTTGCATAGAAATTATCAATAATAACATTACCAGGAAGCTCATGAATGGGGCATTTGAGCATTAAAGACTTCAATCTCCCCCAAGCTTGGGCAATACTCTCTAAATCATGAGGCCAAAAATTATATATGCGATTCCGATCCTTGTGAATTTCACTTGGAGGATAGAACTTAGAATAAAACCGGGGCACAATATCATTCCATTCAAGAGAATCCCCATTATCCAGTAATTTATACCAATGCGCCGCCTTACTGCATACGATATAGAGAATAGTTTCTTCCTCACTTCATCCATAGCAATACCTGCACACTTGAATAAACCGCATAATTCATGTAAGAACAGTAAATGATCTCCAGGGTGGACAGTTCCATCCCCTGTATAACGGTTATCCACTACACGTTCAATAATTTTCATAGGTATTTTGTATGGTATCTCTTCTTTACCTGGCGCCTCATCCACTACCTTTGCAGTAGTAGCGGATTTCCCAAATAAGCATTCGAGAGAAGATCTCTCCATAATGAATTATGGCAGCAGGCAGAAATAAAATCAGCACAAACAGTAGATATTTCCCTTACCAATTCCACTTACCAATAGCGCTTCACTCCCCGGCAACGGCGCCAGAAAATAGTCTTGATGACCCACAAGTATAGGGGGTGTATCGTAGTATTTTCGATAAGTAAGAATGTCGATCCCAACGAGGAGCAGAAGGTGTTGACAAGCAGTTTCGATGAAGGATTCCCTGTAAATGCTCACAGACAAGTATTCAGGGGTTTTTGATGTAACAGTTGAATAAAGTACGAGTAAGTAAAGTGCGAGAGTGACAATTGCAGCGAGTGGCCCAATCCTTTTTAGCACAAAGGACAAGCCGGTTTGTTTACTTATAATGACCAAACATTCTCGAGGACACATGGGATTTTAGTCTAGTGCTTTCGCTACATACGGCTAAATAATCTTCATTGTTATGATAAGTGTTGTGTGGGTGAACCTATGCTAATGTACCGCCCTTCCTAGGACTAATACATACTTGTGATTATACCCCTTGCAAGCATCCGCAACTACAAGAAAGTAATTAAGAATAAATCTAACCACAGCCTTAAACTCTGAGATCCTGCTATCCCTCCTGCATCGATATACCAACGGGGGTTTAGGTTTCTGTCACTCCGGCAACCCCGCAGTTGGCAAACGAGTACAAGATGCATTCCCCTAGGCCCATAAAGGTGAAGTGTCATGTAGTCGACATTCACATGACACCACTAGAAGAATAACACCACAACTTAAATATCATAGCATTGAATATTACTCAACCATAGTTCACTACTAACATTTAGACTTCACCCATGTCCTCAAGAACTAAACGAACTACTCACGAGACATCACATGGAACATGATTAGAGGTGATATGATGATGAATAACAATCTGAACATAAACCTTGGTTCAATGGTTTCACTCAATAGCATCAACAACAAGTAGAAATCGATACCGGGAGAGTTTCCCCTATCAAACAATCAAGATCAAACCCAAATTGCTATGGCGGTGATGATGTCCAGCGGTGGAGACGGCGGTGATGATGGTGGAGATGATGATGATGGTGATGGAGATGATGTCCAGCTCGATGACGGTGACGATGGCGTCGATTTCCCCCTCCCGGAGGGAATTTCCCCGGCGGATCTCAGCCCGCTGGAGAGCTCTTTTCTCTCTGGTGTTCTCCGCCCCGCAGAGGCGGCTGTAACTCTTCGTGAGGTACCCTCTGTGGCTTAGGTCTTCGGGACGAAGGGTTTCGCGAAGAAAAGGAGGCGAAAGGGGCTGTGGGGCCCCCACACCACAAGGTGGCGCGGCCAGGCCATGGGCCGCGCCGGCCTGTGGTCTGGCCCCACCTTGGGTCTTCTCAGCTCCCCCTTCTGGCTTCCTTCGTCATCTGGAAAAATAGGATTTTTGGTATAATTTCCTTCCACAGTTGATCTTCCGAAATATTGCGTTCTGACGGTGCTTTTTCCAGCAGAATCCTGGCTCCGGTGCTTGATCCTCCAATAATGATGAAACATGCAAAATAGATGAAATAACATAAGTATTGTATCCAAATATGAAATATATCAATGAATAACAGCAAATTATGATACAAAATAGTGATGCAAATTGGACGTATCAGGCGGCGAGATGTAGTGCGGCGCAACACCAGGGATTCCGGCGCCAACATGGAACCTGCACAACACAAACCAAGTACTTTGCCCCAACGAAACAGTGAGGTTGTCAATCTCACCGGCTTGCTGTAACAAAGGATTAGATGTATAGTGTGGATGATGATTGTTTGCAGAGAACAGTAGAACAAGTATTGCAGTAGATTGTATTTCAGATGTAAAGAATGGACCGGGGTCCACAGTTCACTAGAGGTGTCTCTCCCATAAGATAAATAGCATGTTCGGTGAACAAATTACAGTTGGGCAATTGACAAATAGAGAGGGCATGACAATGCACATACATGATATGATGAGTATTGTGAGATTTAATTGGGCATTACGACAAAGTACATAGACCGCTATCCAGCATGCATCTATGCCTAAAAAGTCCACCTTCAGGTTATCATCCGAACCCCTTCCAGTATTAAGTTGAAAACAACAGACAATTGCATTAAGTGGTGCGTAATGTAATCAATAACTACATCCTCGGACATAGCATCAATGTTTTATCCCTAGTGGCAACAGTACATCCATAACCTTAGAGGTTTCTCACTCCTGCAGTTCACGGAGACATGAACCCACTATCGAGCATAAATACTCCCTCTTGGAGTTAAGAGTAAAAACTTGGCCAGAGCCTCTACTAATAACAGAGAGCATGCAAGATCATAAATAACACATAGGTAATAAATTGATAATCAACATAACATAGTATTCTCTATCCATCGGATCCCAACAAACACAACATATAGCATTACAGATAGATGATCTTGATCATGTTAGGCAGCTCACAAGATCCGACAATGAAGCATAATGAGGAACCATCTAGCTACTTCTATGGACCCATAGTGCAGGGGTGAACTACTCACTCATCACTCCGGAGGCGACCATGGCGGTGTAGAGTCCTCCGGGAGATGAATCCCCTCTCCGGCAGGGTGCCGGAGGCGATCTCCTGAATCCCCCGAGATGGGATTGGCGGTGGCGGCGTCTCTGGAAGGTTTTCCGTATCGTGGCTCTCGGTACTGGGGGTTTCGCGACGAAGGCTATTTGTAGGCGGAAGGGCAGGTCAAGGGGCGTCACGAGGGGCCCAGGAGACAGGTCGGCGCGGCCAGGGCTTGGGCCGCGCCGCCCTACCTTCTGGCCGCCTCGTGGCCCCACTTCGTTGACTCTTCGGTCTTCTGGAAGCTTCGTGTGAAAATAGGCCCCTGGGCGTTGATTTCGTCCAATTCCGAGAATATTTCCTTACTAGGATTTCTGAAACCAAAAACAATAGAAAACAGCAACTGGCTCTTCGGCATCTTGTTAATAGGTTAGTTCCAGGAAATGCATAAATATGATGTAAAGTATGCATAAAACATGTAGATATCATCAATAATGTGGCATGGAACATAAGAAATTATCGATACGTCGGAGACGTATCAGCATCCCCAAGCTTAGTTTCTGCTCGTCCCGAGCAGGTAAACGATAAAAAAGATAATTTCTGGAGTGACATGCCATCATAACCTTGATCATACTATTGTAAGCATATGTAATGAATGCAGCGATCCAAACAATGTAAATGACATGAGTAAACAACTGAATCATATAGCAAAGACTTTTCATGAATAGTACTTCAAGACAAGCATCAATAAGTCTTGCATAAGAGTTAACTCATAAAGCAATAATTCAAAGTAGAGGTATTGAAGCAACACAAAGGAAGATTAAGTTTCAGCGGTTGCTTTCAACTTGTAACATGTATATCTCATGGATATTGTCAATGCAAAGTAATATAACAAGTGCAATATGCAAGTATGTAGGAATCAATGCACAGTTCACACAAGTGTTTGCTTCTTGAGGTGGAGAGAGATAGGTGAACTGACTCAACATAAAAGTAAAAGAATGGTCCTTCAAAGAGGAAAGCATCGATTGCTATATTTGTGCTAGAGCTTTGATTTTGAAAACATAAAGAGAGCATAAAAGTAAAATTTTGAGAGGTGTTTGTTGTTGTCAACGAATGGTAGTGGGCACTCTAACCCCCTTGCCAGACAAACCTTCAAAGAGCGGCTCCCATTTTATTTTATTTTTGTGTGGCACTCCTTCCAACCTTTTTTTCACAAACCATGGCTAACCGAATCCTTCGGGTGCCTGCCAACAATCTCATACCATGAAGGAGTGCCTTTTTATTTTGGTTTTATTATGATGACACTCCTCCCCACCTTTGCTTTCTCAAGCCATGGCTAACCGAATCCTTCGGGTGCCGTCCAACAATCACATACCATGGAGGAGTGTCTATTTTTATTAATTAATTTGGGACTGGGAATCCCATTGCCAGCTCTTTTTGCAAAATTATTGGATAAGCGGATGAAGCCACTAGTCCATTGGTGAAAGTTGCCCAACAAGATTGAAAGATAAACACCAAATACTTCCTCATGAGCTATAAAACATTGACACAAATCAGAGGTGATAAATTTTGAATTGTTTAAAGGTAGCACTCAAGCAATTTACTTTGGAATGGCGGAGAAATACCATGTAGTAGGTAGGTATGGTGGACACAAATGGCATAGTGGTTGGCTCAAGTATTTGGATGCATGAGAAGTATTCCCTCTCGATACAAGGTTTAGGCTAGCAAGGTTTATTTGAAACAAACACAAGGATGACGCGGTGCAGCAAAACTCACATAAAAGACATATTGTAAACATTATAAGACTCTACACCGTCTTTCTTGTTGTTCAAACTCAATACTAGAAATTATCTAGACCTTAGAGAGACCAATTATGCAAACCAAATTTTAGCATGCTCTATGTATTTCTTCATTAGTAGGTGCAAAGTATATGATGCAAGAGCTTAAACATGAGCACAACAATTGCCAAGTATCACATTATCAAAGACATTTTAGCAATTACTACATGTAGCATTTTCCAATTCCAACCATATAACAATTTAATGAAGAAGAAACTTTCGCCATGAATATTATGAGTAAAGCCTAAGGACATATTTGTCCATATGCAACAGCGGAGCGTGTCTCTCTCCCACACAATGAATGCTAGGATCCATTTTATTCAAACAAAACAAAAACAAAAACAAACCGACGCTCCAAGCAAAGCACATAAGATGTGATGGAATAAAAATATAGTTTCAGGGGAGGAACCTGATAATGTTGTCGATGAAGAAGGGGATGCCTTGGGCATCCCCAAGCTTAGACGCTTGAGTCTTCTTGATATATGCAGGGGTGAACCACCGGGGCATCCCCAAGCTTAGAGCTTTCACTCTCCTTGATCATGTTATATCATCTTCCTCTCTTGATCCTTGAAAACTTCCTCCACACCAAACTCAAAACAACTCATTAGAGAGTTAGTGCACAATCAAAATATTCATGTTCAGAGGTGACATAATCATTCTTAACACTTCTGGACATTGCACAAAGCTACTGAAAGTCAATGGAATCGAAAAATCCATCGAACATATCAAAACAGGCAATGCAAAATAAAAGGCAGAATCTGTCAAAACAGAACAGTTCGTAAAGAAGAATTTTATTGAGGCACCAGACTTGCTCAAATGAAAATGCTCAAATGTAATGAAAGTTGCGTACATATCTGAGGATCACTCACGTAAATTGGCATAATTTTCTGAGTTACCTACAGAGAATTTTGCCCAGATTCGTGACAGCAAAGAAATCTGTTTCTGCGCAGTAATCCAAATCTAGTATGAACCTTACTATCAACGACTTTACTTGGCACAACAAAGCACAAAACTAAGATAAGGAGAGGTTGCTACAGTAGTAAACAACTTCCAAGACACAAAATAAAAACAAAGTACTGTAGTAAAAACATGGGTTGTCTCCCATAAGCGCTTTTCTTTAACGCCTTTTAGCTAGGCGCAGAAAGTGTGTATCAAGTATTATCAAGAGACGAAGTGTCAACATCATAATTTGTTCTAATAATAGAATCAAAAGGTAACTTCATTCTCTTTCTAGGGAAGTGTTCCATACCTTTCTTGAGAGGAAATTGATATTTAATATTTCATTCCTTCATATCAATGATAGCACCAACAGTTCGAAGAAAAGGTCTTCCCAATATGATGGGACAAGATGCATTGCATTCAATATCCAAGATAACAAAATCAACGGGGACAAGGTTATTGTTGACGGTAATGCGAACATTATCAACTTTCCCCAAAGGTTTCTTTGTAGAATGATCAGCAAGATTAACATCCAAATAACAATTTTTCAATGGTGGTAAGTCAAGCATATTATAGATTTTCTTAGGCATAACAGAAATACTTGCACCAAGATCACATAAAGCATTACAATCAAAGTCGTTGACCTTCATCTTAATGATGGGCTCCCAACCATCCTCTAGCTTCCTAGGAATAGAAGCTTCGCGTTCTAGTTTCTCTTCTCTAGCTTTTATGAGAGCATTTGTAATATGTTTCGTGAAAGCCAAATTTATAGCACTACCATTAGGACTCTTAGCAAGTTTTTGTAAGAACTTTATAACTTCAGAGATGTGGCAATCATCAAAATCCAAACCATTATAATCTAAAGCAATAGGATCATCATCCCCAATGTTGGAAAAAATTTCAGCAGTTTTATCACAGGCAGTTTCAGCAGTTTTAGCAATTTCAGGCAGTTTTTCGCGCTTTGCGTTTGAAGTAGAAACATTGCCAACACCAATTATTTTACCATTATTAGTAGGAGGTGCAGCAACATGTGTAGCATTAGCATTACTAGTGGTGGTAATAGTCCAAACTTTAGCTATATTATCTTCTTTTTCATTTTCTTCTCTTTCCCACCTAGCACGCAATTCGGCCATCAATCTTATATTCTCATTAATTCTAACTTGGATGGCATTTGCTGTAGTAACAATATTATTATTATGATTTTCATGAGGCATAACTTTCAATTTCAAAAGATCAACATCAGCAGCAAGACTATCGACTTTAGAAGCAAGTATATCAATTTTCCCAAGCTTTTCTTCAACAGATTTGTTAAAAGCAGTTTGTGTACTAATAAATTCTTTAAGCATAGCTTCAAGTCCAGGGGGTGTGTTCCTATTATTGTTATAAGAATTCCCATAAGAATTACCATAGCCGTTGCCATTATTATAAGGATATGGCCTATAGTTGTTACTAGAATTGTTCCGATAAGCATTGTTGTTGAAATTGTTATTTTTAATGTAGTTTACATCAACATGTTCTTCTTGGGCAACCAATGAAGCTAACGGAACATTATTAGGATCAATATTTGTCCTATCATTCACAAGCATAGACATAATAGCATCAATCTTATCACTCAAGGAAGAGGTTTCTTCGACATAATTTACCTTCTTACCTTGTGGAGCTCTTTCCGTGTGCCATCCAGAGTAATTAATCATCATATTATCAAGAAGCTTTGTTGCTTCACCAAGAGTGATGGACATAAAGGTACCTCCAGCAGCTGAATCCAATAGGTTCCGCGAAGAAAAAATCAGTCCTGCATAAAAGGTTTGGATGATCATCCAAGTAGTCAGTCCATGGGTTGGGCAATTTTTAACCAAAGATTTCATTCTTTCCCATGCTTGTGCAACATGCTCAGTATCCAATTGTTTAAAATTGATTATGCTACTCCTCAAAGATATAATTTTAGCAGGGGGATAATATCTACCAATAAAAGCATCCTTGCATTTAGTCCATGAATCAATACTATTCTTAGGCAGAGATAGCAACCAATCTTTAGCTCTTCCTCTTAATGAGAAAGGGAACAATTTTAATTTTATAATGTCACCATCTACATCTTTATACTTTTGCATTTCACAAAGTTCAACAAAATTATTAAGATGGGCAGCAGCATCATCAGAACTAACACCAGAAAATTGCTCTCGCATAACAAGATTCAGTAAGGCAGGTTTAATTTCAAAGAATTCTGCTGTAGTAGCAGGTGGAGCAATAGGTGTGCATAAGAAATCATTATTATTTGTGGTTGTGAAGTCACACAACTTAGTATTTTCAGGAGTACCCATTTTAGCAGTAGTAAATAAAGCAAACTAGATAAAGTAAATGCAAGTAACTAATTTTTTTGTGTTTTTAATATGGCAAACAAGATAGCAAATAAAGTAAAACTAGCAACTAATTTTTTTGTATTTTAATATAATGCAGCAAACAAAGTAGTAAATAAAGTAAAGCAAGACAAAAACAAAGTAAAGAGATTGCGATGTGGAGACTCCCCTTGCTGCGTGTCTTGATCTCCCGACAACGGCGCTTTAAAAGAGCTTGATACGCGTACAGCACGCGTCCGTTGGGAACCCCAAGAGGAAGGTGTGATGCGTACAGCGGCAAGTTTTCCCTCAGTATGAAACCAAGGTTTATCGAACCAGTAGGAGCCAAGAAGAACTTTGAAGGTTGATGGCGGCGAGATGTAGTGCGGCGCAACACCAGGGATTCCGGCACCAACGTGGAACCTGCACAACACAAACCAAGTACTTTGCCCACCGAAACAGTGAGGTTGTCAATCTCACCGGCTTGCTGTAACAAAGGATTAGATGTATAGTGTGGATGATGATTGTTTGCAGAGAACAGTAGAACAAGTATTGCAGTAGATTGTATTTCAGATGTAAAGAATGGACCGGGGTCCACAGTTCACTAGAGGTGTCTCTCCCATAAGATAAATAGCATGTTGGGTGAACAAATTACAGTTGGGCAATTGACAAATAGAGAGGGCATGACAATGCACATACATGATATGATGAGTATTGTGAGATTTAATTGGGCATTACGACAAAGTACATAGACCGCTATCCAGCATGCATCTATGCCTAAAAAGTCCACCTTCAGGTTATCATCCGAACCCCTTCCAGTATTAAGTTGAAAACAACAGAAACTTGCATTAAGTATGGTGCGTAATGTAATCAACAACTACATCCTCGGACATAGCATCAATGTTTTATCCCTAGTGGCAACAGTACATCCATAACCTTAGAGGTTTCTGTCACTCCCCCAGATTCACGGAGACATGAACCCACTATCGAGCATAAATACTCCCTCTTGGAGTTAAGAGTAAAAACTTGGCCAGATCCTCTACTAATAACGGAGAGCATGCAAGATCATAAACAACACATAGGTAATAAATTGATAATCAACATAACATAGTATTCTCTATCCATCGGATCCTGATACGCGTTCAGCACGCGTCCGTTGGGAACCCCAAGAGGAAGGTGTGATGCGTACAGCGGCAAGTTTTCCCTCAGTATGAAACCAAGGTTTATCGAACCAGTAGGAGCCAAGAAGCACGTTGAAGGTTGATGGCGGCGGGATGTAGTGCGGCGCAACACCAGAGATTCCGGCGCCAACGTGGAACCTGCACAACACAACCAAAGTACTTTGCCCCAACGAAACAGTGAGGTTGTCAATCTCACCGGCTTGCTGTAACAAAGGATTAGATGTATAGTGTGGATGATGATTGTTTGCAGAAAAATAGTAGAACAGTATTGAAGTAGATTGTATTTCAGTATAGAGAATTGGACCGGGGTCCACAGTTCACTAGAGGTGTCTCTCCCATAAGATAAACAGCATGTTGGGTGAACAAATTATAGTTGGGCAATTGACAAATAAAGAGGGCATGACCATGCACATACATATCATGATGAGTATAGTGAGATTTAATTGGGCATTACGACAAAGTACATATACCGCTATCCAGCATGCATCTATGCCTAAAAAGTCCACCTTCAGGTTATCATCCGAACCCCCTCCAGTATTAAGTTGCTAACAACAGACAATTGCATTAAGTATTGCACGTAATGTAATCAGTAACTACATCCTTGAACATAGCACCAATGTTTAATCCCTAGTGGCAACAGCACATCCATAATCTTAGAGATTTCTGTCACTTCCCCAGATTCATGGAGACATGAACCCACTATCGAGCATAAATACTCCCTCTTTGAGTTACAAGCATCTACTTGGCCAGAGCATCTACTAGTAACGGAGAGCATGCAAGATCATAAACAACACATAAATATAACTTTGATAATCAACATAACAAGTATTCTCTATTCATCGGATCCCAACAAACGCAACATATAGAATTACAGATAGATGATCTTGATCATGTTAGGCAGCTCACAAGATCCGACAATTAAGCACAATGGGGAGAAGACAACCATCTAGCTACTGCTATGGACCCATAGTCCAGGGGTAGACTACTCACACATCACTCCGGAGGCGACCATGGCGGCGTAGAGTCCTCCGGGAGATGATTCCCCTCTCCGGCAGGGTGCCGGAGGCAATCTCCTGAATCCCCCGAGATGGGATTGGCGGCGGCGGCGTCTCAGTAAGGTTTTCCATATCGTGGCTCTCCATACTGGGGGTTTCGCGAAGGAGGCTTTAAGTAGGCGGAAGGGCAGGTCAGGAGGCGGCACGAGGGGCCCACACCATAGGGCTGCGCGGCCAAGGCAGGGGCCGCGCCGCCCTAGGGTTTGGCCACCTCGTGGCCCCACTTCGTCTCCTCTTCGGTCTTCTGGAAGCTTCGTGGCAAAATAGGACCCTGGGCGTTGATTTCGTCCAATTCCGAGAATATTTCGTTACTAGGATTTCTGAAACCAAAAACAGCAGAAACAAGAATCGGCACTTCGGCATCTTGTTAATAGGTTAGTTCCAGAAAATGCACGAATATGACATAAAGTGTGCATAAAACATGTAGATAACATAAATAATGTGGCATGGAACATAAGAAATTATCGATACGTCGGAGACGTATCAGCATCCCCAAGCTTAGTTCTGCTTGTCCCGAGCAGGTAAAACGATAACAAAGATAATTTCTGGAGTGACATGCCATCATAACCTTGATCATACTATTTGTAAAGCATATGTAGTGAATGCAGCGATCAAAACAATGTATATGACATGAGTAAACAAGTGAATCATAAAGCAAAGACTTTTCATGAATAGCACTTCAAGACAAGCATCAATAAATCTTGCATAAGAGTTAACTCATAAAGCAATAATTCAAAGTAAAGGCATTGAAGCAACACAAAAGAAGATTAAGTTTCAGCGGTTGCTTTCAACTTATAACATGTATATCTCATGGATATTGTCAACATAGAGTAATATAATAACTGCAATATGCAAATATGTAGGAATCAATGCACAGTTCACGCAAGTGTTTGCTTCTTGAGGTGGAGAGAAATAGGTGAACTGACTCAACATTGAAAGTAAAAGAATGGTCCTCATAGAGGAAAAGCATCGATTGCTATATTTGTGCTAGAGCTTTGATTTTGAAAACATGAAACAATTTTGTCAACGGTAGTAATAAAGCATATGTATCATGTAAATTATATCTTACAAGTTGCAAGCCTCATGCATAGTATACTAATAGTGTCCGCACCTTGTCCTAATTAGCTTGGACTACCGGATCATCACAATGCACATGTTTTGACCAAGTGTCACAATGGGTACCTCTATGCCGCCTGTACAAAGGTCTAAGGAGAAAGCTCGCATTGGATTTCTCGCTATTGATTATTCTCAACTTAGACATCCATACCGGGACAACATAGACAACAGATAATGGACTCCTCTTTTATGCATAAGCATATAACAACAATTAATAATTTTCTCATATGAGATTGAGGATATATGTCCAAAACTGAAACTTCCACCATGGATCATGGCTTTAGTTAGCGGCCCAATGTTCTTCTCTAACAATATGCATGCTTAACCATAAGGTGGTAGATCTCTCTTACTTCAGACAAGACGAACATGCATAGCAACTCACATGAAATTCAACAAAGAATAGTTGATGGCGTCCCCAGTGAACATGGTTATCGCACAACAAGCAACTTAATAAGAGATAAAGTGCATAAGTACATATTCAATACCACAATAGTTTTAAGCTATTTGTCCCATGAGCTATATATTGCAAAGGTGAATGATGGAATTTTAAAGGTAGCACTCAAGCAATTTACTTTGGAATGGCGGATAAATACCATCTAGTAGGTAGGTATGGTGGACACAAATGGCATAGTGGTTGGCTCAAGGATTTTGGATGCATGAGAAGTATTCCCTCTCGATACAAGGTTTAGGCTAGCAAGGTTATTTGAAACAAACACAAGGATGAACCGGTGCAGCAAAACTCACATAAAAGACATATTGAAAACATTATAAGACTCTACACCGTCTTCCTTGTTGTTCAAACTCAATACTAGAAATTATCTAGACCTTAGAGAGACCAAATATGCAAACCAAATTTTAGCATGCTCTATGTATTTCTTCATTAATGGGTGCAAAGTATATGATGCAAGAGCTTAAACATGAGCACAACAATTTCCAAGTATCACATTACCCAAGACATTATAGCAATTTACTACATGTATCATTTTCCAATTCCAACCATATAACAATTTAACGAAGAAGAAACTTCGCCATGAATACTATGAGTAGAGCCTAAGGACATACTTGTCCATATGCTACAGCGGAGCGTGTCTCTCTCCCACAAAAAGAATGCTAGGATCCATTTTATTCAAACAAAACAAAAAACAAAAACAAACCGACGCTCCAAGAAAAGCACATAAGATGTGATGGAATAAAAATATAGTTTCAGGGGAGGAACCTGATAATGTTGTCGATGAAGAAGGGGATGCCTTGGGCATCCCCAAGCTTAGACGCTTGAGTCTTCTTAGAATATGCAGGGGTGAACCACCGGGGCATCCCCAAGCTTAGAGCTTTCACTCTCCTTGATCATGTTGTATCATCTCCTCTCTTGATCCTTGAAAACTTCCTCCACACCAAACTTAGAACAACTCATTAGAGGGTTAGTGGACAATAAAAATTAACATGTTCAGAGGTGACATAATCATTCTTAACACTTCTGGACATTGCATAAAGCTACTGGACATTAATGGATCAAAGAAATTCATCCAACATAGCAAAAGAGGCAATGCGAAATAAAAGGCAGAATCTGTCAAAACAGAACAGTTCGTATTGACGAATTTTATCGAGGCACCAGACTTGCTCAAATGAAAATGCTCAAATTGAATGAAAGTTGCGTACATATCTAAGGATCACTCACGTAAATTGGCATAATTTTCTGAATTACCTACAGAGAAAACAGCCCAGATTCGTGACAGCAAAGAAATCTGTTTCTGCGCAGTAATCCAAATCTAGTATGAACTTTACTATCAACGACTTTACTTGGCACAACAAAACACAAAACTAAGATAAGGAGAGGTTGCTACAGTAGTAAACAACTTCCAAGACACAAAATAAAAACAAAGTACTGTTGTAAAAACCATGGGTTGTCTCCCATAAGCGCTTTTCTTTAACGCCTTTCAGCTAGGCGCAGAAAGTGTGTATCAAGTATTATCAAGAGACGAAGTGTCAACATCATAATTTGTTCTAATAATAGAATCAAAAGGTAACTTCATTCTCTTTCTAGGGAAGTGTTCCATACCTTTCTTGAGAGGAAATTGATATTTTATATTACCTTCCTTCATATCAATGATAGCACCAACAGTTCGAAGAAAAGGTCTTCCCAATATAATGGGACAAGATGCATTGCATTCAATATCCAAGACAACAAAATCAACGGGGACAAGGTTATTGTTAACGGTAATGCGAACATTATCAACTTTCCCCAAAGGTTTCTTTGTAGAATGATCAGCAAGATTAACATCCAAATAACAATTTTTCAGCGGTGGCAAGTCAAGCATATTATAAATTTTCTTAGGCATAACGGAAATACTTGCACCAAGATCACATAAAGCATTACAATCAAAATCATTAACCTGCATCTTAATGATGGGCTCCCAACCATCCTCTAGCTTTCTAGGAATAGAGGCTTCGCGCTCTAGTTTCTCTTCTCTAGCTTTTATGAGAGCATTTGTAATATGTTGCGTGAAAGCCAAATTTATAGCACTAGCATTAGGACTTTTAGCAAGTTTTTGCAAGAACTTTATAACTTCAGAGATGTGGCAATCATCAAAATTAAAACCATTATAATCTAAAGCAATGGGATCATCATCCCCAATGTTGGAAAAAATTTCAGCTGTTTTATCACAGGCAGTTTCAGCAGTTTTAGCAGTTTCGGGCAGTTTCTCGCGCTTTGCATTAGAAGTGGAAACATGAAGGAGATATGCCCTAGAGGCAATAATAAAGTGGTTATTATTTATATCTTTATGTTTATGATAAATGTTTATATATCATGCTAGAATTGTATTAACCGAAACATTAGTACATGTGTGATATGTAGACAAACAAGAAGTCCCTAGTATGCCTCTTAAACTAGCTTGTTGATTAATGGATGATTAGTTTCATAATCATGAACATTGGATGTTATTAATAACAAGGTTATGTCATTGTGTGAATGATATAATGGACACACCCAATTAAGCGTAGCATAAGATCTCGTCATTAAGTTATTTGCTATAAGCTTTCGATACATAGTTACCTAGTCCTTATGACCATGAGATCATGTAAATCACTTATACCGGAAAGGTACTTTGATTACACCAAACACCACTGCGTAAATGGGTGGCTATAAAGGTGGGATTAAGTATCCGGAAAGTATGAGTTGAGGCATATGGATCAACAGTGGGATTTGTCCATCCCAATGACGGATAGATATACTCTGGGCCCTCTCGGTGGAATGTCGTCTAATGTCTTGCAAGCATATGAATGAGTTCATAAGAGACCACATACCACGGTACGAGTAAAGAGTACTTGTCAGGAGACGAGGTTGAACAAGGTATAGAGTGATACCGAAGATCAAACCTCGGACAAGTAAAATATCGCGAGACAAAGGGAATTGGTAATATATGTGAATGGTTCATTCGATCACTAAAGTCATCGTTGAATATGTGGGAGCCATTATGGATCTCCAGATCCCGCTATTGGTTATTGGTCGGAGTGAGTACTCAACCATGTCCGCATAGTTCTCGAACCGTAGGGTGACACACTTAAAGTTGGATGTTGAAATGGTAGCACTTGAATTATGGAATGGAGTTCGAATATTTGTTCGGAGTCCCGGATGAGATCCCGGACATCACGAGGAGTTCCGGAATGGTCCGGAGAATAAGATTCATATATAGGATGTCATTTTATGTGAAATAAAATGTCGCGGAAGGTTCTATGGAAGGTTCTAGAAGGTTCTAGAAAAGTCCGGAAGAAACCACCAAGGAAGGTGGAGTCCACAAGGGACTCCACCTCCATGGCCGGCCAGCCCTAGATGGGGTGGAGTCCCAAGTGGACTCCACCATAGGGGGCCGGCCACCCCCACATGGGAGGTGGGAATCCCACCTTTGGGTGGGAGTCCTAGTTGGGCTAGGTTTCCCCTCCTATGGAAGGTTTTGGTTTCGGGTCTTATTCGAAGACTTGGACACCAACACTTGGGATCCACCTATATAATGAGGGGCCAAGGGAGGGCCGGCCACCCCCAGACCATAAGCTGGCCGCCCCCCTTGAGTGGCCGGCCATCCCCTCCCAAACCCTAGCTTTGCTCCTCCACTCCATATTGCCCGCATAGCTTAGCGAAGCTCCGCCGGACTTCTACACCGCCACCGACACCACGCCGTCGTGCTGTCGGATTCAAGAGGAGCTACTACTTCCGCTGCCCGCTGGAACGGGGAGGTGGACGTCGTCTTCATCAACAACCGAACGTGTGACCGAGTACGGAGGTGCTGCCCGTTCGTGGCGCCGGAACCGATCGTGATCAAGATCTTCTACGCGCTTTTGCAAGCGGCAAGTGATCGTCTACCGCAGCAACAAGAGCCTCCTCTTGTAGGCTTTGGAATCTCTTCAAGGGTGAGACTCGATACCCCCTCGTTGCTACCGTCTTCTAGACTGCATCTTGGCTTGGATTGCGTGTTCGCGGTAGGAAAATTTTTGTTTTCTATGCAACGTTATCCTAAAGTGGTATCAGAGCCGTGTCTATGCATAGATGGTTGCACGAGTAGAACACAATGGTTTGTGGGCGTTGATGCTCTTGTTATCTTTAGTTTGAGTACTTTGCATCTTTATGGCATAGTGGGATGAAGCGGCTCGGACTAACTTTACATGACCGCGTTCATGAGACTTGTTCCTCGTTCGACATGCAACTTGTATTGCATAAGAGGCTTTATGGTGTCTGTCTCTCCTACTATAGTAAAGATTCAATTTACTCTTCTATTGAAAACATTAGTATCAACGTTGTGGTTCATGTTCGTAGGTAGATTAGATCTCTCTCGAAAACCCTAAACCACGTAAAATATGCAAACCAAATTAGAGATGTCTAACTTGTTTTTGCAGGGTTTGGTGATGTGATATGGCCATAATGTGATGATGAATATGTATGAGATGATCATTATTGTATTGTGGCAACCGGCAGGAGCCTTATGGTTGTCTTTAAATTTCATGTTGAGTAGTATTTCAAAGTAGTTGTAATAGTTGCTACATGGAGGACAATCATGAAGACGGCGCCATTGACCTTGACGCTACGCCGACGATGATGGAGATCATGCCCGAAGATGATGGAGATCATATCCGTGCTTTGGAGATGAAGATCAAAGGCGCAAGAACAAAAGGGCCATATCATATCACATATGAACTGCATGTGATGTTAATCCTTTTTATGCATCTTATTTTGCTTAGATCGCGACGGTAGCATTATAAGATGATCCCTCACTAAAATCTCAAGATAATAAAGTGTTCATCCTTAGTAGCACCGTTGCCTAGTCTTGTCGTTTCGAAGCACCTCGTGATGATCGGGTGTGATAGATTCAATAAGTACATATGACGGGTGCAAGACAGTTTTGCACATGCGGATACTAAGGTGGCCTTGACGAGCCTAGCATGTACAGACATGGTCTCGGAACACGTGATACCGAAAGGTAGAGCATGAATCATATGGTTGATATGATGAACACTTTGAGTGTTCGCCATTGAAATCACACCTTTTCTCGTGATGATCGGGTTTAGGTGCGGTGGATTTGGTTCGTGTGATCACTAAGACAATGCGAGGGATATTGTTTTGAGTGGGAGTTCACTTAGGTTTTTAATTATGTTGAATTAAAATTTGAACTCAATTTGTCATAAACTTAGTCTAAACTATTGCAAATATATGTTGTAGAGATGGCGTCCCCAATCAATTTTAATCAGTTCCTAGAGAAAGAGAAACTTAAGAGCAACGGTAGCAACTTCACCGATCGGTTCCGTCATGTGAGGATCTTCCTCTCGGCGGAAATCTGCAATTTGTGCTTGATGCACCGCTAGGTGACCCTCCTGCAGAAGATGAATCCGATGAAGTAAAAGCTGTTTACGCGACTCGGAAAACTTCGGTACTCTCAAGTTCAGTGTGCCATCCCGTGCGATGCTGGAATCCGATCTTCAAAAACGTTTTGAGCACCATGATCCTCATGAGTTGATGAATGAGCTGAAAGCTATATTCGAGACTCATGCGGCGATGGAATGCTATGAAGCATCGAAACATTTCTTCACTGTATGATGGAAGAAGGCAGCTCCGTTAGTGAGCACATGCTCGCCATGACCGGGCATGCGAAGAAACTCGATGACTTGGGAATAGTGATTCCTAACAGATGGGGATTAATCGTGTCCTTCAATCACGCCACCAAGTTACAAGAACTTTGTGATGAACTACAATATGCAGTAACATGAACAAGGAGTTACCTGAACTTTTTGGCATGCTAAAAGCTGCTGAGATTGAGATCAAGAAAGAGCACCAAGTGTTGATGGTCAACAAGACCACCAGTTTCAAGAAAGCAGGGCAAGTCTAAGGGAAAATTCAAGAAGGTTGTCAAGAAATCTGCCACGCCTCCTATGAAACCTAAGAACGGCACTAAGCCTGATGCTGAGTGCTATTACTGCAAGGAGAAGGGACCCTGGAAGCGTAATTGCTCCAAGTATCTGGCTGATCTGAAGAGCGGCCTTGTCAAGAAGAAGAAAGAAGGTATATTTGATATACATGTTATAGATGTTCATTTCACCGGTTCTCGTTCTAGTACCTGGGTATTTGATCTTGGTTCGGTTGCTCATATTTGTAACTCGAAACAGGAACTAAAGAATAAACGACAACCGCTGAAAGATGAAGTGACGATGCGCGTTGGAAACGGATCCAAGGTCAATGTGATCGCAGTCGGCACACTTCCTCTACATCTACCTTCGGGATTAGTTTTAAGCCTAAATAATTGCTATTATGTACCTGCGTTGAGCATGAACATTATATCTGGATCTTGTTTAATGCAAGATGGTTATTCATTCAAGTCTGAGAATAATGGTTGTTCTATTTTTATGAATAATATCTTTTATGGTCGAGCACCACAAAAGAATGGCTTATTTGTTAGATCTCGATAGTAGTGATACGCATATACATAACATTGATGCTAAGCGAATTAAACTTAATGATAATTCTACTTATATGTGGCACTGCTGCCTTGGTCATATTGGAGTGAAACGCATGAAGAAACTCCATACTGATGGATTACTTGAATCACTTGACTTTGAGTCACTTGATAGATGCGAAGCATGTCTAATGGGAAAAATGACAAAGACTCCATTTTCTGGTATGATGGAGCGAGCTACTGACTTATTGGAAATCATACATACCGATGCGTGTGGACCAATGAGAGTAGCAGATCGCGGTGGTTATCGTTATGTTCTAACCTTCACAGATGATCTGAGTAGATATGGGTATATCTATTTCATGAAACATAAATCCGAAACTTTCGAGAAGTTTAAGGAATTTCAAAGTGAAGTAGAAAATCAACGTAACAAGAAGATCAAATTTCTACGATCTGATCGTGGAGGTGAATATCTGAGTTATGAGTTTGGCATGCATTTAAAGAAATGCGGAATACTTTCACAATTGACACCGCCGGGAACACCTCAACGAAACGGTGTGTCCGAACGTCGTAATCGAACTCTCTTAGATATGGTTCGTAGTATGATGTCTCTTACTGATTTGCCGTTATCATTTTGGAGTTATGCATTAGAGACAGCCGCATTCACTTTAAATAGAGCACCATCAAAATCCGTAGAAACGACACCGTATGAATTATGGTTTAATAAGAAACCTAAGCTATCGTTCCTGAAAGTTTGGGGTTGCGAAGCCTATGTAAAGAAGTTACAACCGGACAAGCTAGAACCCAAAGCGGAGAAATGCGTCTTCATAGGATACCCTAAGGAAACTATAGGGTACACTTTCTATCACAGATCCGAAGGCAAAATCTTTGTTGCTAAGAACGGAACCTTTCTTGAGAAAGAATTTCTCACTAAAGAAGTGACTGGAAGAAAAGTAGAACTCGATGAGATTGATGAATCTATACTCGTTGATCGTAGTAGCGCATCGAAGTTGTACCTGTACCGCCTACACCTGCAACAGAGGAAGCTAATGATAATGATCATGAAACTTCGAACGAGGAAACTACTGAACCTCGCAGATCGACAAGGGAACGTGCCACTCCTGATTGGTATGATCCTTGTCTAAATGTCATGATTGTGGATAACAATGATGAGGACCCTGCGACGTATGAAGAAGCGATGATGAGCCCAGATTCCAACAAATGGCAAGAAGCCATGAAATCCGAAATGGGATCCATGTATGATAACAAAGTATGGACTTTGGTAGACTTACCTGATAGCCGTAAGGCTGTCGAGAATAAATGGATCTTCAAGAGAAAAACAGATGCTGATGGTAATATTACTGTCTATAAAGCTCGACTTGTCGCAAAGGGTTTCCGACAAATTCAAGGAGTTGACTACGATGAGACATTCTCACCTGTAGCGAAGCTAAAATCTGTGAGGATTTTGTTAGCAATAGCTGCATTTTTCGATTATGAGATTTGGCAGATGGATGTCAAAACGGCGTTCCTTAATGGAGACATTGAGGAAGAGTTGTATATGGTACAACCCAAAGGTTTTGTCGATCCTAAAAATGCTGACAAAGTATGCAAACTTCAGCATTCAATCTATGAACTGAAGCAAGCATCAAGAAGTTGGAACCGACGCTTTGATAAGGTGATCAAAGACTTCGGGTTTATACAGTGTCATGGAGAGGCCTGTATTTACAAGAAAGTGAGTGGGAGCTCTGTAGCATTCCTGATATTATATGTAGATGACATATTATTGATCGGGAATGATATAGAATTATTAAGCAGTGTTAAGGGTTATTTGAATAATAGTTTTTCAATGAAAGACCTTGGTGAAGCATCGTATATATTAGGCATCAAGATTTATAGAGATAGATCAAGACGCCTAATAGGGCTATCACAGAGTACATATCTGGACAAGATTCTAAAGAAGTTTAGAATGGACGAAAGTAAGAAAGGGTTCTTACCTATGTTACCGTGCAAGGTATTGAGTAAAACTCAAGGACCGGCTACGGCAGAAGAAAGAGAAAGGATGTGTAACATCCCCTATGCCTCGGCAGTAGGATCTATCATGTATGCCATGCTATGTACTAGACCGGATATAGCACATGCTGTTAGTTTGACTAGCAGATATCAAAGTGATCCAGGAATGGAACACTGGACAGCGGTCAAGAATATCCTGAAGTACTTGAAAAGAACTAAGGATATGTTTCTTTGTTATGGAGGTGACCAAGAGCTCGTTGTAAACGGTTACACCGATGCAAGTTGGAACACTGATCCTGATGACTCTAAGTCACAATGCAGGTACGTGTTTATATTGAATGGTGCTGCGTAAGCTCGGGCAAGCTCGAAGCGGTGCACGGTGGCGAAGTCTTCAACAGAATCGAGTACATAGCGGCTTCAGAGGCTTCATCGAAGCGGTATGGATGAAGAGGTTCATTGTAGAGCTCGGTGTGGTTCCTAGTGCATTGGACCCATTAATCATTTACTGTGATAACATGGGTGCCATCGCCAATGCACAAGAGCCAAGGTCACACAAGAGGCTGAAGCATATCAAGCTGCGTTACCACTCGATTCGCGAGTACATCGAAGATGGAGAAGTAAAGATTTGCAAAGTACACACTGATCTGAATGTAGCAGATCCGTTGACTAAAGCTCTCCCTAGGGCAAAGCATGACCAACACCAGAATGCCATGGGTGTTAGGTATATTACAATGTAATCTAGATTATTGACTCTAGTGCAAGTGGGAGACTGAAGGAGATATGCCCTAGAGGCAATAATAAAGTGGTTATTATTTATATCTTTATGTTTATGATAAATGTTTATATATCATGCTAGAATTGTATTAACCGAAACATTAGTACATGTGTGATATGTAGACAAACAAGAAGTCCCTAGTATGCCTCTTAAACTAGCTTGTTGATTAATGGATGATTAGTTTCATAATCATGAACATTGGATGTTATTAATAACAAGGTTATGTCATTGTGTGAATGATATAATGGACACACCCAATTAAGCGTAGCATAAGATCTCGTCATTAAGTTATTTGCTATAAGCTTTCGATACAAAGTTACCTAGTCCTTATGACCATGAGATCATGTAAATCACTTATACCGGAAAGGTACTTTGATTACACCAAACACCACTGCGTAAATGGGTGGCTATAAAGGTGGGATTAAGTATCCGGAAAGTATGAGTTGAGGCATATGGATCAACAGTGGGATTTGTCCATCCCAATGACGGATAGATATACTCTGGGCCCTCTCGGTGGAATGTCGTCTAATGTCTTGCAAGCATATGAATGAGTTCATAAGAGACCACATACCACGGTACGAGTAAAGAGTACTTGTCAGGAGACGAGGTTGAACAAGGTATAGAGTGATACCGAAGATCAAACCTCGGACAAGTAAAATATCGCGAGACAAAGGGAATTGGTAATATATGTGAATGGTTCATTCGATCACTAAAGTCATCGTTGAATATGTGGGAGCCATTATGGATCTCCAGATCCCGCTATTGGTTATTGGTCGGAGTGAGTACTCAACCATGTCCGCATAGTTCTCGAACCGTAGGGTGACACACTTAAAGTTGGATGTTGAAATGGTAGCACTTGAATTATGGAATGGAGTTCGAATATTTGTTCGGAGTCCCGGATGAGATCCCGGACATCACGAGGAGTTCCGGAATGGTCCGAGAATAAGATTCATATATAGGATGTCATTTTATGTGAAATAAAATGTCGCGGAAGGTTCTATGGAAGGTTCTAGAAGGTTCTAGAAAAGTTCGGAAGAAACCACCAAGGAAGGTGGAGTCCACAAGGGACTCCACCTCCATGGCCGGCCAGCCCTAGATGGGGTGGAGTCCCAAGTGGACTCCACCATAGGGGGCCGGCCACCCCCCACATGGGAGGTGGGAATCCCACCTTTGGGTGGGAGTCCTAGTTGGGCTAGGTTTCCCCCTCCTATGGAAGGTTTTGGTTTCGGGTCTTATTCGAAGACTTGGACACCAACACTTGGGATCCACCTATATAATGAGGGGCCAAGGGAGGGGGCCGGCCACCCCAAGACCATAAGCTGGCCGCCCCCCCTTGAGTGGCCGGCCACCCCCTCCCAAACCCTAGCTTTGCTCCTCCACTCCATATTGCCCGCATAGCTTAGCGAAGCTCCGCCGGACTTCTACACCGCCACCGACACCACGCCGTCGTGCTGTCGGATTCAAGAGGAGCTACTACTTCCGCTGCCCACTGGAACGGGGAGGTGGACGTCGTCTTCATCAACAACCGAACGTGTGACCGAGTACGGAGGTGCTGCCCGTTCGTGGCGCCGGAACCGATCGTGATCAAGATCTTCTACGCGCTTTTGCAAGCGGCAAGTGATCGTCTACCGCAGCAACAAGAGCCTCCTCTTGTAGGCTTTGGAATCTCTTCAAGGGTGAGACTCGATACCCCCTCGTTGCTACCGTCTTCTAGATTGCATCTTGGCTTGGATTGCGTGTTCGCGGTAGGAAAATTTTTGTTTTCTATGCAACGTTATCCTACAAAACATTGCTAACACCAATTCTTTTATTATTAATAGTAGGAGGTGCAACAACATGTGTAGCATTAGCATTACTAGTCGTGGTAATAGTCCAAACTTTAGCTACATTCTTCTCTTTAGCTAGTTTTTCATTTTCTTCTCTATCCCACCTAGCACGCAATTCGGCCATCAATCTTATATTCTCATTAATTCTAACTTGGATGGCATTTGCTGTAGTAACAATTTTATTTTCAATATCCCTATTAGGCATAACTTTCGATTTCAAAAGATCAACATCAGAGGCAAGACTATCAACTTTAGAAGCAAGTATATCAATTTTCCCAAGCTTTTCTTCAACAGATTTGTTAAAGGCAGTTTGTGTACTAATAAATTCTTTAAGTATGGCTTCAAGTCCAGGGGGTGTGTTCCTATTATTGTTGTAAGAATTCCCATAAGAATTACCATAGCCGTTGCCATTATTATAAGGATATGGCCTATAGTTGTTACTAGAATTGTTCCGGTAAGCATTGTTGTTGAAATTATTATTTTTAATGAAGTTTACATCAACATGTTCTTCTTGGGCAACCAATGAAGCTAACGGAACATTATTAGGATCAACATTAGTCCTATCATTCACAAGCATAGACATAATAGCATCAATCTTATCACTCAAGGAAGAGGTTTCTTCGACAGAATTTACCTTCTTACCTTGTGGAGCTCTTTCCGTGTGCCATTCAGAGTAGTTGATCATCATATTATCAAGAAGCTTTGTTGCTTCACCAAGAGTGATGGACATAAAGGTACCTCCAGCAGCTGAATCCAATAAATTCCGCGAAGAAAAATTTAGTCCTGCATAGAAGGTTTGGATGATCATCCAAGTAGTCAGTCCATGGGTTGGGCAATTTTTAACCAGAGATTTCATTCTTTCCCATGCCTGTGCAACATGCTCCGTATCTAATTGTTTAAAATTCATTATGCTACTCCTCAAAGATATAATTTTAGCAGGGGGATAATATCTACCAATAAAAGCATCCTTGCATTTAGTCCATGAATCAATACTATTCTTAGGCAGAGATAGCAACCAATCTTTAGCTCTTCCTCTTAATGAGAAAGGGAACAATTTTAATTTTATCATGTCACCATCTACATCTTTATATTTTTGCATTTCACATAGTTCAACAAAATTATTAAGATGGGCAGCAGCATCATCAGAACTAACACCAGAAAATTGCTCTCGCATAACAAGATTTAGTAAAGCAGGTTTAATTTCAAAGAATTCTGCTGTAGTAGCAGGTGGAGCAATAGGTCTACATAAGAAATCATTATTATTTGTGGTTGTGAAGTCACACAACTTAGTATTTTCAGGGGTGGCCATTTTAGCAGTAGTAAATAAAGCAAACTAGATAAAGTAAATGCAAGTAACTATTTTTTTGTGTTTTTGATATAGCAAACAAGATAGCAAATAAAGTAAAACTAGCAACTAATTTTTTTGTATTTTGATTTAGTGTAGCAAACAAAGTAGTAAATAAAACTAAGCAAGACAAAAACAAAGTAAAGAGATTGGGAAGTGGAGACTCCCCTTGCAGCGTGTCTTGATCTCCCCGGCAACGGCGCCAGAAAAAGAGCTTGATACTCGTTCAGCACGCGTCCGTTGGGAACCCCAAGAGGAAGGTGTGATGCGTACAGCGGCAAGTTTTCCCTCAGTATGAAACCAAGGTTTATCGAACCAGTAGGAGCCAAGAAGCACGTTGAAGGTTGATGGCGGCGGGATGTAGTGCGGCGCAACACCAGAGATTCCGGCGCCAACGTGGAACCTGCACAACACAACCAAAGTACTTTGCCCCAACGAAACAGTGAGGTTGTCAATCTCACCGGCTTGCTGTAACAAAGGATTAGATGTATAGTGTGGATGATGATTGTTTGCAGAAAACAAGAGAACAAGATTGCGAGATTGTATTTCAGTATAGAGAATTGGACCGGGATCCACAGTTCACTAGAGGTGTCTCTCCCATAAGATAAACAGCATGTTGGGTGAACAAATTACAGTTGGCCAATTGACAAATAAATAGGGCATGACCATGCACATACATATCATGATGAGTATAGTGAGATTTAATTGGGCATTACGACAAAGTACATAGACCGCTATCCAGCATGCATCTATGCCTAAAAAGTCCACCTTCAGGTTATCATCCGAACCCCCTCCAGTATTAAGTTGCTAACAACAGACAATTGCATTAAGTATTGCGCGTAATGTAATCAGTAACTACATCCTTGAACATAGCACCAATGTTTTATCCCTAGTGGCAACAACACATCCATAATCTTAGCGATTTCTGTAACTTCCCCAGATTCACGGAGACATGAACCCACTATCGAGCATAAATACTCCCTCTTGGAGTTACAAGCATCTACTTGGCCAGAGCATCTACTAGTAACGGAGAGCATGCAAGATCATAAACAACACATAAACATAACTTTGATAATCAACATAACAAGTATTCTCTATTCATCGGATCCCAACAAACGCAACATATAGAATTACAGATAGATGATCTTGATCATGTTAGGCAGCTCACAAGATCCGACAATTAAGCACAATGGGGAGAAGACAACCATCTAGCTACTGCTATGGACCCATAGTCCAGGGGTAGACTACTCACACATCACTCCGGAGGCGACCATGGCGGCGTAGAGTCCTCCGGGAGATGATTCCCCTCTCCGGCAGGGTGCCGGAGGCGATCTCCTGAATCCCCCGAGATGGGATTGGCGGCGGCGGCGTCTCAGTAAGGTTTTCCGTATCGTGGCTCTCCGTACTGGGGGTTTCGCGATGGAGGCTTTAAGTAGGCGGAAGGGCAGGTCAGGAGGCGGCACGAGGGGCCCACACCATAGGGCCGCGCGGCCAAGGCAGGGGCCGCGCCGCCCTAGGGTTTGGCCACCTCGTGGCCCCACTTCGTCTCCTCTTCGGTCTTCTGGAAGCTTCGTGGCAAAATAGGACCCTGGGCGTTGATTTCGTCCAATTCCGAGAATATTTCGTTACTAGGATTTCTGAAACCAAAAACAGCAGAAAACAGCAACTGGCACTTCGGCATCTTGTTAATAGGTTAGTTCCAGAAAATGCATGAATATGACATAAAGTGTGCATAAAACATGTAGATAACATCAATAATGTGGCATGGAACATAAGAAATTATCGATACGTCGGAGACGTATCAGATCCCAACAAACACAACATATAGCATTACAGATAGATGATCTTGATCATGTTAGGCAGCTCACAAGATCCGACAATGAAGCATAATGAGGAGAAGACAACCATCTAGCTACTGCTATGGACCCATAGTCCAGGGGTGAACTACTCACTCATCACTCCGGAGGCGACCATGGCGGTGTAGAGTCCTCCGGGAGATGAATCCCCTCTCCGGCAGGGTGCCGGAGGCGATCTCCTGAATCCCCCGAGATGGGATTGGCGGCGGCGGCGTCTCTGGAAGGTTTTCCGTATCGTGGCTCTCGGTACTGGGGGTTTCGCGACGAAGGCTATTTGTAGGCGGAAGGGCAGGTCAAGGGGCGTCACGAGGGGCCCAGGAGACAGGTCGGCGCGGCCAGGGCTTGGGCCGCGCCGCCCTACCTTCTGGCCGCCTCGTGGCCCCACTTCGTTGACTCTTCGGTCTTCTGGAAGCTTCGTGTGAAAATAGGCCCCTGGGCGTTGATTTCGTCCAATTCCGAGAATATTTCCTTACTAGGATTTCTGAAACCAAAAACAGCAGAAAACAGCAACTCGCTCTTCGGCATCTTGTTAATAGGTTAGTTCCAGAAAATGCATAAATATGATGTAAAGTATGCATAAAACATGTAGATATCATCAATAATGTGGCATGGAACATAAAAAATTATCGATACGTCGGAGACGTATCAAGTACTCTCACGAGTCACCAAGTACCATCAAGACCAAAAAAAACTACCACAATCGACGATTGCGGCCAAGATCTTTCCAGGTCGGAGATTTGGTCCTACGGCTCAATCAACAAAGTACTGAAAAGCTCGAGTCGCCATGGCTGGGCCCTTACGTCGTCACAGAAGTAATAGAAGGAGGAGCATACAGGATCAAGGACAAGAAGACGGGGGTTCCCGAGAAAAACCCTTGGAACGTGGCGCAGCTCAGGCGGTTCTACGCTTAGAGCCGAAATATAGTCCTCCTTTGTAAAAATACAATGTACTGAAACGCCCGCGAGTTTTCAGACGCACTCTTTTCCTTTTCAGGGCACCGAGTGGGGCTGGAAAGGTTTTTAATGAGGCGGGCTCGCCGTGCTACTATATAATAAAAGATAGTGATGATATACATCTTTTTTCTTCGACAGGTTCGGGGGCTCACAACCCACGACAGCAAAATACAGATATTCTCGCAAAACAGTAAACTCTTCGAATGACAAAATAGTATAAGCTCCAGCCAAAGGCTCGGGGGCTTCGCAATATAGATTACACTTTGAAATATAGACAACTTCATCAATACAAAGAATTCGACAAAAAATATAGACATAACTTTTCGCAATATAGTACAACTTAGTCAAGGCCTAATATACTATCTATGGATAAACCTTTGTTATTTGCAGCAGTTGTCTTGTGCTCAGCATAGCTCCCCTTGACGAAGAATTCAGAATTCATCCGAAGAAGTTCATCCATCATCGCTTCGGCCACAGGAGTCACCATGTCATTGATTTCGTCGACGTTATTCTTTCGTCGCGATTTTTTGGCCAGGCAGTCAGAGACAATCTTCGTCAGATCTAATTTTGGATGGCAAATATGTATCATGATCATGGCGAATCTTGCTCCAGCAGTCAACTGAGCTCGTACAAAGTTGTGAATACGAGGAGCATCTCGAAACTTTTCCATCAATCCAAGAAGAGTATCGGGAGCTTCATCTCGAGGGAACATAGTCTTATAAACAAGGGTCAAGATTCTCGTGCAGAAGTTAAGGAATTCGCGAACCTGACAGGCGCGGTCTTGGAACCTGACAATCTGTTGGGTCCGCTCGGGAGTGGCCCAGAACAGACATCCGTGGTTAAGAGAAAGGTTAACGAGGAGGTTCGTTCGTACATTAACCCTTTCATCTTCAGCAGCAGTGTCGAGAACAGAACCTATCAAGCGAAAGAACAAGAAATTCAAAAAACAAGGGGGTACAGCAAAAGACAGAAGAAGTTCTGGGTTGAAAAAACATACCTAACATATCCACACTAGCTTCAGTCATTAGCTCGAGCATACTATTTTCTCGAGTAGTTGCTTTTTCAGCTTCCAAAATAGCAGCTTCCTTGGCAGATACGGCTTCTTTAGCTTGTTGAAGGGCAATTCTCTCTCTTTCGGATGCTTTACGGGATTGCTCCATCATTGCAAGAGTTTGCTTTTTCATGGACTGAAGTGGTTGGCGAAGTTCTTGCAAATCTTGCAAGGAGTGTTTACTTGAAGAACCTTCGACAAGGTCATCATTGACAAGTGTTTTCTTTGAGAAGGAGGAAGCAGGAAAAGTGTCGGCGGGATGAGGATTTGCGGAGTAGTTATCAAATATCAGCTGGAAAAGAAAATTTCAGTATCAATGATCACGCAAAATAGAATTCCATTGATCTTCGGGAAATTTACACAGATATTACAGAAGGAGTTTTCAAAAGAATCACTACGATAGTTGTCGCCAAAGCTACTGTGACGACAACATCAAAAGAAACAGTAAAAATAAAAACAGAAAAAGATAGGGCATTCTACTAGACCTCCGGCTTCGACGAGCTAGGAGCAGGAGTAGGCCTGAATCCAAGAAAGGCAAGGATCTTCTTTGTGTTGGGCTTTGCAGCCCTGATCAGCGATTGCCACTTCGTGGTTTCCATCTCTCGTGTGTCGCCAACTTTGGTCCAGTCGATGTTTTGCTGGCTGTCAGCAACCAGGGCGACAATGCTTTCAACGGCAACCTTCATATTTTCTTGGCGAAGCTTCAGGCCAAGATCTTCTGGGGGATTAAAGCACTTGGCAAGAGCAAGAAAAGTCGCAGGTTACTTTTTCTTCGGGAAGAAGTAGGGGAAGAGCCGCGACAATCCTTCCTTGGCCTGATCAATGCCCTCGCGTGCTTCTTCTCCGTGAAACTCAAGGAAAGCAAGTGCGTCAAGGAGAGGATCATTGTCGGGATCTTCAAGTTCATATTCTTGAGATGTTTTCCCTGTCGAGGCAAAAAAAAATTTATTTGTCAACAAACAAGTAAAGAAAAGCAAGTCTAAAGAATGCAAAATAGCTCGGGCACTTACTGACAAAGCGGCGGCTTTGTGATTCCAAGCGCTTGGTAATCGCTTCTTCACGAGCAGATTGTGCGGTTTTGTGCTCGCTCAAAGCAGTCTCGGCGTCATGAAGCCTCTTTTGAAGTTCTTCGACACCAGCAGCGTCGGCCTTGGCCTTGTCAGCCTCTGCCCTAGCCTTACTAGCATCTGATTCGGCCTTCTTACGAGCCTCCTCACTTTGCTCTAATTTTTGAGCAAGTGTGTCGGCACGTTTGTTGGCCTCCGCCAGTTTTTCTGCCAAGATAGTCAAATCCAGTCAAAATCACGACAAGAAAGGAGTAAGAAGGCAAGGGTAAAGAGAAGCAGAAAGACATTACCTTCAGCTTTGCTAGCATACTCGCGGTACCCAACGAATTGGGCACCGAAGCGGATGAATTCCTTAATCAAGGGCTGTTAAAGAAAGATAGAGAAAGAAAGCGTCGGTAGGGGAAAAAGTGCGATAGCACAAAATGAAAGGAAGAAAAAGTGAAAACATCGATAGCATCAGAAAGCATTCAAGGACTTACATCATCCAAAAGAGAAGTCGAGGAGCTACCCAATTGTAAGGTAGGCTCTGTGATTGATTCAACCCTCCCCCTTTTTGGTGAAGGGACGAGGGGGCTTGCAGGAGGAGTAGGTGCGTCGGTGTTTTGTTGAGTGATGACCCACAAGTATAGGGGATCGCGATAGTCTTCGAGGGTAGTATAACCCAAATTTATTGATTCGACACAAGGGGAGGTAAAGAATACTTATAAGCCTTAACAACTGAGTTGTCAATTCAGCTGCACCTGGAAAAACACTAGTAACAGGGGTGATGTGAAAGTAGCAGTAATATGAGAGCAGTAGTAACAGTAACACAGCAGCAGTAATAGCAATATGAGAGCAATGGCACCGGAAAATAGTTGATACTACTTCCAATGACATGTAGAACGAGTATATGATGATGAAAGATGGACCGGGGTTCCCAGCGATCTACACTAGTGGTAACTCTCCAATAAGTGACAAGTGTTGGGTGAACAAATTACAGTTGGGCAATTGATAGGAATCAAAGCATTAAGATAGAACATCAGGCTTATTAATTATGTAGGCATGTTTTCCAATTATAGTCGTACGT
Organism: Lolium perenne; assembly: GCF_019359855.2. Classification (NCBI taxonomy): domain Eukaryota; kingdom Viridiplantae; phylum Streptophyta; class Magnoliopsida; order Poales; family Poaceae; genus Lolium; species Lolium perenne. The sequence continues at coordinate 209,908,332 of NC_067249.2, forward strand.
GCTCGCAATGAGAAACTTGCACAACATCTTTTGTCCTACCAGCCGGTGGCAGCCGGGCCTCAAGGGAAACTACTGGATATTAAGGTACTCCTTTTAATAGAGTACCAGAGCAAAGCATTAACACTCCGTGAAAACATGTGTCCCTCACATCACCGCCATCCCCTCCGGTTGTCCCGATTCTTGTCACTTCGGGGCCTTTGGTTCCGGACAGTGACATGTGCATACAACTTGTAGATACAATCTAAGCAACAATAGAGAGCTCAAATCTAAGATCATGCCACTCGGGCCCTAGTGACAAGCATTAAGCATAACAAGATTGCAGCAACAATAACTTCACAAACTTTATAGATAGACTAATCATAATGTATCATCCATCGGATCCCAACAAACACAACACCGATTACATCAGATGAATCTCAATCATGTAAGGCAGCTCATGAGACCATTGTATTGAAGTACATGGGGGAGAGTATACCGACATAGCTACTGCTAGAACCCGTAGTCCATGGGGGAACTACTCACGGAGCATGGCGGAGGCGGTGGCGTTGATGGAGATGGCTTCCGGGGGCACTTCCCCGTCCCGGCAGGGTGCCAGAACAGAGTTCTGTCCCCCGAATTGGAGTTTCGCGATGGCGGCGGCGCCCCTGGAGTCTTTCTGGAGTTTCGTCTTCTGGTCCGGTGTTTTTAGGTCGAAAGGGATTTTATAGGCGAAGAGGCGGCGTAGGAGGGTGCCTGGGGGCTCCACACCATAGGGTGGCGCGGGCCCAGGCCAGGCCGCGCTGCCTTATGGTCTGGTGGCCCTCTGGCCCCTCTCCGACTCTTCTTCGGTGTTCTGGAGCCTTCCGGGAAAAATAGGAGGTTTGGCGTTGATTTCGTCCAATTCCGAGAATATTGCCCGAACAGCCTTTCTGGAACCAAAAATGTAGAAAACAGAGGCGGCACTATGGCATCTTGTTAATAGGTTAGTTCCGGAAAACGCATGAAATCATCATAAAGTGCAAGCAAAACATGTAAGTATTGTCATAAAACAAGCATGGAACGACAGAAATTATGGATACGTTTGGGACGTATCAGCATCCCCAAGCTTAGTTCCTGCTCGTCCCGAGCAGGTAAACGATAAAAAGAATAATTTCTGTAGTGACATGCTACTTACATAACCTTGATTATACTATTTCAAAGCATATGAAATGAATGAAGTGACTCAAGGCAATGATCTATAGTTGCTAACAAATAGATAACATATAGCAAAACTTTTCGTGAATAGTACTTTCAAGACAAGCATCAAAAGATTGCACAAGAGTTAACTCATAAAGCAATAGATTCAAAGTAAAGGCATCGAAGCAACACAAAGGAAGATTTAAGTTTCAGCGGTTGCTTTCAACTTTCAACATGTATATCTCATGGATATTGTCAACATAGAGTAATATGATGAATGAAAATATGCAAGTATGTAAGAATCAATGCACAGTTGACACAAGTGTTTGCTTCTAAGGTGGGAGGAATTAGGTAACTGACTCAACATAAAAGTAAAAGAATGGCCCTTCTACGAGGGAAGCATCGATTGCTATATTTGTGCTAGAGCTTTTATTTTGAAAACATAGAGAGAGCATAAAAGTAAAGTTTTGAGAGGTGTTTGTTGTTGTCAACGAATGGTAGTGGGCACTCTAACCCCCTCGCCAGACAAACCTTCAAAGAGCGGCTCCCATTTTATTTTATTTTTGGGTGGCACTCCTTCCAACCTTTCTTTCACAAACCATGGCTAACCGAATCCTCGGGTGCCTGCCAACAATCTCATACCATGAAGGAGTGCCTTTTTATTTTAGTTTTATTATGATGACACTCCTCCCAACCTTTGCTTACACAAGCCATGGCTAACCGAATCCTTCGGGTGCCGTCCAACAATCACATACCATGGAGGAGTGTCTATTTTTGTTAATTAATTTGGGACTGGGAATCCCATTGCGAGCTCTTTTTGCAAAATTATTGGATAAGCGGATGAAGCCACTAGTCCATTGGTGAAAGTTGCCCAACAAGATTGAAAGATAAACACCACATACTTCCTCATGAGCTATAAAACATTGACACAAATTGAGAAGCATTTTGAATTGTTTAAAGGTAGCATTCAAGCAATTTACTTTGGAATGGCAGGAAATACCACATAGTAGGTAGGTATGGTGGACACAAATGGCATAGTTTTTGGCTCAAGGTTTTGGATGCATGAGAAGTATTCCCTCTCGATACAAGGCTTAGGCTAGCAAGGCTATTTGAAGCAAACACAAGTATGAACCGGTACAGCAAAACTTACATAAGAACATATTGCAAGCATTATAATACTCTACACTGTCTTCCTTGTTGCTCAAACACTTTTACCAGAAAATATCTAGACCTTAAGAGAGACCAATCATGCAAACCAATTTTAACAAGCTCTACAGTAGTTCTCCACTAATAGGTTTAAACTACATGAAAAAAACTTAATCATGATCTACTTGAGAGCTCAAAACAACTGCCAAGTGTCAAATTATCCAAGACATATGAGGCATTTTCTGTTTCCAACCAAATAAGAATAAGTGATGTAGCTTCCAACTTTTATCATTGAACATTAAAAGTAAAACGAAGAACAAGTGTTCATATGAAAAAGCGGAGCGTGTGTCTCTCCCAAACAAGGATTGCTAAGATCCGAATTTATTCAAACACAAACAAAAATAAAACATACAGACGCTCCAAGTAAAGCACATATGATGTGACCGAATAAAAATATAGTTTCAGGGGAGGAACCTGATAAGTTGATGAAGAAGGGGATGCCTTGGGCATCCCCAAGCTTAGACGCTTGAGTCTTCTTGAAATATGCAGGGATGAACCACGGGGGCATCCCCAAGCTTAGACTTTTCGCTCTTCTTGATCATATATCATCCTCCTCTCTTGACCCTTGAAAACTTCCTTCACAACAAACTTCTCATAAACTTCATTAGAGGGGTTAGTACTCAAAAAATTTGAATCCACCTTGGTCCTGTAGTGGCACATTGCAAGAACTCAATAAAACATTAGCTACAGCTCTCTATGTCTAGAAAAGCTCGCTTAAAGTCCACAAGAGACAATGCAAAAAAAACAGAGAGACAGAATCTGCCAAAACAGAACAACCAGTAAAGACGAATTTTAAATAAATACTTCCTTTGCTCAAATCAGAAAACTCAAAACTAACGAAAGTTGCGTACATATCTGAGGAACACGCACGTAAAATGCCATATTTTTCTGAGTTACCTACAGAGAAAACAGCCCAGATTCGTGACAGATAGAAATCTGTTTCTGCGCCGAAATCCAAATCTAGTATCAACCTTCGATTAGAGGCTTCACTTGGCACAACAAAACACAAAACTAAGATAAGGAGAGGTTGCTACAGTAGTAAACAACTTCCAAGACACAAATATAAAATAAAGTACTGTAGCAAAATAACACATGGGTTATCTCCCAAGAAGTTGCTTTCTTTATAGCCATTAAGATGGGCTCAGCAGTTTTAATGATGCACTCGCAAGAAATAGTATTTGAAGCAAAAGAGAGCATCAAGAGGCAAATTCAAAACACATTTAAGTCTAACATGCTTCCTATGCAAAGGAATCTTGTACACAAAAAAATTCATGAAGAACAATGTGTCAAGCATAAGAAGATAGAACAAGTGTAACTTCAACAATTTCAGCATATAGAGAGGTGTATTAGTACCATGAAAATTTCTACTACCATATTTTCCTCTCTCATAATAATTTTCAGTAGCTTCATGAACAAACTCAACAATATAACTATCACATGCAGCATACTTTTCATGATCCACAAACATATAATTTTTATCAAGTTCAAGAATAGTGGAATTAAAACTTTCAAACTTTCTTTTATTAATAATATAACAAGGTAGTTGATCAATCTCAAGAGATATGGGACTCATAGAATAAGTCAAGAACTCTCCAATCCCATTTTCATTAGTAGTACAATTAATAGTATCAAGTAACATAGGACCATCATCTAGAGCTTTATCATAAACATTTGCTAAGCAAAATTCTTTAGTACCATGCATTTCGACATCAGGCACAAACAAAGCATTATCATAAGATTTATCAAAGTAGCATGGATTATCATATATAATAGTAGCATAATTATTCTCACAAGTATTACTCATAGGTACTATTTCAAGAGAATCCACAGGAACATAACATTCAACCTCTTTCGGTAAGCATGGAGGACAATCAAATAATGTAAGAGATAAAGAGTTACTCTCATTAGAAGGTTGGCATGGGTAGCTAATCCATTCTTCCTCCTTTTGTTCGTCGCTCTCCTCTTCTTTTTCATCCAATGAGCTTTCAGGTTCATCGATTTCCTCCTCTTTTTCATCCAATGCGCTTTCAGGTTCATCAGTTTCTTCTTCCACAGGTTCCTGCAAATTGTGAGTGCATTCTTGTGCATTAATGTGTCTCTCTTTATAATCAAGGATATAAGGATTCCTACTGTAGCATTCTATGCAAGAATTAAGGATAGTAGAGACATAATCTTTAAGGTCCTTACAAATAGCACAAGTTTCATAATTCTCAACCATGAAGGATTCTATCTCAGAGGCTCCCATAAATAAGACAAATTGTTCTACCTCTTCGAACCCATAATGGATATAGCAATTCCGGTTATAGCTCTTAATTAAAAATTCCTCACTAGAGCCACATTGAAATTTAAGATGTTTAGTATCCTGTTGAGAGCAACAGTTTATATCATGGCGTCAAAGCAAGATTCTAGCAATTGTATTTAATTTCTCTATCATAGCACTCATTATTTTACCAGTTCTTGATTCTCTATAATTATTATAACATTCTATGAGCTCCAAATAGGTTGTAGGTTCTCCCATAACAGCAGTTTTTAATTTTTTGGTTTTTCAAATTTTTATGAATTTTTGGGTATATAAGACAAATAAAACAAGACAAAAATAAACTAAGCAAAAATAAACTACGCAAAATAATACTAGACAGAAATAAACTAAGCACAAATAAACTAGACAAAATTAAACTAAGCAAAACAAAATAAAATAAAACAGAGAGAGAGGTAGAGTGTACTCCCCAGGTGAACTTATGAGTAGAGCTATGCCTCCCCGGCAACGGCGCCTTTAAAACAGTCTTGATGACCCACAAGTATAGGGGATCGCGATAGTCTTCGAGGGTAGTATAACCCAAATTTATTGATTCGACACAAGGGGAGGTAAAGAATACTTATAAGCCTTAACAACTGAGTTGTCAATTCAGCTGCACCTGGAAAAACACTAGTAACAGGGGTGATGTGAAAGTAGCAGTAATATGAGAGCAGTAGTAACAAAGAATACAAAGAGCATAATAGCAATATGAGAGCAATGGCACCGGAAAATAGTTGATACTACTTCCAATGACATGTAGAACGAGTATATGATGATGAAAGATGGACCGGGGTTCCCAGCGATCTACACTAGTGGTAACTCTCCAATAAGTGACAAGTGTTGGGTGAACAAATTACAGTTGGGCAATTGATAGGAATCAAAGCATTAAGATAGAACATCAGGCTTATTAATTATGTAGGCATGTTTTCCAATTATAGTCGTACGTGCTCGCAATGAGAAACTTGCACAACATCTTTTGTCCTACCAGCCGGTGGCAGCCGGGCCTCAAGGGAAACTACTGGATATTAAGGTACTCCTTTTAATAGAGTACCGGAGCAAAGCATTAACACTCCGTGAAAACATGTGTCCCTCACATCACCGCCATCCCCTCCGGTTGTCCCGATTCTTGTCACTTGGGGCCTTTGGTTCCGGACAGTGACATGTGCATACAACTTGTAGATACAATCTAAGCAACAATAGAGAGCTCAAATCTAAGATCATGCCACTCGGGCCCTAGTGACAAGCATTAAGCATAACAAGATTGCAGCAACAATAACTTCACAAACTTTATAGATAGACTAATCATAATGTATCATCTATCGGATCCCAACAAACACAACACCGATTACATCAGATGAATCTCAATCATGTAAGGCAGCTCATGAGACCATTGTATTGAAGTACATGGGGGAGAGTATACCGACATAGCTACTGCTAGAACCCGTAGTCCATGGGGGAACTACTCACGGAGCATGGCGGAGGCGGTGGCGTTGATGGAGATGGCTTCCGGGGGCACTTCCCCGTCCCGGCAGGGTGCCGGAACAGAGTTCTGTCCCCCGAATTGGAGTTTCGCGATGGCGGCGGCGCCCCTGGAGTCTTTCTGGAGTTTCGTCTTCTGGTCCGGTGTTTTTAGGTCGAAAGGGATTTTATAGGCGAAGAGGCGGCGCAGGAGGGTGCCTGGGGGCTCCACACCATAGGGTGGCGCGGGCCCAGGCCAGGCCGCGCCGCCTTATGGTCTGGTGGCCCTCTGGCCCCTCTCTGACTCTTCTTCGGTGTTCTGGAGCCTTCCGGGAAAAATAGGAGGTTTGGCGTTGATTTCGTCCAATTCCGAGAATATTGCCCGAACAGCCTTTCTGGAACCAAAAACAGCAGAAAACAGGAACTGGCACTATGGCATCTTGTTAATAGGTTAGTTCCGGAAAACGCATGAAATCATCATAAAGTGCAAGCAAAACATGTAAGTATTGTCATAAAACAAGCATGGAACGACAGAAATTATGGATACGTTTGGGACGTATCATTGAGGAGGCGAAGATTCTTCTCCTGCAACTTGCACCTCAGAAACAACTAGAGTATGCGACGCACTCGTTCGAGCAGTCGCATCAATAGCTGGCATTTCTTCCTCGTCACCACTACGATGAAATGGCGACAGTATAAGAAGCAAGATAGACAAAAATCTTCAAGTAGCAAAACAGTAAGAAACAAGGGGTGACTTACGAACTGACGAGGGTGTCAAGGTATGGATCAAAAGCTGTCTTCCGATTTGAAGGAGCAGCTTCTTCGGCTTTGGAGGTGTCGGAATCTTCGACATCTCTCCTCTTCCTTTTGTTCTTTGGAGAAACAGCAGGAGGAGGAGAGTGTGCCGATGTGGTAGCCTCAGAGCCAGCCTCCTTTTCAGAGGATCCCGCAGATTTTCGAGAACCTGCGGGTTCACTATCCGGGCAAGGAGCATCTTGGTTGTCATCCGTGACAACGGCTCGTTCTTCGACTTCTCCACCTTCAGGAAGGGGAGGAAGAGAGACAAGATCTGGATGGTTCTATAAGAAAACAAAGGGGGATGTCAATAAAAGAGTTATGCAAAGGATGTCAAACAAAAATGAGCAAGTCGACAAAGGTTACCTTGGAAAGCGCATTGGTGGCGCTATATGGTTTTACGCGACAAGAAGAGGGGACAACATCTTTCTTGCTGAGAGAGGAGATTTTCCGGACAAGTTTTTCTAAATCCTTGACCGGCAAATCCACTGACAGCCGATCAACATCATTGTCGCCAGCATACTTCCAGAGGGGATTTTTGCGAGCCTGCAGAGGCTGCACTCTGATCCTAAGGAAATATGCCGTGATTTGGATACCCGACTGTTCTTTACCACGGGTGCTTTGGAGCTCGTGGATGCGAGCCATCAGCGCCTCCGTCGCCGTTTTTTCTTCATCGGTAGCTTCTGCATCCCAGGAGCGGCGGCGGTAGATTTTCTCGGCACCATCAAAAGGAGGGATGTTGTCTTCAGCACACCCATGATTCTCCTCGTGGATGTACAACCATTTTTTACGCCACCCTTGAACTGAGTCAGGGAATTTGACATCGAAGTACTCGACATCAGGGCGAACGCAGATAACAACGCCGCCTATGTTATAGGCGACATTGCGAGAGCCATTACGGCGACAGAAAAAGATGCGTTTCCACAACGCCCAGTTAGGCTGGACGCCAAGGAAGGACTCGTAAAGGGTGATGAAGATGGAAATATGGAGGATAGAGTTGGGAGTGAGGTGATGAAGTTGCAGTCCATAAACAAAAAGCAACCCCCGAAGAAAAGGGTGAATGGGGGCAGAGAGACCGCGGATGAGATGATCGATGAAACTAACCCGATACTCCATTGGAGGGGTTGGGTAGCTCTCTTCGCTGGGGAAGCACAGCGCCTTTGGCTTCTTGCTGATCCCCAGTTTCTTCAGGAGGTTGATGTCTTGGGCAGAGATTTTGGATCTCTCCCACTCAGCGCTTCCTAGATCTGCGGAAGCCATCTTTGATTCAGGAGTGCTGTGCCTGATCAATCTGCGCGGTGGCATCAACAATGGCGTAGGAGTACAGTGAGAGTGGTTGAGCTCAAGGAGTTATGGGGCGCAAGAGGGGATTTTTGCAGATGAGAGCAGAGGAGCGGCGCGAGCGAAAGTGCTGAAGGAAGAAGATGGAGACCTTAAATAGAGGTGCGGCGAAGCGGCGTACCGTTGGATGGAAAAAGTGTGAGGCAGATGATGTACACGTGGAACAGGGGTAAAAAAGAAATTTTACCCTGGAAGAGTTACAGTGCGTGCGCCAGGAAAAGCGGAGGACGTGTGTCCCCCACTTGCACGACATGTCAATACGATGCGTAATTTGGGCCCGCAAGGCAGCGAGAGAGAACTTCTCGCGATTTCCAGGAACAGCTGTCGTGGCTATCGTCAGCAATGATGTCATCTTAGCAAAGAGAAAATTTCGACTCAACAGTTTCATAAAAAAGGCGACAGCAAAAGATATCGGAGAGCCTTTGATCAAATACAAGTTTTTGATCAAATGCTCGGGGGCTACTTTGGAAAAATGAAAAATTCGAGAAAGACAAAATAGAAATGATGTGAGCCTATGATCAAATACAAATATTTGCTCATAGCCTCGGCTACTCCCATCGGGAGCGCTGTTCGCGCACCCGAGAGATTTGAAAATTTCGGGAGAGAAAGAAAATATAGCGACATAAGGCGTGGAGCCTACACCCAAGCACAAGTCCTTGGTTGTAGCCTCGGGGGCTACTCCCATCGGGAACGCTGTTCGCGTGCCCGATGAAATTATAAAAAAGAAAGATAGAAGATCAAGAGAGTATATTTCGAGTTATAAGTAACTCTACATATACTCCCATCGGGAGATCAATATAAGTCATCTGTTGACTCAATAAAATGTGCCATTCCAACAGCCGAATAAGCACTCGACAATATATTCTCTGAACGCCAAAGTTGCGAACAGTTTCTGAATGCCGCAAAACTTTGCGAAGGTAAGACCCCAGATCCGTTCTGTGTGGCGTGGCGCCGTCTCTGACGTCGGTTTGCTACTTTTAGCCGTATAAACAGATACGAAGAAAAATCCTAATGGACGCGTTAGGTACCCGATAAATATGACTGGGACTCGACAGAATGGTAAGACCTTAAGCGGCACCTGTCGAAGTTTACACCAGTATCGCGAGATCATGTCCAGGGACGTGATCTTGAAGTAGGTTTTTGCGGATTGCCACTAGAGCAGTTAACTAGTACCTGATCCGTCAGATGAACTAGCCCCAACTACCATTATCCCTGTACAATATAGAAATTCATATGAAGAAATATAGAGAAGTTTAAAGTTGGCGAGTAAATATAAACAGTGGAGATTTTCCCTGACTCTACGATTCAAGCAAAATCTCGGGGGCTACTGACATAGGCATCCCCAATGGGCCTGCCGAAGATAGTACCCGGGGTTTACTGAAGGCCCACGACTCGAAGAATAAGAAGAATCGGAAGCCCAAGTTGTTATTAAGAAAAGCTAGAGTTGTATTAGGAGATAATATTTGTAATCTTGCGGGATGAGTTGGAAACCCTCTCGGACTCTGTAACTTGTACAATACGAATCCCTCGGCTCCACCTCCTATATAAGGGGGAGTCGAGGGACAAAGATAGCATCGAATCATTGTCTCACAAACCCTAGTTTTCATATCGTCGAGTACTTTTCGGCTGAAACCTTCGAGATCTACTTGCCCTCTACTTCCAACTAAACCCTAGTCTACTACCCGTAGGCATTGATAAGTTAATCCATTGCCACTTTGAACTAGTTGTTGAACAACTATGCGAAATTATAGAAATATGTCTATCTTAGAAACATACATAGACATATGTGTCATACATAGGTCATACATAGATAGAAATAATAGTATGACAAAGTTGTCAACATATCAGCCTTGTCGACTATGGAGGATGGGTCTCTGCTCGGTAATGGTGGTGTAACTATCTGATACAGACCAAACTGCCGCATAACACGCTCCGAGTTATATGTCTCAACAATCCAAATAAAGATCAGGTTGCAGCGTGTCAACCACAAGACGGAGTCTGTATACTTATCAGGTGTTGGTGCCTATTCACCCCAGATAGCGTGGAGGTCATCATCCGTCCATGGGTTCCATCTGATCATGTGCTCCTCTAGCCCCTCAAACTCCTAGTAATATTCTGGGTAGCAACTGCGTACTCATTTGTGGACCACCTTTTTAGCATGTACCGAACATCCTCCAAATGTTAGAGGGGCATGTACAGGCTGGCTAAATTCGTATGTGTGGAATATGTTGGGTAGGTGGGGACATCCAACTGGAAGGTACTCCCATGACCATAACTGAAAAAACTCATAGCTCACGGCAACATAACCCCCTGTATGTATGAGCAAGCATTGATGAACCAAAGGTGTATATGGTGATGGGAGGTAAGAAGGCATCTACTATCTCTTGGGCAATTTTAATTAGACCCGGGAGAACAACGTCACCATGTGATGAAGGGAACATTGTACCAAAGAGATATAGCACATATGCAAATAGATGAGGTGTTAGCGTGACATTATATACCAAAGAGATATAGCACTTAGCGTGACATTATCTGCATTGGCACGTAAGTCAGCAAAATGGGTGACTAGCCAGCTCAGAGGCACACCTCTGGGACGATGCCCACTGCGGGTGTTAACAGGACTGCAACACATAGCCGGTATTGTACCTTTACCGGCCAAATACTAGAATATGCCTCAAGGACCAATGGTTTACCAGCGATAGGAAGAACAGAAATCATGGACACATCTTTTAGGGTAGGTGTCAACTCCTCACAAAGTAACTGAAAGGTGTGGGTCTCAGGTCTCCAGCGGTCAACAAAGACTGACATAAGAGTCAGGTCCAACAGAAACTTCTCTCTGCTTGATGTAAGCTTGAAATATGCAAGAACTTCGTGAGCGCGCAAGTACTACATATAACAATCGTCAACATGAAACCTATTTTTTATGCCGCATAGCCTGAAGATCTGAGGGGTCTCGAACTGGGCGTTCGGATCTAACCATTGGTGACAACCACGCCATGGTTTGTAATCACTGCAATGGCATTGACATGCATTAACTGGCAAGCAAGTCATTGAAAAAGTAGTGATCACCCCACCCATTATCAATGTGAGCAGCGTGCTTGCATTGACAAAGTAGTGATCACCATTCTCATGCCGGTGTTACTAGCGTGCTTGCATTGACAAGCATGTCAGTGACAATGTTGTAATCACCATATCCATCGCGCGTGGTGACATCTCCATAGCCAGCAAGAGCAAGATGGTCGCCGGCGACACCATGAGCGCAAGAAATAGCCGATGCTGCCACAACTCTTAAGGCGGCTAGTCGGTTGGGGATTTCAACCGATTGACGCTTAGCGCAAGCCTTGTTTTCACAGTACGATTAATCTCGATTTTACTGGTATTCGCAAAGACTAGTATTGAATCAACCTTGAGCCACAAGTTTCAGATTTCATCTATTTTAACGGGATCGCCAAAATAGACCACGAGTACACATGTGGCAAGTATGCATGCATAGAAAAATTAAACGATTCACCGAAGCAGTGCCCGAATTGATCTGCGACTAAAAATTTGCACACATGCATAAAACCAAAGAAGGGCTAGTCATATGGTAAAATAAGGACCGCATGCCCATCTAGAGCCGTCAACTTTTTCATTCCTGCACGGCGTATTTCCACACGATAGCCAATGGAAGGCCGCGTCTGAGCAACAATCAAGGGGATATTGAGGACCAGCAGGACCTTATGAAACATGTGTATGAGTTTTATCTCAACCTCATGGGGTTGCAGGGAGAAGATAGGGTTTTTTCCCTGGCTCCGAACCTCTAGCATGAGGATAAGCGGGTCTGTACGGAGGAGAACCTTGCTTTGGAGCTCACTTCTACTCCCGAGGAACTAGATGAGGTCCTCCTGAGCATGAAGACGGACTCTGCCCTTGGCTTAGACCGGCTGCCGGTCACGTTCTTCAAGCGGTTCTGGGGAACCCTCCGCACACCGATATTGCAGCTTCTCGATGACTTCATCCTAGGGATGGTGGACATTGCATGGCTAAATTTCGGTGTTATCTCCTTGATTCCAAAGGTGAAAGGCGTTGACACAATTAAACAGTTTAGGCCGATTGCACTTATAAATGTTATTTTTAAGTTTGTTGCCAAAGCTTATGCTATTCGTCTCGCCCCATTAGCATAGAGGGTCATTGATTGAAGCCAAACGGGTTTCATCCGAAGTCCCCCACGAGGGAGTGGTGGCACTCCAGGAGATCACCCATGAGCTGCAGGTTAAGAGGCTTGGGGGCCTCTTATTCAAGCTCAACTTCGAGAAAGCGTACTACCGGGTCAACTGTGATTTCCTTCACGAGGTGCTACACCGCAAAGGATTCTCAGGTATGATGGTACATCGTCTAATGCAGTTGGTTATGGGTGGTCAACCTGTAGTTAACGTCAACATATAAGTTGGGGCTTTCTTCCATAACGTCTGGGGGGTGCGTCAGGATGACTCACCTGCAATATGCAGACGACACGATGATGCTCATTGAGCCTACTGATATGGGGATTGCAAACCTCAAGTTCCTCTTACTCTGTTCTGAGAACATGTGGGGCTGAAGATTAACTTCAACAAAATTGCAGTCTTCGTGTTAGGGGTCGTGCCATAGGAGAAGTGCAGACTCGTCGACATGCTCAACTGTAAGCTGGGTTCGCTGCCAATAAAATATCTTGGCCTCCTGGTGAGCGACCGTCCGCTAAGGGTAGCAGACTAAGGCTTTCTCCCTGACAAGGTGGGGCATAGAGTTGACCCCTGGCAAGGCCTCTTTTTGACCTTGGCGGGGCGACTAGAGCTGAGTTTACTCTTCTCAGTCTAGCTTACCTATGTTCGCAATGGACATTTATTTGCTTCATGACCCTACCCCACTTGTCTATGGACAGACTAAGGTCTCGCTTCTTTTGAGAAGGAGTGGGGAACAAACGTAAATGCCACATGTTAGACTGGGCCACGGTCTGTAAGCCCAAGGAGGTTGGAGGTTTGGGTATCCTCAACATCAAAATAATGAACATCGCGATGATGCTTAAATGGATTTAGAAAATCCATCAGAAAACAAAGTGGTTGTGGGCTTACTTGATTCGCGTGAAATTCCTAGGGGGTAGGGACTTGTTCGATAAGGATGTACCGGTGCAAGGCTCGTAGTTTTGGAACTCCATCCAGAAGATCAAATGTTATTTCAAACTGGGGGCTAGGCACAAGGTCCGGAATGGGAAGAGGACCTATTTCTGGTTGGACTGGTGGTCGAGATCCGGGGCCCTCCGCCCTCATTTCCCACGCCTTTTCAGCTGTTGCGACCAACCCTTCATCGTGGTAGATGGGGCGAGGGTGAGGGATGGCACTCTGGGAGAGTGGCACATCCGCTTTAGAAGGCAATTCAGCCTGGCAGAGGCGGTCGAGTGGGATAACTTGTGTCATGAGATTCAGGCACTCTCCACTGATGACCAGCGTGATGGAGTATCCTGGCCTTGGAGCCCTCTGGGTTCTTCTCGTTGAAGTCAGTATACTACGGACTGTCGCAAGGGGTGGCGGTTTCACACTTCAAGGATGTTTGGCGTTCTCGAGTGCCGCCAAAGATCGAAGTGTTCTTGTGGCAGCTCATCAGGGGTAAGCTGCCATCGTCTGAGCAGGTGGCCAAGCGGCATGACCCGTCTAATGGACACTGCTCTTTGTGCAGGGAGGTGGAAGACTGCAACCACATCTTCTTCACATGCCACATGGCGGGTTTCGTGGGGGGCGGGGTTAGGGAACTCCTCCAGTGCGACTGGAACCCTACAGGGATTGAGGATTTCATTGCACTCTCTCAGGACATCTCAGGCCCCCTATGTAGCTTAGTTTGGTTTATCTTTGCGGCCATGTGTTGGTCTCTTTGGAATATTAGAAATAAACTGACTGGAGGCGATCCGACTGTTCCACGCAAGGAGTAGAGCTAGAGCGTATGATGCCACTTTATAGCTATCTATCTATTCGACCCGCTCCCGGGCCTGTTATGTTCTATCAGACTAGTTGTCTTCGTGTGGGTGTTATGTGTTCACCTCCCGATCAGGGGGCTGATCTGCAGGCTTGGTGTTTCCTTGGATCGAGTTGTATCAGGATGATGTTTGGTTTCTTTGGAGCTTTATATATAAAGTCGGGTTGATGGTTTTATGTTTAAAACATCGTAGATGAGCAGGACATGGATCAACCGGTGTAATTGTTTACTGTATTTCTTTTTTCAAAAAACTAGTTGTGTATTACTCAATCAACATCGTTTTGATTACAACCATTAAAAGTCGAGCTTAAGGCGCATGTTGGCAGTGAACTTTGTTAACACGTCCTCAGATACATGCTAATTCGTACAGCATGAACTGGCTCTGCAAGACTGGATCAATGGCTGATACCAAAAAAAAAAAGCAAAAGAATCACGTGAGCTAGTCAAACGGGAGTGCCGTGACAGTCTACATGTATGTGGTGTAGGATTAATTTCTCCCACCGCTGGTTGATCATGGCCAGCTAGCGGGCCGGAGACGTTCGAACTACATGTATGCAGCGCTGTCTTTCAGCCACACAATCTCACCAGAGAATGTACGTCATTACTCATTACGTGTGTTACACTGATCGCCTAATGGCCTACCCCCAGGAACCTGGCTCGATCCTATCCAGAACGAGCAGCCTAACCAGAGCTGGCAATGTTGAAACATCAGATGTTCTGCATGTCAATAGTACTGTATACACGACTTAGCGCAACCGTGATCGCGCATTCTTTCATCGATCCATCGCCATCCGTGCCATGCGAAATTCGCATTTTGCCTAATCGACTTGTTTATCTACATGACCCCTTTTGCTGGACTTTAACCACTTATGGTCTCTACAAAAACTTTTAAATTTTCACGGCTCCTCTTGATCAGGCTATGTTTGATGGCTTGTTTGCATCACTAGACAGACTTAGCCCATTTTAGCCAAAGATTTATCAAAAACATCTAAGACACGTCTATTTTTCTGGCTACTTTAGTTAGATCCCACTACACAAAATGGCTGCACGCAACAATGTCAGACCGTTTGAATAAATTATAGGCCCCCTATATGTAGATGGAAACTAGTGACTGACACGCATGCGCTTCAAGGATACTACCTCCGTCCCAAGGAATAAGTCACACGCGTATTCTAAGACGAACTTTGACCATAAAAATTGAGCAACAAAATCTTGGTTATATTATATGTAATTAGTATCGTTGGATTCGTATTGAAAAACACTTTCTATTAATATTAATTTCATACAAATAATCTTTATATATTTGAATTAATTCTTAGTCAAACGAAAAGCACGTAAAACGAGGACGTCTTATTCCTTGAATCGGAGGTAGTACGAATCAGTGCAGGTCAGACGCTGATATGTCCTAAGCACATGTGAGACTTGAAGTTGGACGATCAGTGTTCTACTCCTAACTTAATTAGCAGTGAATGTTACTCCCCGTGTACGTATTAATTGCATATGTCCACGTCAATCGATCGGTGTGGTCAACAGAGATGGTCAATCGTTACAGTTCGCTCGATCACTATAGGAAAATGTCTAGGTGCCAAGGGGCAAAACCTGTGTCGATAGCTTTTTATCGGGGCCATCGGCACAGGCCCGCACAGGGCAGGACGTGAAGAAGGCTGTCGCCATAGCAAAGCTGTCGGCACAAGCATTTTTTTTTCCTGCACCCCCGATCGATATCACCTTTTCAGTTTTTGAACAAATAAAAAATGATAGTAAAATCTAAAAATAAAATCCTTCAAGATGTCCATGTGTCATGTTATCTAGTTTTAAGGAAAATTAATAAAAATGAATTTCGAATGTTTTTGTAAAATTGCGTCATGTATGAATAAAATGGATTTTCTGGTTGCATACGACCTCCGATGAAAAAAATATATTATATGAAAATGTATCTAAGCAAAATTTCTTATCCAATTTCAACCACCTGCGGTCGTTTAGACAATTTTTGGATTCGTCAAATTCAAAATGGAAACATGAGTTTTTCTAGCTTCTATTTTTGGGCTAACAAGTAATTAAAATTAAATTGAATTTATTTTATTGTTTCGAGATCTATTATTAATTATCTTATTCATTGTTGTTTACTCAAATAGTTGTGTGGATTCAAAAAATAAAGAAATGTGATGTCATGGAACAAGGGTTAATAGGGTTGGTATTTTGTTATTGTCAACAAAGAATAGCTCCTCTACAAGAAACTCACCCAAAAGAAACGGAGAAGTTAAATGTACTAGGTCAGGTTGGAATAGTGTGAGAATGGGTGACTAACCGGGATGTTTGACCATGAGTGTAATGTGACCTAAGATTAAGTTATTGTTCAAAAAAAATCAATGTGAAAGACAAAAAAGTTGAATTTTTTTTGAAAAAATTCGAGCCAGAATTGTGAAACGGCAGTTAGTTCTATGCCGACGGCCATCGTGTGCTGACGGCAAAGGAGTTTATGCTGTCAGGGTATTGTGCCGATGGCACTATACCGACGACCACCGTCGGCTTAGTTCTATACCGACGGATTTTCTGGCTATGCCGACAGCTGTGCGTTCCCTGTTGTGGATCAGTCACGTCTCGATTCCTTAGTTAGCTATTCGTTTAGTAATTTAACTCCAATTATTTGCATATACTACCTCCGTTTCAAGACATAAGGCGCGCGCATTTTAAGACGAACTTTGGCTATTAAAGTAAGTAACAAGATTTTGATTATATTATATGTAACCAGTATCGTTAGATTCGTATTGAAAAGTACTTTCTAATGATGCTAATTTCATATAAAGAATTTTTATATATTTGAAGCAATTTTCGGTCAAATAAAAACACACGAAAAATGAGTGCGCCTTATTATTTGAAACCGAGGGAGAGGAGAGTATGCATAATAGAACTATTGAAGTCCTGATTCGAGCCTTTAATTAACTAACTCTATAGTAGGAGTACTTTCTTGGAAAGTCACCGCTTCATTGCATCAGATACGTTCTTCATACATCATAGCTTCTGCTTCATTCCGAGTATTCTTAGGCCAAACTGCGACCAGATCTGGACTCCTAGCTAACTCACGTGCATTACTTTGAAACAACGTTTAGAAAAGTGATTATAAATGCTAGACAGTGGTAAGTGGTTGCTTAGCGATTAGTCAGAAGAAGAATCGAAGAATATTTAGTGTGTTTTGAATAAGAGAGATCGCAGTTGGCAGCGAAACATGACGATATCCCGGGCATCTGTCATGCATGGAATTTTTTTTTAAAAAAAAAGCAAATTTGGAAGTCGATGGTCTAACCGAAATACCGAATCTCACTTGTACATATATGCAGGGGAACTGTTGATGCATCATTGGAGATCATTAGTTTGTACCAGTCGCAATTCACAAATCATGGACGATTAGCACGCTAGCTGCATAGTCTAATTCGCGCAAGAAAGGCATTCTTGGATGGTTATTTAAGTGAAAGACGCTCAGCTTCAAAATAGAAATTTCAAAAGGAGACCAAATAGAGATTTCAGAGCATGTCCGCCGCTTCCCCCAAATTTGGGGGACGCTTTTTCTTTGTGCCGCGTTTGGGGGACGTCGCTGCCCAGTCGCGACTTCAAAGGCGCCCCCCTCAAACATTAAAATAATTGTTTTTTTTTTACATTTTCATTTCAATAGAGAGAAGAAATTTATAGGTACAATCGAGATTTTCAAAGTAGTGCAACATATTAAAATAAATTAACACATAAAAACTGCCGGAAAAATGTGTTCAAACTAATTTTTAACTACTTTTCTTTGATGGCCCCGCCTCGTCGTCCTGACGGAGGGGCTTCCTGCTTGTCACCTCTTCCGAAGAGGTCGTGCTATTCGTCGCGTCGGGGGAGCTTGTGTCCCCCTCCAACGAGTAGTCCTTGTTGTATTTGTCGCCGTCAGTGCTCGCCGGCTGCGCCTCCGCCTTCGCCTTCACCCGGGCTCTTGCATCCTTCTTTGTCGTTGCTGCCTCCTCAGCCGCCTCCTCCGCCTCCATCCGTCTCCACCTGGCATCTCCATCCTCTTCCTCTACCTCCTCCTTCTCATGGCCGTCATCAGCGACGTCCTTCCCCTCCTCCTTATGGCCGTCGTCGGCCTCCCAATCCTCCTCCTGGTTGTCAGTCGGTGGGGAACTAGAGCTGCTAGGCGTTGCAACTCTGTCCCACCAATGGTGCCATCCCAGCGGCTTCCCCTTGCTATCCGTGTCCGATGGCAAAGAGAGGTTGCTCATGGTCAGAGAGAAGAGGAGAGATGAAGGGCGCCAGCCGGTTGGAGATCGGAATGCGCAGACGTAGGGGTCTTATTGAGCGGGGATTAATGGCGGCTCATATATCGAAGAGGGCTGCGGTTGCTCTTTAGTGAAGTTCGCGTTCCATTCCAGCGGTTCGCGCGTCGATCGACGCGGTTGCCACTGCAACGGTTCCCCTTCCCGACAATTGCACTGTCGCTAATAACTCCGTCGTGAGGTAGGCGACGGTTGGGTGTCGTTCATGTGTCAATGACGCGTTGAGCGTAATTCGTGGAGCGGGGATAGGTTCGGGGCGCCGAACACCGTACTGAGCCGCGCCGGGCGGAAGGAGGCTTTGGTGCGCACGACTAGGGCTGAAAATATGTCTGGCGCGCCCAAAAACCTTTGGGGACTCTTTACGGGGCGCGACTGAAGATATTCTCAGTTGACATTAAAAGAACCAAAATCCATGGGAGGTGGCGTTTTCGTTCCATCATAAAAAGTGAAATTATGAAAAATGTTTCTCAAAAACCACCCCGAGAACACAATATATCCCTTCTTTTTACCTCATCTTTTGTCTGCATCGCTTGAAACGCTCGTCTAGACACTTTTTATAGTTTATCGATACACTTAAATCTTGAAAAATCTAAGATATTCCTTTTACGAATAGAGGGGGCACTGTCCCTGGAGCACTCATATATCTGCTACAGTAACTCCAGTATTGATTTCAGCAGATACGTTGTTCATACATCATAGCTTCTGCTTGATCATTTCAAGTATTCTCACGCCAAACCGCGTGGATATCTAGACTTCTAGGCTTCTAGCTAACTCATGTGCATTACTTTGAAAATAGCGTTTAGAAAAGTGATTATAAATACTGGACGGTGGTTGCTCAGCGATCGGTCAGTAGAAGAATCTAAGAATATTCAATGTGTTTCGAATAAGAGAGGAAATAATATGTGATGGCCCGTTCAAAAAAAAAAATGTGATGGCAGTTGGCAGCGAAACATGAGGATGATCAGTTAAGGTTCCCGGGCATCTATCATGCATGGATTAGAAAAAAAAAAACAAATTTGGAAGTCGATGGTCTGACCGAATCTCACTTGTACATATATACAAGGGGAACTGTTGATGCATCATTGGATATTATTATTCATATTATTATTCATATTATTATTCATACCAATTGCAAATCATGGAAGATTAGCTGCATAGTCAATTCGCGCGAGGAAGGCATTCATGGGTGGTTATCTAACTGAAAGACGCTGAGCTTTTAAATAAAACTCAAGAGTAGAGAGAAAATTGGAGAAATGTTGCAGCGCACGACTACGTACCGTTCACAGCTGCGATCCCACGATAATGGCCGAATAGAATAGATGGTTTGTATCCAGAATCAGTAATTAACGTGCTGCAGGATACTACTGTGCAACTGCGGGCTTTTCAGTTCGCAGATGAGAACGGGGAGCACCGGACAAAATCCTAGAAACTTACAAAGGAGACTGTAGCTACGCTCGGGCGAGGTGGGGATGCGCGGCTGCCGGTGAAAACCGTGCTCCGACTCCGGTCTTGGTGGACGATGGCGGTGCTACACGTCGTAACCTTCTTGAAGGCATCGTTGTCGCAGCCTGCATCTACACTCTCGCGCTGCTCCGGGGAAACCCTAGATCTGGGTCTCCCGGATCGGACGATGGCGGCGCGCCCTGCGTCGTTCTACCTCCTGGGGCATTGTTTTTAGAGCAGCTACTGGACGTTGGCGGATGTCGGTGGAGTGGTATTCATCTACCACATTGTTGGCGCTGAGACTCGGTGGCATGGTGCTGCGGGGTATTGACGACAGATGCGGGATGATGTATGCGTGCAGGATGGTGGAGCCGTCTAGCGTCATGGTGGCATCCATGACATGTCTTGCAAGGTTAATGCGATGATCTCTCCTGAAGATGGAGATGAGGAAGACGGCGGTAGCAACTTCTGTGGCGTGTGTGTTGGCGTGCGCGGAGAGTTTGCTTGACTGAATGTGCTTCTCACCTGCTATTGGGCGGTTTGGGAAGGCATTTGATTTTTGGATGATGTCAGTTGGTGTATTGTCACCCCCTTCATCCCACTGTAGGTCTAGTGAGGTGGCTTCGAGGTTGAATTTTTGTATTGCTTCTTGTAAGGTTTGCGAATAATCTAATAAAAAGCCGTGTTTGGATGCAGAAGCTGAGGCGATTTTTCCCCCCTTTTCGAAAAAAAAACAAAGGAGACTGTAGCAAGTGTGAGCTCTTCCTTGTCTATTTTCTGTTATCATCAGCCCCGCAATTTGAATTTTTTTTCTTTCTTTTTTTCTTTTGTCCGGTACTCTGAATCTTTGATACACGATGTATGTCTGTTGACTGTTCTAGATTTGTACTCCTTCCATCCCATAAACTTATCTGTGATTTGGCTAAATTTAAATATATCTATATACTAGATTGTATCTAGAGGTACATATCCGTTCAAAGAGGGCCAGAGGATATGACCGTTGGACCGTTGGAAAGGAGACCAGCGACCGGAGTGGCGATCTCACCATCCCACTGCCGGCAAACGTAAGGGACGATTGCCGTTCACCGGAGCATCCTCTTCGAGGTCGTTTCTGGGTTTTGCAGTCATCAGATGACGAGGAGGACGGTGATGCGGAGGAAACCTCATCGGCCGGAGGTTGTGCTTCCTCGAGATATCTATGCCATACTCCAATTTCGGTGAGTGGTAGAGATCTCTCAGAGAGTACGTCCGAGCTGGCGAGGCGGACGATCAAGCGGATCAATCGACACATGAGTCAGCAGATGGCGGCTACGGCGGCGATGGAGCTCATGTCGTCGGAAGGTACGTGGTCACCATGCTCAATGCCATTGGGCATATCTGCTTGCAAGACTAAGATTAAAGTCAGGCCAGTTCTTGAACCCTCCGTTTTCCTGAATGACGGATTGGATGGATGGACCGTCGTACGACGGCGGCGTTGGTCGCCGGTGATCGACAACTTGTCGCATGATCCGATGTTTACGGGTTTTTCAAAATCCAGAGGTATGGGCTCGGCAAGGAAGCGGGCCGGTGCAAATAACAATACGGCTTGTTGGGGCCCAAGTATTGTGATGCGTAATACTCCCGTGACCATGAACAAGCATCGATTTGGCGATGATTGGCAACCAAAACAGGTTAAGGTAGGTGACCACGTCGCTGGATGGGCCTTCCGTAAACTGCTACGGTTAGCCTGGAAGAGAGTTGGGACGGGTGAGCCGGTTGTCTTGCGGTGGCGCACCTCTCCTCCGATGAATGGCGATGGCGGTCAGGGAGGTTTCCATCCAGGTCTTGGCGATGGTGGTCAGGGAGGTTTCAACCAAGGCCGTGGCGATGGCGGACAAGGAGGGTTCAATCCAGGCCGTGGTGGTTTCAATGCAGGCCATGGTGGCTACCATGCTCGTGGGGGCTACGGTACTGGTCGTGCCGCTGGTGCGCGAGGTCGTCAAGGTGTACGAGGTGCTCAGGGCTTTGGTGCTGGCAAAGGTTTTGGTGGCGATCATGGTGCTCAAGGGAATGGCTTCGGCCGAAATTTTGTGCAGGGCGAGGCCAGCGGCTCTACCGGCATGAATGATAGACAGAGGTTTCAGGAGGAGAACTGGGGAGGTGGCAATGGACACTTTGATACGCGTGAAGCACACGTTCGTTGGGAACCCCAAGAGGAGGGGTGTGATGCGTACACCAGCAAGTTCCCTCAGTAAGAAACCAAGGTTATCGAACCAGTAGGAGTCAAGGAACACATGAAGGTTGCTGGTGGCGGAGTGTAGTGCGGCGCAACACCAGGGATTCCGGCGCCAACTTGGAACCTGCACAACACAATCAAAATACTTTGCCCCAACTTAACAATGAGGTTGTCAATCTCACCGGCTTGCTGTAAACAAAGGATTAAATGTATAGTGTGGAAGATGATGTTTGCGAAGAACAGTAAAGAACAATGTTTGTAGTAGATTGTATTCAGATGTAAAAGAATGGACCGGGGTCCACAGTTCACTAGTGGTGTCTCTCCAATAAGATAAATAGCATGTTGCGTGAACAAATTACAGTTGGGCAATTGACAAATAGAGAGGGCATAACAATGCACATACATATCACGATGACTACTATGAGATTTAATCAGGGCATTACGACAAAGTACATAGACCGCTATCCAGCATGCATCTATGCCTAAAAAGTCCACCTTCGGGTTAGCATCCGCACCCCTTCCAGTATTAAGTTGCAAACAACAGACAATTGCATTAAGTATGGTGCGTAATGTAATCAACACAAATATCCTTAGACAAAGCATTGATGTTTTATCCCTAGTGGCAACAGCACATCCACAACCTTAGAACTTTCTGTCACTGTCCCAGATTCAATGGAGGCATGAACCCACTATCGAGCATAGATACTCCCTCGTGGAGTTACAAGTATCAACTTGGCCAGAGCCTCTACTAGCAACGGAGAGCATGCAAGAACATAAACAACACATATATGATAGATTGATAATCAACTTGACATAGTATTCCATGTTCATCGGATCCCAACAAAAACAACATGTAGCATTACAAATAGATGATCTTGATCATGTTAGGCAGCTCACAAGATCTAACATGATAGCACAATGAGGAGAAGACAACAATCTAGCTACTGCTATGGACCCATAGTCCAAGGATGAACTACTCACACATCAATCCGGAGGCGATCATGGTGATGAAGAGTCCTCCGGGAGATGATTCCCCTCTCCGGCAGGGTGCCGGAGGCGATCTCCTGAATCTCCCGAGATGGGATTGGCGGCGGCTGCGTCTCTGGAAGGTTTTCCGTATCGTGGCTCTCGGTACAGGTGTTTTCGCGAAGGAGGCTTTAAGTAGGCGGAAGGGTAGGGTTGGAGGCGGCGCGGGCCCCCCTTAGGCCACGCGGCCCTATGGTGGCGGCGCCTCGTCGCCCCACTTCGTAACTCCTTCGGTCTTCTGGAAGCTTCGTGAAAAAATAAGACCCTGGGCGTTGATTTTATCCAATTCCGAGAATATTTCCTTTGTAGGTTTTCTGAAACCAAAAACAGCAGAAAACAGCAACTGGCTCTTCGGCATCTTGTCAATAGGTTAGTACCGGAAAATGCATATAAATGAAGTAAAGTGTGTATAAAACATGTGAGTATCATCATAAAAGTAGCATGGAACATAAGAAATTATAGATACATTTGAGACGTATCACACTTCCAACGGGGTTTCAATCAGTACAGTAACATGAATTACAATGGTAATCCACATAGATGGAACAATTCAGGTAGAGGGGGATATCAACAGCATTTTCGTAACAATGTGCACACTCAAACTGCAAGGAGTGATATCGATGTTGACCTCCTGCAGAAAACAGTACATGCTGTCGTTGTGGCGGTAACAACGGCTCAGAAGTCCACAAACAATGTTGGGGGGACGGCAGCACCTATGGCAGCGGGTAGTGATGTTTTATCTGGGGTGCCGAGCAAGAATGCAGTGGTGTCGGCTGCGGCACCAGCTGCAATTCAAGAACAAGTTGAGGTGCCAAATCAAATTTTTATAGAGGCAAATAAGACAGGATCAAAAGGGAAGGAGACAGAAGGACATGGTCCATCAAAGAAGAAGAAAGAGGATAAGACGACATGTTTCAGATGCAAGAAACCAGGACACTATATTGATGATTGTCCTACGCCCTTTTGTGACTTGTGTGAGTCTATTCATCATGTTGCTTCTGCATGTCATCTTCTACAAGCTCTGAAACCCAATGCGACCATTCATGGATATGCCAATGAATTTCTTATGTTTTTTGAACTTCCATGTGGGGCTTTTAAGGCGAAGGTTGAGAACCCAAAGTTGGCCAAAGTTAGTGTTGATGGGGATGCAATGACTATCCCTAAGATAATTGACCAACTGAAGGTAATTGTGCCATATGAGAAATTTAATTAGGAAGTTTTTCACCTTAAGGATAATATTTTTAGAGTCAAGCTACCGAGTAAGCAGGAAGTTCAGAGCTTGAAGAATTTTGGAACTTACATCTGTCAAGATAGGGAATGTTGTTCATCTTTTGATCTCTGGTCATCACTGGATGGGCCTCTTTATATGTTGCCAGAAGTTTGGGTTCGGGTCTCAGGGTTGCCATCAGATATGAGATCAGATTATTTATCATTATGGGGAGTTGGGACTCTTTTTAGGAAAATACTAGATGTGGATATGGCTTATACTCGCAAGAACAAGGTTCTTAGGACCAAGATTGGGTGCTTGGATCATAATCTTATTCCTGCGGATAGTGATGTGTTTATTAGGAGGGGATTTTTTAAACTCCGTTTTGAAGTGGAGACAGTCCAAGGGTCTCAGGAAGTGAATATGGTAGATGCAAACAACGACAATGATGGTAATGGTGATGCTCATCATGGTGAGGGGAATAATGGTGGTGGTCATGCCATGGACATGGACCACAAAGATAATGAGATGGATGCAACATCGAATAATAATGAAAATGATGTTTCAAATGCGAATAATGGACTAGATTGGATGCAAGAGCAACTTCAGCATTTTGATGCAATTCAGATTGGCAAAATGAATGTAAAACTTAATACTCCAGGTATTCTTTCTTTTGAAAAAATTGAGCAAAAATGAGTCATTTTCCATGTCTTTATCACATGCTGAGATTCTGCAACTAGAAGACAAAGGCCGAACTAATTCTTTTGCAGATTCTGGGTTCTGGGGATCTGCCTCGGGATCGGCTCCTATCGGTGCTTGGGGGGAGAGCCAGCCTACTGCCACTGGCCACTGGAGCGCGATAGCAGCATCTGCTCTGTCTGTGGCCATGTTGGAGTATGGTAGCATGCAACAGCCTCAGGGGCAGCAGGCGACAACAGCAGTAGCTGCTCGCCCATTGGCTTGGCCCCATTTGCATGCCCGGTGTTCTGTGCCAAAGGTGGATGGTAGCATGCAACGTGGTGTGTTTGCGGCGCAGGTGCATGGCAGCGGCATGCAGACGGGGGACCGGCCGGATGCGGCCACGTGCCTGCGGACCGACTGCTTTGTCCCTAGCGCGGGATCGTTTGTGGCTGCATCAGCGGGAGCGACGAAGCCTGGAGCTTATACATCGCCGCAGAAAATCTGGCCTGGCTGCGACGGTGCGCCCATGTCATGTACGAAGTTCTGCTGCCATGATAAGGGCATGATTATAAAGGACAAGCAAATGATTGGAGCACATGTTGTTGATCCTTTGGGATCTTCTGTGCACCAGGGTGATGTAGGAAATGGTATGGATTTAGAATTGACTAATTGTAATGGTATTTTGGGTGATAATGTACTGCATAGGTCAAATTATGTCTCTAAATCTGTATTTCATGGATGTGATACATATGATGCAGGTACTTTTTTGACTTCAAAGTTGGTTGACTCGTTGGATCAACCGAAGAATGGAGCTAGGGGAAAGATGGAGAATAAAGAGGAGGAAGCTACAATTGATCTTCAATGTCAGATGGGGGCTGCCTCATCTACAAAGGCTAATGGTGAGCCCTCTGCTTCTTTTTTAGCCTCCTCCAACAGTACATTACACACATTATCCTTATCCCTAATGGAGAGTTCACCTATTATACCAGTTCAACCGACTTTGGATGACATCATTGCTTTTGGGGGGATATCAAAGACATCAACTGAGGTGAGGTCTAGTTCTCGATTGGAAAGCAGGTCTGATGTGGACATGCCCCAGATGGAGAAGGCAATGAGAAATACACATAGGCATGAGGCTTCTTGCAATCCAGGTAAATCTTTTGTTCCAGAATTTTCGATTGTTAATATCCCAGATGATGAAATTTATCATATAGCGGAACGGCTAGGAGTATCTTTAGGTGTTTCGGAAGGAGATGTTGCAAAATCCATTAAAGGAATTAAATTGTTAGAGGAGGAACGTATTCTGACAAGTTTGCACAAAAATGTGAGTGAAAGTAGGAGTGAAGAAGAGGGATTGTCAAAAGTTTGTATTTTATGTGAGGATTTGGTAGAGGAGGACGATATCCCGTTGGGGGTAGAGTACCATGTTGTGCCTCTAAAGTCGGTTGTGAGGGGAAAGAAAACTAGGCAGAGGAAAGTGTATGATACTAATAATATTCGCAGGAGTTCTAGGAAAAGAATTAAAAAACAATATTCCTAATGCAGAATATGAAAGGAATCAATTGAAATCCGGGGGGTTTTGGTGATACTGCTAAGCATTTGTTTGTCAAAGAGGCAATTAGGGAGCATAAGTTAGATGTTATAGCCTTGTTGGAGACTGGGAAATCTAAATTCTCTATCCCCTTTTTGAACCAACTCGCTGCGGGTTATAATTTTGCTTGGTTTTGTCTTCCACCACATGGTCGTTCTGGGGTATTCTAGTGGGAATAAACTCAGATACACTTCAGGTGGTAAAGGTTAGCAATGGACATTTTTGCGTAAAACTTCATTTTAAATGTAAGAGATATGGATTTGAATGGATACTAGTGCCGGTCTATGGGGCTGCCCAAGACTCGCACAAAGCAGAATTCTTGTCAGTGAGAGCTTGTGAATCCAAAACACTACCTATATTGATAGGGTAATTTCAATATTACACGGAAAAGGGAAGAAAAAAATAATGATAATTTTAAGGCGCGTTGGCCTTTTGTTTTTAATGCAATTATTCAGCACTTGAAGTTACGGGAAATTGCTCTAACTAGGAGACAATTTACATGCGCAAGTCGCCGAGACGAACCTACTTATGAGAAACTTGATAGAGTTCTTGCATCCATCTCTTGGGAACAGAAATTCCCTTTAGTCACGGTGCGAGCTTTGACTAGAGTTGATTCAGATTATACTCCAATACTTATTGATCAGGAGTGAAACCACGTCTGGGTAATAAGTCAAATTCTCTTTTGAGCTATATTGGTTATGACAAGCGGGTTTTTTTATATGATAGTAAAGGAGTGGAACTCAGTTGTAGTGGGAGCGAATTCCATGGAGGTTTGCTTAAATAAGTTAAGACATTTAAGAAGATTTCTTAAAGGATGGGCAAAGAATCAAATGGAAAATATAAAAAGTAAAAAGAAAGATTATTACTTATTATTGATCAATTGGATTTGAAAGCGGAAACAAATCCATTGAGTTTGAATGAAAGAGAAGAGATAAAAAAAAGTAAATGATAGCTTAAATAAACTAAGACCGGAAGAGGAGTCTAAATGGGCTCAAAGAGCAAAAGTTAAACATATTCAAGAGGGGGCCAATAATACGAGATACTTTCACCTAATAGCAAATGGCAAACAACGGAAAAATAAAATCTTCCAATTAGAACAACAAGAAGGAACTATTGTTGGGGGAGATAATTTGAAGGTTTATATCACTGAATTCTATAAGAAATTTTTTGGGGCACCGACACCAAGTAGTATTTCTTTAAATGAGGAACCGGTACATGATATCCCGCAAATTTCATCGGCTGAAAATGACATCTTGATAGCTCCTTTTACTGAAGAGGAGGTCTTCAAAGCAATCTCACAGATGGAATTTAATAAAGCTCCTGGACCAGATGGTTTTCCGGCGGAGTTTTATCGAACTTTTTGGGAAGTAATAAAAGGTGACTTGATGGCGTTGTTCTTATAGTTTAGTAAAGGGGATTTTCCTCTCTACAAACTAAATTTTGTCGTAATCACATTACTACCCAAGAAAGAGGATGCGGTGCAGATACATCAATATAGACCTATTTTTTTTGTTAAATGTATGTTTTAAAATATTCACTAAGGCCGGTACAAATCGCATAACGGGGATTGCCCCGAGAGTGATAAAACTAAGTCAATCTGCCTTTATGTCAGGTAGAAATATTTTAGAAGGGGTGGTCATTCTACATGAAACAATTCATGAGATGCATACTAAGAAGATGGATGGTGTGTTGTTTAAAATTGATTTCGAAAAGGATTATGATAAAGTGAAATGGCCTTTTTTGCAACAAACCTTGAGAATGAAGAGCTTTGCTCCAGAATGGGGTAGTTTAGTTCAACAGTTCGTTCAAGGAGGGAGTGTTGGTGTCAAGGTTAATGATGACATTGGTCATTATTTCCAGACAAAACAAGGATTACGGCAAGATACCCTTTGTCTCCAATGTTTTTTAATATTGTAGTTGATATGCTTGCTATCTTAATTGAATGAGCAAAAGAGGATGGCCAAGTAGGATGGCTTATTCCCCATCTTGTTGAGGGTGGTCTCTCCATACTACATTATGCCGATGATACGATTCTTTTTTTAG
The DNA here is from genome assembly GCF_019359855.2 of Lolium perenne. Classification (NCBI taxonomy): domain Eukaryota; kingdom Viridiplantae; phylum Streptophyta; class Magnoliopsida; order Poales; family Poaceae; genus Lolium; species Lolium perenne. Next base: position 209,937,078 of record NC_067249.2, read on the forward strand.
ACCATGATCTCCAGAAAGCGGTTAATATGAAACTAATTATATGTCTTTTCGAAGAGTTATCAGGACTTAAGATTAATTTCCATAAGAGTGAATTTTTCTGCTTTGGAAAAGCCAAGGAGGAGGGGAACCAGTACAAACAGATCTTTGGATGTGACACTGGATCACTTCCCATTAGATACTTGGGTATTCCTACCCATTACAGAAAACTCAGGAAATCTGACTGGTATCCAGTGGAGAACCGATTTGAGAGTAAATTAGGTTGCCGAAAAGAGAAATTACTATCATATGGTGATAGGTTAGTCCTTATCAATTCAGTGTTAACTAGTTTACCTATGTTTATGTTATCCTTTCTACAAATACTTGTTGGGGTAAGGAAACATTTGAACTTCTATAGATCTAGGTTCTTTTGGCAATCTGATGAAAATAAAAGAAAATATCGACTCACAAAATGTTACATTGTTTGCTGACCCAAAGTCTAAAGGGGGCTTAGGTATTGAGGTTCTCCAGATCAAAAATAAATGTTTTTTGGGGTAGATGCCTCTTTAAAGTTATTAATGAAGACGAAGTGTGCCAAGAGTTGCTACATAAAAAATAGCTAAGGCAGAAGACCTTATCTGACGCGCAGGCTAAGCCTACTGACTCTCCTTTCTGGAAGGGATTGATGGGAGTCAAGGGGGAGTTTTTTCTAGAGGTTTCTTCAAAGTGGGAAATGGAATGAATACCCGTTTCTGGGAAGATATCTGGTTAGGAAAAACTTCATTAGCCAATCAATATCCATCCTTGTATAATATTGTACATCACAAGAATGTAACAGTTGCTCATGTGTTAGCTCAAACCCCACTGAATATCACTTTCCGTAGAGTGTTGAGTGTGGTAACAAGTGGACTTCATGGTTACAATTATGTTTAAAATTGATGTGGGTAATATTGAATGAAGATAAGGACCGTTTTGTATGGGATCTAACATCCACAGGTTTGTTTACGGTTAAGTCCATGTATGAGGATTTTATGAGTGACCATACCCCTTTTCTGCAAAAGTATCTCCGGAAGTTCAAGGTTCCCCTTAAGATAAATATTTTCATGTGGTTTTTGAGTAACAAGATTTTGCTAACTAAGGATAATTTAGCCAAACGACACTGGAATGGGTGTACAAAATATGTTTTCTGTGGGAATCAGGAGACTATTTAACATCTCTTTATTGAGTGTCATTTAGGTAAGCTTCTTTGGTGTACGGTTAATTTCACTTATGATCTTCCACCTCCATCCAATATTACTAATATGTTTGGTAACTGGTTAAATGGAGTAGATAAACAATCTAAGGCTTTTATCCGAATTGGGGTTTCGGCTTTATGTTGGTCTATATGGAGGGTCAGAAATAATATTATCTTTATCAGGAAAAATTATTTTCATTTTTTGCAGGTTATCCATATGGTGTCACATTGGGTCCAGCTCTGGACTCTCCTTTCACCGGAGGGACAGCGGGATGCCATGGCTTCTGGGTGCACACGGCTCCAGATGCTCGCTCAGGATATCTTGTGTCAGGCTGGCTGACGACATACTAGGAGACTATGTTGATGTGTAGTCTTCGTGTGTCATGTTTTTTTCGGTGGTTGATTTTTGTATCAATTCTTGGCGATGCTTGAGTTGTAAATAGTACCGAATTTGAAATTTTTAATAAATAACCTTGTGCATCATCATGATGCAGAAGCCGGGCTATATCCCCATTTTGAAAAAAACTAGATTGTATCTAGATACTTTTAGTTTTTAATAAAACTAAGAAAACATTCGTGGAACAGAGGGAGTAAAATACAAGAAACACGATTATTGTAGAACCAATATTGATGATGTTTCGAGTAGAATAGTAATGTTTTCGAGGAACGTAACCGTATTTTTTTGGACACTTTGTAAGATAACATATGAAATCATATTAACAAGAGTCCGAAAATAATTGCTTACTTCTAACAAATTTGATTTTTACTCCGAAATCTCAAGTCTGAGCTGATTATGTGTTTTGTCGGAAAAATACATTGTTGGCTGCTGTGTCTTTCCAACACATAGTATAACTCTCTTGAAAAAAAATTAGTTAAAAGAAGTCAACTTTGTAACTAAGGCATATTTTGTGCTGCATCCATACTACACTATTTATGTATTGTAGTACTACTGTTTTGTCAACCATACATGAGCTGAAAAGGTGAGAATGTTATGTCTTATCGTGTGGTTATGGGCATCGACTGAACTATATATGCTACACTAACCAACAAAATCTAGAGTGACTAGAACCCAGAAATTTACAGTTTCCCTACCATCTAATTATGCTTGCAAATGAACTGCCACTGGTAGAAAAACAGGCTTCCGTCCAGCCCCATTAGTCGCGAAACTACAGGAACCGCGAATAATGGTACCTTTAGTCGCGGTTCGGGAGGCGAACCGCGACCAAAGGCCTGGGCCCAGGGCGCTCGGTGGCCAGCTGGTGCACGTGAGGGGCTTTAGTCGCGGTTGGCCAGGCCAACCGCGACTAAAGGCCTTCGGACACCTTTAGTCACGGTTTGCCAGGCCAACCGCAACTAAAGCCCCTCCCCCTATATATACCCATCCAGCAGCCAACACTTAGCCATTTGGAGCCATTCTCTTCACAAACTTCACAAGTGGGTGTTAGGTTTGCTTTTGGTTCCTCTTATGCACATAAGGTGTTTGATGAAATGCCCCAAGAGCATGAAACAAACATGATATGAAGTGTTGGAGCCACACTTGAGCTTTCTCATTTATTTTTTCCTCCTCGATCGCGGTTAGCAACTTGAACCTTTGATGTGTCATTGATAAAATATGCATGTGTGTAGTTCATTGTTTAATTTATATTGTTTGTAGCTAGTTAGTTTAACAAATGCATGATGGTTAATTATATATTTTATATTATAATAATGCAGATGAATCGGCAATGGATGTACGGTAACCGACTCTCCGGCGAGTTCACTACGGGTTTGAAAGATTTCCTCGTAGTGGCTAATGCGAACAAGCAGGGGGGTTTTGTTATCTGTCCATGTGTTAACTGTAAGAATCAGAAGGGTTACTCTTCCTCAAGAGATGTTCACATGCACCTGCTTCGGCACGGTTTCATGCCAAGCTATAATTGTTGGACCAAGCATGGAGAAAGAGGGGTTATAATGGAAGAAGATGAAGAAGGGGATGATTTCATCGATGAAAGCTATCTTGCTCATTTCGGTGATACTTTCATGGAGGATGCTGAAGGTGAAGGGGAAGGTGAAGGGGAAGGTGAAGAAGAGGCACGTGATGATCCCGTTGATGATCTTGGTCGGACCATTGCTGATGCACGGAGACGCTGCGAAACTGAAAAGGAGAGGGAGAATTTGGATCGCATGTTAGAGGATCACAGAAAGGCGCTGTACCCCGGATGCGATGATGGTCTGAAAAAGCTGGGCTGCACACTGGATTTGCTGAAATGGAAGGCACAGGCAGGTGTAGCTGACTCGGCATTTGAAAACTTGTTGAAAATGTTGAAGAATATGTTTCCAAAGAATAACGAGTTGCCCGCCGATGCGTACGAAGCAAAGAAGGTTGTCTGCCCTCTAGGTTTAGAGGTTCTGAAGATACATGCATGCATCAACGATCGCATCCTCTACCGCGGTGAATACGAGAATTTGAATGAATGCCCGGTATGCACCGCATTGCGTTATAAGATCGTAGGCGATGACCCTGGTGACGATGTTGAGGGCCGAAACCCAGGAAGAGGGTTCCCGCCAAGGTGATGTGGTATGCTCCTATAATACCACGGTTGAAACGTCTGTTCGGGAACAAAGAGCATGCCAAGTTGTTGCGATGGCACAAAGAGGACCGTAAGTCGGACGGGGAGTTGAGACACCCGCGGATGGAACGCAATGGAGAAAGATCGACAGAGAGTTCAAAGATTTTGCAGCTGACGCAAGGAACATAAGATATGGTCTAAGTACGGATGGCATGAATCCTTTTGGCGAGCGAGCTCCAGCCATAGCACCTGGCCCGTGACTCTATGCATCTACAACCTTCCTCCTTGGTTGTGCATGAAGCGGAAGTTCATTATGATGCCAGTGCTCATCCAAGGTCCGAAGCAACCTGGCAACGACATCGATGTGTACCTAAGGCCATTAGTTGATGAACTTTTACAGCTGTGGGGCAGACCTGGTGTCCGTGTGTGGGATGAGCACAAAGAAGAGGAATTTGACCTACGAGCGTTGCTTTTCGTAACCATCAACGATTGGCCTGCTCTTAGTAACCTTTCGGGACTGTCAAATAAGGGATACAATGCATGCACGCACCGCTTACATGAGACCGAAAGTGTACATTTGCCAAATTGTAAGAAGAACGTGTACCTTGGGCATCGTCGATTTCTTCCGAAAATTAATCCAAGAAGAAAGAAAGGCAAGCATTACAACGGCAAGGCGGATCACCGGCCGAAGCTCGCGGAACACACCGGCGCTGAGGTATTTGATATGGTCAAGGATTTGAAAGTCATCTTTGGAAAGGGTCTGGCGGACAATCGGTTCGAAGGAGCCGACGGGCACGCAGCCATGTGGAAGAAGAAATCTATATTCTGGGAGCTAGAATATTGGAAAGTCCTAGAAGTCCGCTTTGCAATCGACGTGATGCACGTTACGAAGAATATTTGCGTGAACCTCCTAAGCTTCTTGGGCGTGTATGGGAAGTCAAATGATACAAAGGAAGCACGGCAGGACCAGCAAAGTTTGAAAGACCCAGATGACCGGCATCTGGAACGGTTTCAAGGTCGTGCCAGCTACGCTCTGACCAAAGAAGAGAAGGTCATCTTTTTTGAATGCCTGAGCAGTATGAAGGTCCCGTCTGGATTCTCGTCCAATATAAAGGGAATAATAAACATGGCGGAGAAAAAGTTCCAAAACCTGAAGTCTCACGACTGCCACGTGATTATGACGCAATTGCTTCCGATTGCTTTGAGGGGGCTCCTGCCGGAAAATGTTCGAGTAGCCATTGTGAAGCTATGTGCATTCCTCAATGCAATCTCTCAGAAGGTAATCAATCCAGAAGTTCTACCACGGTTACAGAACGATGTGATCCAATGTCTTGTCAGTTTTGAGTTGGTGTTCCCGCCATCCTTCTTCAATATTATGACGCACCTCCTGGTTCACCTAGTCGATGAGATTTCCATTCTCGGTCCTGTATTTCTACACAATATGTTCCCCTTCGAGAGGTTCATGGGAATATTAAAGAAATATGTTCGTAACCGTGCTAGGCCAGAAGGAAGCATCGCCAAGGGCTATGGAAATGAGGAGGTAATTGAGTTTTGTGTTGACTTTGTTCCTGACCTTAAGCCGATTGGTCTTCCTCGATCGCGGCACGAGGGGAGACTAAGTGGAAAAGGCACGATCGGAAGGAAATCAACGATATGTATGGATGGCCATTCTCTGACTGAAGCACACCACACAGTTCTGACCAATTCCAGCTTGGTGGCTCCGTACTTTGAGAAACACAAAAATATTTTACGCTCAGACAACCCTGGGAAGCCTGAATCCTGGATTAGGAAGGCCCACATGGAGACTTTCGGCAGTTGGTTGAGAAAACATTTAATGAATGACGATCATGTTGTAGATCAGCTGTACATGTTGGCCAAGACACCATCTTCGACTATAACGACTTTCCAAGGGTACGAGATAAATGGGAATACATTTTACACGATCGCCCAAGATAAAAAGAGCACCAACCAAAACAGTGGTGTCCGCTTTGATGCAGCAACCGAGAATGGGCAAAAGGTCACATATTATGGTTACATAGAGGAGATATGGGAACTTGACTATGGACCCTCTTTAGGGTCCCTTTGTTCCGGTGCAAATGGTTCAAGCTAACAGGAGGTGGGGTAAAGGTGGACCAGCAATACGGAATGACAATGGTGGATTTCAACAATCTTGGTTACCTTGACGAACCATTCGTCCTAGCGAAAGATGTCGCTCAGGTTTTCTATGTGAAGGACATGAGTAGCAAACCGATGAAACGGAAAGATAAGAAAACGATCAGTACATCATGCGATGATCCAAAGCGCCACATTGTTCTTTCAGGGAAAAGAAACATCGTGGGAGTGGAGGACAAGACAGACATGTCAGAAGATTATAATATGTTTGCTGAAATTCCGCCCTTCAAAGTGAACACCGACCCAAGCATTAAGTTAAATGATGAGGATGCTCCATGGATACGGCACAATCGTAAGCAAGCAGGGACACAAGGAAAGAAATGATGTGTAATAATTTATTGTACCAAACTTTGTTGAATGGATCATGTGAATTATATTACCCGTGATGTGTTTGGTGTCCATTTTCGAATGATTCAATTGACTCGAGATAGCACTGATGATACATGAAATTTGGAGTGATTCAGTCATACTCCTGCCTAGGCGTATAATATGCATACTCGTAGTCTTCATAGCCGCCGCCGTTGTACTGGTAGTCGTCGCCTTCTAAGTTGTCGCCGTCGTCGTCGCTGCTGTCGTCGCTGTCATCGGGCGGTGCTCGTGGCTCGAACTGAGGGTAGCGCAGGCGGGGGATATCGCCGGCCGTGATGTAGTCCATGACGCTCTGCAGAGTCCGGCCGTACCACCATAGCCGACAGCCGGCCTCGTGGAAGTTTCCAGGAGGCAGACCGTCCTCCTCATACCTGGCGAGTGCCCTCTCACACCGATTGATGAAGAAGGCGTCCCAAGTATGCTGGTTATCGGGATGCCAGCGGGGATTCATCCGCTACTCCGGCGTGAGGTAGAGGTAGTAGTGGTTCGTGATGGCCGCCCGGCGCGCAGTACCCTGAGGGACGGGAGGGACCGGCACGCCGCCGGCGCTTAGGCTCTAGCCGGCAGGGACGCGGTAGCCCGGTGGGCAAGGGTAGTTCGAGGCGCAAAGCTCCTCCACCTGCTGGTAGGTTAGAGTGGGTGCGGTGGAAGCCATGAGAGAGTGATGAGAGATTGTAGAGATGTGATAATGCTGGCCAAGCCGGGCTACCTATATGTAGTGACAAATGGCGGGAAAAATGGGAGCGGGAAGACAGGAGGCTGGAAGAAAGAGGCGGGAAGAAAGTGGCGGGAAGAAAGAGGCGGGAAGAAAGTGGCGGGAAGAAAGTGGCGGGAAGAAAGAGGCGGGAAGAAAGTGGCGGGAAGAAAGAATTTTTTGATATATTATTTTTCTGAATTTTTTGATATATTATTTGTATTTTTAAGAATTTTGAATTGAATTAGTTTTATTTTTCTGAATTTTTTGATATATTATTTGTATTTTTAAGAATTTGAGTTGAATTAGTTTTATTTTTCTGAATTTTTTGATATATTATTTGTATTTTTTAGAATTTGAATTGAATTAGTTTTATTTTTCTGAATTTTTTGATATATTATTTGTATTTTTAAGAATTTGAATTGAATTAGTTTTATTTTTCTGATTTTTTGATATATTATTTGTATTTTTAAGAATTTGAATTGAATTAGTTTTATTTTTCTGATTTTTTTGATATATTATTTGTATTTTTAAGAATTTGAATTGAATTAGTTTTATTTTTCTGATTTTTTTGATATATTATTTGTATTTTTAAGAATTTGAATTGAATTAGTTTTATTTTTCTGATTTTTCTGATTTTGAAAAAGAAAAGTATTTTCAAAAATACCTTTAGTCGTGGTTGGCCTGGCGACACCTTCCGCCGCCCCCCTTTCGCCGCCCCCTTTTCGCCACCGCCACCGCCCACCCATTGCCGCTTCAGTCAAGGAACGCACGCACGCGTACGCCCTCCTTGTCATATCGGAACTCGTCACGCCTCGACGACGAGATTCTCGTCCGGTAGACATATCCGAGAAAACTCTCTCTAAGTTGAAAAAATGTATACTCTCACACACTAAACAAACGCCCCGTCTCGCGCTCTTCCGCGACACCCTGCTCTCCCACTGACAAGGTATTAACTTGTCAATGCCTACGGATTGTAGACTAGGGTTTAGTTGAAAGTAGAGGGCAAGTAGATCTCGAAGGTTTCAGCCGAAAAGTACTCGACGATTACAAAACTAGGGTTTGAGAACAATGATTCGATGATTTCTGCGTCCCTCGACTTCCCCTTATATAGGAGGCGGAGCCGAGGGAATCGTGCCGTACAAGTTACAGAGTCTGGGGAGGTTTCTAACTCTTCCCATAAGATTACAAATAACACTCCCTATTACAACTCTAGTCTTTCCTTAATAATATCTTGGGCTCCCGAATCTTCTTATTTTTCGGGTGATGGGCCTTCAGTAAACCCCGGGTACTATCTTCGGCAGGCCCATTTGGGATGCCTATGTCACCCACCCCTTCCTCGACCCCTCCTTTTGCCACCGCCCTTTCGCCACCGCCACCGCCCCCGTTCTTCACTTAATTAATTTGTTTTGACTACATGTTTTCAGGACTGACATATGGCGGACGATAGAGCTGACCCGATTATGGACAACTATGATCCGGACGCTGAAGACCATATTTTCGGCATCATAAAAGGCGATATTCTATATGTGCCGACCGGACAAGAAGAAGATGATATCTCTTCTTATCTGAACCTTGAGGGTGAAGATGAAGGGCGCCGTCAGCAAGATGATGCCGAAGAAACGTCGATAAACGACGATCTTCAATTGGAAGTAGCAACCACCTCCGGCGCCGAGGTATATATATACATTGAGCCTCTGGTGATACAAACTAACTGATTTGAATAAATATGTGTGTACTAACGCGCGCGACTCTCTTTCTTATTTTAGCCCTCGGCCGGATCGTCGAAACAATCGAGTACGTCGTCGTCAAAGCGTGGCGCAACCAAGACGATGAAACCAGGAGAAACATGCACCATCAAGGTTGTCGAGGAAGCAACCGGCAGGCCGCTGGAGCCCCGCAAGAACGCCACCAAGTTTATCAGCCAATGCGGAGCCATTGTTAGAGACAACGTCTCGATCACCGTCCAGGAGTGGAATCAGCCAAAGAAGGCACGTCTTGGTTTCACTTTTGTTGATAAGAGAACAAAAAAAAGATTGCTTCAACAAGCTTATGGAACATTTCGTTCTACCTCCGGAATACCACAAATACGATGAGGAGGGTAACAAGATTGAGGAAAACAAGGAGAGGAGGAGGCTAGTCAAACAGTTCGCTCTTCATAAGATGTCCGACGCATTCCGCAAATACAAGCAAAATCTAGCCCATGACTTTGTCAAGCAGGGCAAAACTCCGGATTTCAAAGGACAATATGAGAAACTGTAACATGATTGGCCAGAATTTGTGAAGCAAAAGAAATCGGAGCAGTTCCTTCAAATATCGAAAAAAATAAGGAAAATGCGGCTAAGAAGGAGTACAATCATATTATGTGGCCAGGAGGGTATCACCTTTGGGTGCCTAGGTGGGAGAAGATGGAGAACGAGCTGAGGGCGCGAGGAATCCGTCCAGGTACGGAGGGATGGGACCCAAGGGCCAAAAGCTGGTGGTACGGGCATGGGGGATCGCTGAACCCGGAGACAGGGGAGTGTGTTTACCAGGGCAAAATAATTAAACCCACCCAAAAGCTTATTGAGGCAATGAGGGATGCTCAAGAGGGGAGGATCAAGTTCAACAGAGAGAACGACGCCCTGACAAAAGCCCTCGGGAATCCTGAACACGGAGGACGTGTACGAGGCATGGGGCACATTCCGTGGAAAGTAGGGTTCCCCCAGAACGATGACCCGTACGGTTACAGAAGCCGTAAGAGAAAGATGGATCGGGAAGCAGATGTTGTGGCGCGGTTGGCATCGGAAATGGATGTGATGAAGAAAACCGTGAGTGTACTAGTAGCCGAAAGAGATGCAGCTCGGGCGCAGCATGAAGATCATCCATTGGATCTCGGAAGCCAGCAGCGGAGAAGCAGCGTGGCTTCCACGGAGGCCCCACCGGCTGGTGCACCGACGATCGAAATTACTGCACCGGAGCCTCTGGTGGTCAAAATTACTGCACCGGAGCCTCCTCGCTACCCCGTGGACGATATAAAGGAGATGAAAGCATGTCATCTGTATTATCCTATCGGGAACATGTCCATGAAGGTAGCCATCGGCAGTGCTTTACCACCTGGAGCACTCCACCACCACAACCCCATTCAAGATGGCTATGCTCGTGTCACGGTGGAGGACATAGTCCAAGGGTTTGAGGACCTGGACATTGACATTGCTACACCTGAAGGGGCGACAAGACTTGGAGATGTCAAGCGCCAGTTCATTTTATGGTAGAAGAAGTTTATCAAGTTTCCAGGCGAGGCGCCAACAAGTCCACCCCCCTACGGTGGTGGTGGTGGCGACGGTGGCGGTGGTGGTGGTGGTGGTGGTGCTTCACCTACACCTCCTTCATGTCAGCCGACGCCGCCCCCCAATTCACCTCCGGCGGGTAAGCAGCCGCCGCCCCCTAGTACGCCCCGGGCGGGTAAGCAGACGCCGCCCCCCAATCCACCTCCGGCGAAGAAGCAGAAGCAGCAGTCCTGGATTATTAACCCAGACCCTTATGTACCTAAGAAAACAAAGGTACCGGAGCCATCACTGAAGCCTCTCCCCACGAGGCCTTGGGAACGTAGTGCCGAGGAAGTCGAGGCGGCCGCGACTGCTGAATATGAGAAATGGAAGGCGGGCTGCAAGAAGAAAAGAGAGCCCGAGCCCAAGCCAGTATTTTCTGATGAGCAAAAGAAGTGGGCTAAGTCATTTTTGAACACACCGTCCCAAGCCGCGAAGAATCTGCCTGACGACTATGCACGTGAACTAAAGAATCAGGCACGCATGTTCAAGAAGAAGAAAGAGGAGGCCGAGAAAGCGGAATTAGAAAGTGCACAAAGCGGGAAACGAGTTGCCCAGCTCGGGGAACAAAGTAAACAATCGATTGCTCCGCTTATAGTGACAGCCGCCGGTCCGGATGCCCCCGATATCATAGAAGCTGCGGCAGCACAGGGATTGACTGTAACGAGTGCCAGAGAACAAGCGGCCAACTTAGGTATTACTCTTCGTGAACTGTTAGGCCTTGATGAGGCGCCAGTGAAGGAGGTAGTACTTTCATATGTGAAGAATGGGCCTCTCGTCGAGCTGCGCAGAAGAGGATCTACCTCCACAAATGAAAGGTCTGCTGAACTGGTACAAGGGTTACATAAAACATAAAAACGCCAAAGATTATATTTATGCGGAAGTTGGATATGAGCATCACTTCAAACAATACTCTGTACAAATTCATCTGAGTGAATTGTTCTAGCTTTTCAATCTGCGCGAGCTCGACAAATCTATCATCAGTTGCTACGTTCTGTAAGTGATTTATTTCTACCCCATACCGTTCATATTGCCTGCACTATATATATATATATATATATATATATATATATATATATATATATATATATATATATATATGTGTGTGTGTCCTAACTATATTGTTGTGTCCGCTATTATACATGCAGATTGAAGATTAAGGAATGCAGAGTAAGGAACATCCATGATGTTGGGTTCATTGACCCACACATCGTTAATGGATATACGTTACAGCATCACCCCGCCGACGTGGAGGAAGACCTGTGGCGGTTTCTTGAAAAGCAGGAACTCAAAAGTGATATTCTATTTCCTTACCATTTTGGGTGAGTGTTTATGTCTTGAGCATATTCTCTTTTGTTTACTCCATGCATGGTATGTGGCCGGCTAATCGATGAGTTATGCATGACGTACTGTGCATGTATTGTGTCCGCAGGTTCCACTGGATTCTGCTAGTAATTAAAGTTGACAAATCAGAATGTCTCGTCCACGACTCTCTGAATATGGATAAGGCGGAGTGGGCCGACATGAGACAAATGATTCAAAAGTAATTGTTTTCATTCATTTGCGCTCTATATCGATCGGCCTATTTCGTTCATTTTCCTAATTAAGCTTCAAGTAATTACATAATAACTCTCTTGTTCATTTAATTTTCTTTGCCTCGTAGGGTTTGGAGACGGTTCTCAGATACAAAGGTCGGTGAATTCAAAAAAGAGCTAAATTTCATGCGGTCAAAGGCTAAGAATGGTGGCGATATTCAGCCACCGGGAACCAATCTGTGTGGATACTATGTCTGTGAGATGATCCGGAGATACACCTCTGAGCGCGTTCCGAGTGATCTCAATGCTCAGAGGAATAACCTCCGGATGATGCTTAGTCCAGAAGCTCGCTTCCGACCACTTCAAGAGGAACTAGCTGGATGGTTTAGGAGGGAAGTCCTCGATCCTAAAGGAGAACACCATTGCGAGGACGTAGAACTATACATGCATTAAATTATGTATGGAAACTTGTTCAAACTTGTATATGGTCATCCGATGATATTGAATATATATTGTATATTCCTCTTGAATTCTTTTTGGTTCTAATTTCAAATTTGTTTGGAATTGTACATTCATATGCATGTATATATGTAGTACCGTAGAATATGTGAAACTCCTTCAAAATTACAATAAAGCACAAAAGAAATAAAACAATACAAATTAAACAGAAAATAGGTTTAGGGGGGGGGGGCAGGTTTAGGGGGGGCCTAAAACCCTAAACCTGCGGCGGCCTTTAGTCGCGGTTGGCCAGAAGAACCGCGACTAAAGGTCCTCCGCCCCGACGGTCGCCTGGCGCCCACGTGGACGGGCCTTTAGTCGCGGTTCGTAAGCAACCGCAACTAAAGGGGGGGGGGGCTTTTAGTCGCGCTAATTTGGTCGCGGTTGCGCAACCGCGACTAATGGCAGTTGCGAACCGCGACCAAAGGCCCTTTTTCCACCAGTGTGCGCCTTCTCCCATCCCAACAAGCCAACGCATATGATATAGTCCATTACGTACGCTCGCGCCTTGCGCCTACCAAATCCTTTTTCGACAAAACAGAGCTTCAGTTCGGACACGGATTTGGTGCACACACCATTGAGCTATTTGTTTGAAAATGTTGAAAATTGTATTTTTTAAGTTTATAAAATCCAAAATTAATTTCGGGAATACATATACATGGTCCATATATCCGTGTAAAGTTTCGGTAGAAAACTCGTATTGAGGACGGTGGCCCTTATTCGTCGATCGGTTGAGGTATCGATTCGGCCAGCGCGGCATCATCCAAGTTATGGACAATTTGCCGTGAAGCTCTCTGCGGCCCTCGGACGTTCGCGCAATGACCAGCAGAATTTTTTTGGCTGTGATTAGTTCATTTTCTTTTTGGTAAGTAATTGCAAGCTTATTGGGTTTTAACATATAGAAACTATAAAAAAAAATAGAGATGAGTTTGTCTTTGAGTTCGTCGTGACGATTCGACATACTATGCGCCGAAACTCATGTTTTGGGAACACAATGACGGTCAGGATTAAACAGTATCAGTTTGGGATGGAGGGCACGATCGTCCGACGGCAAAAGTTAAAGTTATAGGGTTTGTATAGCCCGTGTAGAAGCTCGTATGGCCCGCATGGATTCATGCGCAGAATAACATGTACATATTATACATGTACAAATATTTCCATCGGCGGTGCAGTCTTCACTCCGAAGCCACTTCCACCTAATCCCCAAATTGGGAAATCCGCACCAGCACTCTCTCTCTCTCTCCCTCTCTCTCTCTCTCTCTCTCTCTCTCTCTCTCTCTCTCTCTCTCTCTCTCTCGGAGTCCATGGAGAAGGGGATGTCGCATATGGGGAAGGAGGCGGCTGATGCGCAGAAGATGTGGCACGCACCTGATGCGGCCGGAGCTGGTGCGTATATGAGCTCTCCTTGGTCGACGTCGGTGTCGAGTGCATTGGCTACCAGCTCTGTTGTGGCGGCCTCGGCTAAGGCAAGCAGAAGTCGAAGACGGAGGCGTAGATCCGCCGTAGGAAGAAGAAGAACCAGAAGAACTGGGAGAGGCAGAAGAGGAAGGAGGCGGAGTTGAAGATCAACAATCCGGACAACGTCAAGACGTTCGAGGAGGAAGATCCCGACAACAGGGCAATGGTAAATGCGGTCAATCGTAATCTCACTCGTTATTCGTTTAGATCTGCAAGGATCTGTTCATGCTATGTTTTTTCAATATCAACAAGGGTGGATCCCTGAGTTCCATTTCATGTTAGGATTTGATTTATAATGATGAGATCGAGGATATCATTTTGATGCTTGTCGTGAACAAAATTGAGGATAAGAAACACTATGTTTCATCAAGTTTCACTTAGTTTTTGTCATCTGCAGAGGAATTGGACTGAATGACACTGAACGAAAACTAGGTGATGCGTGCATGGGAGGTCCCTTCTGCACGGAAGAGAGACATTTCTCGTGTGAGATGAGCGTATCCTTATCATGGGGCGTCAAAAATGCCTAGTGCATGTGTCCAGAACTTTGAATATAATTCCAATTACCTAGTCGTTTGCTCCTAGTCGTAATTAAGCTATAGCATATATGTATTAAACACATACTGTTTAAACAAAAATGTATTCAAACACATGCTCTTTAAACAAAAGGCTAGGCATCATGTCATAGTGAATTTTCGGGGATCGGTAGCACGCACAGCACGGGCGAAGAAGATTCAGCGAGGAGACGAGCGCGAACAACCTATCGGTCGACGCAGCTAGCTCAACGAGGCAAAAACCATTTGGAGTAACCAATGCATGCACGTGCATACCAGTCTGGGCGTTGGATGAGTACATGCATGCATCGGTTGACGAAGGTGGAGAGCGAAAAAAAAAGTGAGACTTTACATTGCCTGGCAATTTCAAGCAAGACTTAGATATATGTGCATGTTCTCGGCATGTACGTCCGTATGAAGTATATATTACCTCCACTTGGAAGTATATAGATGTTGTGCTAGTCGATAATAGCAGAACAGGGGGTTAATAGAAAGTTAGAGCTGTGGAGGCGAACTCTCGAATCGAAAGGTTTTAAGGTTAGTATAACTAAAACTGAATACATGAGGTGCAGTTTCAGTTCTACTAGGCACGAGGAGGGAGAGGTTAGCCTTGATGGGCAGGTGGTACCGGAGGGAGACACTTTTCAATATTTGGGGTACATGTTGCAGAAAGATGACGATATCGATGAAGATGTGGGCCACCGAATCAAGGCTGGTTGGATGAAGTGGCGCCAAGCTTCTGGCGTACTCTGTGACAAGAGAGTGCCACAAAAGGTAAAAGGCAGGTTTTATAGGACGGCTATCTAACCTGCGATGTTGTATGGCGCTGAGTGTTGGCCAACGAAGAAACGACATATCCAACAATTAAGTGTAGCAGAGATGCGCATGTTGAAATGGATATGTGGCCACACAAGAAAGGATCGGGTACGGAACGACGATATACGGGAGAGAGTTGGGGTAGCACCGATTGAAGAGAAGCTGGTCCAACATCGTCTCAGATGGTTTGGACATATCCAACAGAGGCCTCCGGAAGCGCCAGTGCATAGCGGACGGATAAAGCGTGCTGAGAATGTTAAGAGGGGTCGTGGTAGACCAAAATTGACATAGGAGGAGTCCGTTAAGAGAGACCTGAAGGTTTGGAATATCGACAAAGATTTAGCCCGGACAGGGGTGCGTGGAAGTTAGCTATCCACGTTCCAGAACCATGACTTGGCTTCGAGATCTTATGGGTTTCAACTCTAGCCTACCCCAACTTGTTTGGGACTGAAAGGCTTGGTTGTTGTTGTTGTTGTTTAGAAGAATAATGTAATATGAAAGAGACAGGACCGTGCAAGTCCCTCTCCTCGAAAATAAGTGACTTAGCTTCACCGGAAGAAGAAGAAGGAGGATAAAATATGATATAAGCAAAGACGATCCAGATTTCTTGCATTTACTTGTGTGCTGCTTAGAGAAGGAAAATGAAAAAACAAACCAGGGTAACACCCATCTAGGGTTTTGTCCCCTCGTCAGTGTCACCGCTGGTCTGCTCCACCTTTGGTGGCCTACGGACCTTGGAGGCCTTGCGGACCACAGCCCCTCGCCTGCGAGAGGTTTTCTATTTTTTTAGGGTGTTTTTGTGTCTTCTTCGGGATTGTGATGCGACGGCCACATCCTGGAAGCAGAAATGAGGTCCCCCCATTCTATCCTCGCTCTGATGGTGCGCCTTGCGCTGGAAGAGTGCTCATGGAGTTTTATGTTTGGCGGATCTCCTAGAATCCTGCCCGTGTTTCTGTCAGTTAGTGTGGTTATATGTTTGGCTCTTCCTATCTACTGTTTTCATCATTGCCGTTCGGTGTTGCTCTAATGTGTTGGTCCTTTGAGGTATTAGCACGATGACTTCAACAATGTTTGCCCTTCCTATCTACTATTCTCATCATTGGCGTTCGCATGTGACCGGAGCTGGTGAGTATATGAGCTCTCCTTGGTCGACGTCGGTGTCGAGTGCATTGGCTACCAGCTCCGTTGTGGCGGCCTCGGCGAAGAAAATACACAATATGACCAGGTGACGATAAGATCTAGGTCTCGTGCATTTACATGTGTGCCGCCTAGATGAGGAAAAGGAAAAAAAGAAACCAGCGACAACCAAAGCCGAAGAAACAAAATAAATCAGAGATATGGCAACAAAGTGAACAAGTTGCAGACACATGTCGGCTGTTGCGGCCGGCCTTAAATTGCGAAGCTACGCATTAAGCAAGCCGCACCGCACACCCTGTCTCCTTCACGTATGAACTACTAACCTACATGGATCGATCAACGCATGCCCATGATGCATGCAAAATCGAAAATGGACCAGACGGGAGCAATGGGAACTGAGAAACATACATCGTGCACATGATGGTGGTGTCCCGGCCGGTCGGCGGTACGGTTCAGTTGGTCGGGGAAGGAATGGACCACGCCGTCCCGCCGGTGGGCTGCAGCGGCAAGCAGGACAGGCCCTCATCGGCTTGGACGATTGGTGTCATAATCTAGACTGAACATTTGTAATGAATTCAGATTTGAATTGACGAAGCCATTAACCGAGATCATGATTAGTCCCATAATGTCGCTGGCCCAGTCAAGTCAATTATGCGATGCTAATCTATAGATTGTGTTACCCGCAGAAACCCCTGGACGCGAAAAGTAGTCGATCGAGGGTACATACGCATAATGGCGGCTGGATGCGGTCCGAGAATTAGCGGATTAGGCGGATGTATATGGTTTTTGTTTGAACATCTAGCTAGCAAGCTAGCTTCTGTGAATTCGTCTCTGAAGTGGTATCAGTGCTAGCTAGACCGTATCCACCTCCTACTCTCCTAGTAGTTAATTTGCAGCTTGATTAGTTGTACGTAGTATTACAAGTCTACAGCTTCCGTGCCGATCAACGTCAATAGTTGAAGTAAGCAACGACTAAACCAATAAGCAGTCTATCCAGAAACACAATCTACCAACGGTTTATGCTTTTTGAAAAACTGCCCCCACGCACGCAGTTCTCTGCTTCGGCAGCAAAAAAAAAACGCCGCTTCTCGATCGACGTATATTAGAACGTCTAGAATGCAGATGTCACATGCATTAGGTATGAGCACCTGCGAAAAGCGAGCGAAAAATTACCCGGCCGGGGAGCCTTTTCACATTATCGAAAAACGTGGTCATATATTTGAATACATGCACGCTGAATTTACCACGTGGGTATATAGGGATGCTAACCACCTGGTGGAAATTGCTGTCCATACCACACTTATCTCAAGAATCTTGCAAGAATTCACACCATACGAATAAGAGTGAAAAGTGCACACGGAAGAACTACCCTCGTCTGTTTCGTCATCACTCTTCCGAATAAGAGTGAAAAGTGCACACGGAAGAACTATCCTCGTCTGTTTCATCATCACTCTTCCCAACCAAAGAGAGTTGGACACAACAAACTAGCTAGTTCGTGTAATATTTTTCGTTTTCTGAAAGCGTGGACCGTTTATGACCTCGTGCATTGAAGGGCGTGGCATGGAATGACAGAGTAGCAGACAATGCGGTCGAACCGGCAACAAGGCCCGCTTGGTGACCAGTGGCAACACTGTGGCGGTGGTTGCCACCGGTGGTCATCACCATCAACGTCGATGAGGACGTCATCGTGTAGGCCATCGGCTATCTAGGGTTTCATTATTATAAGTCATGTTTTAATTTATTTATTTTATTCCTTTTTTTTTTGGCTTCCAATGTATATTTATTTTAATGAAATATTATGAGAAAAAGTGTGTGGCAAGGTGAGGAAGAGCTTCTATTCGGTATGCATGTTGTGTTGAATTCGACATACTATAACACTTGAATATTGTGGTTTCTTATACAATGTTATAATCTTACATTCGAACCATAGACATTTCTTAGTTCCAAATGATACAGAATAACAATTCCCTATGCAAATTACATCTTTCAAAAGCCATATTTTATTCCTTTCTTTAAAATGGAGCCTTATAAAATTACTAAATGGCCACAAACCAACATGTCACCAAGGTACTTCAACATAGAAGCATGCTAAGCCTCAGCTTTCTCACCAATTGAACTAACACATCTACTGAAGTTGAAATTCTTCGTTTTGCAATCAGTCAGTTAGATTCGGCAGCTTGGTCTACCATATATCACACTATAAACATGTTAAAATAGCATTAGACAGTATATTCTTGAAAGGTCTAGCGAGATACTAATATATACATGAATACACACATATACACTATAACTCATCCAAGTGTCATAAATTAATCCCAATGTGATTATGTATATTTATAATATTTAAGGTGGTTCGGTTTTAAAATGTGAGATTGTCTTAAAAATTAAAAAGCTAGCCTTATTTGGTGATTGACATTGCAACTGTTTAACAAAGGGAGCATAATTAATAAATTAGGAACATTGTCCACATGTGCTCCAACTAGTACAAATCAATTCATATATCAAGATTGTATATTAATAAAATAAAATACTTAAAAGTATCATTTTTTGTGTAAATAATAACCCATCTAGAGGCTACCCAATGTCAATTTTCTAGTCTAATGTGAAGTAACATGTTGACACAACACACATGTTACAATAGAGAGAATCAGAAACAATCCTTGTAGGTACATGTTGGGAATAACCACAAATCAACTAAATAAGTAAACAAAATGAGAACTTGCCTTAGGGTGCTGCTTGGCATCGCCAACTTCCCACGCCAGGTGTTGAAGCACAACAGACTAAAGAGCAAAGACGTCTGGAGAAACCACAAGTTTAATGTGTGAGCCATTTGAAAAATTTGGTATCTAGTGAAGTGACATACCAAATAGACAAATACTAAACTTTTATAATGTTTGAAAATTGACACTCGAATATTGGCGACATCTTCTTAAAATGATTTATTTTAGTCTCTTTCGAACTTGACTGATTAGAGTTACAGAATAATTAGCAATTACCTCGGAGTTCATTTAGAGACACAATTTATTCAAATTTAATCAGAGTTAGAATACTACTAGGATAAGTTGTGTTACTAGAAGGAGATGCCCGAAGACGAAATGAAATAAGGTAGGCATAAAGGCCGGTCCGCGGTCTGAGAATTAGCAGAGACCGAGCTGATTCTGTGGATCTAGGTTTCGGACTTTTTCGTTCGAACTCATAGCTAACTAGGAACTTCTCTCGTGAGCGGTATCAATGCTAGACCGTATCCACTTCTTCGTACTACTTAATTTCAGCATAATTACTACTAGTTATGTTCCGTGATTTCATACTCTACAAGGGACTAGTCTACAACTTCCATGCCGATCGATCATAATCTGCATTTACCACGTGTGGCTATTAATCACCTGGTGGCAATTGCTGTCCGTACAAGAGAGTTCAGACGGTAATAATAAGAGTGAACCAAGAGCACACGGCAGTACGGTAGTATACGGTCCTATATTGATGAATAATGCTACCCTTGTCTGTTTCGTCTTCCCTCTTTGCAACCAAAGAGAAAGTTGACACAGCAAGCTCCTCTCGCTCCATGCGTGAAGTATTTTCTTTATTTTTGAAAGGAGAGTGTGAACATTTCAATATGAATGTTGATTATATTGCAAAGATAATCACTCAATCCGACGTTTTTGTTCGATTCTTTGAGACCAGGACTCATTCTCGGTAGAATTATGGAGGCGACGTACGTCACCAAATTGATAGATAAGATAAAACAAGGGACTAATTGATCAGCGCGCGTAGGGCCAGACTAATTGATAGGGAAGGTGGACTTGGCCCGTGGACTTTAGCTGTTTAACAAAGCCAAGAAAGGGTCGATACTCAATTACTCATATGCATGGGGACGAGGTCGCGAGGAGAGGAAGAGCCAGGAATATGCGATCGAGCTTAATTAGTGTCTGGGTATATACACGTGTGGGCGTAGTCCACGGATGCGCGTACCCAGGAGCTTTGGCTGATAACGAAAGAAGCAGCTTTGGAGGACAGGGCAACGGACGAGCTTTGCCCGCCCGCTCTCCTCACGTCGACTCGCTCTCTACATCGTTTAATTAGCTAGCTATGCCTTGCGTGGATGCGGTCTATGGATCACGGTCACTATCATACTCGAGTAGATGGTGCCATGGTGGATTGATGGCGATGCGCTTTGCTTTGGTGTCGGGAGCCGCTGGGTTGAGTCGCCTATCCACCATTTTCACGTACTACCTCTATTTCAATTAATAATGTTTTGTTTCTAAAACTCAAACTTCGAGAAGTTTAATCAACTTTTAAGAAAAAAAAACGCTATTATGTACGTTCTAAAATCAACACCTTCAGATATATCATGCAATATATTTTTATATGATATTTATATAATCTTGTGGTTCTTGATAATTTTTCTAAAGTACAATCAAACTTTGCTTAGCTTGACTTGACTTTTCTAAGAACTATACAGACCGTATTCACTAGAACCGAAGGAGTAGTACCTTTGTTAGACCTTAATTGGATGAATTTTACACAATGAAATGTATGTCCCAAAAAACCAGAAAAAGATACCCTAATTTTCATGCTCCATTTAAAAAAAAAATGTTGATCCCAAAAAAATATATATGATATGCAAACAACTCCAATTCATTTCCAGATTACATATTTCGCGTAAATCACAACCGAACAGCAGGCTGTCAAAAAAAAAAACAAGTGTGACTAATTTTCAACTCGTTAAAACAGCTATGCTATATCTCCAGAAAATAAATTCAAAAAAAGTACAAATGTACATGCACACGTGGGTACATGAGCTATCATGTCTAGTTGTACCATATCTTTTGGATGCAGAGCTTGGGCGGTATCACCTCCATTTCGGAGAAAAATGTAAAGTAACTTGGGAATTAAGATAGTCTTCATTGATCTCACTACATAGAAGTATTATTGGTGTTAACATATCCAGATAGGTTCTACCTTATATCCACCACGCGCGTTGCGAATATATTTAACAATTGGCTTAATGATGTAGATTCTAGATTCAAGCTACTAATTAGGGTGGGAGCGATTGCCGTTATATTTTCGGTATTGCTATGTAGGAATGGCACAATTTTTAGCAATAAAAATGATTCTCTTATGCTAGTCATCTACCGGTGTGCAACTACGCTCCGTTTGTGGACACCTCTACAGCGTGCGGAGCATCATGACCTTTTTACGGAGCTGTCTACACAGTTAGAAGATACAACGAGGAATATTTTCCCAACGCAGATCGACCTTCATTCGCCGTATTTTCCTTTCGGTCCTTTTGTATACTAGTCGAGAACTATAGTTTTAACTCGTGGATTGGTATAGTTATGTGTATTCTAATTATGCAGAGGCTAGTGTAATAATTTTTTTTGAAGAAAAAAATCAAGCAAGTTACAACCAATAAACGAACATCCATTTGTTATACTATTGGAAATAATTTAAGTACTATGTATATGTGTTTTTCTTTGAAAGGAGATATGTCTTGTTTTGTGTGGTAACCATCGCTTCACATTGCTGGATCACATTTTTTAACGGAACCATGTAGAAGCGACGTAGTATGAACGCACAACTCATCCCCCGAGCCTCCAAAGTTGAAAATAGTGCATAATACTCATATGTCGCGCGTAAACATCTTGTTTTTTCATTCTAAAATATACACTATACAAACCTTAGGTGATGCAACGGCATGCAAATACAACATCGTGTTTTCATGATCAAGTGCCGCAATAGGACTAGAGAGCAAGTACTTCTTAAAGGAAAAGACTGTAGCAAACTTTCTTCCGTTTTAGAGCATCCCCACTCGTTGGCGCTCCCCACGCCCAAATCCGGACGAAACTACCGCCGGATTGGACGAAATTAAGGCGTGGGGAGTACCATATTTCCAGTCGTCCACCCGGAGTTCGGCGGATAGAGTTTAAATTCAAACAAATCGCCGTCCCGCGCTACAAGTACGGCCAGTTGATCGGCAAAATGAGCAAAAGGATCAGCCACAGATCGGCGATCGGAGGGAAATTACACGGAGACAGGCTCATCGGCAGTCCCGGCCGGCACGGCGGTGTCCGACGGACCAGTTTCCTCACACGCCGTGGCCGAAGCGGCTGCGGCGGGCGACGATGAAGCAGCGGCAGTGGACGTCGAAGCAGCCGCAGTCGACGAGGTAGATGGTGAGGTAGACGAGGTAGGAGCCGGCGGAGACGACGTAGTGGCTCGGAGGATGTCGTTGCGGTGGCCCTGGTACCAATTCCTCGTCTCCTCGTCCATCAGTTCCATGTCGCCGCCGCCCATGAGGAACGCCAAGTCTGTGTTCCTCTTCTTCGCCGCCACCGTCGTCTTCAGCAGGGCGATCCGGGCGCCTTGGTTGGCGAGCATCTCCCGCCACCTGCCGTCGAACTTGTCGTTCCTCCCGTCGGCGTGCGATCTCAAGTCGGCCCAGCACTTGTCGATCGACGCCTGCATCCTGTCGGCGGGATTGTCCGTCCGTTTGAGCTCTTTCTGCTTCTTCTGGCCGAGCTCAGGGCGCCCTTCCGCCGCGCAAGCCGGCGGAGCGTCGGGGTTGTACTGCTCGGTCTTGCTTTTCGAGAGGGACGTGCGAACTTCCTTCCACTTCTCGCACTTCTCGAGGCGGGCGTAGACGTTGAGGAACTTGAACTGCAGGCCGGTGTCGTCCGTGTACATGTCCAAAGCTCGGCGCAGCTGGGGAAAAAAGAGCACGGCGATACGGGTCAGCTAACGACGATGTACCTCGGTGGTGTAGGGCCGGCGGAGCATACCCTTTGCTCCAAGTCGTGGCCGCTGATCGGCCGTTTGTCGATCTCCTCCTGTATGCCGTGCCATTTGCTGCACGCCGTCTGCATGATCCCCCAATGGGTGGCCATTGCCTTGTCTCCCCGGTACACGTTCATGTTCGTCTTGTTGAAGTAGGGATCGACGAGTTTGCGTTCCTCGTACGCCTGCCTCACTCGAAACCAGTATGTGTCGAACGACTGATTGGCCCCGATTATGTCGTTCGTGGACACGGTCATCCAAGCTTCGGCGAGGCACTCCTCTTCCTTCGGCGTCCATTTGATACGCGGTTCGGCAGGCGGCGAGTCCTTCTTCCTCTTCTTCTTCCCCTTCGACAAAGTTGGCGGCTGCTTCAGTTGGCTCTTCTTCTTCCTCGCCTTCTTCTTCGACGGCTTGGCTTCCGTCGGCAACATCCTCCCGATGCTCGTTGCGCGCCGCCACAGCTGCCGTCGCCCTCGTCTCCTCTTGCGTGAAGAACCCCGGGCACGCAGCGGCGGCAGTCATGAAGAACCCCGGGCTCGCAGCGGCGGCGGTGGAGCCGGAGGTGATCATCTCGTGGATCTCCTCTTCGTTCGGCGCCGCCATCGCACCGAACGTGAGCGGCCCTCGTCGCAGGGCCGGCGAGGTGCCCTCGAACAGGCCGCCGCCGCCGACGTCAAGCTCGGGCGGCGACGGTGTGGGCTTGGACGGTTGGACGTAGGCGCCCTCTTCGAACACGGCAGTCGGCGACGGCGAGTACAGCGAAGGCGAGAAGGAAGACGGGGAACTTGTTGTACCTTGCGTCGGCCATTGGCCGGGGAACATGCCGCCGCTATAGGCCATGCTGATCAGCCTCGCTTGTTCGTCCTGGGCCGCCTCCGCCGACCTCTTGGCGGCGGCTCTTTTCACCCTCTCCGCCCTGGCGCTTGTTTCCACCTCGCGCCGTTTCTCGTCCGCCGCCCACTCGGCGTTCGACATGCCCGGCGGCTTCGTCTTCTTCGCCCGCATCTTCCTCGCCGGCGCCTTCGGCGGCATTGTGGTGGACGAGAAGACGAGGAGGAGAGTGGTGGTGGACGAGAAGACGTCGCCAGGAACTGGAGCTGGAAGACGAGGAGATTGGGGGATTTCGGCGGGAGAGAATGGGGATATGCAAGCAAATTGGAGGGAATGGGGATATGCAAGCAAATTGGAGGGAAAATCGACAGGATTTGGTTTTCCAGTCGCCGACTACGCGGGTCCACACGCCGTTTCGCGCCAAAATCTTTCGTCCGGAGTCCCCGAGCGCGCCCCGGGGGGCCGGGGGTGGCGTGGGCTCGCCGGATGGATTAAGGGCCAAATCCGGACGAAAACGAGGAACCGGGGGCGCGACTGGGCCGAATTTTGCCGTCCGGATGGAAAAAACGTCGCTCGGGGGCCTCGTCGGGGGGACGAGTGGAGATGCTCTTAGAACATCGTGCTCACGGATGTACTTAACTCAAGTATTCCGGAAAAAGTTGTGCACGTGAACTTTCTTCTATTTCATTCTTTCTATTTACGTCCTATTATCCATGAAAGTTCATTATCAATGAGCCTACTATAACTTCCTTCTATTTCTTTCTTCCTTTTTACATTGTATCTCCCCTATCGGAGGGAAGCGCCAAAAAAACCTTCACACGCCACTTTGAGCCGCTCGAATGCTCAGGGGCTATCGACGGGACATGTCAAACCGAATACCCACCAGAGCATTGAGACTCAAGGGCGAGCCAGAACCATCACGAGTCGGCTCTCTCTTAGCAAACTACACACATTGATACCCGCCTCCCCATGCCTTGCCACGTCCTAGCGGATACGGATCTAGCCAATCTACCGGACCCTAGAAAGGGCCCCCAAGAGTCAGCCAGGGTGAACGCTCCTGGTTGCCCAACTTTGGGGCAAGACGAGGGCCCACTGTCCACTGACCATTTTCTTTATGGGGACTTAGAGCATCTCCACCGGCGTCCCCCAAATAGTCGCCAGCAGGGGCGTCGGCATTGTTGTATGGTGGACGTCGGCACAGCATCCTCCATTTGGAGGAGCTGCTCCCGCACCGGCGTGCCTCATACGATAGTCCCAATAGATAATTTGAATTTGAAAACTCAAACACAAGCATAGAAATTCGAATAAGTTTACGAATATAAAGTTTGGGCCAACACACAGCCACCAAATTCGAATAGGTTTTGGAATAAGAAGTTTGGGCCCACACACGGCTACCAGATCGCCGTCTCCGGCGCAAAAAAGGGCTTCCAAGCCAGATGATCACATGAAGGAGGTCACGGGCGGCTCAACCTCGACGACATCCTCATCGGCGGTCGGCGGCAGCTCCGTCGCTGCAACAAGATCCACGGTCGCTGGGGGAGGCATGAACGTGGACGGTGCCGGGGGAGACATGAACGTGGACGGTGCCGGGGTAGACATGAGCGGCGGAGGGGACGGGGTTTTGGGGGAAAAGATGTATATTTTGTGGTTCTGGGGCTGACAGGCGGCTCCCACGCCCAAAATTTTCAGCCCCGCGAGGCGCCGAAGCGCCCGATTCGCGCCCTTGGCAAAAAGACCGGCACGGGGTTGCCGGCGCTTCTATTGGGCTCAAAAATCGCCGGTGCCATTTGGGACGCGCCGGTGCGAGCCCATTTTCGCTCCTGGCCCCCAAATTACTATAGGAACCGCTATCGGAAACGCCGGTGCAGATACTCTTATATAGCAAACGGGTTACAAGTGAGGAACCGAAGCGATTCGAAACATGCTACAAAGACGAAAGAGGGGTGTCTCATGTCAAGGACCCGCTAGCCAAGGGGTAGACACGTATTCTTGCTCCTAGGGAAGCGCCATGCTTTTCCTATACTACACTCCCCTGACGGATGGAGTCGATTGTCACACTCAATCCCGTAGATACTCTGTTCTCCTGCCCTCGAGGTAGAAGATAGCTTCACGCTATGGAGCTACCACCATTGTAACATTGAGCACCTCACACGCTCTGAATATATACATCTAAGTAGGGCTCGTAAGGTTTTTACTGGATATCTTTTCCAGGATTGGGCCTGTATAATATTTGTGTGCATGCGGTTGTTAACTCATCGACTCATGGCCACACCATACCTGCACAAAAATGCATACACCAGGAGTCAAAACCCTCATAAAGTAGTGAACCTTTACTCATGAGTCGTGTGCTAAACAAATTGGGGCTTAATTTGATGTCCTCGGTCCATGTTATGCTAAACTTGGTTTTCCTGTTATCTTTTGTAAAAATAATCTGGAAATGGATTTTTGTTTGCTTATTCAAATATTTTTTTGATATATTTCATACGTACAAAATCTTCTTATGTCTAGTTTTTTGAACATATCGATGTCATCACGTTGAACATGCGCGTTGAAATTAATGTCGCTGCAATGTTTAGTTCTTAGTTTGTATGTGACTTGGAGACCTCGATAGTCTTTTATTGCTTTGAATGCCTATAAATCTATAAATTATGAATATCAAGTAGTTCTCGTTTAGTCTATATTATACAAATTTTAAGACCAATTAGTAAGTCATTTGATACTAATAACTTTGATATGATTAACAAATCCAATCTACATTAAAATTAATGGCATCTAGACAAAAGAGAACTTGGACTCCTCCTTCTCCCCCGCTACAGTATAGGAGAAGCGATTTGTGAAATCGCCCGTCCTCTCCACCTCACCGGCAGCGACTCGCTCGTTCCCCTGCCCTCCGGCGGCCGCTCCGGCGGCGGGAGGTAGGGGAACCCCGGATCTCGTCTCGTGTACAGGTAGGTAAGGGTAGGCTCCCTGGCGGCGTTCGGGAGGCGGCGCGGCCGGGGCGGTGTTTGCTGGTGGAGGTCGTCAGCTTCAGTGGCGCGGCTCAGCGGAGCTCCGCCACGGATCTTCCACCGCCTTCACGCTCGCAGCTCCCGGGAGCTGTGCTGTGTGTTTTCCCTTCGCCGGTGGCCGAGGTGCGGCGGCGCCGGATGTGCAGAGTTCTGGAGGTTGAAGATACGTTGAAGCATGGCGATGGTGGTCGAGCTCCAGGGTGGAGGCTCTTTGAGTTCGAGGTTCGTCGACTTCCCGTCCGTAGAAGGGCTCCGTCTGATCCAAGGCATGGGAGGAGTTGCGGCGGCGCGCCGGCGGCACGTCCTGTTGCTCGTCAACGCCATCGGTTCCAGCTGGACTGATCTGTTATTTTGCTGTTTGTTCTGGACTTCCTTGTAAGGACTGTGCTTTAATATAAGTCTTCACTTCCCCGCAAAAAAAAATTAATGACATCTAGAGAGGGTAGAACTGATTCGTTTTTTGTGTTGTTGAGTACAAAGCTGAAATATAGACTAATATAAAACTAAAAAACTAAAATATATACTAAAATAGTAGAATAGAGGGAGTATTTTGTAAATAAACGAGCATCCAGTTGTTACTCTATTATCTTCTTTCACAAGTATGTGACTTAGATTTATCTAGATAAAAATATATGTAAATGTGTTTAGATATATTCGTATCTAGAGGGTCATTTATTTGTGGAGGAGGAAGCGTTTCATTGCCAGGAGATATATATTGTTCGTTTTGTGTGGTGACCATGGCTTCACATTGCTCCACCACGTGTCTTATTTTTTATAAGAGTCGCGTGTAAAAGCTACGTAGTATGAACAACTCATTACGAGCCTCCAAAGTTGAAAATAGTGCATGATACTCCAATGTCGCATGTAAGCATCTTGTCTTTGCTTTCGTATATACACTATATAAATCCTAGGTGATGCAACGGCATGCAAAAGTTTCGTACAAGATAGTGTTTTCATGATCTAGTGCCGCAAACGACTAGAGAACAAGTTCTTCTTAAAAGGAAAAGACCATCGCAAACTTTCTTCTGTTTGTTGTTTCAAAAAAAAAAATCTTCTGTTTGACGACATCACGCTCACAGATGTACATACCTCTAGTAATCCAAAAGCATTTGTACACGTGTGGTACTAAATTCTAACTTCATCTTCTTTCTTTTGTTGACACTAGCACAAATACCCGTGCGTTGCTACGGTGTCACATTATTAAATTAAAAAAGTTATCCTTTTATGTTTATATCTGGGTGCCGATCAAATCCAATACTGTAGAATGAAGTAGTTAATGTATTTATTATACCTTGCATAAGTGAAATGCATATAACATTGATTTCAAAAATGAGTCTATGGTTTAGCCTAGCGAGCTCATGTGTCACTTGGTGGCATATCTGATCGATTAATCTAAAAATGAGTTGCACAAAACTTTTATATCCTTAACCGTACCAGCAACAGCTGACTTTGAGACATGGTTACACTTCAGATTAGAAACGGAGTTTTTAGCATAATCACTTTCCACGTGCGTCGGACCTAAATAAACACTCACAAGAGCGGCAACCTCCGCCAACTCTGCATTTTGACAGTATGGTAGTCTGGCCCAGGCTGAAGAAATCAGAAAAAGCCACCATGGCCTCTCAAAACCGCTACCCAAGCTCCTGAGTGATCTTCACCATCATAGCTAATATCAAAATGTAATTTTGCCTACCTGATTTTCGGCTTGGTCCAGGAACATGTCACACAAATCTGAGTTGCAAATAAGCTGCCTCCAATTTAGACACCAGCTGTAGCAGTCGTGTCTTGCAAAATCAAATAGAGGTCAAAGGGATTGCACCCAGAGGCTTGGCCTAGGAACATGGCAGACATCACACAAATCTGAGATGCAAATAAGCAACCTCCGATTCAGCAGTCGTGTCTTGCGAAATCAGATAGACAACAAAGGGATTGCAACTCCAGAAATCCCTATCTACGCACTTCATACTGCAAACACAACAGAAGGGATCAATCAAAAGGAGCAGCTTCAAGCCTTCAACACGGTTTTCTTCAGTAAAAAAACATTGTCTTCTCCTCGCACACGCGAGCATGGTCCGGGCATCCGGCCAGGGCAGTACCAGGACGCCCACATACACGGCCTCCTCCGGGCGCGGATCTGGTGCCGGAGGGGTTGTTCTTTTTTTGTATCGTCTTCGATTGGAATCGAACCCAGAAGCTTAGTGCTGTAATAAATTGAACCCGAGAATACTGCTTGATGCAGTTTGAGGATTGACGTGAGGAGCAGATCGGCGAGGGAGGGGAAATGAGTCGTCCTAACTCCTCGGCGCTGAGCGTGATTTGGGGGCCAACAACAGAGGCGGGGGCGGCGCGGCCGCGCGGTGGCTGCGGAAGGCGTGTGGTGGCATCGGCAACACACAGGAGGCGAGGCGAGTGTCTTCACCGTAGGTCATCCGTAGCGAGGCAGCTTGAATTGAAAAAAAACCGAAGCGGTACGTAACTTAGGAGTGGCATAGCGGGTAATTGTTTACAACTTCAGGGCCAATTTTAAAACGGACGAAGAAAAAGGGGAGAAACCTTACTTCCTTTATTAGGAGGTACTACTATAGATTATGTCCCCTATACGTGATCAACGAGCCGGCCTACTAATAATTCAAATGGAAACCCTGGACAAAAGCACATGCGACGCATATTAAAGCATTTTTTTGACATGTATTAAAGCATGTTTTGAAGAAATGAAAAACATACAGACTTTGAACGATGTAATTTGTAAAGGAAATTGTGGCTCTGTACCGGTTGGAACAAGTGAGTAGCCATGTTCGAAATGTATAATCTTACCACTTCTTTCGTTTCGTATTAGTTGTCGTTAAATTAGTACAAAATATATAGTATGTTTTTTTTGCAAGGAGATATGTCTTGTTTTGTGTGGTAATAATCGCTTCACATTCCTTGATCACGTTTTTTAATGGAATCTTGTACGATGCCATGTTGTATGAACTCCAACTCCCCAAGCCTCCAAAATTGAAAATAGTGCACAATACACCTACGTTCCAAGTAGACATTTTGTCGAAAACTCACTGTACAAACCCTAAGTGATGCAAAGGCACACACAATTTTCTTACCAGACCGAGTTTTCATGATCAAGTGCCACGGTATGAGTAGAGAACAAGTAAATACTTCTTAAAGAAAAGGATCGTTACAAACTTTCTTCTGTTTGAAAACATCACCCTCCTAGATGTAATTAACTCAAGTTTTTCTTTTAAAACGGATGCACGTGTACATTCCTAACTCCTTTTTTTTTTGCGAAGGAGTGTACATTCCTACTTCCTTCTCTTTCTTTCATTTTTTCTTTTCTTTAGGACATCCCTAGCGGTTTGGTCCATTTCGGACACCAAATGTGTTTGTTTTGATTCGTTTGGGTTAGCTCGTGGACAGACGAGAGACCCCGGTCCTCCACTGATCCGTGGGACAGAGGAAACCATGCCAGATCCATTTTGTCCATGCTGGCCAATTGCCACTTTTCTCCCATTTCATCCAATTGTCCAACATTTAAATGAAAATAACACCAAAACATAAATTTAATAGCTAATAAATTATCACTAATTGAGGGAATCACATAGTTCACATGTCATAGTATCAAACCAATGTGCAAAAGGACGCACATACCATAAGGAATAGACAAACTAAGATAGATACATGAGATCACACATCGCGTTGGCCAATGATCATTTGATTTTTTTTCTCAAACCAAGCCCGGTTTGCCCGGTGTGGCTAACATGATTTGGTCCTCCCCAGCGAGCATCCTTGCCTTTGCCTTGATCTTTCTTGACCAGACATTGCTAGCTAGATTCAACTAAAAGAGATATTTTTTGGAGGTCAATAAAACTATCACATGTGTGGCCTCTTTCTCACGGCATCACTTCTCAATTCTCTTGGCATTTACCTCTTCCTTTGCAACCATCAACCCCTTCAACGTCTCATGCAATGCAATAACGTAAGCATCATGCTTGAGGTCTTTCTTGGTGGCCTTATCGCTCCTTGGCCATGATGCACAACCTATAATACTTGGGCCACATGTGTTTGGATCGCCATCATCAAGATCCAAGACCAATGATGATTCATTGCCATGCTTGAGACCCTTCTTGTATGTAGCATAGCTTAGTTCCCACTTGTGGAATATCTTTCTCTCCATCCAACAATGGCACAACCCCAAGGGTATGTTGTCATATTGCTCTTTGATGTAGTCTAATGCTTGGGGAACCTACACATATGGACCGAGAATCAATTAGATACACTCACATATACAATATACATTGGCATATTTAAAATGGTCGAGGTTCTTTTACCATGTAGCCAAAGCCGATTCGACTCATGAGCCAAAATAGCACATGCTTGTATGCGTTGTAATATTTGTTGCACTCCGCTTGGATGAATGGCATCTATTTTGAAGTGACTTTCCCTCGATTAGTATGAATTTTGTACGGACAGAATTTTCTACGCTCATGAAAGAACATGGCAAACTTATGCCAATATGTCCCTCCTTTATGCTCAGCACTGCAACTGGATCTTGGCACCGCGGCAGACGTCGCCGGTGCTGGCCTCTTCGATCAAGCCATCTTGCCCTTCGTCTTTGACGGTTTAGCAGTGGATGCGCTTGGTGCAGTGCTCAGGCATGGCACAATGAAGACCGGCCAGCAGAGAGAGTTGCTAGGGTTTGGAGCTGCAGCAGCCGCGGCGATTGTAATGTCCCAGGTTTAAAGACGATCGAGGGGTAGATTTTAGAAAGGGATGTGCATTGCATCGTAAATTCCGGGGAAATTTCGCGCTTTTAAAACAAAACTGCATCGAAGGGGGACAGGTTTCTCTCTCGACATCTTACAGGGTTAGGGTTTCGAGAGTGCGATAAACTTGTTCCTACTTCACTAGATTAGGGTTTTGAGAAGAGAGAAGAGAGGATGCATCACAAACCTAAGTTGTGTGATTGAATTCCAAATTAAGTTGCATCATTGAATTCAAACCAAATTTGAATTTGAATTTCAAATTCAAACATCAAATTGATATCACATAATTCAAACTTGAGATAATTTAATATACAATTATAATTAATCAAGAATATAAATAGTACAACAATTATATAAAGCTCATTAAGGAAAATGGGAGCTTTATTGATAATCACACATAATACATTGTCATTTACAATATCCAGAACAGTAATATGAATTATTACAACACATTACACAAATTGGAAAAATAGAAAAGTATATAAAAAGAAAGGTACAAGGATAGATTCTATCTTAAATACTACAAGATCATCTTCACTTGATCTTGGACTTGATGATCTTCAGGATCATCTTGATCAATTGCTTGAAACCTGCACACAACAAAGCAAAGAAACTAGTTATGCCAAGTGGCATTGCCACTTGGCAGATTAGAAAGAAAAATGAGAAGTGAGAGGATATGAACAAGGCTGCCGAGCTGATCCATCTCATCACCAAGTTCCAAGCCCAAGTGCACAGCACCAGACTACACACACACACAGCCTGCTCACAAGGCTATGTGCATGCAGCACACACACACAGTGAGTCACCAAAGGGAATGGTGGAGCTGTCGACCAGAGAAGCAAGGGCCAAGCATATAAAACCTTTTCATAGTAACCCTAGCTCATTCATCGACTGGATTGCACTGGGTAAGTTCATCAGAAAACCAAGAACAGCAAGAACAGGAAGAACAGCCAGAGCTGTTCAACCTGTCCAAAATCACCACAGAACCAAATCAAGCTTCACAAGCTCACAAAGAGGAGCAGGACCAGCACCAGATCATCACTGAAGCAAACCAACCAACCAACCAGAAGCCATCCTCTACACCAACACCCAAATTTCTAGGAGCTGGAGAGAGGTATACCACAAATCATGAGCAAGCAGGGTTTTGCTCATACAATCCATCATTTGCACAAGTCACAGAAAGCAAAGTGGGTAGATACCCTATATGTGAGTCATCATCTGGCTACTAGCCAAATTGGTGCAAGAAAACAAGAGGAAAACCAATAGGAAGGCACCCTGGGAACATTGGCTATGCCAAACCAGTGACATAATCAAAGAAATCCAACAAGGGATGATCCTATCTAGCTAGCCAGATTTACTTAGCACCTATGGCCACTACACCATCAGACATGATAGACTATTATGTGTCTATCCAGGTTTGTCAACATCAAAAGCATCTGGCAACCAAATATGGTCAGGCCAGTGAGCAATAATTCACCAAAGCAAGCCAACATAGGTGGGAGCTACCCTAACAGCAAAGATTTGCTGTCAGGGCCACCTCAACCACTTTACCAAATCCCACAGAGAAGCTAAGCACATATATCATTACCCAGAAGGGGTCAAATGGAGCTAGGGTCCCCAATAAATGATTGGCATCCCTCTAGCTCTACTAAATCCACTCATATGATCATCACTGCAAAGCAGTTCACATCATTTATCTATTTAATGAATCAAAATTACACAGATAAATGAAATAGAGAAGTAAACTATGTACCAGTCCTTGCAGATGATCCAATGGATCATTGCAGACAGGTTGCAGAGGCTTGAGCAAGCATCAACACTCACTAGCGCAAGTACATGTGTCACACAGACACCAGGAGGAGCACCAGATAGGCATAGGCAGCAAGCAAACATGCAATCAACAAGCAAGTGGTGATCAATTGATCAGCAGAGCCTGCTAGAGCATGCCTAAGCATGCTAGAATCAATCACTGGCATCACACAGGAATTATATGAATAAACAGCCACTGATAATCACTAGATGCTTCACAGATAATCAAATACTAATCCATGATTGTATCTAGAGCACATCAAAGGCATGATGAGCCACTGGATCAAGATGCACAAGCAAGGCACACATCTAATCCTTATTTAATCACACTGTTAAGCCACAGGAATGCTCAATTGAGCACAATCATACATCTGAGCACCAGAGTAAGCCACAATGGTTCTGGCACTTGCAAACTTGCAAGAAATGGCACACTGTAAACCAGCCAGGGTATCACACATAAATACACTTGAACTCTGGCAAGTGTATCAACTAGAATAGAGGCACAGAATAGGAATTCAGAGAGAATAGCAAGTACAAGCATGGTAGTAGCAAAGACAGCCAAAGAAGCATGGCGAGCAGACAAAGAAGCAAGCCAGCGGAGAAGCACAACAACAATAGAGTAAGGCCACAGGAGCATAGCCGCAGCAGTACATCTACACGGCAAGCTTCTCCACAGGGAGAGCAAGCCAGCGGCGGAGCTAGACGAATAGGAGAAGGAGGTAGCACAGAGAGCAGAGAAGGGGAGGCGAGGAGCACTTACAGGTGACGCTGGCGAAGAACCGTGCCATGGCGGCCACGGCGGCACACGCCGGGGGAATGGCAGCGCCAGGCCAGGCCCGGCCATGGCAGCGCCGCACCGCCCAGCACCACCACGGCCGGGCGAGGCAACACCGCAACATCAGGGGCGCTGGCGGGCGGCGCATCGCCATGGATCCGTGCGGACAGGTGTTGCAGGCGAGTTGGGGCCGCGCGATGGCGAGGATGAATCCCAGATCGACGCGGATCACTGGATGCGGCGTCGAGAGGCGGTCAATCCGTGACCGATCTCAGCGTCGGGGACGGTCGGAGTCCACTGGAACAAATCGGCGACGGTGGCGGCGACAGAGCGTCGCCAGAGAGTGAGGGGATTAGGGTTCTGCGCGAGGAGAGAGGAGAAGACGAGTGGGCCGACCGAGCCAACAGAGTGGCTCGGATGCGACCTAACCCGCTGGGCCACCCTGACAGGTGGGCCCAGGGGTAAATATGTCATTTCACATTTTCAAATAAACCAAAACTTTGAAAATTAATGAAAAATAATTAAAAATATGAAAATTGATCAGCATAAAATTCTCTATCTGAATAAAATATCAAAGAGAATTTTTGAAGACAACTAAGAATAAGTATTAATTGATGATTTAAATAATCATTTAAATCACACATAATATTTTCAATAATGAAAATAAGTCCATTAATGCCTTTGGATTTTAAAAACACCTTGACAACATTTCAAGGTTGTATTTTACTTTAAATAAAGTATCCCCAAACTATTCTTAGTATGAACCTCTAACATGAAATAACAATGTCATCGGAAAGGGGGGAGCAAACCCTAAAACTGGAATCATGCATAATTGCTTCTTTAACCATTGCCCTTATCGGACAATGATGCTATTTTTCAGAAACAGAGGACAAGGGTCAGTCCACACCATCCAACTGCAAAACTTTGAAGTGTTCAGGCAAGTTCATCACTTGCTCATGTCATTTGAGTATTTCTATCAAATTACTTGCAAAGTACTATGGTTATCACTATTGCATAAAAACCAAAACCACTATTTTCATAACTATGAATATGACTATGTGGTTGGCAATGGAACCATGGATTGTGTTGATATGGTGGAGGTTACATTGCAAGGGTTTATATCCATCTAGGATTAAACAACAAATGTCGCCAGTGATTCTTGTGCCGTAATAACCGTGTTAACCATAGGATCCAGAGTGGGACGGAGTAGTCAAAAGTGTTTCCACCTCTCGTTCATCAACGGATGCGCTTTACCGTAGTACACTTGTAATCCAAGGGGGCAAGCGGTGAGGCTGGGGAGTCCTAAGTCCCCACGGCATTGTCCGTAGTACACTTGTCGCCCGAAGGAGCAAGCGGTGAGGCTGGGGAGTCCTAAGTCCCCACGGTATTGCGGTCTAGGATGGGTTGCAGCTACCGGCGTAGGAATGTATGGTAGAGCCCTGCATTGACGTCGTGGTCGGGGTCCACCCTGAAATCTACGGCAATAATGGGACCGGCGTGGACCCAGGGTCGGGGCATGCAACAAAGGGTGGGTGTTCGAGGTAGCGGAGGAACATGATTGGCTAGACCTTATACCGGGCCTCACACCATAGGAAGTGTGGACGGGAAAGCTGCCCGGTTGGCACCAAGGTTAAGATCTCTTATGGGTAAAGCAATACACTGATATGTCTCCGACGTATCGATAATTTCTTATGTTCCATGCCACATTATTGATGATATCTACATGTTTTATGCATACTTTATGTCATATTTATGCATTTTCTGGCACTAACCTATTAACGAGATGCCGAAGAGCCGATTCTTTGTTTCTGCTGTTTTTGGTTTCAGAAATCCTAGTAAGGAAATATTCTCGGAATTGGACGAAATCAATGCCCAGGGGCCTATTTTCACACGAAGCTTCCAGAAGACCGAAGATGATACGAAGTGGGGCCACGAGCTGGTGACACACTAGGGCGGCGCGGCCCAGCCCTTGGCCGCGCCGACCTACTGTGTGGGGCCCTCGTGTGGCCCCCTGACCTATCTCCTCCGCCTACTTAAAGCCTTCGTCGCGAAACCCCCAGTACCGAGAGCCACGATACGGAAAACCTTCCAGAGACGCCGCCGCCGCCAATCCCATCTCGGGGGATTCAGGAGATCGCCTTCGGCACCCTGCCGGAGAGGGGAATCATCTCCCGGAGGACTCTTCACCGCCATGGTCGCCTCCGGAGTGATGTGTGAGTAGTTCACCCCTGGACTATGGGTCCATAGCAGTAGCTAGATGGTTGTCTTCTCCTCATTATGCTTCATTGTCGGATCTTGTGAGCTGCCTAACATGATCAAGATCATCTATCTGTAATGCTATATGTTGTGTTTGTTGGGATCCGATGGATAGAGAATATTATGTTATGTTGATTATCAATCTATCATCTATGTGTTGTTTATGATCTTGCATGCTCTCCGTTGCTAGTAGAGGCTCTGGCCAAGTTGATACTTGTAACTCCAAGAGGGAGTATTTATGCTCGATAGTGGGTTTATGTCTCCATTAAATCTGGGGGAGTGACAGCAACCCCTAAGGTTGTGGATGTGCTGTTGCCACTAGGGATAAAATATTGATGCTATGTCCGAGGATGTAGTTATTGATTACATTACGCACCATACTTAATGCAATTGTCTGTTGTTTTGAACTTAATACTGAAGGGGTTCGTATGATAACCTGAAGGTGGATTTTTTAGGCATAGATGCATGCTGGATAGCGGTCTATGTACTTTGTCGTAATGCCCAATTAAATCTCACTATACTCATCATATCATGTATGTGCATTGTCATGCCCTCTCTATTTGTCAATTGCCCAACTGTAATTTGTTCACCCAACATGCTATTTATCTTATGGGAGAGACACCTCTAGTGAACTGTGGACCCCGGTCCTATTCTTTACATCGAATACAATCTACTGCAATACTGCTTGTTCTACTGTTTTCTGCAAACATCATCATCCACCCTATACATCTAATCCTTTGTTACAGCAAGCCGGTGAGATAGACAACCTCACTGTTTTGTTGGGACAAAGTACTTTGGTTGTGTTGTGCAGGTTCCACGTTGGCGCCGGAATCCCTGGTGTTGCGCCGCACTACATCTCGCCGCCATCAACCTTCAACGTGCTTCTTGGCTCCTACTGGTTCGATAAACCTTGGTTTTCTTACTGAGGGAAAACTTGTTGTTGTACGCATCACACCTTCCTCTTGGGGTTCCCAACGGACGCGTGTTGTACGCGTATCAAGACTGTTTTCTGGCGCCGTTGCCGGGGAGATCAAGACACGCTGCAAGGGGAGTCTCCACATTCCAATCTCTTTACTTTGTTTTTGTCTTGCTTTATTTTATTTAGTACTTTGTTTGCTGCATTATATCAAAACACAAAAAAATTATTTGCTAGCTTTACTTTATTTACTATCTTGTTTGCATTCTCCATATTAAAAAAACACAAAAAAAATTAGTTACTTGCATTTACTTTATTTGCTTTTTGCTTATTTCATCATGTTTCCTCCTAAGTTTATTCTTAAAAATGTACCGGTAGGCCGAGGGTCTATCCTTGGGAAAGATAATATAGAAGATTTTTTCACTCATATTAGTACGGCTGAAGATTTTGAAGATAGACACTTGGTAGAACTTGCTCCTACTTATGAAATTGCTGTTGCTTCTTTAGTACACGCGTTAGAAGCTAGATTTGTTAATCTCAATCCCGTGATTCAACATATGTTTCTTACACTTAGTGATATGGAAGAAGGAGAAAAGAAAGATTTTGTATTAGAAACCCTTCTCAAAGAAATTGGGGGAATAGCAAGAGAAGCTAGAAAAGTCTTCACTAAATATAATATGCTAGGCTCTTATACCAATTTTGCCAGTACCCTTGAAAAGATGGAAAAAGATAGACAAAACTATACTAATCAAGTTAATTATGAGGGGGATATTAAAACATCAATACCGTGCAAGCTCTTGGGAATGTGCGAGGCACTAGAAAATAATTATACTTGGCTTGTTCCCGAAAATTTGTTTGATGAGAATAGCAAGCCTAAGACTAATGAAAAGGGAGCCTCTGAAACCTACATAGATAAGATACAATGCATAGTTGAGAAAACTCCAAACCCCGCTGTAGATGCATCATCTCTTGATAATACTTGATACACACTTTCTGCGCCTAGCTGAAAGGCGTTAAAGAAAAGCGGTTATGGGAGACAACCCATGATTTTACTACTGCACTTTTATTTTATTTTTGAGTCTTAGAAGTTGTTACTACTGTAGAAACCTCTCCTTATCTTAGTTTTTTGCATTGTTGTGCCAAGTAAAGTCGTTGATAGTAAGGTTCATACTAGATTTGGATTACTGCGCAGAAACAGATTTCTTTGCTGTCACGAATCTGGGCCTAATCCTCTGTAGGTAACTCAGAAAATTATGCCAATTTACGTGAGTTATCCTCAGATATGTACGCAACTTTCATTCAATTTGAGCATTTTCATTTGAGCAAGTCTGGTGCCTGTTAGAAATTCGTCTTTACGAACTGTTCTGTTCTGACAGATTCTGCCTTTTATTTCGCATTGCCTATTTTGCTATGCTTGATGGATTTTTTTTGATTCCATTAACTTTCAGTAGCTTTGTGCAATGTCCAGAAGTGTTAAGAATGATTGTGTCACCTCTGAACATGTAAATTTTAATTGTGCACTAACCCTCTAATGAGTTGTTTTGAGTTTGGTGTGGAGGAAGTTTTCAAGGATCAAGAGAGGGAGATGATACAATATGATCAAGGAGAGTGAAAGCTCTAAGCTTGGGGATGCCCCGGTGGTTCACCCCTGCATATTTCAAGAAGACTCAAGCGTCTAAGCTTGGGGATGACCAAGGCATCCCCTTCTTCATCGACAACATTATCAGGTTCCTCTAGTGAAACTATATTTTTATTCCATCACATCTTATGTACTTTGCTTGGAGCGTCGGTTTGTTTTTGTTTTTATTTTGTTTGAATAAAATGGATCCTAGCATTCATTGTGTGGGAGAGAGACACGCTCCGCTGTTGCATATGGACAAATATGTCCTTAGGCTTTACTCATAATGTTCATGGCGAAGGTTGAATCTTCTTCATTAAATTGTTATATGGTTGGAAACGGGAAATGCTACATGTAGTAATTGCTATAATGTCTTGGATAATGTGATACTTGGCAATTGTTGTGCTCATGTTTAAGCTCTTGCATCTTATACTTTGCATCTATTAATGAAGAAATACATAGAGCTTGCTAAAATTTGGTTTGCATAATTGGTCTCTCTAAGGTCTAGATAATTTCTAGTAGAGTGTTTGAACAACAAGGAAGACGGTGTAGAGTCTTATAATGTTTACAATATGTCTTTTATGTGAGTTTTGCTGCACCGGTTCATCCTTGTGTTTGTTTTAAATAGCCTTGCTAGCCTAAGCCTTGTATTGAGAAGGATTACTTCTCGTGCATCCAAATCCTTTAGCCAATAACTATGCCATTTGTGTCCACCATACTTACCTACTACATGGTATTTCTCCGCCATTCCAAAGTAAATTGCTTGAGTGCTACCTTTAAATTTCCATTCTTTACCTTTGCAATATATAGCTCATGGGACAAATAGCCTAAAAACTATTGTGGTATTGAATATGTACTTATGCACTTTATCTCTTATTAAGTTGCTTGCTGTGCGATAACCATGTTCCTGGGGACGCCATCAACTACTCTTTGTTGAATATCATGTGAGTTGCTATGCATGTCTGTCTTGTCTGAAGTAAGGGCGATTTACCATGAGTTGAAAGGTTTGAGCATGCATACTGTTAGAGAAGAACATTGGGCCGCTAAGTAAAGCCATGATTCATGGTGGAAGTTTCAGTTTTGGACAATAATCCTCAAATCTCTAATGAGAAAATTAATTGTTGTTGAATGCTTAAGCATTAAAGAGGAGTCCATTATCTGTTGTCTATGTTGTCCCGGTATGGATGTCTAAGTTGAGAATAATCAAAAGCGAGAAATCCAATGCGAGCTTTCTCCTTAGACCTTTGTACAGGCGGCATAGAGGTACCCCTTTGTGATACTTGGTTAAAACATATGTATTGCGGTGATAATCCAGGTAATCCGAGCTAATTAGGACAAGGTGCGGGCACTATTAGTATACTATGCATGAGGCTTGCAACTTGTAGGATATAATTTACATAACACATATGCTTTATTACTACCGTTGACAAAATTGTTTCTTGTTTTCAAAACCAAAGCTCTAGCACAAATATAGCAATCGATGCTTTCTTCTTTGAAGGACCTTTCTTTTACTTTTATGTTGAGTCAGTTCACCTATTTCTCTCCATCTCAAGAAGCAAACACTTGTGTGAACTGTGCATTGATTCCTACATACTTGCATATTGCACTTGTTATATTACTTTACATTGACAATATCCATGAGATATACATGTTACAAGTTGAAAGCAACCGCTGAAACTTAATCTTCCTTTATGTTGCTTCAATACCTATACTTTGAATTATTGTTTTATGAGTTAACTCTTATGCAAGACTTATTGATGCTTGTCTTGAAGTACTATTCATGAAAAGTCTTTGTTATATGATTCATTTGTTTACTCATGTCATTTACATTGTTTGGATCGCTGCATTCATTACATATGCTTACAATAGTATGATCAAGGTTATGATGGCATGTCACTCCAGAAGTTATCTTTGTTATCGTTTACCTGCTCGGGACGAGCAGGAACTAAGATTGGGGATGCTGATACGTCTCCGACGTATCGATAATTTCTTATGTTCCATGCCACATTATTGATGATATCTACATGTTTTATGCATACTTTATGTCATATTTATGCATTTTCCGGCACTAACCTATTAACGAGATGCCGAAGAGCCAGTTGATGTTTTCTGCTGTTTTTGGTTTCAGAAATCCAAGTAAGGAAATATTCTCGGAATTGGACGAAATCAATACCCAGGGGCCTATTTTCACACGAAGCTTCCAGAAGACCGAAGATGATACGAAGTGGGGCCACGAGCTGGCGGCACACTAGGGCGGCGCGGCCCAGCCCTTGGCCGCGCCGACCTACTGTGTGGGGCCCTCGTGTGGCCCCCTGACCTATCTCCTCCGCCTACTTAAAGCCTTCGTCGCGAAACCCCCAGTACCGAGAGCCACGATACGGAAAACCTTCCAGAGACGCCGCCGCCAATCCCATCTCGGGGGATTCAGGAGATCGCCTCCGGCACCCTGCCGGAGAGGGGAATCATCTCCCGGAGGACTCTTCACCGACATGGTCGCCTCCGGAGTGATGTGTGAGTAGTTCACCCCTGGACTATGGGTCCATAGCAGTAGCTAGATGGTTGTCTTCTCCTCATTATGCTTCATTGTCGGATCTTGTGAGCTGCCTAACATGATCAAGATCATCTATCTGTAATGCTATATGTTGTGTTTGTTGGGATCCGATGGATAGAGAATACTATGTTATGTTGATTATCAATCTATCATCTACGTGTTGTTTATGATCTTGCATGCTCTCCGTTGCTAGTAGAGGCTCTGGCCAAGTTGATACTTGTAACTCCAAGAGGGAGTATTTATGCTCGATAGTGGGTTCATGTCTCCATTAAATCTGGGGGAGTGACAGCAACCCCTAAGGTTGTGGATGTGCTGTTGCCACTAGGGATAAAACATTGATGCTATGTCCGAGGATGTAGTTATTGATTACATTACGCACCATACTTAATGCAATTGTCTGTTGTTTTCAACTTAATACTGGAAGGGGTTCGGATGATAACCTGAAGGTGGACTTTTTAGGCATAGATGCATGCTGGATAGCGGTCTATGTACTTTGTCGTAATGCCCAATTAAATCTCACTATACTCATCATATCATGTATGTGCATTGTCATGCCCTCTCTATTTGTCAATTGTCCAACTGTAATTTGTTCACCCAACATGCTATTTATCTTATGGGAGAGACACCTCTAGTGAACTGTGGACCCCGGTCCTATTCTTTACATCGAATACAATCTACTGCAATACTTGTTCTACTGTTTTCTGCAAACATCATCATCCACACTATACATCTAATCCTTTGTTACAGCAAGCCGGTGAGATTGACAACCTCACTGTTTCGTTGGGACAAAGTACTTTGGTTGTGTTGTGCAGGTTCCACGTTGGCGCCGGAATCCCTGGTGTTGCGCCGCACTACATCTCGCCGCCATCAACCTTCAACGTGCTTCTTGGCTCCTACTGGTTCGATAAACCTTGGTTTATTACTGAGGGAAAACTTGCTGCTGTACGCATCACACCTTCCTCTTGGGGTTCCCAACGGACGCGTGCTATACGCGTATCACACACCTCTGCAGAGTGTAAAGAACCATGACCTGTCACTCCCTGTTCCGGGATATGGAACTGCGAACGCGGCCGGAAAGGAGCTCCATGAAGTTCTAGTAAACCGGTGAAGGCTGACGGACATAGCTCTTTGAAATAAAAGCAATCTCTTGAAGAAATGTTTATCAAAACCTGCATTGGTATTAGACTTTCTGGTCTAATATCGTAGCTAGTGCATTAAACACCTCTTATCTATAATGAACTTGTTGAGTACGCTCGTACTCATCCCACTCTTCAATCTCTTGCTTAGATTGTCTGAATCGTCTGGAGGAGGACTACGACAACCCTGAAGGAGCCGAGATCATCGGCTATGAAGAACCAGACCTCTCTGGAGGTGTTGAAGGCGTAGACTACCTTATAGTCTACGGAACCGGGGAGGCTTCCGGAGGAAATCAAGCCTAGAATCACCGAGTAGTAGTAGTAACCGAGCAGTGTGAACTCTTAGTACTTAGCTGCTCGAGGATATAAATGTATAACATATTGAGACTTCTATATTGTAAGTTAAGTTGGGTTCGCCTCGAACCCAGGAGTATCCCTCTTAGGACCCAAGAGGAGCTCCAAGACGATATGTGTATGATGCTTGTAATAATAAATGAATGAGTTATGGACTTGCTATGTTCTGTTGTACTACTCTGAGGGATGTAATATTTGCGGAATGGTACTTCGTGAATGTTATATCAACGACTGGCATACTACAACATGCAGTGGTATGCAGGGTCACCACAGTTGGTATCAGAGCAAAAGCTTTGACCTTAGGTTGGAACCTAGTAAATGGGACCGAACGTTAGGAGCCAAATAGGACTAGTAAAGAATTCTCTAAAATATGCTGTATATTCAATTGAGAATACAACAATCATATCTTTTAGTGCGATAATTCTTTATTATCTCTATTATGATGCATTATTACTAATCCTATATTCTTTCTATTTCTACAGCCAACAATGGCAAGTTCACGTCCGGGACGAAACGTGAAAGTGATGGATTCAACACTGAGTGAATATGAAGGAGGACTTGCAGATATTCTTCGTGCCATGTTACTTGAATTTGGGTGTGATCCCCAGATCCAAGTAAAGAAATACATGTACTACGATGGTACTGTATTGGCAAAGTGTAGGGTAGGATACGACTTCCCGAATCTTTAGGAATGAGCGTAGTAATGCCAGCAGGTGAGGCTAGGACTATCAACACAGCCTACCACATAGCCGTTATGAGAGCCATAACCGATATTCGGGAGCATAAGACGAAAGAGCTTATGGGTTCCGAATTCACACACATTCCTCATATGGAGGAGGAAGATGATCCCATGCTTAACCACTTCAAATATGCAAAACGCAAACCAGCAGAAGCCGCAAAATACATGGACAATAGCCACAACTTACTATCATTGTTCTTTCAGTTGAACCGTCATTTGACGGGAGCAACTGATACAATGCTAGAGGAGTTTACTGAACCCAAGGAGGAGACTAAGGGGAAGGAACCTATGGAGAATGAGGTGCACACACCAGTCTACTCAGCTGGTGACTACATTAGTATTGACCACCCTGAACGAGAAACTACACCCGTTGACGTGGGCACTACCCTTCGAGTAACCGACGTTGCCCTATCCTGTATTTACTAATTGGAGGCCCATGAAGACACCCGAAGGCTAGATGAGCCACCTGGGCAGCGCACCGGAAGAAACCTTGGCGGACAAGACAAGGAAGCGGTCAACAAGGAAAGATTAGATCTAAACATACTGTAAACCTAGTCGTACTCGGTTAGGACCTTTGAGACCTGGCCTCCTATATAAAGGCCAGGAGAGGGGCTGCCGAGGGACACGAACAATCTTAGCGATCATACCCATCAAAGGCTTAGAGCTAGGTAACCCTAGCGATAGCAATCTGGCCGAGATCTCAGCCGAACTATTCGGCACCCCATTGTAAGCCATTATCATCATAATTAGGAACAGACAGGCAGGACGTAAGGGTTTTACCTCATCGAGGGCCCCGAACCTGGGTAAATCGCTTTCCCCGCTTG
This sequence comes from Lolium perenne, assembly GCF_019359855.2. NCBI lineage: Eukaryota > Viridiplantae > Streptophyta > Magnoliopsida > Poales > Poaceae > Lolium > Lolium perenne. The sequence continues at coordinate 209,981,723 of NC_067249.2, forward strand.
TCTGTGAACCGATGTCTCGTGTCAGCTTGCAGGATTCCATCAACCCTAAGCCCCTATCAGAGGGCATTGGCGAGGAGTACTCTCGACAATTGGCGCCGTCTGTGGGAAGCCTGTCGGCACAAGGCAAGGCATCGGCAGCACCAGTTACGTCCGCAGCGTTTTTACTCGAATCACCGACGCCAGCGGAGTCAAGAGATCCGGTCCGCTGCGGGTCCTTCGAGTTCGTGCCGCGCTGCGAAACACTTCATCCAAACTCTATGGCGTCATCCCATGACGCGGAGGCCGTTTTTGGTGGCGTCCACTTCGTCATCGATTCTGGAGGTTTCCTTCGCCTCCCTAGGGTCGGCACATCCGACTCAAAGGCCGTACCCCTGGAGGATGTCCCTTCAGCGACAACCCTAAAAATTTCGCCCAGAAACACGCAGGAGAGCGACCGAGGGAATCTCGACACCGCGGCTGGGCAAAGAAAGAGGCGAAGAAGTTCACATCGTGAGGAGGAAGGCAGAACAGTAGTTCATCCTCGGCAGTTCGAGCAAGGATGCCACGACACATCGACAATCAGGGGACGCACCCGTTCTCCATACCTCTCGGCCACGGAGCAACTTGAGGCGCCATGTTACCTCCACTCCTACTATGATCCAAAAGATGGTCGGGAGAAGTCCAGCCATCCGTTGAGGAACTGCCGACACTTCCTAGAGATTCGATAGTTCTGCGATGATCATAGAGCCGAAGCCGTATCAAGAGTACGTATGATGGAGGAGAAAGCAAGGTCCTATGACCATCCGCCAGAACCATATGTACCGGTACCATATGAGCCAATGGAAAAAGATGAATATGTACCAGCCGAAGTATTCCCAGCGCTACGTGGACAAATCAACATGATCCATAAAACCAGCTTTTCGAAGAGAGAAATCAAGAAGTTCTCTCGAGAAGTAAAATATGCGGAAGTCGCCATGGTTGATACGCCGGATTTCATCAACTGGTCAGAGCAAAGCATCACCTTCAGCAGGGCAGATCACCCGAAAGCTGTCCCAAGGCCCGGTCACGCGGCCCTTGTCCTTGAAGCGCAGATTGGAGGGTACAACATGGGGAAAGTATTCATGGATGGAGGAAGTGGCTTGAACTTGCTATTCGCCAGCACAATGAGAGCAATGGGTTTAACAGTCGACATGCTAAGAGAATCTGACACAGGGTTCCATGGCATAATACAGACTCGATCCGCTTACTCGCTAGGCAAAACGTCATTGGACGTAGTCTTCGGCACACCCAGTAATTTCAGGAAAGAAAAGATCGAGTTCGAGGTAGTCGACTGGGAATCTCAGTACCACGCCATCCTCGGTAGGCCTGCGTTCGCTAAATTCATGGCCGTGCCTCATTACGCATACCTGAAACTGAAGATGCCCGGCAACAACGGGACCCCAATAACCGTTCACGGCAGCTTCGCTCGATCGGACAACTGCGAAAGGGAGTTCCAGAAGATCGCCTCGAAGTTTGGAGCCAAAGAAGAACTCAACACGATCGATACCGTTACAGACCATACACAACCACCAGCCGACAATCGAAACGTAAGATCCGATGAGTTCGACACTACGAAGGAAACTAAGAAGCTGCAGGTGCACCCTACTGACCCGAAGAAGGCGGTCAATACCTCGGCTGATCTCACTGTCGCATAGGAAGGCGCGCTCATCGAGTTCCTCCGTGAGCGCTGGGAGATATTTGCATGGGAACCATCCGACATGCCAGGTATCCCCAGGGAACTCTCTGAGCACGCCCTGAATGTTGACCCAACGGCCAAACCAGTACAACAATCAATGCGACGATTTTCTGAACCAAAGAGAAGAGCAATTGGCGAAGAAGTTAATCGGCTCCGCAAGGCAGGGTTTATTCGAGAGCTTAAGGAATCTGAGTGGGTGTCCAATCCCGTCATGGTACCGAAGAAGGACACAACCGCCCTCCGCATGTGCATCGACTACACCAGCCTTAACAAGCACTGCCCGAAGGATCATTTCCCGCTGCCTCGAATAGACCAGATAGTCGATTCCACAGCCGGATGCGACCGTCTCTCTTTTCTCGATGCATACTCCAGGTACAATCAGATTAAACTGAAGAAAGAAGACCAGGAGCTAACCGCGTTCATCACCCCACATGGCATTTTCTGTTACAACGTCATGACCTCCGGGTTGAAAAATGCAGGAGCCACTTACCAACGCTGCATGCAAGCGTGCCTTGCGGAGCAGATTGGAAGAAACATCGAAGTTTACATCGACGACATTGTGGTGAAAACAAAGCACGCAACCACACTCATCGATGACTTACGGGAAACCTTCGACAATCTGGACAGATACAAAATCAAGTTGAATCCCAAAAAGTGCTTCTTCGGAGTGCCCGGAGGACAAGTACTCTGGTACTTCATATCAGCCAGGGGAATCGAAGCCAATCCCTTAAAGATCAAAGCCATTCTCGATATGGAGCCGCCAAAGAATCTACACCAAGTGCAGCAGCTGGCAGGACGACTGGCAGCGCTCAGCAGGTTCATTGCAAAGCTGGGGGAGAAAGCCTTGCCCTTCTACAACTTGATGAAAAAATCGGAAAAGTTCGAGTGGACAAAGGAGGCACAGGAATCCTTCGACAACTTGAAGAAAATCTTATCGACCTCCCCAGTACTTGTGACTCCACGTAAGAAGGAGACGTTGCTCATGTACATAGCTGCAACGGCACAAGTCTTCAGCAGCGTTCTAGTCGTCGAACGAGAGGAAGCAGGAAGAGTCCATGGTGTGCAGAGGCCCGTTTATTATCTCAGTGAAGTACTCACGCCTGCAAGGCAGAGGTATCCCCATCACCAGAAACTGGCATATGCAGTATGGAGGTCAGCTCGCAAGTTGCAGCACTACTTCACGGAGCACCCGATTAAAGTTGTAAGTGAAGTGCCCCTGAAGAGCATAATGACTAATCCGGAAGCCACATGTCGGGTGTCCCAATGGGCTATCGAACTAGCACCACACGACATAACTTATGTTAATTGAACGACGATAAAATCCCAGATCCTTCCAGATTTTGTGGCAGATTGGATCCAGTCACAAACCCCGGCAACACCCGACATGTCAGGGTCGTGGACAATGTACTTCGATGGGTCAAAACGGATTACAGGTGCAGGGGCAGGAGTGGTGCTGATATCACCACAGGGAGATAAGATGAAGTATATACTACGCATGAATTTCTCTCTGTCGACAAACAACGAAGCAGAGTACGAAGCGCTGTTGCACGGAATGAAAATGGCAAAAGCATGTGGTGCTACTCGCCTAGAAATTTATGGAGACTCGAACTTGGTGGTGCAGCAGTCGATGAACTTGTACGACGCAGTTAGTGACAACATGATCGCTTATCGGCAGCTGTATCAGAATATGGAGGCTAAATTCGAAGGATGCGAGCTCAAACATATTGGCAGAGCCAGTAACGAGGAAGCCAACACTTTGGCAAACATCGGGTCTACATGCTCCCCCATACCAGACGGAGTGTTTTACGAAGTAATCGCTCAACGATCAATAAAAGAAAAGACGTCGGCACCTCCAAAATCATCGGCTGATGAATTAGAGACTAGCTCACAGCAAACTCCTTCGGCTGAAGAATCTCCAGCCCCTCCTGCCGAACAAGTCCTCCTCCTCGAGCCATTATGGACCAAACCGTTCCTAGCATATCTGACAAAACAAGAGCTGCCAGAGGACTCTGTAGAAGCTAGGCGAATCGTCAGACGTGCAAAGGCTTTCACCGTGATAAATGGTGAGCTTTACAAACGAAGCATCTCGGGGATCTTCCAAAGGTGCATCGCCATTGACGATGGAAAAGCACTGTTGCGTGAGATACACGAAGGAACCTGCGGGCATCATGCAGGGAGCAGGGCCCTTGTGGCCAAAGCCTTTAGGGCAGGATTCTACTGGCCAACGGCAGCGTCGGATGCTAGGGACCTAGTCATGAAGTGTGATTCCTGCCAACGTTTTTCATCAAAACCACACGCTCCCGCAACGGACTTAATGACAATACCCTTGGCATGGCCTTTCGCTCAATGGGGACTCGATCAAGTTGGACCACTGCCTAGATCGTCACCCGAAGGGCATACGTACTTATTGGTCGCAGTCGACAAATTCACTAAGTGGATCGAGGCAGTACCTGTGCGAAACCAAAAAGCTGAAACAGCGGTTCAATTCTTCAAGGGAATAACTTGTCGATTTGGTATGTGATGTCTACGCCCCCCTCCTTTTCCTGTAGACAGTGTTGGGCCTCCAAGAGCAGAGGTTTGTAGAACAGCAGCAAGTTTTCCCTTAAGTGGATCACCCAAGGTTTATCGAACTCAGGGAGGAAGAGGTCAAAGATATCCCTCTCATGCAACCCTGCAACCACAAAGCAAGAAGTCTCTTGTGTCCCCAACACACCTAATAGGTGCACTAGTTCGGCGAAGAGATAGTGAAATACAGGTGGTATGAATAAATAGTAGCAACGGCACCAGAAAAGTGCTTTGCCCAGGACAGTAAACAAGCAGTAGTAACGCAGCAGTAGTAACGCAGTAAAACAGTAAACAAGCAGCGATAGCAGTATTTAGGAACAAGGCCTAGGGATCATACTTTCACTAGTGGACACTCTCAACTTTGATCACATAATAGAATAGATAAATGCATACTCTACACTCTCTTGTTGGATGATGAACACATTGCGTAGGATTACACGAACCCTCAATGCCGGAGTTAACAAGCTCCACAATTCAATGTTCATATTTAAATAACCTTAGAGTGTAAGATAGATCAATACGACTAAACCAAGTACTAACATAGCATGCACACTGTCACCTTCACACTATGTAGGAGGAATAGATCACATCAATACCATCATAGCAATAGTTAACTTCATAATCTACAAGAGATCATAATCATAGCATATGCCAAGTACTAACACGGATGCACACACTGTCACCATTACACCGTGCAGGAGGAATAAAACTACTTTAATAACATCACTAGAGTAGCACATAGATAAATTGTGATACAAAACTCATATGAATCTCAATCATGTAAAGCAGCTCATGAGATTATTGTATTGAGGTACATGGGAGAGAGATGAACCACATAGCTACAGCGGAGCCCTCAGCCTCGGGGGTGGATTACTCCCTCCTCATCATGGAGGCAGCGATGGCGGTGAAGATGGCGGTGAAGACGGCGGGGGAGATGGCTCCGGGGGCGATTCCCCGTCCCAGCAAGGTGCCGGAACAGCGACTTCTGTCCCCCGAATTGGACTTTCGCGATGGCGGCGGCTCTGGATGGTTTTCTCTGTTTCCGCCGAACTTGTCGAGGTTTTTAGGTCAGGGACGATTATATAGGCGGAGAGGCGGCGCAAGGAGGCGGCTGGGGCCCCCATACCATAGGCTGGCGCGCCCAGGGGGCCACCCGCGCCGCCTTATGGTGTGGGCCCCCTACTGCCCGCCTCCGACTCCCCTTCGGTGTTCCGGAAGCTTCCGGGAATTTTAAGACTTTCGGTGTTGATTTTGTCCGATTCCGAAAATATTTCCTTACTAGGATTTCTGAAATCAAAAACAGCAGAAAACAGCAACTGGCCTTTCGGCATCTCGTCAATAGGTTAGTTCCGAAAAACGCATAAAAATGATATAAAGTGTGAACAAAACATGTTGGAATTGTCATAAAACAAGCATGGAACATCAGAAATTATAGATACGTTGGAGACGTATCAGCATCCCCAAGCTTAGTTCCTACTCGTCCTCGAGTAGGTAAACGATAAAAGATAATTTCTGAGGTGACATGCTACCAACATAATCTTAATCATACCATTGTAAAGCTTATGAGATGAATGCAGCGATTCGAAACAATGTAAATGCAATGAGTAAACAAGTGAATCATACAGCAAAGACTTTTCATGAATAGTACTTTCAAGACAAGCATCAATGAGTCTTGCATAAGAGTTACTCATAAAGCAATAAATTCTTAGTAAAGACATTGAAGAAACACAATGGAAGATTAAGTTTCAGCGGTTGCTTTCAACTTGTAACATGTATATCTCATGGATATTGTCAATGCAAAGCGATATAACAAGTGCAATAAGCAAGTATGTAAAAATCAATGCACAGTTCACACAAGTGTTTGCTTCTTGAGGTGGAGAGAAATAGGTGAACTGACTCAACATTTAAAATTAAAAGAATGGTCCTCCAAAGAGGAAAGCATCGATTGCTATATTTGTGCTAGAGCTTTGATTTTGAAAACAAGAAACAATTTTGTCAACGGTAGTAATAAAGCATATGTATCATGTAAATTATATCTTACAAGTTGCAAGCCTCATGCATAGTATACTAATAGTGCCCGCACCTTGTCCTAATTAGCTTGGACTACCGGATCATCGCAATACACATGTTTTAACCAAGCGTCACAAAGGGGTACCTCTATGCCGCCTGTACAAAGGTCTAAGGAGAAAGCTCGCATCGGATTTCTCGCTATTGATTATTCTCAACTTAGACATCCATACCGGGACAACATAGACAACAGATAATGGACTCCTCTTTTATGCATAAGCATGTAGCAACAATTATTTTTCTCATATGAGGTTGAGGATATTGTCCAAAACTGAAACTTCCACCATGGATCATGGCTTTAGTTAGCGGCCCAATGTTCTTCTCTAACAATATGCATGCTTAACCATAAGGTGGTAGATCTCCCTTACTTCAGACAAGACGAACATGCATAGCAACTCACATGAAATTCAACAAAGAGTAGTTGATGGCGTCCCCAGTGAACATGGTTATCGCACAACGAGCAACTTAATAAGAGATAAAGTGCATAAGTACATATTCAATACCACAATAGTTTTTAAGCTATTTGTCCCATGAGCTATATATTGTAAAGGTGGAGGAATAGAAATTTAAAGGTAGCACTTCAAGCAATTTACTTTGGAATGGCGGAGAAATACCATGTAGTAGGTAGGTATGGTGGACTCGAATGGCATAGTGGTTGGCTCAAGGGTTTCGGATGCATGAGAAGTAATCCCTCTCGATACAAGGCTTAGGCTGGCAAGGTTGTTTGAAACAAACACAAGCGTAAACTAGTACATCAAAACTTACATAAAATACATATTACAAGCATTATAAGACTATACATCGTCTTCCTTGTTGTTCAAACACCTAACTAGAAAATATCTAGACTCTAGAGAAACCACTCATGCAATCCAAATTTTAACAAGCTCTATGTATTTCTTCACTAATAGGTGCAAAGTATATGATGCAAGAGCTTAAACAAGAGCACAACAATTGCCAAGTATCAAGTTATTCAAGACATCATACCAATTACTACATGTAGCATTTTCCGTTTCCAACCATATAACAATTAACGAAGCAGTTTCAACCTTCGCCATGAACATTAAAAGCTAAGAACACATGTGTTCATACGAACCAGCGGAGCGTGTCTCTCTCCCACACAAGTATTTATTCAAACAAAAACAAAAACGAAAGCAAACAGACGCTCCAAGTAAAGTACATAAGATGTGACCGAATAAAAATATAGTTTCAAGAGAAGGAACCTGATAATTTGTCGATGAAGAAGGGGATGCCTTGGGCATCCCCAAGCTTAGATGCTTGAGTCTTCTTGAAATATGCAGGGATGAACCACCGGGGCATCCCCAAGCTTAGAGCTTTCACTCTTCTTGATCATAGTATATCATCCTCCTCTCTTGACCCTTGAAAACTTCCTTCACACCAAACTTCTCATAAACTTCATTAGAGGGGTTAGTACATAATCAAAAACTCACATGTTCAAAGGTGACACAATCATTCTTAACACTTCTGGACATTGCTCAAAGCTAATGGAAAGTAATGGAACAAAGAAATCCACCCAACACAGCGAAAGAAGCAATGCGAAATAAAAGGCAGAATCTGTCAAAACAGAACAGTCCGTAAAGACGAATTTTTAATAAATACTTCTGTTGCTCAGATCAGAAAACTCAAAACTAACGAAAGTTGCGTACATATCTGAGGAACACGCACGTAAATTGGCATATTTTTCTGAGTTACCTACAGAGAAAACAGCCCAGATTCGTGACAGATAGAAATCTGTTTCTGCTCAGAAATCCAAATCTAGTATCAACCTTCGATTAGAGGCTTCACTTGGCACAACAAAACACAAAACTAAGATAAGGAGAGGTTGCTACAGTAGTGAACAACTTCCAAGACACAAATATAAAACAAATTACTGTAGCAAAATAACACATGGATTATCTCCTAAGAAGTTCTTTCTTTATAGCCATTAAGATGGGCTCAGCAGTTTTAATGATGCACTCGCAAGAAATAGTATTTGAAGCAAAAGAGAGCATCAAGAGGCAAATTCAAAACAAATTTAAGTCTAACATGCTTCCTATGAAGAGGAATCTTGTACACAAATGAATTCATGAAGAAGAAAGTGACAAGCATAAGAGGATAAAACACGAGTAACTTCAAGATTCTCGACATAAAGAGGGGAAACTTAATATTATTAAGATGCATATAACCATATTTCCCTCTCTCATAATAACTTTCAGTAGCATCATTGATGAATTCCACAATATACCCATCACTTAAAACATTCTTATCATGGTTCATATGCATAGAAGTATCATTAAATTTGGCATAAGAAAAGTTATTCTCATTAATAGTAATTGGAGCAAGATTATTATCAAGAATTTGAACATGGTAAACAAGTTGCATATTAAGGGAATTGTTTTTGGTAATCCAATCATGACTATGACAAATTTCATAAGGATAGTTATAACCCATATCATAGCATTCTTTATAATAATCATCAAAGATCGAAGGCACAGTGTCATCATAAGAAATATAATAGTTATCTTTCACAATCGGTTTATCTGTGTCCATACCATCATTGTTATTAGAAGGAGATGTATCAAGAACATAATGACCAGTAGCAAAAGGATTTTCAAACACCTCTTCCCCAAGCTTAGAGCTTTCTATATCATTATGGGAGGAAGCATGGATAGCACTGACACTATGGCAATTATTGTCATCATCATTTTCAGAATTAGTTTCCCAGAGATTTGCAATATCAAAAGTAGTGTGCTCATTCAAATCATGATTGCTAATGTATGTAGAGGGCATAGGAAGATCATCGTATTCAGATTCATTATCACAATAATCATTAGGAGCAACATACTTACGGTTACCTAGCGTTATCTCATTCACGCGGGGATACGCCGTTACCTCTTTCTTTTTATTCTCCTTCTTCTTCTTCTTCGTTCCCTTCTTCTTCTTCTTCTCTTCCTTCTCCTCGTTCCCTTCTTTAGGAGGAAGAGGCTTGAAGGGTAGCTTGTCCGCATAACCTGATTTACTTTTAGAAACAATAGAAGAAACTTGGGAGGATCCCTCCTTTTCATTAATTAGTTGAAAACACACAGCGGTCCTATCATATTTTGGCAAGGTGTCATCTTCTAAAATATTTTGTATGTAAGTATTTGTATGGCTATTATCAATGCAATAAGAAAAACACCCATGCAGGACATCATCAATATCAAGATCACTCATATGTAACAAAGAGATTTTTCTCGACAGTTCTTCACACCCCAAAAATAAAGTATGTTCATCATGCTGATTAGGAGTAATTTCACCATCACAATACAAATTTGCAGCACTCATTGGGTTCAAATTATCATTGGAGGAGCATTGAAAATTAAAATGACCCACTTCATGGCAAACTTCACAAATAAAAGGATAGAGGGCACAAACTTTTTTACCAAGATCATCTAGAACCCTGAGCCACTTTCTAGTTTTTTTAGTAGTATGATGGATACAATATTCATCTTTGATTTGATTAATTCCACAAGGTCTATGTATTCCACAAAAATTAACATGCTTATAGGAAATATCATTCTTAGGAGTTTGAGCATGCTTATTGCAATAATTAACAACAATTTCATTCTTCATGCAAGCCTCTTTAAAAGGTTCATGATACTTATCAAAATTCTTTTTTTGGCAATTTAAAATGAGAAGCAAAGGCTTTATAAAGATTTACAGCAACTTGAGAGTCAAGACCATAAGTAGCACTCATATTTCGAAATTTATCGATATCCATAAAAGCTTCAATGCATTCATAATCATAATTTATACCTGACTCTTTACCTTTGTCGTTCTCCCATCCTTCAGCGTTGTCCTCAATCCGATCAAGAAGATCCCACCTAGCTTCAACCTCCTTGCTTGTGAAAGATCCCTCCGAACACGCGTCCAGATAGTCCTTGTGTTGTCCTGAAAGCCTCGCATAAAAATTGTTAACAATAACATTACGGGGGAGCTCATGAATGGGACATTTGAGCATTAGTGACTTCAATCTCCCCCACGCTTGAGAAATACTCTCTCCATCACGAGGATAAAAGTTATAAATATAATTCCTATCAATATGCACTTCATGAGGAGGATAAAATTTAGAATAAAAGAGAGATGCAATTTCCTCCCAACCAAGAGAATGACTATTCTCCAACAATTTATACCAATGCGCCGCTTTACCGTGACAAATAAACAGAGAATAGCTTCTTCCTCACTTCATCCATAGAGATACCTGCACACTTGAATAACCCGCATAATTCATGCAAAAACAGTAAATGATCTCCAGGATGGATAGTTCCATCCCCTTTATAGTGGTTGTCCATAACACGTTCAATAATTTTCATAGGTATTTTATACGGAATACTTTCAGCAGGTGGATTTAAAATATCAGAAGCATCATTAGAGTTATCGCATATGGGAGATAAAGCATTATCAGAGCAAAATATTTCTTCCAAAGCTGAGGAGCAAAAAAGATTATTTTTATATAAACTAGCTTCCCCAAGCTTAGACTTATCCGTAGCATTAGCAGTAATTGCGTTCATACTAATAACATCGCTACTAGCATGCAAATAAGGTTCCATAGGTTTTTTAATTTTCGCATCAAACAATTCTAAATCAGGAAAAAGACTAAAAAGCTCACCAATTTTTTTGGTTGTTTTCCATTATGCCTAACTAGTGTAAACAAGAAACAAAAGGTTGCAATTGCAGGATCTAAAGGAAATAGCTTCGAGTACTTACAACGGCGGAAAATAGCTTGGTAGCCGAGGTCCGAAGTGTGAGTACCTTTTACCTTTCCTCCCCGGCAACGGCGCCAGAGAATAGCTTGATGTCTACGCCCCCCTCCTTTTCCTGTAGACAGTGTTGGGCCTCCAAGAGCAGAGGTTTGTAGAACAGCAGCAAGTTTTCCCTTAAGTGGATCACCCAAGGTTTATCGAACTCAGGGAGGAAGAGGTCAAAGATATCCCTCTCATGCAACCCTGCAACCACAAAGCAAGAAGTCTCTTGTGTCCCCAACACACCTAATAGGTGCACTAGTTCGGCGAAGAGATAGTGAAATACAGGTGGTATGAATAAATAGTAGCAACGGCACCAGAAAAGTGCTTTGCCCAGGACAGTAAACAAGCAGTAGTAATGCAGCAGTAGTAACGCAGTAAAACAGTAAACAAGCAGCGATAGCAGTATTTAGGAACAAGGCCTAGGGATCATACTTTCACTAGTGGACACTCTCAACTTTGATGACATAACAGAATAGATAAATGCATACTCTACACTCTCTTGTTGGATGATGAACACATTGCGTAGGATTACACGAACCCTCAATGCCGGAGTTAACAAGCTCCACAATTCAATGTTCATATTTAAATAACCTTAGAGTGTAAGATAGATCAATACGACTAAACCAAGTACTAACATAGTATGCACACTGTCACCTTCACACTATGTAGGAGGAATAGATCACATCAATACCATCATAGCAATAGTTAACTTCATAATCTACAAGAGATCATAATCATAGCATATGCCAAGTACTAACACGGATGCACACACTGTCACCATTACACCGTGCAGGAGGAATAAAACTACTTTAATAACATCACTAGAGTAGCACATAGATAAATTGTGATACAAAACTCATATGAATCTCAATCATGTAAAGCAGCTCATGAGATTATTGTATTGAGGTACATGGGAGAGAGATGAACCACATAGCTACAGCGGAGCCCTCAGCCTCGGGGGTGGATTACTCCCTCCTCATCATGGAGGCAGCGATGGCGGTGAAGATGGCGGTGAAGACGGCGGTGGAGATGGCTCCGGGGGCGATTCCCCGTCCCGGCAAGGTGCCGGAACAGCGACTTCTATCCCCCGAATTGGACTTTCGCGATGGCGGCGGCTCTGGATGGTTTTCTCTGTTTCCGCCGAACTTGTCGAGGTTTTTAGGTCAGGGACGATTATATAGGCGGAGAGGCGGCGCAAGGAGGCGGCTGGGGCCCCCATACCATAGGCTGGCGCGCCCAGGGGGCCACCCGCGCCGCCTTATGGTGTGGGCCCCCTGCTGCCCGCCTCCGACTCCCCTTCGGTGTTCCGGAAGCTTCCGGGAATTTTAAGACTTTCGGTGTTGATTTCGTCCGATTCCGAAAATATTTCCTTACTAGGATTTCTGAAACCAAAAACAGCAGAAAACAGTAACTGGCCTTTCGGCATCTCGTCAATAGGTTAGTTCCGGAAAACGCATAAAAATGATATAAAGTGTGAACAAAACATGTTGGTATTGTCATAAAACAAGCATGGAACATCAGAAATTATAGATACGTTGGAGACGTATCAGTATGCCCCACAGCATCGTCACAGACAACGGCTCCAACTTTGATTCCGAGGAGTTCAGGAAATTTTGTGATGACGGAGGAATCAAATTGAAATTCGCATCAGTTTCTCACCCCCAGACCAACGGCCAGGTGGAAAGGATCAATGGTCTAATAGGAGATGGCCTCAAGAAACACCTTAAAGGCGCAGCCGGAGCCTGGGTCGAAGAATTACCATCCGTACTCTGGAGTTTGCGTACCACGCCCAACAGGTCGACTCAATACACTCCATTCTTCTTGGTGTACGGAGCCGAAGCAGTCTTACCAGCCGACGTCCGATTTGAAGCTCCTCGGGTGACAGCATACACAGAGTCTTCCTCCAATATAGCGCTGCAAGATGTTGTCGACCTCCTCGACGAAGCACGGGACATCGCCTTGGCAAGAACAATAGTATACCAACAAGCGCTGAGAAACTACCACAGCCGACGAATACGCAGTCGAAGCTTCACTGTTGGGGATATGGTACTTCGGCTGAAGCAAAAAAGACCACTGAAGCTAGAATCTCCATGGGAAGGACCATACATCATCACTGAAGTGATACCAGGAGGAGCCTATCGGCTCAAAAATCCAGCCTCAGGAAAAGACGTCGAGAATCCGTGGAACATCGCGCAGTTGCGATGGTTCTATACATAGGACACGATTGTTTTTAATTAACGGCCTATAAAGTTGCTTTACATTATGAATAAAGATCTAATCAGATTTACTACCTTTTTCTTGCTTCAGGCTTTGGCACCCGAACATAACGTTTGGAGTCCTTACCATCGGCTCTAACTCCCATCGGGAGCGTTGGCCCAAAAGAAATGTGCTTATATAGTGTCCTTAATTAAATACTCTCAACGAGAGCTAAGATTAGTGACACACAAAAACAACCAATCCAAGCCTCGAAAAATATGCGAGAGCTGCAGTCGATGGTTACATTATCACGAGATAAGGCTCAAACCGGTGCATCGCGTGACGAAGCCAAGCTCTCGAATAAATTACATATCGACTTCGCAATAACATTGCATAAAATTCAACGAAGTCATCGAGAAAGCAGGTTGAACTGATCACTCAGCCGCACTCGACATTAAAATATCAATCAAACTAACATAGCGTGCAGCGTACGCAGTAAACAATCTTATGCAGATACAAGGTTATTACATTCATGATCGGGTTCCCCGGTCCCAGTGGGCCTTCAGTTCCTTTTCAAGGCACGATTCCATCCGAGAAATGACGGTGTAAGCAGGACCTCTAGCAACATCATAATACTGGCTAAAATCCTTTTCAGTATTCGCTACGGCTGTCAAGTCTAAAGATGGATGGCACGCCAATATTGAAGCAAAGGCAAGTTCAGCACCAGCCAGAAGCTCTTTCCGTACCAGCTGTCGAATCCTTTCGGGAGACTTGAATCGGGTGAACAAGCCAGATAAGGTTTCGGGTGCTTGTTCCAGAGGAAACAAGGTGTTCCAAACCATCGTGAGATGGGCATAGTACTTATCAAAGTAATAATGCGCCTTCATCACCCGGTACTTAAACTTCGCCATGATGACAGCCTTCGGACGATGCGGCCACAGACCATGTGTTGGATGTGCGACATCGGTCATCGCCTCAACTCCTTCATGGATCTTTTTGTCCTCCTCAGCCGCATCGGAAGCTACAACTGGAAAAGGAACGAATGTCAAGTAAAAGAACATTCAAGCTATGCCAGAAGGCAGGCTAATACTTACAGCTCAAACTTTCGGTAGCAACATGAAGACCATCGAGAGCGTATTGCTCGACAATAGTCGCTATCTCTCCCTTTTTCTTCACCAAGGCAGCCATCGCACGAAGAGAGGTGATGTCTTTATTCAGACAGGACACCTGATCACGTAAACGATGAACAAGGTCTGATTCGTCATTACTCGAAGGGTTCGGAAAGAGCTCGGCACGGGAAGAAGATGAAGGAATCTACAGTACGGTCTTCAGTTCAGACTAAGCATTAATATAAAAACTCCCATCGGGAGCATTGAGCATACACCATACAGACAAAAGGATGTTCAAATTGGCAACAGAGCCGAATTTTTGGAGTTACGGATGATCTTATGTACAACAAGTCAAATAAAAAGTTCAAGGAATTGCCGACGATGAACCAGGGGCAGATTCAGGAACAGGTCCGGCTTGCGCTTCATCCACCAGCTTCAGAAGTCGACTGGCGCAAGTTATTGCCGATCTCTTGAAAGGCTCAAGATCGACTAGATGGTTTTCATCATCGACAGGCAGTGCCTTAGAAAACTCCTCCAATTCCGACCCCATCCCATGACCCATAAGCAACTGAAAAGTAAGAACCGCTCCAATCAAGCGGCTGCGGCATTTCAGTACCTCCACAGGCTCGGAAGGATCGACAAGGAAAGCTTCCGCCATCTCGTTGAGAGTCTTGTCCAACGTCATCTTCGGGAAGATCATCGAGTATAGCTTCGACAGTGCTCCCTTAGACTTTTGCAGCAGTTTAAGGATTTGGGTATTGGACTCGGTGGCAAGTGACAAAGCGTCGGCTGTGGAATCCTCCCGGAGCTGATGGCGTCGGCTGACAGTTATGTTGGCGGCCTCTGAAAGAGAGACATATCAGTAAACAATAAAGAAACATCAAGAAAGAAGCGGAATACCATGAGGGTTTTTACCTAATAAATTCTTGACGGATTCACGGAGGACACCTTCCTTCTCATCGATTGCAGCCGCCGCTGCACGCCTGGCATCTTGATCATCCTTCATCTGACGCTTCAGCCTCTTCACTTCTTCCTTCAACAAGGCGTTCTCATTCTTGGCATCAGTAGCAAGCCTGTTGGCTTCGACCACCTGATCAGCCGAAGATTTGACGGCCTTTCGAAGTTGGGAGTTTTCGGCTTCAAGGCGAGTAAATTGCTCAGCGAAGTCCGCCACGGCGTCGACTGTAGCATAAATCGGCTGCAGCCAGGAAAAATCAAGAGGAGCCAGACGATAGAAACTTGGCAAAACCAGGTAGATTGAGTACTTACATGATCACGACCAGCTGACGGGGTGGGAGCGTCATCAGGAGGGATAACTCTCGATACTGGGACCTTCTCCACACCCGTTCGTGAAGGAGGTGTCGACTTGGCGGGAGAAGGATTTGACTCCTTAGCCGATGCTGCTTTCACAGATGCAAGCTTGGCCCTCTTCGCGAGAGGAACATCGTCATCGGAGCTACTTAAGTACAGTACACAGTTAGCATGAAGGATGGTGGGAAATATATTAAAACAAAAAGAGTATAGATGCTCACAGATCCAGGTCATCTTCATCCACGAAGAAACTTGTTGAACTCTTCTTAGCAGGAGGAGGCGAAGCAGCTTCGTCGGCTTCATTATCTCCTCCTCTAGGACTTGATTCAGCCGAAGTAATAAGGTCATCGTGTACCTGCTTACGGCGCCTGCTCCTGAGGAAGGTGTCATCTTCGGCAGCTTCCTCCTCCTGGACATCGCTGTCCTCAAGAACGTGCTGAACGTCCTCGGTTCCCTCAGAATCATCATCGTCATCCTCCAATACCACGCCGCTCTCGGGTGAGGGAGGATAGCATTGGGCGACAATGGGAGCCTGCAGAAGGAAAGAAACTTGTAAGGCACAGACAAGAAAAGAAATAATAACAATAAACAAGAGGCAGTAAGGTTACCTCGGACGGGAGGTGTTTGAGATCATAAGGAGGACGAGCTGACGTCAAGACAATAGTGTCCTTCGTACTAAGGCATGTTAGGCGACGAACTTTGTCTCGAAGCTCATCTGTCGACAGGTCGGCAGAACTGATCCTTGACTTGTCGCTTTTGCCAGTATAAAGCCACATCTGGTGAGGACGGGACATCAGTGGCTGCACTCGACGTTGTAGGAACACTGAAACTACTTCAGTGCCACACATCGTCAGGCCTCCTGTATTCTTCAAAGTAACTAACTGCTCAAACAGTTCATCGGCTGTCGCCTTTTCTTCGGGAGAAAGGGCGTTTTGCCAAGATTTCTTCTTTTGAGCTACCAAGACATCATCCCAAAGAGGGAGATTTGAACGCCGCCCAGGAACGGCGGGATCTCGCAGGTAGAACCACTTGTTGCGCCAGCCCTGGACGGATTCCTTCATCGGATAGTCGAAGTAATCGACCTCCTTCCTGACGACGAAGCCAACACCACCGACAACGGGGGGGCATTGCTGTCGTTGTGGCGTTTCACATAGAAAATTTCCTCCAAAGGCCCCAGTGAGGCTCAATGCCGAGGAAGGCTTCGCAGACAGTAATGAAAATGGAAAGGTGGAGGATGGAATTTGGGGTCAGCTGCCAGAGCTGAATCCCATAGAAAAAAGGAGGGAGCGAAGAAACTCGTGGGCTGGAAGAGAAAGGCCACGGAACAAGAAAGCAGCGAACATAACAGTGAAGCCCTTCGGGGGCTTTGGGCGAGAGACCGAACCAGGGAGACAAATGTCATCCTCAGATGCGGAGATGAAGCCGAGAGCGCGGAGTTTGTTAATGTCGCGGTTGGAAATGGCGGAGGCGCTCCAATCACGGCTAACTTTGCCCGCCTCCGACGTACTCCCACTCTTCTTCTTGCCCATGGTGAACGGAGCTTCTGACGAAGAGGTAGAGGAACAGGAAGGCTTGAAGGAGAAGATGAGCAGTAAACGGGGTAAAAGATAAAAAAGAGAGGAGGCTCCCTATTTATCCCGTGAGAATTTGCGCCCAATCGTGGCCATAACTCCACAAAGCATCGTGGGGAGTGGGGCAGATCTGACTGTACACGTGGCCCTTGAAGAAGGAGTGGAACCGGCGGCCCATTATTCCCACGTCGCGCGAAAATCGAGGAGACGCCTCGATCGCCACGCGTGCATTAATCAAGCCCTAAAACCTGCCCGCGCAGAGCTAGGGTGGGCCTGTTAGGTCAAGTCCTGTCAATCGGCCCACATCAGTTACACGTCAGGTCAAGTCCTGTCAATCGGCCCGCGACAGCGACGTCATATAAAAAAACACAGAAGCATCCGAAGGAAAAAATGAAAAGTTATCGGGTGAAAGACTTGAGTCTACGCACAGATTGCAAGCATCTGTACCTAGACTCGGGGGCTACTCCTATCGGGAGCGCTGACACGCACCCGATAAAATGAAGACTCGACAGAATGAGCAGTCGAAGGAAGAAGGATTGAGTCTGCACTCGGTTACAAGCGTTTGCACCTAGACACTCCCATCGGGAGTGCATGATGCACACCCAATAAAATTTTTTTGCACTCCAGGATCATGCCCGGGGACTTGATTCTGTGTAGGTAACGTTGTTTTGCCATCGGCAGTTAACCAACAAAAGTTGGGCACGTTACTCATTATCCTTTGCATAAAGAAAATATATCGGATGACCTATGAAGACCTGTGGAAAACATCGACAGAGGAGAATATTCGAGTGGTACAACTTGAGTCTACGCACGGGTTACAAGCATCCGTACCTAGACTCGGGGGCTACTCCCATCGGGAGCGCTGACGTGCACCCGATAAAATGAAGACGGAGCAAATTCAAGATGAGCAAAGAACATCAGGAGAAGAACATCAGGAGAAGACATGCATTAGTCTCTACCCGAACTATCTTCGGCTAGACACTCGGGGGCTACTGACGTGGGCACTACTCTTCGAGTAACCGACGTTGCCCTATCCTGTATTGACTAATTGGAGGCCCATGAAGACACCCGAAGGCTAGATGAGCCACCTGGGCAGCGCACCGGAAGAAACCTTGGCGGACAAGACAAGGAAGCGGTCAACAAGGAAAGATTAGATCTAAACATAATGTAAACCTAGTCGTACTCGGTTAGGACCTTTGAGACCTGGTCTCCTATATAAAGGCCAGGAGAGGGGCTGCCGAGGGACACGAACAATCTTAGCGATCATAGCCAGCAAAAGCTTAGAGCTAGGTAACCCTAGCGATAGCAATCTTGCCGAGATCTCAGCCGAACTATTCGGCACCCCATTGTAACCCATTATCATCATAATTAAGAACAGACAGGCAGGACGTAAGGGTTTTACCTCATCGAGGGCCCCGAACCTGGGTAAATCGCTTTCCCCGCTTGTCTGTGAACCGATGTCTCGTGTTAGCTTGCAGGATTCCATCAACCCTAAGCCCCTATCAGAGGGCATTGGCGAGGAGTACCCTCGACACCCGTTACACCTGGAAACTATCTCAGTAGTTCCTATAGAGGATATGAGGGTGGAGAGGAATCCGGAAACAATCAGCGTTCCGTGACTCCTATAGAAAACTCCACAGGTTGGCGTTGGGGGTCTGATACTGGAACTCATAGTACTTCAGTATATTATGACGGGGAGATGAATGAGGACGCCACAACCCAGAACCAGAGTTATCCGTGGAATGGGGAAGAAGATGGAGGGTATCCGACACAGGTTGAGTCGGATACGAATGTTGGAAATACCTATGGTGGAGTCACATGGGAGTACACCCGATGGGTGGACTATGATGCACTGAATGACCAGTTCGTGAACACTGATTTCTCCCTAGGATCATCATATGATTCCGACTACCAGCCGACGGGGAGACCTTATGTTCCAGGTTTTGTCAGGAGGACGACACGTTGATGCGCGTGATTGACGTATTGTCTTTTCGTTCGACACGCGTCCGTTGGGAACCCCAAGAGGAAGGTGTGATGCGCACAGCGGCAAGTTTCCCTCAGTAAGAACCAAGGTTTATCGAACCAGTAGGAGTCAAGAAGCACGTTGAAGGTTGATGGCGGCGAGATGTAGTGCGGCGCAAGACCAGGGATTCCGGCGCCAACGTGGAACCTGCACAACACAAACCACGTACTTTGCCCCAACGAAACAGCGAGGTTGTCAATCTCACCGGCTTGCTGTAACAAAGGATTAGATGTATAGTGTGGAAGATGATTGTTTGCAGAAAACAATAGAACAAGTATTGCAGTAGATTGTATTTCAGTATAGAGAATTGGACCGGGGTCCACAGTTCACTAGAGGTGTCTCTCCCATAAGATAAATAGCATGTTGGGTGAACAAATTACAGTTGGGCAATTGACAAATAAAGAGGGCATGACCATGCACATACATATTATGATGAGTATTGTGAGATTTAATTGGGCATTATGACAAAGTACATAGACCGCTATCCAGCATGCATCTATGCCTAAAAAGTCCACCTTCAGGTTATCATCCGAACCCCCTCCAGTATTAAGTTGCTAACAACAGACAATTGCATTAAGTATTGCGCGTAATGTAATCAATAACTACATCCTCGGATATAGCATCAATGTTTTATCCCTAGTGGCAACAGCACATCCATAACCTTAGAGGTTTCTGTTACTCCCCCAGATTCACGGAGACATGAACCCACTATCGAGCATAAATACTCCCTCTTGGAGTTACTAGCAAAAACTTGGGCAGAGCCTCTACTAATAACGGAGAGCATGCAAGATCATAAACAACACATAGACATAAATTGATAATCAACATAACATAGTATTCTCTATTCATCGGATCCCAACAAACACAACATATAGAATTACAGATAGATGATCTTGATCATGTTCGGCAGCTCACAAGACCCGACAATTAAGCACAATGAGGAGAAGACAACCATCTAGCTACTGCTATGGACCCATAGTCCAGGGGTAGACTACTCACACATCACTCCGGAGGCGACCATGGCGGCGTAGAGTCCTCCGGGAGATGATTCCCCTCTCTGGCAGGGTGCCGGAGGTGGTCTCCTGAATCCCCCGAGATGGGATTGGCGGCGGTGGCGTCTCTAGAAGGTTTTCCGTATCGTGGCTCTCGGTACTGGGGGTTTCGCGACGAAGGCTATTTGTAGGCGGAAGGGTAGGTCAGGGGGCGTCGCGAGGGGCCCAGGAGACAGGTCGGCGCGGCCAAGGGTGGGGCCGTGCCGCCCTACCCCCTGGCCACCTCGTGGCCCCACTTCGTTGACTCTTCGGTCTTCTGGAAGCTTTGTGGCAAAATAGGACCCTGGGCGTTGATTTCGTCCAATTCCGAGAATATTTCCTTACTAGGATTTCTGAAACCAAAAACAGCAGAAAACAAGAATCGCTCTTCGGCATCTTGTTAATAGGTTAGTTCCAGAAAATGCATAAATATGACATAAAGTATGCATAAAACATGTAGATATCATCAATAATGTGGCATGGAACATAAGAAATTATCGATACGTCGGAGACGTATCAGCATCCCCAAGCTTAGTTTCTGCTCGTCCCGAGCAGGTAAACGATAAAAAAGATAATTTCTGGAGTGACATGCCATCATAACCTTGATCATACTATTGTAAGCATATGTAATGAATGCAGCGATCAGAACAATGTAAATGACATGAGTAAACAAATGAATCATATAGCAAAGACTTTTCATGAATAGTACTTCAAGACAAGCATCAATAAGTCTTGCATAAGAGTTAACTCATAAAGCAATAATTCAACGTAGAGGTATTGAATCTACACAAAGGAAGATGAAGTTTCAGCGGTTGCTTTCAACTTATAACATGTAGATCTCATGGATATTGTCAATGTAAAGTAATATAACAAGTGCAATATGCAAGTATGTAGGAATCAATGCACAGTTCACACAAGTGTTTGCTTCTTGAGGTGGAGAGAGATAGGTGAACTGACTCAACAATAAAAGTAAAAGAATGGTCCTTCAAAGAGGAAAGCATCGATTGCTATATTTGTGCTAGAGCTTTGATTTTGAAAACAAGAAACAATTTTGTCAACGGTAGTAATAAAGCATATGTGTTATGTAAATTATATCTTACAAGTTGCAAGCCTCATGCATAGTATACTAATAGTGCCCGCACCTTGTCCTAATTAGCTCGGATTACCTGGATTATCATCGCAATGCATATGTTTTAACCAAGTGTCACAAAGGGGTACCTCTATGCCGCCTGTACAAAGGTCTAAGGAGAAAGCTCGCATCGGATTTCTCTCTATTGATTATTCTCAACTTAGACATCCATACCCGGACAACATAGACAACAGATAATGGACTCCTCTTTTATGCATAAGCATGTAGCAACAATTAATTTTCTCATATGAGATTGAGGATTTTTGTCCAAAACTGAAACTTCCACCATGGATCATGGCTTTAGTTAGTGGCCCAATGTTCTTCTCTAACATTATGCAATGCTCTAACCATTTTGGTGGTAAATCTCCCTTACTTCAGACAAGACGAACATGCATAGCAACTCACATGATATTCAACAAAGAGTAGTTGATGGCGTCCCCAGGAACATGGTTATCGCACAACAAGCAACTTAATAAGAGATAAAGTGCATAAGTACATATTCAATACCACAATAGATTTTAGGCTATTTGTCCCATGAGCTATATATTGCAAAGGTAAAGGATAGAAATTTAAAGGTAGCACTCAAGCAATTTACTTTGGAATGGCGGAGAAATACCATGTAGTAGGTAGGTATGGTGGACACAAATGGCATAGTGGTTGGCTCAAGGATTTTGGATGCATGAGAAGTATTCCCTCTCGATACAAGGCTTAGGCTAGCAAGGCTATTTGAAACAAACACAAGGATGAACCGGTGCAGCAAAACTCACATAAAAGACATATTGTAAACATTATAAGAATCTACACCGTCTTCCTTGTTGTTCAAACTCAATACTAGAAATTATCTAGACCTTAGAGAGACCAATTATGCAAACCAAATTTTAGCAAGCTCTATGTATTTCTTCATTAATAGGTGCAAAGTATATGATGCAAGATCTTAAACATGAGCACAACAATTGCCAAGTATCACATTATCCAAGACATTATAGCAAATTACTACATGTATCATTTTCCAATTCCAACCATATAACAATTTAACGAAGAAGAAACTTCGCCATGAATACTATGAGTAAAGACTAAGGACATATTTGTCCATATGCAACAGCGGAGCGTGTCTCTCTCCCACACAAAGAATGCTAGGATCCATTTTATTCAAACAAAACAAAAAACAAAAACAAACCGACGCTCCAAGCAAAGCACATAAGATGTGACGGAATAAAAATATAGTTTCAGGGGAGGAACCTGATAATGTTGTCGATGAAGAAGGGGATGCCTTGGGCATCCCCAAGCTTAGACGCTTGAGTCTTCTTGATATATGCAGGGGTGAACCACCGGGGCATCCCCAAGCTTAGAGCTTTCACTCTCCTTGATCATGTTGTATCATCTCCCTCTCTTGATCCTTGAAAACTTCCTCCACACCAAACTCAAAACAACTCATTAGAGAGTTAGTGCACAATCAAAATATACAGGTTCAGGGGTGACATAATCATTCTTAACACTTCTGGACATTGCACAAAGCTACTGAAAGTCAATGGAATCGAAATATCCATCGAGCATATCAAAAAAGGCAATGCGAAATAAAAGGCAGAATCTGTCAAAAACAGAACAGTTCGTAAAGACGAATTTTATTTAGGCACCAGACTTGCTCAAATGAAAATGCTCAAATTTAATGAAAGTTGCGTACATATCTGAGGATAACACACGTAAATTGGCATAATTTTCTGAGTTACCTACATAGAATTTGGCCCAGATTCGTGACAGCAAAGAAATCTGATTCTGCGCAGTAATCCAAATCTAGTATGAACCTTACTATCAACGACTTTACTTGGCACAACAAAACACAAAACTAAGATAAGAAGAGGTTGCTACAGTAGTAAACAACTTCCAAGACACAAATATAAAACAAAGTGCTGTAGTAAAAACATGGGTTGTCTCCCATAAGCGCTTTTCTTTAACGCCTTTCAGCTAGGCGCATAAAGTGTGTATCAAGTATTATCAAGAGACGAAGTTTCAACATCATAATTTGTTCTAATAATAGAATCAAAAGGTAACTTCATTCTCTTTCTAGGGAAGTGTTCCATACCTTTCTTGAGAGGAAATTGATATTTAATATTACCTTCCTTCATATCAATGATAGCACCAACAGTTCGAAGAAAAGGTCTTCCCAATATAATGGGACAAGATGCATTGCATTCAATATCCAAGACAACAAAATCAACGGGGACAAGGTTATTGTTAACGGTAATGCAAACATTATCAACTTTCCCAAAGGTTTCTTTGTAGAATGATCAGCAAGATTAACATCCAAATAACAATTTTTCAGCGGTGGCAAGTCAAGCATATTATAAATTTTCTTAGGCATAACAGAAATACTTGCACCAAGATCACATAAAGCATTACAATCAAAATCATTGACCTTCATCTTAATGATGGGCTCCCAACCATCCTCTAGCTTCCTAGGAATAGAAGCTTCGCGTTCTAATTTCTCTTCTCTAGCTTTTATGAGAGCATTTGTAATATATTTCGTGAAAGCCAAATTTATAGCACTAGCATTAGGACTTTTAGCAAATTTTTATAAGAACTTTATAACTTCAGAGATGTGGCAATCATCAAAATTCAAACCATTATAATCTAAAGCAATGGGATCATCATCCCCAATGTTGGAAAAAATTTCAGCAGTTTTATCACAGGCAGTTTCAGCAGTTTTAGCAGTTTCAGGCAGTTTTTCGCGCTTTGCATTAGAAGTGGAAACATTGCTAACACCAATTCTTTTACCATTAATAGCAACACGTGGAGCATTAGCATTGCTAGTGGTGGTAATAGTCCAAACTTTAGCTATATTATGTTCTTTTTCATTTTCTTCTCTTTCCCACCTAGCACGCAATTCGGCCATCAATCTTATATTCTCATTAATTCTAACTTGGATGGCATTTGCTGTAGTAACAATTTTATTATCTATATCCTCAGGTTTAGCAGCCATTTTATTAATTAAAGAAGATTGTGACGCACACATGTATGAGATTCGATTTTCAGCATTTGCAAGTTTAGTTTGCAACCCAGAGATCTCCATATTCAGATTTTCAAGTTTATTTCCTATATTCTTCAACAAGGTAGATTGCTCATTCATAGTTTTAGTAAACAATTTATTTTGCTCATATTGTGATTGCATAAAGCTCTTGGTGGATCTTTCAATTTCTAACATCTTTTCCTCATTAGGTGAAACATATCTACCATAAGAGTTACCATTAGCAGGATATGGCCTAGAATTATTATAATTGTTATTTTTAATGAAATTAACATCAACATATTCTTTTTGAGCACCCCATGACGCTAACGGAACATTATTAGGATCAACATTAGGCCTACCGTTCACAAGCATAGACATAATAGCATCAATCTTATCACTCAAGGAAGAGGTTTCTTCGACAGAATTTACCTTCTTACCTTGTGGAGCTCTTTCCGTGTGCCATTCAGAGTAATTGATCATCATATTATCAAGAAGCTTTGTTGCTTCACCAAGAGTGATGGACATAAAGGTACCTCCAGCAGCTGAATCCAATAGGTTCCGCGAAGAAAAATTCAGTCCTGCATAAAAGGTTTGGATGATCATCCAAGTAGTCAGTCCATGGGTTGGGCAATTTTTAACCAAAGATTTCATTCTTTCCCATGCTTGTGCAACATGCTCAATATCCAATTGTTTAAAATTCATTATGCTACTCCTCAAAGATATAATTTAGCAGGGGGATAATATCTACCAATAAAAGCATCCTTGCATTTAGTCCATGAATCAATACTATTCTTAGGCAGAGATAGCAACCAATCTTTAGCTCTTCCTCTTAATGAGAAAGGGAACAATTTTAATTTTATAATGTCACCATCTACATCTTTATACTTTTGCATTTCACAAATTTCAACAAAATTATTGAGATGGGCAGCAGCATCATCAGAACTAACACCAGAAAATTGCTCTCGCATAACAAGATTCAGTAAAGCAGGTTTAATTTCAAAGAATTCTGCTGTGGTAGCAGGTGGAGCAATAGGTGTGCACAAGAAATCATTATTATTTGTGGTTGTGAAGTCACACAACTTAGTATTTTCAGGAGTACCCATTTTAGCAATAGTAAATAAAATAAACTAGATAAAGTAAATGCAAGTAACTAATTTTTTTGTGTTTTTGATATAGCAAACAAGATAGCAAATAAAGTAAAACTAGCAACTAATTTTTTTGTATTTTGATTTAGTGCAGCAAACAAAATAGTAAATAAAGTAAAGCAAGACATAAACAAAGTAAAGAGATTGCGATGTGGAGACTCCCCTTGCAGCGTGTCTTGATCTCCCCGGCAACGGCGCCAGAAATTTTGCTTGATGCGCGTGATTGACGTATTGTCTTTTCGTTCGACACGCGTCCGTTGGGAACCCCAAGAGGAAGGTGTGATGCGCACAGCGGCAAGTTTCCCTCAGTAAGAACCAAGGTTTATCGAACCAGTAGGAGTCAAGAAGCACGTTGAAGGTTGACGGCGGCGAGATGTAGTGCGGCGCAACACCAGGGATTCCGGCGCCAACGTGGAACCTGCACAACACAAACCAAGTACTTTGCCCCAATGAAACAGCGAGGTTGTCAATCTCACCGGCTTGCTGTAACAAAGGATTAGATGTATAGTGTGGAAGATGATTGTTTGCAGAAAACAGTAGAACAAGTATTGCAGTAGATTGTATTTCAGTATAGAGAATTGGACCGGGGTCCATAGTTCACTAGAGGTGTCTCTCCCATAAGATAAATAGCATGTTGGGTGAACAAATTACAGTTGGGAAATTGACAAATAAAGAGGGCATGACCATGCACATACATATTATGATGAGTATTGTGAGATTTAATTGGGCATTACGACAAAGTACATAGACCGCTATCCAGCATGCATCTTTGCCTAAAAAGTCCACCTTCAGGTTATCATCTGAACCCCCTCCAGTATTAAGTTGCTAACAACAGACAATTGCATTAAGTATTGCGCGTAATGTAATCAATAACTACATCCTCGGACATAGCATCAATGTTTTATCCCTAGTGGCAACAGCACATCCATAACCTTAGAGGTTTCTGTCACTCCCCCAGATTCACGGAGACATGAACCCACTATCGAGCATAAATACTCCCTCTTGGAGTTACTAGCAAAAACTTGGCCAGAGCCTCTACTAATAACGGAGAGCATGCAAGATCATAAACAACACATAGACATAAATTGATAATCAACATAACATAGTATTCTCTATTCATCGGATCCCAACAAACACAACATATAGAATTACAGATAGATGATCTTGATCATGTTTGGCAGCTCACAAGACCCGACAATTAAGCACAATGAGGAGAAGACAACCATCTAGCTACTGCTATGGACCCATAGTCCAGGGGTAGACTACTCACACATCACTCCGGAGGCGACCATGGCGGCGTAGAGTCCTCCGGGAGATGATTCCCCTCTCCGGCAGGGTGCCGGAGGCGGTCTCCTGAATCCCCCGAGATGGGATTGGCGGCGGCGGCGTCTCTGGAAGGTTTTCCGTATCGTGGCTCTCGGTACTGGGGGTTTCGCGACGAAGGCTATTTGTAGGCGGAAGGGTAGGTCAGGGGGCGTCGCGAGGGGCCCAGGAGACAGGTCAGCGCGGCCAAGGGTGGGGCCGTGCCGCCCTACCCCCTGGCCACCTCGTGGCCCCACTTCGTTGACTCTTCGGTCTTCTGGAAGCTTCGTGGCAAAATAGGACCCTGGGCGTTGATTTCGTCCAATTCCGAGAATATTTCCTTACTAGGATTTCTGAAACCAAAAACAGCAGAAAAAACAGAATCGGCTCTTCGGCATCTTGTTAATAGGTTAGTTCCAGAAAATGCATAAATATGACATAAAGTATGCATAAAACATGTAGATATCATCAATAATGTGGCATGGAACATAAGAAATTATCGATACATCGGAGATGTATCACACGTTCGACCGGATGGAAGCCTGGGATGTACCGGGAGTGAAGATCGACTAGAGACCACCAAGGGAGGCGAGACTACAATACACAAGTACCACGTGTATTGTAGTGTGTAATATTTGTAGAAATTTGTACATATACTTCAATAAGTGAGTTTGCATACTCACATCGACTTGAGTATTGTAATAAGATCACTTAAGTATGTATATACATGGTATATGTTTTGTATGATTTGGATTTGCTTCTTGATTTCCATTGCGTGACTAGTTCTGTGCACAAAGTTGAGCTCAGAAAACTTGCGCATGGAGTAATTCTGAGTATCATCTTGTGTTGCAGAACTAGGGGGTTATGTCGGGACCGGTAGGTGAGGAGACAGAAGCGCATCGCATGGAGCGCGAGGCGAAGCAAAAGGAAGAGGCTGATGAAGCAGCCAGAAATCAGTTTCCACCACCACCACCACCCATGACGCAACAGAATTTCGTCCAGTACATGCAGATGGTGGAAGAGAGGCAACGTATAACGTTGGAGCAGCAGAATAAATTCTTCCAGGAGCTGCTGCAACGGAACAGGGTGGAGAGACCCGAGAATCAGGGAGTCACTTTGTCAGACTTCCAGAACACCAAGCCTATATCTTTCGCATACGCGCCCGAGCCAATGGACGCGGAGGACTGGCTTATGGACACTGAGCGAAAGCTCAATACTGTTGGTTGCAACGACCTGGAGAAGGTCCGTTATGCTACACACTTGTTGTGTGGACCTGCCGCATCGTGGTGGGACAACATCGTAGCCGTTTATCTAGCTGGAAAAGTATTCACCTGGGAGGAATTTGCAAGGAAGTTCAGGGAATCCAATGTCCCTGAAAGCATTGTGGAACTGAAGCGTCGAGAATTTGAAAGTCTCGAGCAGAAGGATAAAGCTATCCTGACTTATGTCAGGGAGTTTTCAAAGTTGTCTCGGTACGCTGTTGAGGAGGTCAACACCGAGGACAAGAAAAAGAAGAGGTTCTTGCGGGGGTTAAGTCCCCAGTTCAAGGTACAACTCCGGATGATGAGAGCAACAGAATTCCAAGAGTTGGTGGATGCAGCCATCACTCTTGAGGACGACTTCAAGCAACTGCAGGTTTGTCAGTAACAAACCCAATACCAGCTTGAGTTTCAAGCCAAGGTACAACAACAACAACAACAACAACAACAACAACAAGAACAACAACAACAGCAACTACTACAATAGCAGGAGGAACCAAGTGTTTCAGACTGCAAATCAAATAGTTTGCCGAAGTTGTGGACTCACAGGGCATTTTGCCAAGGATTGCAAGAAGCCAAGGATAATATGCTTTGGTTGTCGCCAGGAGGGGCACATGCTGAAGGACTGCCCCAAGAGAAATACTGGAGGAGGTCAGACAGGAGGAGGAGGAAGCCGAGGAGGGAACTGGAAGAACAAGAAACCCTTCGGCAAGTTGAACTGCACCAGCCTGGAGGAGGTGGTTAACTTCGATCAGGCAGTGATAGGTACGCTCCAGATACTCACTCATCCTGGCAAAGTACTTTTTGATAGTGGTGCAACTACATCATTCATTTATCAGCAATTCATCATCAAACATGGGATTAGTTGCACTAAGTTAGATACACCCATAACCATACTTTTTGCGGGGGAACGATAATAGTAACCCATACCAAACAAAAACAAGTCATCATGATCAATAAGTGCGCATTCGACGCAGACCTGTTCATTTTACCGATGAAGGACATTGATGTCATTCTTGGTATGAACTGGTTAGAAGCTAACGGAGCATTGATCGACTGTGTGAACAAGACTGTGTCTTTGAAAAGCCCCGATGGAAGTAGAATGATCTACCAAGGAGACAAGCATACACAGATCGAAGTCGAGCTACAGCTGAACAGCATGAAGGAGGTGAAGTTGGAGGATATACCTGTAGTGAATGAATTCCAGGATGTGTTTCCTAAGGAATTACCTGGAATGCCACCAGATAGGGAGATAGAATTCACTATCGACCTAATTCTAGGAACATCTCCGATTGCTAAAGCACCATATAAGATGGGGCCTAAGGAGTTGAAAGAACTTAAGGAGCAATTGGATGACTTGAAACAGAAAGGATTCATACAAGAGAGTGTTTCACCATGGGGATCACCTGTGATCTTCGTTGATAAAAGAGATGGAGGTAGAAGGATGTGCGGAGACTACCGGAATTTTAACAATGTCACCATCAAGAACAAGTACCCACTTCCTAGAATACAAGATCTATTTGATCAAGTTAGAGGCGCGGGAGTCTTTTCCAAAATTGATCTAAGGTCCGGTTATCATCAGATAAAGAACAAGAAGGAAGACGTTCCGAAAACCGCCTTTGTCTCAAGGTATGGACATCATGAATACCTTGTAGTGCCTTTTGGATTAACCAATGCCCCAGCAATTTTCATGAATCTCATGAATAAGATTTTCATGCCATATCTAGACAAGTTTGTCATCGTATTCATTGATGATATCTTGATATATTCCAAAGACAAAGCAGAACATGCTGAACATCTGAGGTTAGTGTTGCAAACACTAAGAGAACATCAACTCTATGCCAAATTCAGCAAGTGTGAATTTTGGCTAGACCAAGTGGAATTTCTTGGTCATGTCATTAGCAAAGATGGAATAGCTGTTAACCTGAGCAAGGTGGCAGCAGTTTTAGAATGGGAAGCACCCAAGACTGTCAAGGAAATCCGAGGATTCCTAGGAATGGCAGGATACTATCGGAGATTCATTGAAGGATTCTCCAAGATAGCAGGACCAATGACGAAGCTGTTAAGAAAGAACACATCTTTTGTGTGGTCAGAGGAGTGTGAGAAGAGTTTTCAAACTTTGAAAGAGAAACTCACCACGGCACCGGTGTTAGCAGTTCCTGAAGTTGGCAAGGATTACACCGTGTACTGTGACACATCCAAGCATGGATTGGGTTGCGTACTCATGCAAGATCGGAAAGTAATATCTTATGGATCGAGGCAACTTAGACCTCATGAAGTGAACTATCCAACACATGACCTAGAGATTAGCAGCAGTTGTATTTGTACTTAAAACTTGGAGACATTTTCTCTATGGAGCCAAGTGTGAGCTCTATACGGATCATAAGAGTCTCAAATATTTCTTCACTCAGAAGGAACTCAATATGAGGCAGAAAAGGTGGCTTGAACTGATCAAGGATTATGATTTGACCATCAATTATACTCCAGGAAAGGCTAGTGTTGTAGCAGATGCCTTGAGTAGGAAGAGCACTGGAGGAGTGGAACAAGAGTTATCACCGGAGTTGAGGAAGGAAATAAGCCAAGCCCAAATACAACTTTGGGAGAAAGAAGCTCATGAAGGACTATCGGCTTTACAAGTAGCCGATGAGCTAAATGTTAACTTGAAGAATGAGATAATGATGGGTCAGTTGGACGATCCATTCATCGTGGAGGAGATGAGAAGGATAGATGAAGGTTGATACGTCTCCGACGTATCGATAATTTCTTATGTTCCATGCCACATTATTGATGTTATCTACATGTTTTATGCACACTTTATGTCATATTCGTGCATTTTCTGGAACTAACCTATTAACAAGATGCCGAAGTGCCGCTCTCTGTTTCTGCTATTTTTGGTTTCAGAAATCCTAGTAACGAAATATTCTCGGAATCGGACGAAATCAACGCCCAGGTTCCTATTTTGCCCGGAAGCATCCAGAACACCCGAGAGCCACCAGGGAGGGGGTATAGGCCCACCAAACCCTAGGCCGGCGCGGCCAGGGGGGGCCCGCGCCACCCTATGGTGTGGGCACCCCTTCGACCCTCTGGCGCCGCCTCTTCGCCTATTTAAAGCCTCCGTCGCGAAAACCCTGATACGTTTGACGAAAACCACAGAAACCTTCCAGAGCCACCACCACCGCGACGCCAAGATCTGGGGGACAGGAGTCTCAGTTCCGACACGCTGCCGAAACGGGGAAGTGCCCCCGGAAGGCTTCTCCATCGACACCGCTGCCATCTCCACCGCCATCTTCATCACCGCTGCTGCTCCCATGAGGAGGGAGTAGTTCTCCATCGAGGCTCGGGGCTGTACCGGTAGCTATGTGGTTCATCTCTCTCCCATGTACCTCAATACAATAATCTCATGAGCTGCTTTACATGATTGAGATTCATATGAGTTTTGTATCACTACTATTCTATGTGCTACTCTAGCAATGTTATTAAAGTAGTTTTATTCCTCCTACACGGTGTAATGGTGACAGTGTGTGCATCCGTGTTAGTACTTGGTTTATGCTATGATCATGATCTCTTGTAGATTGCGAAGTTAACTATTGCTATGATAGTATTGATGTGATCTATTCCTCCTACATATGCATGAAGGTGACAGTGTGCATGCTATGTTAGTACTTGGTTTATTCGAATTGATCTATCTTACACTCTAAGGTTACTTAAACATGAACATTGAATTGTGGAGCTTGTTAACTCCGGCATTGAGGGTTCGTGTAATCCTACGCAATGTGTTCATCATCCAACAAGAGTGTAGAGTATGCATTTATCTATTCTGTTATGTGATCAATGTTGAGAGTGTCCACTAGTGAAAGTCTAATCCCTAGGCCTTGTTCCTAAATACTGCTGCGTTACTACTGCTTGTTTACTGTTTCACTGTGTTACTACTGCTGCAATACTACCACCATCAACTACACGCCAGCAAGCTATTTTCTGGCATCGTTGCTACTGCTCATATATATTCATACCACCTGTATTTCACTATCTCTTCGCCGAACTAGTGCACCTATTTGGTGTGTTGGGGACACAAGAGACTTCTTGCTTTGTGGTTGCAGGGTTGCATGAGAGGGATATCTTTGACCTCTTCCTCCCTGAGTTCGATAAACCTTGGGTGATCCACTTAAGGGAAAACTTGCTGCTGTTCTACAAACCTCTCGCTCTTGGAGGCCCAACACCTGTCTCACAGGAAAAGGAGGGGAAGTAGACATCAAGCTATTTTCTGGCGCCGTTGCCGGGGAGGAAAGGTAAAAGGTACTCACACTCCGGATCTCGGCTACTAAGCTATTTTCCGGCGCCGTAAGTACTCGAAGCTATTTCCTTTAGATCCTGCAATTGCATCTTTTTGTTTCTTGTTTACACTAGTAAGGCATAATGGACAACAATGAGCTTTTTACTCTATTTCCTGATTTAAGACATGGATGGTTTGATCCGAAAATTAAAAAACCCATGGAACATGTTAGCATGAATACTTTGAACACCATTTTTTCTAATGATATGGAAAATTCTAAGCTTGGGGAAGCTGGTTTTGATGAGCATGATCTTTTTAGTCCCCCAAGCATTGAGGAGAAAATTTTCTTTGATGATACTTTGCCTCCTATTTATGATGATTATAATGATAGTAGTCTTTTGTTACCGCCTGTTATGGAGGATGAATTTGATTATGATTACAATATGCCTCCTATATTTGATGATGAGAATAATAATGATAGCTACTTTGTTGAATTTGCTCCCACTATTACTAATAAAACTGATTATGCTTATGTGGAGAGTAATTATTTTATGCATGAGACTCATGATAAGAATGCTTTATGTGATAGTTATATTGTTGAGTTTGCTCATGATGCTACTGAAAGTTATTATGAGAGAGGAAAATATGGTTGTAAAAATTTTCATGTTACTAAAACACCTCTCTATGTGCTGAAATTTTTGAAACTACACTTGTTTTATCTTCCTATGCTTGTTACTTTGCTCTTCATGAACTTGTTTATTTACAAGATTCCTATGCATAGGAAGCATGTTAGACTTAAATGTGTTTTGAATTTGCCTCTTGATGCTCTCTTTTGCTTCAAATATTATTTCTTGCGAGTGCATCATTAAAACTGCTGAGCCCATCTTAATGGCTATAAAGAAAGAACTTCTTGGGAGATAACCCCTGTGTTATTTTGCTACAGTACTTTGTTTTATATTTGTGTCTTGGAAGTTGTTTACTACTGTAGCAACCTCTCCTTATCTTAGTTTTGTGTTTTGTTGTGCCAAGTGAAGCCTCTAATCGAAGGTTGATACTAGATTTGGATTTCTGCGCAGAAACATATTTCTATCTGTCACGAATCTGGGCTGTTTTCTCTGTAGAAAAATCAGAAAAATATGCCACTTTACGTGCGTGTTCCTCAGATATGTACGCAACTTTCATTAGTTTTGAGTTTTCTGATCTGAGCAACGGAAGTATTTATTAAAAATTCTTCTTTACGGACTGTTCTGTTTTGACAGATTCTGCCTTTTATTTCGCATTGCTTCTTTCGCTGTGTTGGGTGGATTTCTTTGTTCCATTACCTTCCAGTAGCTTTGACCAATGTCCAGAAGTGTTAAGAATGGTTGTGTCACCTCTGAACATGGGAGTTTTTGATTATGTACTAACCCCTCTAATGAAGTTTATGAGAAGTTTGGTGTGAAGGAAGTTTTCAAGGGTCAAGAGAGGAGGATGATATACTATGATCAAGAAGAGTGAAAGCTCTAAGCTTGGGGATGCCCCGGTGGTTCACCCCTGCATATTTCAAGAAGAATCAAGCATCTAAGCTTGGGGATGCCCAAGGCATCCCCTTCTTCATCGACAAATTATCAGGTTCCTTCTCTTGAAACTATATTTTTATTCGGTCACATCTTATGTGCTTTACTTGGAGCGTCTGTGTGCTTTTGTTTTTGTTTTTGTTTGAATAAATGCTTGTGTGGGAGAGAGACACGCTCCGCTGGTTCATATGAACACATGTGTTCTTAGCTCATAGTATTCATGGCGAAGTTTCTTCTTCGTTAAATTGTTATATGGTTGGAATTGGAAAATGATACATGTAGTAATTGCTATAAATGTCTTGGGTAATGTGATACTTGGCAATTGTTGTGCTCATGTTTAAGCTCTTGCATCATATACTTTGCACCCATTAATGAAGAAATACATAGAGCATGCTAAAATTTGGTTTGCATATTTGGTTTCTCTAAGGTCTAGATAATTTCTAGTATTGAGTTTGAACAACAAGGAAGACGGTGTAGAGTCTTATAATGTTTACAATATGTCTTTTATGTGAGTTTTGCTGCACCGGTTCATCCTTGTGTTTGTTTCAAATAAGCCTTGCTAGCCTAAACGTTGTATCGAGAGGGAATACTTCTCATGCATCCAAAATACTTGAGCCAACCACTATGCCATTTGTGTCCACCATACCTACCTACTACATGGTATTTTCCGCCATTCCAAAGTAAATTGCTTGAGTGCTACCTTTAAAATTCCATCATTCACCTTTGCAATATATAGCTCATGGGACAAATAGCTTAAAAACTATTGTGGTATTGAATATGTACTTATGCACTTTATCTCTTATTAAGTTGCTTGTTGTGCGATAACCATGTTCACTGGGGACG
Organism: Lolium perenne; assembly: GCF_019359855.2. Classification (NCBI taxonomy): domain Eukaryota; kingdom Viridiplantae; phylum Streptophyta; class Magnoliopsida; order Poales; family Poaceae; genus Lolium; species Lolium perenne. The sequence continues at coordinate 210,016,599 of NC_067249.2, forward strand.
CCATCAACTACTCTTTGTTGAATTTCATGTGAGTTGCTATGCATGTTCGTCTTGTCTGAAGTAAGAGCGATCTACCACCCTATGGTTAAGCATGCATATTGTTAGAGAAGAACATTGGGCCGCTAACTAAAGCCATGATCCATGGTGGAAGTTTCAGTTTTGGACATATATCCTCAATCTCATATGAGAAAATTATTAATTGTTGTTACATGCTTATGCATAAAAGAGGAGTCCATTATCTGTTGTCTATGTTGTCCCGGTATGGATGTCTAAGTTGAGAATAATCAATAGCGAGAAATCCAATGCGAGCTTTCTCCTTAGACCTTTGTACATGCGGCATAGAGGTACCCCTTTGTGACACTTGGTTAAAACATGTGCATTGCGATGATCCGGTAGTCCAAGCTAATTAGGACAAGGTGCGGGCACTATTAGTATACTATGCATGAGGCTTGCAACTTGTAAGATATAATTTACATGATACATATGCTTTATTACTACCGTTGACAAAATTGTTTCATGTTTTCAAAATCAAAGCTCTAGCACAAATATAGCAATCGATGCTTTCCTCTTTGAAGGACCATTCTTTTACTTTCATTGTTGAGTCAGTTCACCTATTTCTCTCCACCTCAAGAAGCAAACACTTGTGTGAACTGTGCATTGATTCCTACATACTTGCATATTGCACTTATTATATTACTCTATGTTGACAATATCCATGAGATATACATGTTATAAGTTGAAAGCAACCGCTGAAACTTAATCTTCCTTTGTGTTGCTTCAATGCCTTTACTATGAATTATTGCTTTATGAGTTAACTCTTATGCAAGACTTATTGATGCTTGTCTTGAAGTGCTATTCATGAAAAGTCTTTGCTTTATGATTCACTTGTTTACTCATGTCATATACATTGTTTTGATCGCTGCATTCACTACATATGCTTTACAAATAGTATGATCAAGGTTATGATGGCATGTCACTCCAGAAATTATCTTTGTTATCGTTTTACCTGCTCGGGACGAGCAAAACTAAGCTTGGGGATGCTGATACGTCTCCGACGTATCGATAATTTCTTATGTTCCATGCCACATTATTGATGTTATCTACATGTTTTATGCACACTTTATGTCATATTCGTGCATTTTCTGGAACTAACCTATTAACAAGATGCCGAAGTGCCAGTTCCTGTTTTCTGCTGTTTTTGGTTTCAGAAATCCTAGTAACGAAATATTCTCGGAATCGGACGAAATCAACGCCCAGGTTCCTATTTTGCCTGGAAGCATCCAGAACACCAGAGAGCCACCAGGGAGGGGGCACAGGCCCACCAAACCCTAGGCCGGCGCGGCCAGGGGGGGCCCGCGCCACCCTATGGTGTGGGCACCCCTTCGACCCTCTGGCGCCGCCTCTTCGCCTATTTAAAGCCTCCATCGTGAAAACCCTGATACGTTCGACGAAAACCACAGAAACCTTCCAGAGCCGCCGCCACCGCGATGCCAAGATCTGGGGGACAGGAGTCTCTGTTCCGGCACGCTGCCGGAACGGGGAAGTGCCCCCGGAAGGCTTCTCCATCGACACCGCTGCCATCTCCACCGCCATCTTCATCACCGCTGCTGCTCCCATGAGGAGGGAGTAGTTCTCCATCGAGGCTCGGGGCTGTACCGGTAGCTATGTGGTTCATCTCTCTCCCATGTACCTCAATACAATAATCTCATGAGCTGCTTTACATGATTGAGATTCATATGAGTTTTGTATCACTACTATTCTATGTGCTACTCTAGCAATGTTATTAAAGTAGTTTTATTCCTCCTACACGGTGTAATGGTGACAGTGTGTGCATCCGTGTTAGTACTTGGTTTATGCTATGATCATGATCTCTTGTAGATTGCGAAGTTAACTATTGCTATGATAGTATTGATGTGATCTATTCCTCCTACATATGCATGAAGGTGACAGTGTGCATGCTATGTTAGTACTTGGTTTAGTCGAATTGATCTATCTTACACTCTAAGGTTACTTAAACATGAACATTGAATTGTGGAGCTTGTTAACTCCGGCATTGAGGGTTCGTGTAATCCTACGCAATGTGTTCATCATCCAACAAGAGTGTAGAGTATGCATTTATCTATTCTGTTATGTGATCAATGTTGAGAGTGTCCACTAGTGAAAGTCTAATCCCTAGGCCTTGTTCCTAAATACTGCTGCGTTACTACTGCTTGTTTACTGTTTCACTGTGTTACTACTGCTGCAATACTACCACCATCAACTACACGCCAGCAAGCTATTTTCTGGCATCGTTGCTACTGCTCATATATATTCATACCACCTGTATTTCACTATCTCTTCGCCGAACTAGTGCACCTATTTGGTGTGTTGGGGACACAAGAGACTTCTTGCTTTGTGGTTGCAGGGTTGCATGAGAGGGATATCTTTGACCTCTTCCTCCCTGAGTTCGATAAACCTTGGGTGATCCACTTAAGGGAAAACTTGCTGCTGTTCTACAAACCTCTGCTCTTGGAGGCCCAACACTGTCTACAGGAAAAGGAGGGGGAAGTAGACATCAAAGGTAGACCATCAGAATTTCACCGAGGAGAATCAGGATCATTATGGTTCCAGAAGAGGATTTGCGTTCCGGATATTGCTGAAATCAAGGAAGTAATACTCCGGGAAGCCCATCAAACACCATACTCCATAAATCCGGGAAGTACAAAGATGTACATGGATCTAAAGGAGTTATTCTGGTGGAATAATATGAAGAGAGAAATAGCACAATATGTGGCGGAATGCCATACCTGCCAAAGGGTGAAGGCTGAACACCAGAGTCCGGCAGGAAAGTTACAACCTTTACCCATTCCAGAATGGAAATGGGAGGAGATAGGAATGGATTTCATCACCGGACTACCCATGACCAATAAAAAGAAGGACATGATATGGGTAATCGTGGACCGGTTGACGAAAAGTGCACACTTCTTAGCGGTAAACCAGCAAGATAAAGGAGAGAAACTCATCGATCTTTACATCAAAGAGATCGTGAGTAAACATGGAGTGCCCAAGAAGATCGTGTCGGATCGAGGATCCGTGTTCACGTCAGCATTTTGGAAGCAACTACATGAAGCTTTAGGATCCAAGTTGGATTATAGTACCGCCTATCATCCTCAGACAGGGGGACAAACCGAGAGAACTAACCAGATTCTAGAGGATATGCTTAGGGCTTGTGCCCTAGACTTCGGAGGATCATGGGAGGAGCACTTGCCACTAGCAGAGTTTTCATACAATAATAGCTATCAAAGCAGCATCAAGATGGCACCGTTCGAAGCTCTGTATGGAAGGAAGTGTAGATCACCCATATGCTGGTATGAAGCTGGAGCAAGCAAAGAGTTCAATCCTGATTATGTCAAGGAAAAGCAGCAAATTATTGACATTATAAGAGATAGGCTCAAGATCGCCCAAAGCCGACAGAAGAGTTATACCGATCAAAAGCGAAGGACATGGGAGCCACAAGTTGGAGACATGGTATATCTTAAGGTGAGCCCGATGAAAGGACTTCAGAGATTTGGAGTAAAGGGGAAGTTAAGCCCTAGATACATCGGACCTTTCAAGATTCTGAGTCAAAACCGAGGGTTAGCCTTTGAATTGGAACTACCGGAAAGGTTTTCTCAGGTTCACAACGTGTTCCATGTGTCGCAACTCAGAAAGTGTTTGAAGACCCCAGATGAGCCAGTATCACATGAAGAGCTCGAGTTACAACCAGATTTGACCTACATCGAGAAGCCAGCAAAGATTCTCGAGGAGAACTGGAAACAACTCAGGAATCGAGCCATAAAATACTGCAAGATACAATGGAAGCATCATCCCGAGAGGGAAGCCACCTGGGAAAAGGAGGAAGACCTGAGGAAAACATACCCCGAACTCTTCAGGTATTACAACCACAACTTCGGGACGAAGTTTTCTTTAAGGGGGAAAGGCTGTAATCTCCCAGGTTCAAAGACGATCGAGGGGTAGATTTTAGAAAGGGATGTGCATTGCATCGTAAATTCCGGGGAAATTTCGCGCTTTTAAAACAAAACTGCATCGAAGGGGGACAGGTTTCTCTCTCGACATCTTACAGGGTTAGTGTTTCGAGAGTGCGATAAACTTGTTCCTACTTCACTAGATTAGGGTTTTGAGAAGAGAGAAGAGATGATGCATCACAAACCTAAGTTGTGTGATTGAATTCCAAATTAAGTTGCATCATTGAATTCAAACCAAATTTGAATTTGAATTTCAAATTCAAACATCAAATTGATATCACATAATTCAAACTTGAGATAATTTAATATACAATTATTATTAATCAAGAATATAAATAGTACAACAATTATATAAAGCTCATTAAGGAAAATGGGAGCTTTATTGATAATCACACATAATACATTGTCATTTACAATATCCAGAACAGTAATATGAATTATTACAACACATTACACAAATTGGAAAAATAGAAAAGAAAATAAAAAGAAAGGTACAAGGATAGATTCTATCTTAAATACTACAAGATCATCTTCACTTGATCTTGGACTTGATGATCTTCAGGATCATCTTGATCAATTGCTTGAAACCTGCACACAACAAAGCAAAGAAACTAGTTATGCCAAGTGGCATTGCCACTTGGCAGATTAGAAAGAAAAATGAGAAGTGAGAGGATATGAACAAGGCTGCCGAGCTGATCCATCTCATCACCAAGTTCCAAGCCCAAGTGCACAGCACCAGGCTACACACACACAGTCTGCTCACAAGGCTGTGTGCATGCAGCACACACACACACAGTGAGTCACCAAAGGGAATGGTGGAGCTGTCGACCAGAGAAGCAAGGGCCAAGCATATAAAACCTTTTCATAGTAACCCTAGCTCATTCATCGACTGGATTGCACTGGGTAAGTTCATCAGAAAACCAAGAACATCAAGAACAGGAAGAATAGCCAGAGCTGTTCATCCTGTCCAAAATCACCACAGAACCAAATCAAGCTTCACAAGCTCACAAGGAGGAGCAAGACCAGCACCAGATCATCACTGAAGCAAACCAACCAACCAGAAGCCATCTGATGTCTACGTTCCCCCTCCTTTCCTGTAGACAGTGTTGGGCCTCCAAGAGCAGAGGTTTGTAGAACAGCAGCAAGTTTTCCCTTAAGTGGATCACCCAAGGTTTATCGAACTCAGGGAGGAAGAGGTCAAAGATATCCCTCTCATGCAACCCTGCAACCACAAAGCAAGAAGTCTCTTGTGTCCCCAACACACCTAATAGGTGCACTAGTTCGGCGAAGAGATAGTGAAATACAGGTGGTATGAATATATATGAGCAATAGCAACGGTGCCAGAAAATAGCTTGCTGGCGTGTAGTTGATGGTGGTAGTATTGCAGCAGTAGTAACACAGTGAAACAGTAAACAAGCAGTAGTAACGCAGCAGTATTTAGGAACAAGGCCTAGGGATTAGACTTTCACTAGTGGACACTCTCAACATTGATCACATAACAGAATAGATAAATGCATACTCTACACTTTTGTTGGATGATGAACGCATTGCGTAGGATTACACGAACCCTCAATGCCAGAGTTAACAAGCTCCACAATTTGTTTATATTTAAGTAACCTTAAGTGTAAGATAGATCAACAGACTAAACCAAGTACTAACATAGCATGCACACTGTCACCTTCATGCATATGTAGGAGGAATAGATCACATCAATATTATCATAGCAATCGTTAACTTCGCAATCTACAAGAGATCATGATCATAGCATAAACCAAGTACTAACACGGTGCACACACTGTCACCTTTACACACGTGCAGGAGGAATAGAACTACTTTAATAACTTTGCTAGAGTAGCACATAGATAAATTGTGATACAAACTCATATGAATCTCAATCATGTAAAGCAGCTCATGAGATCATTGTATTGAGGTACATGGGAGAGAGATGAACCACATAGCTACCGGTACAGCCCCGAGCCTCGATGGAGAACTACTCCCTCCTCATGGGAGCAGCAGCGGTGATGAAGATGGCGGTGGAGATGGCAGCGGTGTCGATGGAGAAGCCTTCCGGGGGCACTTCCCCATTCCGGCAGCGTGCCGGAACAGAGACTCCTGTCCCCCAGATCTTGGTGTCGCGATGGCGGCGGCTCTGGAAGGTTTCTGTGGGTTTCGTCGAACGTATCGAGGTTTTTAGGTCAGGGGCTTTATATAGGCGAAGAGGCGGCGCCAGGGGGTCGAAGGGCTGGCCAAACCATAGGGGGGCACGGGCCCCCCCTAGGCCGCGCCAGGGTATGGTGTGGTGGGCCTGTGCCCCCCCTCTGGTCCCTCTCGTGTGTTCTGGATGCTTCCGGGGATTCTAAGATCTTTGGCGTTGATTTCGTCCGATTCCGAGAATATTTCGTTACTAGGATTTCTGAAACCAAAAACAGCAGAAACAGAACGGCACTTCGGCATCTTGTTAATAGGTTAGTTCCAGAAAATGCACGAATATGACATAAAGTGTGCATAAAACATGTAGATAACATCAATAATGTGGCATGGAACACAAGAAATTATCGATACGTCGGAGACGTATCACCATCCTCTACACCAACACCCAAATTTCAAGGAGCTGGAGAGAGGTATACCACAAATCATGAGCAAGCAGGGTTTTGCTCATACAATCCATCATTTGCACAAGTCACAGAAAGCAAAGTGGGTAGATACCCTATATGTGAGTCATCATCTGGCTACTAGCCAAATTGGTGCAAGAAAACAAGAGGAAAACCAATAGGAAGGCACCCTGGGAACATTGGCTATGCCAAACCAGTGACATAATCAAAGAAATCCAACAAGGGATGATCCTATCTAGCTAGCCAGATTTACTTAGCACCTATGGCCACTACACCATCAGACATGATAGACTATTATGTGTCTATCCAGGTTTGTCAACATCAAAAGCATCTGGCAACCAAATATGGTCAGGCCAGTGAGCAATAATTCACCAAAGCAAGCCAACATAGGTGGGATCTACCCTAACAGCAAAGATTTGCTGTCAGGGCCACCTCAACCACTTTACCAAATCCCACAGAGAAGCTAAGCACATATATCATTACCTAGAAGGGTTCAAATGGAGCTAGGGTCCCCAATAAATGATTGGCATCCCTCTAGCTCTACTAAATCCACTCATATGATCATCACTGCAAAGCAGTTCACATCATTTATCTATTTAATGAATCAAAATTACACAGATAAATGAAACAGAGAAGTAAACTATGTACCAGGCCTTGCAGATGATCCAATGGATCATTGCAGACAGGTAGCAGAGGCTTGAGCAAGCATCAACACTCACTAGCACAAGTACATGTGTCACACAGACACCAGGAGGAGCACCAGATAGTCATAGGCAGCAAGCAAACATGCAATCAACAAGCAAGTGGTGATCAATTGATCACCAGAGCCTGCTAGAGCATGCCTAAGCATGCTAGAATCAATCACTGGCATCACACAGGAATTATATGAATAAACAGCCACTGATAATCACTAGATGCTTCACAGATAATCAAATACTAATCCATGATTGTATCCAGAGCACATCAAAGGCATGATGAGCCACTGGATCAAGATGCACAAGCAAGGCACACATCTAATCCTTATTTAATCACACTGTTAAGCCACAGGAATGCTCAATTGAGCACAATCATACATCTGAGCACCAGAGTAAGCCACAATGGCTCTGGCACTTGCAAACTTGCAAGAAATGGCACATTGTAAACCAGCCAGGGTATCACACATAAATACACTTGAACTCTGGCAAGTGTAGCAACTAGAATAGAGGCACAGAATAGGAATTCAGAGAGAATAGCAAGTACAAGCATGGTAGTAGCAGCACAGCCAGCAAGCATGGCAGTAGCAGCACAGCAAGCAAGCCAGGTAGTAGAAGCACAGCAGCAATAGAGTAAGGCCACAGGAGCATAGTCGCAGCAGTACATCTACACGGCAAGCTTCTCCACAGGGAGAGCAAGCCAGCGGCGGAGCTAGACGAATAGGAGAAGGAGGTAGCACAGAGAGAAGAGAAGGGGAGGCGAGGAGCACTTGCAGGTGACGCTGGCGAAGAAACGCGGCCATGGCAGCCACGGCGGCACATGCCGGGGGCATGGCAGCGCCAGGCCAGGCCCGGCCATGGCAACGCCCAGCACCACCACGGCCGGGTGCGGCAACACCGCAGCATCAGGGGCGCCGGCGGGCGGCGCATCGCCATGGATCCGTGCGGCCAGGTGTTGCAGGCGAGTTGGGGCCGCGCGATGGCGAGGACGAATCCCAGATCGACGCGGATCACTAGATGCAGTGTCGAGAGGTGGTCAATCTGTCACCGATCTCAGCGCCGGGGACGGTCGGAGTCCGCCGGAACAAATCGGCGACGGTGGCGGCGACAGAGCGTCGCCAGAGAGTGGAGGGGATTAGGGTTCTGTGCGAGGAGAGAGGAGAAGACGAGTGGGCCGACCGAGCCAACAGAGTGGCTCGGGTGCGACCTAACCCGCTGGGCCACCCTGACAGGTGGGCCCAGGGGTAAATATGTCATTTCACATTTTCAAATAAACCAGAAACTTTGAAAATTAATGGAAAATGATTCAAAGCTCTAAAAAAATAATTAAAAATATGAAAATTGATCAGCATAAAATTCTCTATCTGAATAAAATATCAAAGAGAATTTTTGAAGACAACTAAGAATAAGTCTAAATTGATGATTTAAATAATCATTTAAATCACACATAATATTTTCAATAATGAAAATAAGTCCATTAATGCCTTTGGATTTTAAAAACACCTTGACAACATTTCAAGGTTGTATTTTACTTTAAATAAAGTATCCCCAAACTATTCTTAGTATGAACCTCTAACATGAAATAACAATGTCATCGGAAAGGGGGGAGCAAACCCTAAAACTGGAATCATGCATAATTGCTTCTTTAACCATTGCCCTTATCGGACAATGATGCTATTTTTCAGAAACAGAGGACAAGGGTCAGTCCACACCATCCAACTGCAAAACTTTGCAGTGTTCAGGCAAGTTCATCACTTGCTCATGTCATTTGAGTATTTCTATCAAATTACTTGCAAAGTACTATGGTTATCACTATTGCATAAAAACCAAAACCACTATTTTCATAACTATGAATATGACTATGTGGTTGGCAATGGAACCATGGATTGTGTTGATATGGTGGAGGTTCCATTGCAAGGGTTTATATCCATTTAGGATTAAATAACAAATGTCGCCAGTGATTCTTGTGCCGTAATAACCGTGTTAACCATAAGATCCGGAGTGGGACGGAGTAGTCAAAAGTGTTTCCACCTCTCGTTCATCAACGGATGCGCTTTACCGTAGTACACTTGTAATCCAAGGGGGCAAGCGGTGAGGCTGGGGAGTCCTAAGTCCCCACGGCATTGTCCATAGTACACTTGTCGCCCGAAGGAGCAAGCGGTGAGGCTGGGGAGTCCTAAGTCCCCACGGTATTGCGGTCTAGGATGGGTTGCAGCTACCGGCGTAGGAATGTATGGTAGAGCCCTGCATTGACGTCGTGGTCGGGGTCCACCCTGAAATCTACAGGAATAATGGGACCGGCGTGGACCCAGGGTCGGGGCATGCAACAAAGGGTGGGTGTTCGAGGTAGCGGAGGAACATGATTGGCTAGACCTTATACCGGGCCTCACACCATAGGAAGTGTGGATGGGAAAGCTGCCCGGTTGGCACCAAGGTTAAGATCTCTTATGGGTAAAGCAACACACCTCTGCAGAGTGTAAAGAACCGTGACCTGTCACTCCCTCGTTCGGATATGGAACTGCGAACGCGGCCGGAAAGGAGCTCCATGAAGTTCTAGTAAACCGGTGAAGGCTGACGGACATAGCTCTTTGAAATAAAAGCAATCTCTTGAAGAAATGTTTATCAAAACCTGCATTGGTATTAGACTTTCTGGTCTAATATCGTAGCTAGTGCATTAAACACCTCTTATCTATAATGAACTTGTTGAGTACGCTCGTACTCATCCCACTCTTAAATCTCTTGCTTAGATTGTCTGAATCGTCTGGAGGAGGACTACGACAACCCTGAAGGAGCCGAGATCATCGGCTATGAAGAACCAGACCTCTCTGGAGGTGTTGAAGGCATGGACTACCTTATAGTCTACGGAACCGGGGATGCTTCTGGAGGAAATCAAGCCTAGAATCACCGAGTAGTAGTAGTAACCGAGCAGTGCGAACTCTTAGTACTTAGCTGCTCGAGGAGATAAATGTATAACATATTGAGACTTCTATATTGTAAGTTAAGTTGGGTTCGCCTCGAACCCGGGAGTATCCCTCTTAGGACCCAAGAGGAGCTCCGAGACGATATGTGTATGATGCTTGTAATAATAAATGAATGAGTTATGGACCTGCTATGTTCTGTTGTACTACTCTGAGGGATGTAATATTTGCGGAATGGTACTTCGTGAATGTTATATCAACGACTGGCATACTAAAACATGCAGTGGTATGCATGGTCACCACAGCGATGCTCGATTTCGTCTTTGGAACTAGATGGCAGTGGTACCGGGAGGGCCAGAACGGGGCGGGCCAAGGATTTTGAGAGTGTGTATTAAAATTTCAAAAGGTTAAACAAATACAGTCTAAAGTCTAGTTTTGGCATGTATAATTGATAATAGAATCATACAGTTTGAAGTGTACAATATAGAGAAGATATAACAGAATCTGAGCATAATATCGTATATTCAAATAAAATTTTGTAACTTGGAATTATTCAACATATAAAAGTAGCTATTGTTCAACATATTACAAGAAGCAACATCTAAAATATATAGAGAACGTAAAACTGAAAAAAATAGGAATGCTTACAAATTACATTATAACTTTCCGATGCTTCGAGATAGGAGACCTAAGCTTTCAGAGTTTATGCTCAACCGGTTGATTCATCTCATCCATAGCGGCATTTCTTTTAACCTGGGATTCAAAGAGGAGCAGATAAAGAAGGTAGCTGATGATGTTCTTGCATTCGCTAGCATACATGTGACCACTCTTCAGATCTACAACCACATCAAAAACTGCAGGACCAAGTGAAGCGTCATACTCAAGATGAAATCCGATCGCATTCTGAACTGGAGGGAAGATGGTTGCTGCTTCTATGTTGTTGATGAAGAGACGACGGATGAGTACATTCAGGTAGTAGGCCTCATTGAGTTACTTCATAGATATGAAAGTATGTCATTTTCATCCGCATTAACAGTTATTCCTTGTGCATTGCAGCGCTACCCGAGGCATCGTCAGTACGTCGGGACCTCGATCACGAACTATGCTCCAATGAAGACGAGCTTCACGCCCCGAATTGTCTGCAGGGCACAGGTGTTCCAACCTAACTTGGTGGTCAGGGAAATCGACTACATTGTAGACAACGAAGAAGAGTATGCCGAATACAATAAACTGCAGCCAGCGGAGAGGAGGAGTTGGCTTAGAACCTGGCTAGCAGTTTCCTGCTTAGCGCTTCTGCTTCCTTTGTCATGATCTGCTGATTTTGGGAGGTTCTCTTGTATCCCTCCATTAGCTAGGACTTGCTTAAACCTGATCCCCGGTCTGTATTGATGAACTTATTCGAGGTGGTATATACTGACCTCTCGTGTGATGAACCTATGATGCATCATCAAGTATAGTTGTTTTGCTTGTGATGCATCGCCCAGTAGGAGGTAAGTACTTGTTATGTATTAGCAACAACTTTTGATGAACTGGATCTAGCTGAATGTGTTGTTCTTCAGTACTAACCTCACCACTCTAAGGGAAGGGGTTACCACATCATGCTTATATCTGCAACCAAATAAGGTGTGGGCTGCACGAGCAGGACAGCAAGTCGTGTGCAGGTACCCAAACAATGGGGGATGACTTCCCTCTCTGGTGCAGAAAAGGTTGCCCATGCTACCAAAAGACACGCGTTTTATGGCCCATGGTCTGTTTGCAACTCGCAGGGACTCCCTTCTCACTGCGCCAGTGGTGCACGGATTAAGCCCACACTACCAAACACGCCCCTGACTCCACACAAATTTGCATCGCAATGTAAAAAAAATGGGCCGCTCTTTTACACCTAGATCATCAAGTGGAGCTTTTTATAAAATAAGTATAACCTATATAACAATTATTTTATATTACGTCATTTATGGGAGATGCTCTTGCAGCCTATCGTCTCTATCCATCCAAGTGGATTATGAGAAAGCGTACTAATACTGGCATCTCCAGCGGCCCAACTCAAATGGATATAAAGTGTCTGTTTGCATCCGCGAGGCCAGAAAATGGGTATGACCTCAGCCTAACGGCTCGATGCAAACTATTCGGACCGTCTATGGCGAGGCAAAAGCGGCCCAAATTTCCGCCATGAATTTGTCTCACGTCCGCCCTGTTGCCCTTCAGGCCTGCCTACCAGCAACTGAGTGTGTTTCGTATTGTGTGCATGAATAATGGCTCTGGCAATGGTTCGGTTCCTCGTGCCGCGTCAATGGAATTAGTGTTGGCATGGGTGTGCCTGGCCTTAAAGAGGGCTAGTCTGGCCACACCTCACATACAACCAACCACCACCGACATCGTCATGGGAAAGGGTTGGTCGTTTCGCAAGACAAATCACAGCGGAGAGGCTAGGTCCTCTGGCGCTAATAAGGAGAAAACCACGCGCAACCGCCAGTATGTGCCGGTGGAACTCACCCACCGGATGTTCGAGGAGAACCGGCTAGTCCCTTGGTCGAATGCAGGCCTGCGGAGCGGTGGATGGTACCTAAACTGCCGCCGCGTCCCTGTTGAAAGTGCATAGAGCTCCCATGTGTGGTTTTGGTAATTAATGACAAACCCTATGACCTAATTGTTGCAGTGAGTTATACTTGTAGGAGTTGTCCATAGATAATGCTTGAATCATATGTTGGCTTCAAGATTGCAATAAGAAGAAATGGTGTGGAAGTTCAAGATGAGCCATCCCGAGTAGATCAAGAGCTTGAAGCTTGCCATCCATATGGTGTTCATGGATATGTGAAGATGTGCCGAAGAAAAAGTTCTCCCATAGTGGAATATGGGGAAGCAATCCGCAAGACTATGGTGTTCCATTTTGTTGCGGTAAAGATCATCATCATCGAGCTGAAGTGGAATACGCAAGGTTAAGGTTTGCTCTTGATAGGGTTCCTTTCTTACCGGTCTCGTGGTTAAGTTGGGTGACCGGTTCATACGTTAGGTGCCGTAATATCAAGGGGCTCTCGAGTGAGTAACTCGATCGTATCATTCAGAGTGCAGTCAAACTTTTGTACCCTTGCATCATCTTTCTTGGTAGTTATTTGGATCTTATATATGTGACATTTTAGATCTTGTGGTTATTTTCATGAAAAGCTCCAACTCATCAAAAATGGATTTCGCGTAGATCACTTGTTGCGTTTTCGAGTTTGGTGATTTTCTCAGTTTCTCGTATTGAGGGGTTGCACCTCTAAACTTAATAGAAAACCATCCCCCACTAGTTTCCATGTTTTCCAACAAAATTAATAGAAACCCATCTTGTTAGGTTAGCTCTTGTCGTCCTCTTTCCAACAAAATTGATTTCATGTCGATCGGAGTTTCCAAACTCTAGTTTTTGCGGTTTTAAGTTTGCTTTGTTTTTAGAGAGAAAAAAAAGGAGTATAAAAAGGCAGCCGGACCGTGGTACCAAAACCGGTACCACACCTGGTACCGGCAAAGCGGCCAAACACACAGATGTCCTCCAGTAGTCTCTCCCGAGTTGCCGGTACCGGCACCGGTGGTACCGGCCCGGCTTAGCCGGTGGTACCGAGCGGCTCCGATCGGTGGTACCGGACGTCGCCCTGGCCGCCTTCAGCCTCTCTGGCCGGTAGTACCGGACCATCTTAGCCGGTACTACTGAGCCGGCCACCTCCGTGCGCCTCTCCTCCTACTGCCTCGCCCCCGCATTCTTGCTGCCCTCACACTGGTAGTATCGGTCTGATCTGGCCGGTACTACTGGCCCCTGACCTGAATCAGCCCCAATAGGCAGAAATCGGGCAGCCCCTGTTTTAAGCCTCCTCTCTCCTTTCTGTGAAGAGGTGCTTCTTCTTCCTCTCTCTCTCAAGCTCTCCTCTCCATTGTTGTTGACTTTTTGTGACTTGAGATCTTTCTCTCCATCCAATGATTCTTGCATCTATTTGAGAGAAATATTGAGGAGATCCAGATCCACACTTTGACCAAATAAAATCACCTCTGTGTGAGGAATTTCTTGGGATCTAGACCTTGGTGTTATTATTCCCCAATAGTTTTAGTAGCTTTGTTGGAATTTGAGAGTGAAGGATTGGAGCATCTTTGTTGTGTTATTTTCATTGTATTTGGTGCATCGGTTTGACTTCTCCGCGTGATACGTGGAGGTGAAAGTTCGTGAGTATATTATTTCAGGAGCTTCTTCCTCTTGGGTCTTTGGACCCGGCCTAGACGGCTTAGTGATCTTTGTGGTGTTCTTGGAGACTCCAATTAAGTTGTGGAGATTCTTCAAGGGTAATGTCTTTGTGCCGATTTATCGGGAGCCTCCAATTAAGTTGTGGAAACAGCCCCAAGCTTTGTGCGGGTTCGGTGACCACCCATAAGGTTCCATAGTGGATTGAGTACATCCATTTTGCTCGGAATTCTCGAGCAGAATATGGTAAGGCCTTCGTGGCGTTTCGAGTGACTTGTCCTCCACACCCAACGGAGAGTAGCACTTGTAAGAGTGTGAACTTCGGGATATATTATCATCTTCGCGTCACCTCGGTTATTCCTATAACCGAGCCCTTTACTTATGCACTTTACTTTGTGATAGCATTCGTGCTTAAAGTTATATATATTGCTATCACATAGTTGTTTGTATTGCTTAGCATAAATTGTTGGTGCACATAGATAAACTCTAGTTATATATATTTTGTGCTTGATAATTTAAACGCTAGTTTTATTTCGTATTTGTTATTTGTTAAGCCATGTTCGTAACACCCCCAGCCACACTTACCACCTAACCCCGTACGTGACCAAGCAAGATGCAACGCCTCAGCCACAAGGGGACCTGTACGCCGAGTCCATGGCCCCAGCTAAGCTAATCTGATGCTGGTCCATAGCCCATGCTCGACCCATGTTACCTCATCGTCCTCCTCCGCTCGCAACGATACCCAGCACCAACAGCCAAATAACTCCATTGACCTGAGGCGCTGGCGCCTATTAATACCCCGCATCCATAGCCGCAAAACCAACAGCTGCTGCTTCATCCTCCATCCATCCCTCATCTATCATCTCTCTTTCTTTTGGAGCTCTGCTTAACACCACTCTCCACCTTCTCTAAGAGGAAGTAAAAGATCCGATGGCCGTTCTTGTGGCGAGGCAGGGTCGCGAGCTGCAGCGGTACAGCCCGCGGACCGGCGGACGCATCGTGGTTGGGTGCATCCCGTACCTGGTCCGCGACGACGGCGAGCTGGAGGTGCTGGTGATCAGCTCGCAGAAGGGGCACGGCATGATGTTCCCCAAGGGAGGGTGGGAGGTGGACGAGTCCATGGACGACGCGGCCCGGCGCGAGGCGCTCGAGGAGGCGGGCGTCCGCGGCGACACCGGGGTTGTGCTGGGCCTCTGGCACTACCAGAGCCGCCGGTACCAGCAGACCTACGAGGGCTACATGTTCCCCCTCCGCGTCACCGACCAGCTCGGCCAGTGGCCCGAGATGGCGTCCCGCAAGCGCACCTGGGTGAGTACAGCTCCATTCTTGTTCCTGTAATTTCGTTGGCTGTTAAAAAGCCAAACTAACTAAGAAGAACCAATTAAGAACATGTAGTCTAAACGTGTGTTCTCCAATTGATTTGAACAGGCATCGGTGCAGGAGGTCATGGAGGGGTGCCAGCACGCGTGGATGCGGGAGGCGCTCAAGGAGCTCGTCGACCGGCACGCCAAGCTCCAGTCCGCTCTGTGATTAACCAGCCAGCAAGCCAGCTAACGGGCTTCCGCAAGAACAAACGGCGGCGCACGCGGTCGTCGGCCATCTCTCTCTCTATCTCTCTCTTAGTTCCTCGGTGCAGCGGCAGGCCGGCCGGCGTTTCCGGCCGTGTAGAAAGACGGGATCGGAGCGTATATTGGCCGCCCTCACCGGAGAGGTAGATTGAAGACGATGACACGCGCGCACGTGCCGACGCCGGCGACTCTTTCTCCGATGCGTGGAGTCGTCGCGGCGGTCGTCGTCGCTGCAATAATGGGGATGAAATGTTTTTAGAGGACGGAACTTTTTAACGAGAACAAGTTTTTCTTTCGGCTCCGGGAGGAGCAGCTGAAAGTGTAAATTAATTGTAGTGCTGTGACCCCTTTCTTGGTGGCACGATTGATGAATCAAATGTTAGACTAATATTGCCAAAATTAATCTATTTTTTGTTGTTAAATCTAAGGCCTCGTGGGCGAACCTATTTCGAAATCGCTCCTTAAGGCATAGGATTTGTACATGTATTGTGAATCCTATGAAAAATTTCATACATGAGCCATTTGATTCATAGAGCATATCTCACATTAGAAATTCCTATTTAAATCTTGTAAGGTAAAAACATTAGAGCATATCTCACGGAAAATAATCCTCGCAGATGTTCGTGATGTTCTTTCTTGGCGTCAACCTACACAACAAGTGTTCGAACCCTAGCAAGATCATACAAGGAAATTAGAGTTCGAACCCTAGCAGCAACGCGCTGATGTGTGGTCGAAGCTGGCAACTAAGTGTTCGAATCACCACTCGTTTTGAGATGCGGTCTCGAGCATATCGCCTTTACGGCTGGACAGCAGCTTGGGAGGAGATAGAGCATACACGTACTCAGCTTTTTTCAAGTAACCCCTGGCAGATAATCCTGTGGCGTGCAACACAACAACAACAACAGGCCGACGGTAGACGGTATACGTGGTCTAATGAACAGGCAGATGCGATACAAGTTAAGCTGGACAGAGCCCTTATGAATGATGGATGGAGCTCGGAACACCCAAACTGTATCCTGCAAGCACTATCGTCTGACCTTTCCGATCACTGTCCTTTGCTGCTCACCACTGATGCAACCCACACACCGCCCCGCCACTTCCGTTTTGAAAACTATTGGACAAGCATGGAAGGCTTTGAGGAAACCGTCACTATTTCTTGGTCACAAGCCACGGAGTGTTCGGACCCCTTCCTGCTGCTTCATTGTAAACTCACGAGGCTTGCTAGGGCTCTCAAGAAATGGAGCAGCCAAGCCATTGGAGATCTAAAGCTAAGGACAGCCATCACCAGCGAGCTGATTGGGAGGCTTGACCGCGCCATGGACAACCGCAGCCTGACGGATTCCGAGCGGAGGTTCCGAAACAGCCTGAAGCTAAACCTACTCGGCATCGCGGCGCTACAACGCTCTCATTGGCGGCAGCGATCGCGGCTTGCTTGGCTAAAGGAAGGGGACGCCAACACAAGGTTCTTCCACTCCAAAGCTTCAGCGAGGAACCGGAAGAAGCTTATTTTGTCCCTTTCAGCGGGCGACGAGGTCATTACAAGCCAAGAGGACAAGCTGCTGCACATCCATCAGTACTTCCTGGAGCTGATTGGCTCAAGATCCCAGCGTGCACACTCCCTAAACCTGCACGAATTGGGCTGTGTTCCAACACAACTCCAAGAACTGGAGGTGGACATCACAGAAGATGAGGTAAGAGCTGGAGTATTGGATATAAACGGAGACAAGGCCCCTGGGCCAGATGGGTTCACGGGGCGTTTCTTCCAGAAGTGTTGGACCACTATCAAAAAGGATTTGATGTCTGCAATTCAAGCCTTTGCACGTATGCAAACCTCTGAGTTTGACTGCCTTAATGGAGCGACTATGATTCTCATTCCAAAAAGGCCGGTGCCGGCACAGCCTAAAGATTACAGCCCATCGGCCTCATTACCTTCTTCGCCAAACTTGTGGCCAAGATTCTGGCTAGACGGCTGCAACCGAGGATGAACGACCTTGTCACCCCAGCTCAGAGTGCTTTCATCAAGGGTCGTGTCATACATGACAACTTCACTTTGGTCAAAGGCCTTGCGAGATCATATTTCTTGAGGAAGAACCCGGCCTTGCTGCTCAAGTTGGATATTGAGAAGGCATTTGATAGTGTGTCCTGGGAATTCTTGCTAGAGGTTCTTGAAGCAAAGGGTTTTGGGGTCAAATGGAGGAACTGGATCACGGCGTTGCTAGCAACCGCCTCAACAAGGGTTTTGGTCAACGGAGAGCTCACGGAGATCATTGGGCACCGTCGAGGGCTCCTAGCAGGGTGACCCCTTATCCCCTCTTCTTTTCGTCCTCACCATGGACGTGCTCTCAACCCTATTGGATGCTGCCGACAGATGTGGGGCGTTTAAGCCTATTGGGGCGGCTGCGAGATTCCGAGCTTCTCTTTACGCCGACGATGTCATCATGTTCTTAAACCCCTCCATGGACGAGGTCTTAGCGGCTAGGCGTCTGCTAGATGTCTTCGGTGAAGCAAGTGGTCTAAAAACAAATTTCACCAAGAGCTCCCTCTCACCCATCCGCTGCAACGGAATCAACCCGCAACCCCTCGCCGATGAGCTACACTGTAAGCTGACAAATCTACCCTGCACCTACTTGGGCTTGCCACTCACTGTCACAAGATTGACACGCAATGATCTCCAACCGATCATTGACAAGATGCTAAACAAGATGGCGACTTGGAACCGGATCTCATCTATGGCTGGGCGCCTAACACTTCTCAGCTCGGTGATATATGCCATGCCGGTGTTCCAAATCATGGCGGTACACCCTCCGGTCTGGTTCATAAAGAAGATTGCAAAAGCTGCCAGGGGGTTCCTATGGGCAAACAAGGAGGTGGCGACCGCCGGTAAATGCCTCGCTAACTGGAAACTAGTATGCTCTCCGAAGGCTTATGGTGGCCTGGGTATCACAGATTTGGCCGCCCGAAGCATTGCCCTCAGATGCCGGTGGCTTTGGCAGAAGTGGATGGATCCTACCAAACCTTGGACCGGCCTCCCGCTGCCCATCGACGACAAGGTCACAGCCCTCTTCGAAGCATCAACTACCGTCCTCCTAGGAGATGGTCAAGCAACTCAATTCCTCGGATCGACAAGTGGCACTCGCAAGGCAAATTCAGCACGACCTTCCCCGATCTTTTCAAGCTCGCACCTTACGGTCCATCACTGTCTCAAGAGCACCGGAACATGGAAAATGGATCAAGCACTTCGTAAGCACCTTGTCCCCGGCCGCCATCCAACAGTTCGTCCGTCTCTCGGACGCTACTCGCACCGGTCACTCTTACGGTTGGTTTAGCGGACCAACTTGTCTGGAAATGGACAGCCGATGGAAGCTACTCTGCACGCTCAGCCTATGAAGCGCAATTTGTGGGCCTCATCAAACCCACATTCCCTCAGATGATCTGGCGATCGGACGCGCCACCGAAGTGCAAACTTTATGCATGGCTGGCTGTGCAAGGCAAGTGTATGACAGCGGATGTCCTAGCAAAGAAAGGATGCCCCCATGACCCTTTGTGCTGCCTGTGCCGAGCTGAACCTGAAACGGCGCTGCACCTTCTAGCGACGTGCCCCTTCTCTTTGCAAGTCTGGGACATGGTTTTGGACAAGGCCGAGCTACCTCTCACCCTTGCGCCCGGACAAGCAACGAGTCTTGCTGATTGGATCTGCAGCTCCAAGAGCAAGGTGGAGATAGGCAAGAGGAAGATGTGGACCTCGGTCATCCCTCTGGTGTGGTGGTGCCTCTGGAAAGAACGAAACGGAAGGATTTTCCGCCACGAGAGTAACCCACCTGTAACTGTTTTCCAAAACATTCTAACAGAAGCCAATTCATGGATCGATGCGGGGCGGCGCAGAGTCCTAGCTCTCGCAGATAGACCCCGGGAGCCAGACTAGCTGGGCTTGTTTTCTTTTCTTTCCCTTCAGGAGAGCAAAGCTCGCCTTTCCTCTTAGTTCCCCCCCTTTTTTTAGTTTCTCTCTGTTTCTGGCTTTTTAGCCTTTTGTACCCCCGGGAACTCTTCTTCCCGCTTGTACTCCTCTCCTTCTAAGCGCAATGAAAGCAGGCTGACTGCCTTTCGTCAAAAACAACAGGCCGACGTGCCGAAACTGATTCTCTTTTGCGGCGCCGCAACTGGCCCCAGCCATTGCGGTAGGGGTGACTAGGCCGGCCTGTGTCGTGCAGCTCTTGCCCGTTTCTCTCTAGCTGGGGTGTGGGCGTGTGGCCTGCAGATAAGCGCTGCGGGAGGCCGGCCATGTGATGTGCCTCCATAATTTCCTGGCTCAATCCAATCAGTACGAGCTGAAATCAGCACCGCTCGACGGCGACGTGCCCCGTCACCCACCGCAATGGGTCCCTCGCAGCCCGATCGCATCTGACTGTAACGGGAAGACCGACTTTGACTTTTCGGACAATAGCATTTGTCCTGCCTAGGAAGAGTAAAACTTAGAGCATCTCGGGTCTCCATCCCGATGAAAATTGGTCTGAATTGAATCTATTTTGGCATGGAAAGCAACGATTTTCCAGCCGTCTCCTCACACACGGCGTTTAAGATGGCCGTGATCGAGGTGTTCGACCTGTTGCGTGGCCGGCGGCGCGGAAGCCTGGCCTCGATGCCCTCATCCATGTCGGCCTCCGAGCAGCTGGACGACGCATCGGAGTCCGAATCCGCCGCCGCCCAGTCAAGGACCGCGTCATCATCGTCGTGAGCATCCGCGGCAAGGAACGGGTGGCACAGCAGCTGCTCGCAGGTCCATTGCTCGCCGGCGTCGTGGTGGAGGCACCTGTCGACGAAGTCGCAGCAGGGGTCTGTCAGGTGTACGGGTAGCTCGTGCCGCTACCCACCGAACCCGACGTGGAGCAACAGCTCGCCGACCTCCAGCGCGCCACCGAGCTCCAACCACGGCCGCTTCCCGCCGAGCAACTCCACCGAATGTGGTGTGTGGGGAGGTCGGCCTCGTAGGAGCCCTCTGTGGGGTCGGCAGCGGCGGGGAGCACCGCGGCGAGCGTCCCGAGCGCCAGCGTGGCCTGGTCGGCGGGGATCTGCAGCGCCTCCGCGAGTGCCGCAACGCCCACACACCCGGTCCCCGACGTGGCGAGCTTGCCCTTCAGCTGCGCTAGGGTCTGCGTGAGCGTGCCCTCCGGGAACACCAGCTTGGGGATCGGCAAAAGCCCGTGCTCGAGTGAGGAAGGGAGAAGCGGGTGGGGAGATCTGAGAAGGAAAGGTGGGGACGGTGAAATGAATGATGGGCCAGTTTTGGCTAATCTTCACTGACACGCGGGCCAGAGCGTGGAATTTCCTCCATCCGGAGCCCCAGGCAGCACCCCGGGAAACCGAGGATGGCCTGGAGAGTCTAGACGGATTTAGGCAAATCCGCACGAAAACGAGAAGCTGGGGACGTGATTAGGCAGTTTTTATTTGTTTAGATAAAAAAATGGGTTCTAGCCTTCTGGAGGCCTTCTCGAAGACATGGCTAGAGATGCTCTTAGGAGGTGTTCGGCAGTCTGGATCTGTTTCTTTCGTGGATGCTAGAGCATCTCCACTCGTCCCCCGAACAGCCCCGGCGAGCGTTTTTTTCATCCGGACGGCGTAATTCGGCCCAGTCGCGTCCCCGGTTCCTCGTTTTCGTCCGGATTTGGGCCTAAATTCATCCGGCGATCCCACGCCATCCCCGGCCCCCCGGGGAGCGCTCGGGGAGTCCGGACGAAACGAAAGCGCGCGTGGCCCCAACTTGTCAGTGACAATGGCCTGGGTTTGTACGGCAATACCCTCGTCTTCCCGATCTACGGCAATACCCTCGTCTTCCCGATCTACGACAATACCCTCGTCGAACGAAAGCTTTGAACTCTCAAGTGGTGCAACATAGATAGATTATATATATTTCGAATATAATTCGAATAAACATAAAAATTACATACAAAAACTTTAAAACAAACTTAAACTACTTCTTCTTCCTACATGGCCCCGCCTCATCGTCGTGGCGGCGACGCTTCCGGCTCGTCACCTCCTCGTCGGAGGAAGTTGAGTCCTCCTCCTCGTCAGTGTCCTCAGCCTCTTCGTCGTCCTCCTCCTGCTGCTCCTCCTCCTTTTCCTCGGCCTCTTCCTCGGCCTGCTCCTTGGCCTCTTCGTCCTCCTCCTCGTCCTCCTCGTCGTCATCCCATTCGTCCTCGCTGGCCGGCGGGGGGGGGGGAATCGTCGCTGCTGGACGATGCAGCTTTATCCCACCAATGGCGCCATCCAGGCGGCTTCCCCACGCTGTCGGTGTCCGATGGCCAAGAGAGATCGCTCATGGTTGACGGAGGATGGTGAGGAGAGAACAGATGAATGGCGTCGGCCGTCGGAAACCGTATATGTAGGTCTCTCGACGAAGAGAGCGGCGGTTGCTCTTCCGCGGAGTTCGTGCTCCATTACGGCGGTTCTCGCATCGAGGCCACTTCAACCGTTCCCGACGAGTCGTTTCGGCTCTCCAGACCACTTCGCGACGGTTCAATGCGTCGAGGGAACTCCGACGATTGCCCTTCCCGGTGACTGCGCTGTCGCTATGCACGCGGTGGGTGCGCGTCAGAAGGCGACCATGGGCTCGCGGCTGGAAAAATGGGCCTCCCCAGGCCACAAAATACATCCATCCGACGCTAAATAACGCCGGATTTCGGCCTGGGGAGCCCAACGGCTGGGGATGCTCTTAGCCCATTCAAAACGAGCTGTCTAAAATTTGCGTTTTGTTTAGTAGCACCTGAATCGTTTTTTTTTTTTGGCTCCGTCGAGACTTTAGCTCGGCCAATTTGGTTGCATGGTTTGCAACGCATAAAGCAGCTAAAAAACAGCCAACTTCTATTTGATTGTTACCGGCATAAAGTGGTGTGGTTACCCGGGCACCGAATGAATAATACTCCCTCCATTCCTAATTATAAGCCACATAGTATCTGCCATGAAAAATTAAAGAATGCAAATTTTGAAAAAATTACACCGTGTTTGGAAGGAATTAACCCTAGACAATTAACCTGAGCTAATAGAAAACTATAGGGCTTATGAACGGAGGGAGTAGCACACAAATAATTATGGAACTAATATTCCCTCTATTTTAATGAATAATGCGCTTTCGTTTTTCGTGTTTCTTTAAAGAAGTTACTCCAAATATATAAAATTGTTGGATTAAAAAACATCATTAGAAAGAATTTTACGGTACGAATCCAACAGAGATAATTACATACAATACAATCAAGATTTTATTTCTTAATTTTTAGGTTAAATTACGTCTTAAAATACGTGTGCGTCTTATTCATCAGAATGGAGGTAGTACCAAATTGCACAACAAAATTCAAATGATCGACACTAACATAGTTCAGACTTAACATAGTTCAGACAATCGACACTAACATAATTCAAACTAGTAAAAAAATACCGGTCTTCCTCTTCGACGATCCTCGTGGTGCCATCTCCATGGTTCGGGCACCTAGTCATCACCTCAAAGCAAGAGTAGTTGAAAATGACCACTCGAAGATGCCCGGATGTTCCTTATGGAAGGTGAGGAAGTCGCCAACCCTCAAATGCACGCGGGATGGCGCTCGCGGGATAGCCGCGCGGGCCGCTCCGCGCTTGACACATGGCTGCGCAACAACAGCCTCTCCCCCGTCCAACTACCCACCATTTAAGCGGTCTGACATCTACCTACCCCGCGTCATTAAAAAGGAGAAAAAATAGTGCACTGCGACAAAGCACTGCCTGAACATTGCGCGGTGCAAAAAATGTCCAAGGCAGTCCAACGTGCTAAAAAGACAGTGCGTGAGCAATGCACTGTCAGGACACCACGCGGTGCAAAAATGACCCAAGGCAGTGCAAAAGCCGTACAAAAGGGCAGTGCATGGGCGGTGCACTCCTAGAATTATGCACGGTGCAAAGCGATGCAAGGCAGTGCAACGCCGTACAACAAGGCAGTGTACGGGCGGTGCAATTCGACGCGGTGCCAAAGCGATCCAAGATAGTGCAACGTCGTGAATATGGCAGTGCACGGGTGGTGCATTACCAGGATACCGCGCGGTGCAAAAGCGACTCAAGGAAGTGCAACGTGGTACAAAAAAGGAAAATGCACGGGCGATGCACTGCCAGGATACCGCGCGGTGAAAATGGATCCAAGGCAGTGCAACATGGTTCAACAAAGCAGTGCATGGCGGTGCACTTCCACGACACTGTGCGGTGCAAAAACGACCCAAGGCAATGCAATGTCGTACAACAAAGCAGTGCACGGCGGTTGGATTTATTCCAAGATTATGACTTCATAAACGGCAATGAAACGATGCCAAAATCTGCATCCAGCCACGCGCCCACGCGGAGAGAAAGCGATGGAGGGCCCACCATTATCGTTTTGCTATTGCTGTCTTCCTCCCCGCATCTCGGCGCCCTCCTCCACTGTGGCTACGGCTCGCATCGATGGGAAGCCGGCTCGGGGACGGCGCGGTGGTCCGCGGCGAGGCCACGCCCAAGGTCCCCCGCAGAGGAGCTCGCGGATGGAAGGTGGATTCGTTGCGGCGGGGACCTGGCGCAGCTCGGGACGGGCGGGTGTAGGGCGCGCGGTGGGTGGCGGCAGCCTCGGTGCTAGCCCGACTGTGGCGGCCTCCCCAGGAGCGTTCCTGACGGCGGCGGCGGCACCGGCGCGTGCCCGGGGGAAGGGGAATCCCTAGGCGCATTCTTAGTGGAGTCACGGCCTCGGCGCTAGCCCAATGGCAGCGGCGGGCCCCAGCGCGTGCCTGGCGACAGCGGCCTCCCACGATGCCTGCCCGACGGCGTCAGCTCCCCCGGCGCGTCCCCGACGGCGGCGGCCTACTCCCCAGGCGTGTGCTCCAGCGTGGGTCTGACCTAAGGATTCAGCCGCCTCTCCTGTACCTCGAGGTCGTGGGGCAATGGGGATCAACGTGCGAGCTCTTCCGCTGTTGTGCACCGAGGAGATGCGGTCGAGCCCAAGCCAAGGCCATGACCATGGCACTGCGGGAGGCAGCTGGTCCTCAAGCGCGGGCGTGTAGGAGATCGTATGATTTACGCTGATTAAATTTGGTGTATTAGCGGGTCTGTTAATTCAGTTTGAGCTCATCACATATTCACATCACAAACAGCGGAACTAACGGCGTTAGACACATGTCGGATGGGGAACGCATGCTCACGTACCCATGTGATCACCGGGATTCATTCGATTTCACAAGACTACTAATTGGAAATCTTCCTAGGAATGGTTCTTGTCTCATGGTGGCTAGTTAATTTAAGATTGAAGTTACCTCTCCAACTTCCAAAGCTATCTTACTTTATCCTAAAGCTCTCACTCAGGAGATGATAACATCTCTCATATAGGTATAGATTTCTCCCTCCTAAGTATTGGTGTGAAAAGGTTTGGATATAAATACATAATATTTAGAATGGCTCAAGATCTGATAATAAGACTTGTGTTAATTTCCTTGACACGAGTTCAAGAATCTTGTTTAAGGAATACCAATCTAATCATGGTAAGAATAGCTATTGCCTTCTAAAAGTATGTGTTAACATTTGAGTCACATTCCATGCTAATGTCATCTAATTCTGTAAGGGTATTTTACCCTTATCCATTATTTTGGTAACAATGACACCGTGCTAGAGTATTTGGCCTAATACATGTTTGTAAGGATAATCACAGGTATTAGCCAAAGAGGCATAAATGGTGTATCAAAGGAATAAGAAGGCTAAAGGAGACCCCCCACTTCAACAACAATAAAAAAGGGGGCTACAGCATCCAGCCGGTCAGAGGCCCTGTCGAACCGGCCCGTGCTTCGGACGGTTCCGGTCTACCGCCCGGTCGACCGGGCGCAGGACCGGGTGCCCCGGCGCCAACCGGCCCCTGCGCTCATACGAACCGGGAGGGCTACTAGAAGACACAAGGTTGCTCCGGTTTCGGTCCGGTCTGCCGCCCGGTTTGGACCGGCGGGTCCAGTCCCTGGCCCGGTCGGACCGGGTGCAGGACCGGGCGCCCAGGCGCCGACCGAGCTCTGCGCTGATGCAAACCGGGAGGAGTACTGAGCGACATTTCGACGCTTCGGTCTCGGTCTGGTCTGCTGCCCCGTTTGGACCGGAGGGTCCGGTCCCTGGCCCGGTCTGACCGGGCCATGCGCCGGCCGGTCCGGTCCCTCACCCGGTTGACCGGGTTTCTTGGGCACATGGTGACATGGCAAGTGAGCAATGGCCAGAATTCAAGTGACACTATAAATACCCCTTCTTCTACCTCTGGAGGGGTAGGCACTACACTACAAGCTGTTCTTGAGCTCTCTCTCTCATACTCCATTGTAAGAAACACCAAAAGCCTCATATCTCCCTCCTCCTCCACCCAAACTCAAATCCCTCCGGGGAAACGTTAGAGGAGGACCCGATCTACTGTTCTACCAAGCCAAATCTCATTCCCCCTTGTATTCATCAAGAAGCTTGCTCTCTAGGGTTCCTTGGAAACCCTAGGTGGGCAAGAGTGGTCCGGAAGCATCCAGGCTGTGGATTTGCTCCTGACAAGATTGTGAAGGTTTGGAGGCTACCTCAAAGTCAACCACAAGTGAGTGAGCTATTCCTTCGTGGGATAGACTCCGGAGAATAGGGTGAGCCTTCGTGGCGTGGGGAATCCTTCGTGGGACCTCCACCCCTCCAAACGTGACGTACCTTCTTGCAAAGGAAGGGAACACGGGAATACATCCTCGTCTCCGCGTGCTATCGGTTATCTCTAACCGAACTCCTTACTTGTGATATAACTGCCTGTGAGATCCTTCGTGCTTGAGTTACTTGTATCCTCATATAGGTTTTTGCACCTAGTTTGCATTAGGCTCATCTTTATATTCCGCAAAGCCTAATATTGCAAAGAAATAATTAAAATCTGTAGAAACCTATTCACCCCCCTCTAGGTTTACCATCTTTGAACTTTCAATTGGTATCACAGCCTGGACTCTTTTTAAGGGCCTCACAGCCTTAAGAGTGAGATGGATAAAATGTTCAAGGGTTTGGATGATGATTCTAACCTTTCGGTTAAGGAGATGAAATCCAGATTCTTGGCATATGATGCCGAGAAAAAGAAAAAGGAGGATGAAGTCCAAATCCAAATGGCACAAATGACTGCCATGCTTAAGAACTTGACCTCTAGTGGGGCTTCGGTTGCTCCGGAAGGTTTCCACCAAGTCAATCATGACTATCCCAAAAACACTTCACCCATGCCTCATATAAACCATAGTGGGAACTTTCCCCATTTTGATGGAACTCACTTACCTTTTTGGAAATCTTCTATGGAATCTCATATTCGCAGCTGCAGTGTGGAGCTATGGGAGATCATTGTTGATGGATACCGGAAGCCACAAGATCCCGCTCGTTTGACCTCCACCGAGTTCTACAACCGTCAACTCAATGCCTCCGCACGTGACAAGATTAGGAGTGGCATCAACCGCAAGCTCCTTGATCAAGTCAATGACATTGACTCCGCTAAAGAGTTGTGGGATCGAATCGTAGTACTCCAAGAGTGAACCGATTTGATCCAATCAGCTCTTTATGAGTCCGCAAAGCAAGAGGCCACTATGTTCATGATTAGAGAAAGAGAATCCGTGGCCGATGCCTATGCAAGACTTGGTGCTCTTAGAGTGAAGGTCAAGGGTCTTGGAGTTGAGAAGTACAATGACGGCTTTGAGATGAATGAAGCATTCATAAAGTCCAAGGTCATTGCCATGATTGCAGTCAAGCAAGAAGACACCAACCTTGCACTCAACTTGCAAATCATTACCAAGAGTGACGATCTGAACTCCGATGATCTTGTCTGCTATGTGGCGGCCAATGAAAACATGGCCAAGTCAGGAAAAAGGCTCATGGCAATGAACCGTATTGATGAAGCCTCACACAACCATGAAGCCTCACACAACCTTGCCCTCAAAGCTATAGCTGACTATCAAAGAGAGGAAGTCTATGAAATTGAAGAAGATGAGGAGATGACTTCAACTAGTGACATGCTGGCGTGTAGTTGACGTGGGAGTAAGAAATCTCTGTGGTGTAATTTCCTTCACGTCCCCGGCAACGGCGCCAGAAAAATGTGCTTGATACGCGTACAACACGCGTCCGTTGGGAACCCCAAGAGGAAGGTGTGATGCGTACAGTGGCAAGTTTTTCCTCAGTAAGAAACCAAGGTTTATCGAACCAGTAGGAGCCAAGAAGCACGTTGAAGGTTGATGGTGGCGGCGTGTAGTGCGGCGCAACACCAGGGATTCCGGCGCCAACGTGGAACCTGCACAACACAACCAAAATACTTTGCCCCAACGAAACAGTGAGGTTGTCAATCTCACCGGCTTGCTGTAACAAAGGATTATATGTATAGTGTGGATGATGATGTTTGCAGAGAATAGTAGAAACAAGTATTGCAGTAGATTGTATTCGATGTAAAAGAATGGACCGGGGTCCACAGTTCACTAGTGGTGTCTCTCCAATAAGAAATAGCATGTTGGGTGAACAAATTACAGTTGGGCAATTGACAAATAAATAGGGCATGACAATGCACATACATATTATGATGAGTAGTGTGAGATTTAATTGGGCATTACGACAAAGTACATAGACCGCTATCCAGCATGCATCTATGCCTAAAAAGTCCACCTTCAGGTTATCATCCGAACCCCTTCCAGTATTAAGTTGCAAACAACAGACAATTGCATTAAGTATGGTGCGTAATGTAATCAACACAAATATCCTTAGACATAGCATTGATGTTTTATCCCTAGTAGCAACAGCACATCCACAACCTTAGAACTTTCTGTCACTGTCCCAGATTTAATGGAGGCATGAACCCACTATCGAGCATAAATACTCCCTCTTGGAGTTACAAGTAACGACTTGGCCAGAGCCTCTACTAATAACGGAGAGCATGCAAGATCATAAACAACACATATATGATAGATTGATAATCAACATAACATAGTATTCCATATTCATCGGATCCCAACAAACGCAACATGTAGCATTACAAATAGATGATCTTGATCATGTTAGGCAGCTCACAAGATCGAACAATGATAGCGCAATGAGGAGAAGACAACCATCTAGCTACTGCTATGGACCCATAGTCCAGGGGTGAACTACTCACACATCACTCCGGAGGCGACCATGGCGGTGAAGAGTCCTCCGGGAGATGATTCCCCTCTCCGGCAGGGTGCCGGAGGCGATCTCCTGAATCCCCCGAGATGGGATTGGCGGCGGCGGCGTCTCTGGAAGGTTTTCCGTATCGTGGCTCTCGTGTTAGAGATATGCCCAAGAGGCAATAATAAATGGTTATTATATATCTTTGATTATGATAATGTTTACATACCATGCTATAATTATGTTAACCGAAACATTGATACATGTGTGTTATGTGAACAACAAGGAGTCCCTAGTAAGCCTCTTGTATAACTAGCTTGTTGATTAATAGATGATCATGGTTTCGTGATCATGAACATTGGATGTTATTAATAACAAGGTTATGTCATTATATGAATGATGTAATGGACACACCCTATTAAGCGTAGCATAAGATCACGTCATTAAGTTATTTGCTATAAGCTTTCAATACATAGTTACCTAGTCCTTATGACCATGAGATCATGTAAATCACTTATATCGGAAAGGTACTTTGATTACATCAAACGCCACTACGTAAATGGGTGGTTATAAAGGTGGGATTAAGTATCAGGAAAGTATTAGTTGAGGCATATGGATCAACAGTGGGATTTGTCCATCCCGATGACGGATATATATACTCTGGGCCCTCTCGGTGGAATGTCGTGTAATGTCTTGCAAGCATATGAATAAGTTCATAAGAGACCACATATCACGGTACGAGTAAAGAGTACTTGTCAGGAGACGAGGTTGAACAAGGTATAGAGTGATACCGATGATCAAACCTCGGACAAGTAAAATATCGCTTGACAAAGGGAATTGGTATCGTATGTGAATGGTTCATTCGATCACTAAAGTCATCGTTGAATATGTGGGAGCCATTATGGATCTCCAGATCCCGCTATTGGTTATTGGTCGGAGAGAAGTCTCAACCATGTCTACATAGTTCGCGAACCGTAGGGTGACACACTTAAGGTTTGATGTCGTTTAAGTAGATATGGAATATGGAATGGAGTTCGAAGTTTTGTTCGGAGTCTCGGATAGGATCCAGGACATCACGAGGAGTTCCGGAATGGTCCGAAGAATAAGATTCATATATAGGAAGTCATTTTCTAGGTTTGAAAATGATCCGGTATTTTCTCTGGAAGGTTCTAGAAGGTTCTAGAAGAGTCCGGAAGAAATAAGGATGGAAGGTGGAGTCCCAGAGGGACTCCACCCACCTTGGCCGGCCAACCTAAGGGAGGTGGAGTCCCAAGTGGACTCCCCACCATGGTGGCCGGCCACCCCACCAAGGAAAAGGGGGAGTCCCACTCCCCCTAGGTTTGGTCATATGGAAGGTTTATGTTGGGGTCTTATTCGGAGACTTTGACCTAATCCTT
The DNA here is from genome assembly GCF_019359855.2 of Lolium perenne. Lineage (NCBI taxonomy): Eukaryota > Viridiplantae > Streptophyta > Magnoliopsida > Poales > Poaceae > Lolium > Lolium perenne. The sequence continues at coordinate 210,047,122 of NC_067249.2, forward strand.
GGGGCTTCCACCTATATAAAGAGGAGAGGGGAGGGGCTGGCCGGCCACACCAAGCCATGAGTTGGCCGCACCCCTCAAGGCTGCCCTAGCCGACGCCCCCTCTCCCAAACCCTAGCGCCCCTCCTCCACCACATCTCCCGCATACGCTTAGCGAAGCTCCGCCGGAGATCTCCATCGACACCGCCACCACGCCGTCGTGCTGCCGGGATTCCGAGGAGGATCTACTACTTCCTCTGCCCGCTGGAACGGGGAGAAGGACATCGTCATCAACACCGAACGTGTGACCGAGTACGGAGGTGCTGCCCGATCGTGGCACCGTGATCAAGATCTTCTACGCGCTTTTTCAAGCGGCAAGTGATCGTCTACCGCAGCAATAAGAGCCTACTCTTATAGGCTTTGGAAATCTTCAAGGGTTAGTCTCATTCATCCCCTCGTTGCTCCCATCTTCTAGATTGCATCTTGGCTTGGATTGCGTTCTCGCGGTAGGAAATTTTTTGTTTTCTATGCAACGAATCCCTACAGTGGTATCAGAGCCGTGTCTATGCATAGATGGTTGCACGAGTAGAACACAATGGTTTTGTGGGTGTTGATGCTCTTGTTGTCTTTAGTTTGAGTACTTTGCATCTTTGTGGCATAGTGGGATGAAGCGGCCCGGACTAACTTTACATAACCGCGTTCATGAGACTTGTTCCTCGTTCGACATGCAACTTGTATTGCATAAGAGGCTTTGCGGGTGTCTGTCTCTCCTACTATAGTGAAGATTCAATTTACTCTTCTATTGACAACATTAGTATCACCGTTGTGGTTCATGTTCGTAGGTAGATTAGATCTCTCTCGAAAACCCTAAACCACGTAAAATATGCAAACCAAATTAGAGACGTCTAACTTGTTTTTGCAGGGTTTGGTGATGTGATATGGCCATAATGTGATGATGAATATGTATGAGATGATCATTATTGTATTGTGGCAACCGGCAGGAGCCTTATGGTTGTCTTTAAATTTCATGTTGAGTAGTATTTCAAAGTAGTTGTAATAGTTTCTGCATGAGGTGAACAACCATGAAGACGGCGCCATGGACCTTGACGCTACGCCGACGATGATGGAGATCATGCCCGAAGATGATGGAGATCATGTCCGTGCTTTGGAGATGAAGATCAAAGGCACAAAGACAAAAGGGCCATATCATATCACATATGAATTGCATGTGATGTTAATCCTTTATGCATCTTATTTTGCTTAGAACGCGACGGTAGCATTATAAGTTGATCCCTCACATTAATATCAAGATAATAAAGTGTTCTCCGCTCGTATGCACCGTTGCCAAAGTTCGTCGTTTCAAAGCATCTCGTGATGATCGGATGTGATAGATTCAACGTTCATATACAACGGGTGTAAGCCATGTTGCACACGCGGAATACTTGGGTTTGCTTGACGAGCCTAGCATGTACAGACATGGCCTCGGGACAACGGAAACCGAAAGGTTGAACACGAGTCATATGGATGATATGATCAACATGTTGATGTTCACCATTGAAGCTACATCATCTCACGTGATGATCGGTTTTGGTGTAGTGGATGTGGATCGTGTACCACTTAACAACTATGAGGGATATTGTATTAAGTGGGAGTTCATTAGTAATTAGATTAAAACATGAACTAATTATCATGAACATAGTCTGAGTAGTATTTTGAATTAATTTTGTAGTATTGGCATCCGTTTTCTACCATGCGCTAGTCTTGTGATTGAGATAGAAATACTGTTAAAATCTGATAAGTAACTTTACGGACTGGTACCGTATTGTTAATGAATCAAGAAATGATTAAGTCCTATTGCAAACTTTTAGTAAACCTCACATTGTTGATTCAAAGAGCTATGGTTTCAATTAGTACCTAAAGTTATCTTGTCTCCATGAAACTTGAAGTTCAAATCTGTTTGAAAAGTAAGGAGCTGAAAATTTAGTTTTCAGAAATAATCAAGGTATGAGATATATGTGATATCTAAGACCTTATTGCAAGATGATAGAATATAATTTGGTGAGACTACATAAACTCATAAGTTTTATGGGAATGTATGAAGGTTGAAGACGCCAGGCGTCACAATCCTCCAACTATTGGGGCACTAATAATATTCGCATATCCATGAAGTTATCATCCTTAGTATGCACCGTTGCTAAGACTCGTCGTTTCGAAGCATCACGTGATGATCGGGTGTTATAGATTCTACGTGTGCATACAACGGGTGCAAGCCAGATTTGCACATGCGAATACTAATATTAAACTTTATGAGCCTAGCATGTACAGACATGGTCTCAGAAAGTCATCATAATACAATGGATAAAATTATGAGTGAAATTGTTCATCATATTACAAAGTTACTAATAGTGAAATCCGTAACACTTGTCATATGATGATCAACTTCAAAGGAAGAACCTCAAGGTTATTGATATTTGACCAACAAACCTAGAAGTTATTGATGTTGAAGTGTTTTTCTGAATAATGAGGAAAGCTAAAAGAGAAACTACAAAAGATTATTGGCAGAAAGAAAGAAAAGACTAGAAAGTCTAGCTCAGGTGTATATAAATGATATACATGTTATGGATGTATTCCTCGTTTGGTCACACAATGAAATTCTTGGGTATTTGTACCATATTGGTTGGTATGAAGTGTCATACAAAACAACGCAATACAAGAATACAATGGCCTAAGTGACTGACAAGGAATATGATAGGAATACACGTCTAGAACAAAATAAAGTGTTATTATGTTCGTCGTTGGCATTCTATCTAGCCCCTAGGATTTATAATAAAGAACTTAATAATTGTTATTTTGCTGTGGTCAAATAAAAACAATGAGTTGTTCAAATTATGACATTACTCCATGTACGATGGATAAGTTATTATAAATCTTAATGGTGAAACACACACACATAATACTGACGCTAAAATGCCATAAGGCAAATGATTTGAATTCCACTTATTTGTGGAACCGCCATTTAGGTCATGTTAGAAAGGAACGCATGAAGGAACTCCATGCAAATGGATTTTTGGAGTCATTTGATTTGTTGAATCGTTTGGCGCTTGCAAAATCTTTTCTAAAAAGTAATGACTGAAATACCGTTCATAGGCCAAGAGTTGAATGGGCAACTAACTTAGTGAAAACATACATAATGATATATGTGGTTCACTGGGCATAGTTGTGTGCGGGAGATTCTTCTACTTCATGAAAACTTTCAACAATGAATTGAGTATATATGTGGATATATTCAATAAGGAAGAAGTTTGAAACATTTGAATGGATTCAAATAAATTTCAGCATGAAGTGGAAATCATTATAATAGAAAAGTCAAAGATCTATGATTGGATCATGGTGAAAATATTTGAATTACGAATTTTAGCAAACATCTAAGAGAGTCATGAAATTGTTCTACTACTCACATTTCTTGGAGTATCATAATGATGATATAGTATCCGAGAGATGTATCCAAACATTGTTGGATTAATGATGAGATAAAATATTATGATGCCATTATATTTTTGTGGATTATGCTTTAGTGACTACCGCTTTTACACTGAATGGAGCATCATCATGATCCGTAGAAATGACACCATACGAGTTATGGCATGGGTATGAACCCTAATAGTCCTTTCTTAAATTTTGGTATGCATAGCATAAGTAAATAAGTTTACAACCAAAATCGGATGAATGTCTTTGTTGGTTATCCCAGAGAATTGATTGGGAATTCTTCCCACTATGGAGACAAAGACAAAAGTGTTTGTCAATGTTTCTTATTTCCAAGAAATTGTTTCTAGCGAAATTTTTGAGTGGGAGGACAATAGAACTTGATAAAGTTTATGAACCTGAGCATAATGATCAGAGTAGCGCAGCATCGGAATTGGTTCCGGAAGCGGCCTCGACGATCATGGCTCCCATGACTACAAAGTATTTTAGCCATGGAGATCGAAGTACATATTGAACCTTGTACGTATGGTTTACTTTGTGATCCAATAAATGATTTGTGGACAAAGGATTGATTTTGAACAATGATAAACCAACTACTAACAAAGAAGTTATGATGGGCCCTGACTCCGTTAAAATGGCTATACGCCATGAAATCCAAGATAGATAAATACTCTTTGAAAGTAAAAAGATCTATAAAATAGATGGACTTGGATGAAATATCCTTGAAGAAGCTAGACTTGTCGAAAAATTGTTTGCGACAAAGTTCAAAGAGTTGACTACGATAAGATTAGATCTTCCGTAGCAATGCTTATAGTCTATGTGGATTATTCTAGTAATCACTACATATTTCTTTTATGAGATATGCTAGTAGGATGGCAAAATACACTACTTAACAGAAGTGTGTATTAAAGGTGTATACAAGATACAACAAATTGTTTTGCTAGTCCGTGGAATACTAGATAGGTATACGAACTTCAATTAGATGAAGTGAGTATTACGGAATTGAAATCTTCACCGGATGAAATAGTCAAAGAGTTTTTGATTTCATTAGAGACGATGAAGAGGCTTGCATTTGCAAGAAATTAAGTGGGAGCGCTGAGACATATTTATAATACTTATGTAGATGACATATAGTTGGTTATAAATGATGTAATTATATACTTGATTAAAAAGGTTTCATTGAGAAATTAACTTCAATGAAAGGATATGGACTGAAACAAATTTAGTGTCAAGATCTATGAAGATAGATTGAAACACATAATAAGTTTAAGTCAAAGTACATAGAATGGATATTGAAGCAGTTCAATATAGAAATATTAAGAAAATGTTCTTGTCATGTGAAGGTTTAACAAGACTTGAGTGTATCTGACACTCGATGAGTAAAAACACATGAGTGATTTTAGATCATGAATAATATGTACATAATCAGATATCTTGTGCTCTAAAAAGTTAGGAGCATATACCAGAATGATTCATGTGATGATCATTGAAAAACAGTAAGAATATTCTTGAGTACTTAAGAAGAACCAAGAATATATATATATATATAGTTTTTGTATGAAGAAATGACAAAACAAATCGCTGTAAAGTGTTGCACCGATATTTGTTTTGTCACATATGAAAATAAAATTTCAATTTCAAATTAGACTAAGTGTAACACCCCAAATTTCCAAAACAAAAAAAATTAAATTTCCTTTTTCCAAAAATGAGAACCAACAAAAACTTTTCTTACATAGAGTGCTATGCTTAGTGCTCCTACCTATTGCTTGTGTTTTTGCCATGATGAGTGTTATTATGCTTATGTGATAAACCCTAAAACCCTAAAGTGATCAAGTGAAGATCACAAACCAAATAAAATTAAAAGAGAAAGAAATCAAATAAGAAAAACCCTAAACCCTGAAATCCTTTGGATCTATTTTTAGAAACCAAAAAAGAATAAAAATACATATGTGGGCCTATAGCCCTAATATGGAGGTTTTGAACTCTACTTTTCTTACTTTGCTAAGATGGTGGTGAACCCCTGCAAAACTTACTAAACCCTAAACCTCATCCCTCTGGTCATCAATCTTTGAAAAATAAAATAAAAAGAAAAGATCTTATTTAAGAAAAAGGCATACGCAAGCCTATGAATACTTGTTGAAAATGATGAGTTTTGCCTTGTCTACCTTGAGTAGATGAATTGAAATACCTCAACACACTCAACAAAGCACTTACCAACCAATTCAAGTGTGAAACAAAATAAAATCAAACATATGCATAGAGGCATATGTGCCCATGGCTATTTTTGTAAAACTTTACCCTAGGCCTTTCTACTTTATTTAGAGGATTGGAAAACCTTCATAAACCTTGTCTAGTACTTCTCAAAACACAATCCAAAGTGAAACAAAAGATTTTGAAAAGAAAGTAATAATGCCATAGAGGCATATGAGAGCAAAATATCCAATTTGTGAAATTGAGGATCTTGACCCTAAGACTTGTAGTGAATGAATGGATCACTCCTATATACCATTTCAACTCTCAACAACATCAATGGGGTCAAGCCTAGTCAAATTAAAAATCAAATACCACATATGCATAGAGGCATATGTGACACATAGCCATAATACCCAATTCTTGCCCTATGACTCTAAACCTTGACCAAATGATGTGAAACCATCTCTAAATCTAATCTAATACTAAATTGACCCTAACCCATGCCCAAGTAAAACAAGATGAACAATTTACAAAGAATAATGAAAATTGACACATCACCTATTATGTGTTAGGGCCATTTTTGCAAATCTTTGAACAAGACCATTTGAAATGGTTTCAATGGTTTGAAAATGTTTCTAAACTAATAAGAATCACATTAGAGTCAAGAAAAGTCAAATCAAATGGAGAGAAGTCAAATAGTGAGAAAATCCCATTTTCACTCACCTACACACTTAGCCAAATTATCAAATCTTGACCTAGCCACCTCCCTTACCTCAAAAGGGTTTGAACCTTTCACCTAACTCAATCTAACACCAAATAAACCTCACTCTTGTCAAAATGAAGCAAAGAGAAATAAAAGAATAAAAGTTGGAAAATCACAAAACCCTCACATATGGCTTATGCCATTTTTATAAATTTTGACCCTAGACCATTTTGATCTTCACCATTAGTTGAATAATGTTACTAAACACTTATTACAACTTTTGGAATCAAAGAAACACCATTTAAAATCAAATCCAAACTCAAAATTGGCTCACATACAATAATGGTCAAATCTGCCGTTTATATTCTGGTCACTAATTTGAGCCTATCTATTTCAAGTTTTTCAAACTAAACTTTCCCAATTCTTTGCATGTCATCCAAGAGCACATCAAGGTGAACAACTTTGGTAAAGACCACCATGCCAAATTCATCTTGGATAAAAAACTATGCTCATGCAAAGTTGAGACTTTTTAATATGAACAACAATCTCACTTTGTCAAATTGTACTATTCTTTGATTTTTAAAATTCCACCACCACACATAGTTGTCTCTGGTCATTTGCAACTTAACCAAATGCACCATTTTCAAATTTTGGAACCATAGTACACAAACCAATTTTGGCAAGAATTTGCATTTTGCAAATAGGCATAAATTCAAACACTATTTGAAATAGTGTTTTCCTAACTCTAAACCACCACCACTTGCACCCTACATGTTCCCCTGTCCCCTCTCACCCTACACTAACCCTAGAAACCCTAATAGGGAGGGCACACATGGCATAGCCATGGCCATGCCGGCCATGGACACATGGTGCACCCTCCTCTCCTCTCCTTCCCTATCCAGCACCGCCCACCATGTCCTGGAGCTCCACCTTGCCTCCCTACTCCGGCCTAGCACCGCCATTGCTGGAGGAAAGCACTGCCCGCGCCAGACACGGACATACCCACGACGTCCTGCGCATGCCGTGGGCGTCGCACACGCGCGCGCCACGGGCAGCCCAGAGCACCTGCCGCCTCGCCAGCCCAAGCCTCCCCTGGACCCCCTAGCTACACGTTGAGCTTCGCCGTCACCACGCCAACCCGCCAGACACGGACCCATGTCCTCGCGCCGCCTGCCACCGTCGACCAGCTCGCCATTTTCCCGCGCCCGTGCCGCCAGAGCATCGACCTCGCTCGCGCTCGCTCGACCGTCCCCCACCTCGCCAGTAGGCTCCATAGCTTCGCCTCGACCTCACCTACCTAGCGCTGCCCTCGCCTGCCCCCATTGCTCGCCGGAAATGCCACGACCTTGTCGACTTCGCCGCAGACCTCTGGCCACCTCGAGCGCCTATAAAAGGAGCGCTCCTTCTCCTCATCTGAGCACACCACTCAATTCCCCTCCTCTCTCTGACCCTTCTCCACCCCTCAATTTCACACTACATCGCCGGAGAAGCTCCAATCGCAAGATCACCTCCGTCGGAGCCAGTACCTCGATGCCGTTGATCCACGCTTCCCCGCACCTCGCCACTGCTACCAGGAGCTTCAGCACCATCGACAACGTCGCCTCGCACACCGCATAGCCCCGCGGGAACCTCCGTCGCGCCACCGACCCCCTACCTCGCCGGAGCAGCAGCCCCTTCTCCCCTGACGGTGACGACGACGCCCAGCCGTTCGATTAGGTTCTGATCCGACGCCCATCCTTCCCCCGTACCGATTCGGGTTTTAAACCCACTGACACCTGGGTCCCACCTGTCAGCTGGCCCGTGGCGTGTGAAACGCTACTGGGCTGGCCCCTTTGCTGTTTAAATATTTCGGCCCAGTTAGTTTCCCGCCTAGCCCATTTAGCAAATTTTCAAATTGAATTGTTTCAGAGAATTCAAATACTGGTCCTGACTTTGAAATTCAATAGAATCTGTTTGGCGTGACCAAAGTTTACAAATCTTATATTGTTGGAAAGCTTATGAAATGCTTGATCCAACCCCACTGGTCTCACTTCAAGATCTTGTGTAGAATTAATGTGACATAAATAACAAGGCAGGGAGTTTTGTGACTTCAAATAAATCTTAAAAATCAACCAAAATAGATATTAAGTTAATTCCAACTCCAATAGCTCACATTTGACTTACACTAATTGTTTATGCAAGAAAATGATGTGGTCATTTTGCATGATCATGCCCTAGTTTAATTAAAGGACTATATGGCTATTCTAGTTAGTTGATATTGTCCAAAACTATTATGTAAATTCTATGAAGTGTTCACTTCATTTAAATCTTGTCCCAAATACTTTCATATGAAGTATTGACCCCTGGTCCAATACTCTCAAATGAAATGCTTGGTGAATTTAAATAATAATAGGCATTATTAAATGGTATGAGGTATTCTACCTCATTTAAATCAATTCCCCAAATGATGATGATGAATGGTTGACTTATGTCAACATGATTTCATGTAGAATTGTTTGAGGAAATTAAATCTTAAGAAGATTCAATGAGAGGAAATTATTTCTCAAAAACTATATGGAAACTATCATTTACATATATAAGGAGAGAAGTTATCCTCTAACACTAAGTAAGAAACCCTAGATTAATTCTAAGTAGCAATGTAAGCAATGAGGCTAGATCATTTGGAGTGAGCCATTAAGGCTAATCTAGGTTATTTAAGTGTTGTTTGGTGATTGTATCCTCGTATTCGTATATAGACGCTAGTGCCGGAGAATACCAGGAAGAGGAAGGATTCTACCCAGAAGAAGAAGAAAACTTTGATCACATCACCAATCAAGGCAAGCTATTACCAATGCAAGCTAGACTATTGCAAGTTATAGTGTTGCAAGCAAACACCAATGCAAGATAATACTCTTGCAAAGTGCAAAGCTCACTATGAGCAAGGCATTACCCCATTTACTTTATGCTTATGATCCTATTTCCCAGTTTTAAGTTACAAGCTTTATTTACTTTTGTTTTATCAAAGTACTTTTTGATTCATGATTCACTTGGTTAGTATTGGATTAGTACAAGAGTATTAAGGTTAGCCTAGAAGCAAAGCAAAGTACTTAGCACCCCTCATACTTAGATGCTAGTGCTAAATTAAAAGTGACTACCTTAGTTGGGAACTTGTGAAATGAAATGACTTTGAAAACCTTGGAATGATGAGTCATTCTATTGAAAGATTTTGAAGGTGAATATGATCTGTGAATGACTTGGTGAATTTTACCAAAACTGATGGTTGGGTTCGGATGCGATACCATTCCAATTTTACAAGTACCCCCACAATACCTGAATCTGGGTATGGCTTAGCTGGAAATTTATGTATTTTAGTATGGGTTCCCTCTGAACAAGCGTCATAGGGGTTATGCCGAGGCTGCCTCCGTACCGGTGAAGTGATATGAAATGACGTGAAATGAGGTGAATGTCCGGCCCAAGCCCTGTGCAGTTCCCAGGTTGACTGTCTGTCTTCACTGGGAGGCCAAGCTCATGGGGAGAGGTGCCTATACTAGAATACGTAAATGAAAGGTTAGGATTGGTAGTTCGCGTACTGCGTACGATAAATCAGGGCCAGTTACCCCTGACGAGCTATTGCAATTGTTGTGGCACAAGTGTACAACCTCTGTAGAGTAAAACCTATTCGAATAGCCGCGTCCTCGGTTATGGACAGTTGGAAAGGCCATACTGTTCCGTCATCAGAATTTTTCTGAAATTTATGAATGGTGAACGGTGACTTGTGAATTTGAATTGGAACGGTGACTTGTGAATTTGAATTGGAATGGTGACTTTGACTTCGAATCACAACAGAGTTGTGGGAATGACACTAATGTTCCCACTTGAGTTAGCTAGCACATGAAGAGTTGTTTACTAAAAGGTTTGTGAACTAAAATTGGCTTTATGCAAAATAAACTAGAGCTTAGTACCCCTTACTAGAATTGTTAGCACTTACATTAGTATTAGTTTGCGAGTACCTTAAAGTACTCACGACTGTGTCCCTGGCTATTCAAATGGCCAGACTATGAAGAGGAGCAGAACTATCAAGATGACGACCAGCAGGACGCCTACGACAACTAGGGAATCTTCTGACGTCAGACGTTGGCCTGTGGACTAGAGTGTCCCTTCTACTTACGCTTCCGCTATAAAACTATGAACTTTGTGTACGTTGATCAATAGATCAACTATTTGTGTAATATGGATCATGTGATCTCTATTTGTAAGACGACTATGGTATGTAATGAATGATGACTTATGATATTCAACTGTTATGTCTCGCAACAACAATATTCCTGGGATTGCGATGTATGGCATAACAGGCACATGGACTTAAAAATCCGGGTGTTGACAAGTTGGTATCAGAGCCATTGTTTGACCTTAGGAGACCCTAGTTAGAATGGACGTCTGAAAAACTTAGTTTCAAAACAAATGAAGTGAATATTTATGAAAAACTTATTCTCACCCTTATCTTTGAGATCTTTTCAAAAACAACATTCATACTCTACCTTTCTTACTACATAAAAACTTGGCACACTTGGGCACTTCTCTAACTAACTCCTCCTCATTGTTCATAGATGGAGTACAAATGGGAGTTTTATCAGCTTGGTCACGGAGGAAACCTGATGTTCGAGAAAGACTTGAAGCAACTAGTGGAATATCTAGGACACCCATATCCCGAGTTCTTCGGAATACCCCTCAACAACCACTCCGGAGAAACACCTCGGTGGGAAGTTTCTACTGATCTACGAAGGAAGCTTGGAGCCCCGGTATGGGAAACCATCTGGATTTCTGTAACGGGAAACACTTGGAAGGAAGGACTAGTCAGAGCTATGCAAGAAGCAATTTTCCGTCTGTGTGGCCAAAATGAGAACAAGATCAAGAACACTCGCTTCATCTACTACCCAAGACATGACTCCATGGGAAGACCGATGACCATGCCCCCACACACGGAGATGAACCCCTATGTAGCACACCAGGACTTCAGGCTGTACAAAACCCGCAGGGATTTGGACAACGCCCTCGCCTCTCGCCAAGCACATCACCCGTGAAGACGAAGAATCCACCCGGAAGGGTAGTATCACCCCAGCACTTAAGTAGGTGTGAGTTTGTAATATCCCAGGATTGGGGTTACAAAAAAATAGAGGAAACAGATGTGTGCATTGCATTCATGCATAGAAAATCCGGGGAATTTTCGCGCGTTCGTTTAAAACACAAAGATGTCGAGGTTTCTCTTGTGTCGAGTGAATTGATATAGGTCATCGACACTAGTGCAATAAATTTCGACATGATCTTTATTTAATTATTATGTTTTCGAGGGAAGGAGTTTGAATTCGAATTCAAATATGAATAACATGAATTCAAATAAAACTTGAATTGGAAATTGAATTCCAAACAAATATATAAAACACAATTGAAGAATTACAAATAGATAAAGAAAGAAATATATATTACATTAAGAATTATAATAACTTAATCAATTACAAGCTCCAAAAGAAATAGGAGATTACAAAGAAATAAAAAAGAATCCCTAAATCTAATCTTGATCTCCTTATTCTTCATTCCCTGCAAAAGAAACAACAAAGACAAAGAAATGTTGTGTTAAAGTTAAAATGTTTGTCTCCGCATTTTGGGAGACATTTTAGTTTTAGAAACTAGCTATTGGGAGTCAAAAATTAGTCTTGATTCCCAAATTGTGATTAGAGGGAGTAAATTAGAATTCGGCATCAACGAGGCATTATCATAGAAAAACCAGTGATCAAGAAGGCAACCAGGGACACAAGGCATCATTAGATGATCCATCTCTGAGGGACAAGGCAACACATGATGCTCCACTAAATACAGGCAATATATTTTCCCTCTAATCTAGCTAGAATCTGTGAGGCACCACATAGTTGTTTTAATGGATCATTACTGACATGGAAAAGTCAGTATGATCCTAAGCCACTAGTTAATAACCACATGTACATAAGCAGGACTGAATTTAAATCCACACTTAGTTAAGCAAAATGGCCATTAACTAAAGCCATATAGAAACAGCAGCCAACAGGAGTATTTTCACTTAACAGTACCAAAGATTGACATAATAGGATAAGTACAAGGTTGAGCAATGGCTTGCACGTGAGGCAAGGAAAGGCAAGTTGGCAACATGCACATGGAGGGGAAGCAGCCTACTTAGCAGCTCACACATCACACATGCAACTATGTGTTGTCGATCACACAGACAATAGCCCAGTAATATAAAAGCAAGAGCACCACAGCTAGCCAAACCATTTGGCTAAATCTTCACCAGAGCGTACACCACTTGAGCATCTGCAGTTCATAAGGAACTGCAGAAACACATCATATCAGAACCCACCAACAGATCAAGAGCTGCAAGATCAACAATAGGAAGCAGATCCAGAAGCTGGGAGGAGCTAGCCCTCCACAAAAAGAAGGATATCTGAAGGGCTAGAAGAACCAGTCATCAAACTACATAGTGCCACAGGTAGAACTTTATCAGAAATACAAGATAGATCAGGCAATATCTGTTCTTACTTTTGCATTAGTACATATGGGGGAAAAAGGAATAATACAAAGACAACAAATCCCACTACCCTTCCACTAGAGTTTTATCTAGGGGAATTGGAAGGATCTTTTCTCTCAGATGGGCATAGTGGTGCTATGCTAAATCATCACAGAGATGAAAAGGCAACATAGCAGTATCTGTTCTTATTAAACATGTGTGCCTCAGCCTTTGCATCATTGGCAAGGCCACAAGATCAAGCAAGCATCTGTTCTTATCGATAATAGCTCACATAAACCACAAATAGTTTTGCAGTAGCATAATATAGATGGCTAGCAGTCATTTAAATTTAAGCCATCTTGAATCAGCACACCAGCCCACAAGGACACATCAAGTAAATAATATGGCTATAAACATCAGTTCTTGTATCATGAAATATCTCAACTCATCGATGAGGTAAACAGAGACATAATTGGACTCTCTAATTAGCCAATCAACCACATATGTCATGGATGAGAATATCATCCAAATTAAGGCACCACACTGATTGGTATATATAAATTGCAGTAGAGTTATCTAGCCAAGCTAACATCAACATAGATGCTTGGATGAATTCATCATCCAAACAGGAGCATCTCAGTATCACATAACAGACACATATAGTAGGAGAGTGAGGCGGTTTAACTCACATAGTAGTATAGTAGTAGAGGCTGCAGAGAGGTGAGAACGCCGGGGTTGCAGTCGTAGACGCCATCCCGCCGGCGTCGAGGATAAAGTAGACGCCGCAGCACCAATTCACCGCCAGGGTAGACATCACGAGCAGCAAACCAACACGAACACCACCAGTGCATCGACCACGTCAAATCCAGCAGCAAAACATCACCAGTTCATCAGCATCACAAGCAGCAGCTGTCGTAACGCACCACAACAGCACCTGGAGCAGACCATGTCGAGCCAGGAGGGGCGCCAGGGTTGCAGCCACAGCTGCCGTCCAACTTGCGCCAGAAAGGGGAGTAGAAGGGGCTCATACATGAGGCGCAGGTGGGGGAGCGATGGAGGACAACCACGGCCAGCTGCTAGGCGTAGCCGAGGACAGGGTCGCACGAGAGCGCCGGACGGTGTCGAAACAGCGGGCGCTGGTGGTGGATACCGTGGAGGCATCACACCAGTGGGAGACGGTGCCGGAATCGGCCGGCGACTGCCGGAATAGGAGGCGGCTAGGGTTGGTCTGAGGGGCACGAACCTCGGTGTAAGAGGAGTCTCGGCGAGGGGAATTTGGTGGAGTAGAAGGACGTGATGGTGGCGGAACAGCTCCAGCGGGCGGCAGCGTCGGATGCGGCCAACAATGGCCGGAGCGGCGCCAGTCAGCAGCTAGGGTTCTCAGGTTTGGGGGCGGCTGATTAAGACCACGGGGATCAAATCGACCAAGAGGATGCGGTAGAGCATAGCAAGGCGGAGCAAAGCCCTATATCTCTGGCGCCAGGGTTGGCCAGGAGCGGCCGGGAGCGAACGGCGCCGCCGCAGGGGCGTGGTGGACGCGAGGGAGAAGAGAGGTGAGGGCGGTGACCGGGTGTGTGCGTGTGAGAGGGGTGAACGAGAGAGAGAGGGGTCGGGCCAGTGTCTTGCCTGGCTCGACCAGGTCGAGTCGGTTGGACCAGGCCTGGTTTGGGCCAAACCAGTTGGGCCAGCCCATTTAATCATTTAACGATTTTTTTTACTTATTTATTTATCTTCTAATTAAATCAAGTCATGAGAAACTCCAAAGATAGGTAAACTTCTCATAAAATTAAGGAGTTCTAAAATACATGTGAAAACTGAAAACAAATACCACGAAGGTCAAAGAAAAATAAAATAAACTTTTCACTAATTCTAGGAAATTAATTGTAAAATCTTAAACTGTAAAATACATAATTAATAAACCTATTATTTTCTTGTTTATGTTTTTCACATCAAGAAAATAGTAAACATTACATTGTATTGAAATTCCCTATAAAACAAGATTGTTTCTTCATGGTTATCACATGAAAAGCGTAATTGATAATAACCTCAAATAATTATTGCTTTAAAGTATCTTTAATAAAAATAAGCTCATGGATCAAATTTATAACCACTTAAAATATGACTTCAAACTCTAGAAACATATTAAAGAGAATAATAATGTTTCTCTTTAAGTAACCTTAAGGTAAATACTAAACTCAATAATAACTTAAACTTAAGATTTATTAACTTCAATTTGCTCATCAATTTATAACAAATAGGAAAAACCAATTCCATAATTCCAGATGCAATACTAATTTCCTATTGAATAAAACTACACCTTATGATTTCATGTGAGGATCCTAAAAAACGCTAAATCCTATTAGAAACTCTAACTCTATCATTCCATGTGAAACCTATATTGCTTCTAAATCCAAACCCTAGATTATTTGCAAACCTAAACCCCAAGTTAACATGTGATCATGTTACCTCATTAGTATTCATAGATCCATAATTGGAAGCTAAATGATTACCTAGTTCACATAAAACATAGGAACCCTATCACTAAGAATTTAGCATCCTATGTATGCATACTCATCAAACCTAGATGATCAAATAGGATCAAACAAGTGTAAACCCCTAATTCCTATTACCATGGTCATAATCCTTAATTGACCACCTTTAGTATCAAACCAATTTGATCAACCCTAATAGTAGTCAGGATTGATGATTGTCATTACACAACCATGTTCCACTAAAACCTACAAGTACGTCATAATTATGACCCATCCTATTAAGGAGCCAATTATTCATTACTTAGGGGATTCAATAGGAAACCTAGACAACCTCAACCTTAATTGAAATACTCCTTATTACCTAAGAAGTATGTTCTTCAAAAGTTATTCTTTTGAAATAAATAAAGAATCATCAACCCTGCTTATAAGAACCTACAGACCTAACTAGCTACCACTAGTAAGATATGAACAACCATGGTAGCCACCAATTATATTCAATTTCTTAATCTTCCCTGGCTTGACCCAAACCATGCAACCATCACATGACTAGGAACTCAATTCCACCTTATTGGGATCCATATAATAATTATTAGGAAACTCAATTGAGAACCATGGTAAACCTTATAACCTACTATTTCCTAAAGAACATGTTCTTCAAAAGTTATTCTTTTGAAGAATATAACAAGTAACCATTAACCATGCCATATAGTATTAAAATTGACAACTGCTCTTTACTTATTATACAACTATTATTCATTGGTGTGGATGATTGTTACTATGCATTTTACCACTTGCTTATGATTCTTAAACCACACAAACCTGAATAAGAACCTTGTTTGTGAATCTCTCTAAAAGTGCAACACACCCTGAACTAATCATTACCACTCACTAATCCTAAATCATCGGGGTTAGGTCACGCTTAGAGCGATTGCATCCCATACTTATGCATTATTGCATCCTTGCCTATCTTTTAAACATCGTCCTTACCGGACGATGATGCTATTTCAGAATTTGGAGTTATTGCGTATCGAAGACCTTGCCTGCATTATCTTGCAGTCAAGAAAGGCAAGTTCATCACTTGCTCATGTCATTTGAGTATCTTTATCAAATTACTTGCAAAGTACTATGATTATCACTATTGCATAAAAACCAAAACCACTATTTTCATAACTATGAATATGACTATGTGGTGGGCAATGGAACCATGGATGGTGTTGATATGGTGGAGGTTCCATTGCAAGGGTTTATATCCATCTAGGATTAAACAACAAATGTCGTCCAGTGATTCTTGTGCCGTAATACCCGTGTTAACCATAAGATCTGGAGTGGGACGGAATAGTCAATTGTATTTCCACCTCTTGTACATCAACGGATGCGCTTTACCGTAGACCCTTGATCCAAGAGAGGACAAGTGGTACCCTTGATCCAAGAGAGGACAAGTGGTAGGGTGGGGGTCTCGATGAAGTCCCCACAGTTATTGCGGTCTATGATGGGTTGCAACTGCCGGCGAAGGAGTTCATGGTAGAGACCTGAACTGTTGTCGTGGTCGGGGGCCGTCCTTAATTGGTATAAGAGCACCAGCGAGGACCCAGGGTCGGAGTTTGCATCAACGGGTGGGTGTATGAGGTAGCGGAGGAATATGATTGGCTATGACCTTATACCGGGCCTCACACCAAAGGAAGTGTGGACGAGAACTATAGACTCGGTTGGCACCAAGGTTAAGATCTCTTATGGGTAAAGCAACACACCTCTGCAGAGTGTAATGAATTGTGACCTGTCACTCCCTGTTCCGGGATATGGAACTGCTAACGCGGCCGGAAAGGAGCTCCATGAAGTTCTAGTAAACCGGTGAAGGCTGACGGACATAGTTCTTCTGAATAAAAGCAACCTTTTGAAGAAATGGTTATGAAAACCTGCATTGGTATTAGACTTTCTGGTCTAATGCCGTAGCTAGTGCATTAAACACCTCTTTCCTATAATGAACTTGTTGAGTACGCTCGTACTCATCCCACTCTTAAATCCCCTGCTTAGATATGGAGGCATCGAAGGAGGATCTACCATGCAACTCGAAGACCGAGGAGTCGACAAATACTTCAAGGGGACAGGAACCTGCCGGAAGGGTCAAACACTACAACTACCATGGAGAAAACCTAAATTAAGTAGTAGAAGGGAACTAGCTTCCTAAACCTAGCTCCTATTTAGCTAGAATCTAGTCATAGCCTCTTTAGCTAGTCAAATACTCTATAAATAGAGTCCGTGATAAGATTAGATCACGAGTCGTTCTTCTGAAGTTTATTTGCAGTTTTACCTCATTGTAAAGTAGGAGGCTATGTGGATCTTTTGTAAAGAGTCTGTGTTGTAATTCTATAGACATGCCTTGGACCCGCATATGTTTCTGTTGTACCACTCTGAGCGATATAATACGAGTGGAACGGTGTTTCATTGGTGTTATATCAGACTTGCATACTACACCATGCAGTGGTATGCCGGGTCACCACAGAGTTGTATCAGGATCCCCTTGTATCGTAGAGCGAATGAATGGTTCTTCAAACCAACGGTGTGTTAGATTTGTAATGTGTGATGTGTGGTATGAATGAAAAAGTGTTGTTGGTTATACCCCCCTCAACACTACTCAAATGTTTAAGTTTTGAACTTCGTGAACTCTAATTCAAAACAAACCGTAGAAATTTCCCTCTTATCTCATGATCTTCTATATCTTCAGATGGCCCCTCCCAATCGCACCAACGACGCAATGATGCAACTGCTGCAAACCCTGCTTGCCGACAGGGAAACCGAAAGAGCTGAACGCCAAGCCAACATCACCGCTTTGCAGAACATCGCCAACCAAGGTCATGGAAACCACGACCACCCTGGGTCAAAACTGAAGAACTTTCAGAACACCAACCCACCTATCTTCAACAAGACCGAAGAGCCCCTCGATGCAGATGACTGGCTCCAGACGATGGAAAATAACTTGGAAGTAGCTGGAGTGGAAGCCAATGAGAAGGTCTTGTTTGCAACCCACTATCTTGCCGGACCATCCCGCGCTTGGTGGACAAGCACCCGTGCCATGAACGGAGGTCAGTTCATGACTTGGGAGGATTTCAAGCTCAAGTTTAGCAAGTACCATGTGCCCCAAGGACTGATCAAGATGATGAGAGACGAGTTCCGCGAACTCAAGCAAGGCAGGATGTCCGTGGTAGAATACCGTGACAGATTTCTTACTCTGTCAAGGTACGCCCCGGACGAGACCGATACCAATGAGAAGAGGAAAGAAAGATTTCTAAACGGACTCCATGACGAGATGCAGACCGTACTGGTCAACATTCCCTTTGCTGACCTAGAAGCTCTGGTGGACTCCGCCATCCAGATGGAAGGGAAGCTTCACCAAGCCAATGAGAACCACAAGCGCCGGATGATGAATCAGCATGGGTCCAACAATACCCAGAAGTACCGCAACAACTCATCTGGAGGATATACTCCAAAGTACAACAAGCCCCCTGCTCAGAACTACCGCCCAAACTACACCAACAACCACGGAGGACCCCCGAAACCTGGAGGCAACAACAACACCACCAATCACACCAACAACAACAACAACACCGCTCCCAGAACCGGAAGCAACGCCGTCCCCGTTGCGAACAAGCAGGACAAGACCACCATCACGTGCTATGAGTGTGGTGTAGTGGGGCACTACTCCAACGAGTGTCCCAAGAGGCTCGCCAAGCTCGCCGGCAACACCGCTGCATCTGCTCAGAACCAACGCCGCTTTGCCGCAAGAAAGAACCCGAACAACAACGGCCGCTATTACAACATAACGGCCACCAAAGCTCAAGAAGCACCTCAGAACATGCCAAGTATGTTCCCTGTTAAATCATATCGCCCAATCTCTCTTAGGAACCTAACTTTTCTTAAAATCTCGGGACGAGATTTGTTTAAGGGGGAAGGGTTTGTAACACCCCAAATTTCCAAAACAAAAAAAAATTGAATTTCCTTTTTCCAAAAATGAGAACCAACAAAAACTTTTCTTACATAGAGTGCTATGCTTAGTGCTCCTACCTTTTACTTGTGTTTTTGCCATGATGAGTGTTATTATGCTTATGTGATAAACCCTAAAACCCTAAAGTGATCAAGTGAAGATCACAAAGCAAATAAAATTAAAAGAGAAAGAAATCAAATAAGAAAAATCCTAAACCCTGAAATCCTTTGGATCTATTTTTAGAAACCAAAATAGAAGAAAAATACATATGTGGGCCTATAGCCCTAATATGGAGGTTTTGAACTCTACTTTTCTTACTTTGCTAAGATGGTGGTGAACCCCTGCAAAACTTACTAAACCCTAAACCTCATCCCTCTGGTCATCAATCTTTGAAAAATAAAATAAAAAGAAAAGATCTTATTTAAGAAAAAGGCATACGCAAGCCTATGAATACTTGTTGAAAATGATGAGCTTTGCCTTGTCTACCTTGAGTAGATGAATTGAAATACCTCAACACACTCAACAAAGCACTTACCAACCAATTCAAGTGTGAAACAAAATAAAATCAAACATATGCATAGAGGCATATGTGCATATGGCTATTTTTGTAAAACTTTACCCTAGGCCTTTCTACTTTATTTAGAGGATTGGAAAACCTTCATAAACCTTGTCTAGTACTTCTCAAAACACAATCCAAAGTGAAACAAAAGATTTTGAAAAAAAAGTAATAATGCCATAGAGGCATATGAGAGCAAAATATCCAATTTGTGAAATTGAGGATCTTGTCCCTAAGACTTGTAGTGAATGGTTGGATCACTCCTATATACCATTTCAACACTCAACAACATCAATGGGGTCAAGCCTAGTCAAATTAAAAATCAAATGCCACATATGCATAGAGGCATATGTGACACATAGCCATAATACCCAATTCTTGCCCTATGACTCTAAACCTTGACCAAATGATGTGAAACCATCTCTAAATCTAATCTAATACTAAATTGACCCTAACCCATGCCCAAGTAAAACAAGATGAAGAATTTACAAAGAATAATGAAAATTGACACATCACCTATTATGTGTTAGGGCCATTTTTGCAAATCTTTGAACAAGACCATTTGAAATGGTTTCAATGGTTTGAAAATGTTTCTAAACTAATAAGAATCACATTAGAGTCAAGAAAAGTCAAATCAAATGGAGAGAAATCAAATAGTGAGAAAATCCCATTTTCACTCACCTACACACTTAGCCAAATTATCAAATCTTGACCTAGCCACCTCCCTTACCTCAAAAGGGTTTGAACCTTTCACCTAACTCAATCTAACACCAAATAAACCTCACTCTTGTCAAAATGAAGCAAAGACAAATAAAAGAATAAAAGTTGGAAAATCACAAAACCCTCACATATGGCTTATGCCATTTTTATAAATTTTGACCCTAGACCATTTTGATCTTCACCATTAGTTGAATAATGTTACTAAACACTTATTACAACTTTTGGAATCAAAGAAACACCATTTCAAATCAAATCCAAACTCAAAATTGGCTCACATACAATAATGGTCAAATCTGCCATTTATATTCTGGTCACTACTTTGAGCCTCTCTATTTCAAGTTTTTCAAACTAAACTTTCCCAATTCTTTGCATGTCATCCAAGACCACATCAAGGTGAACAACTTTGGTAAAGACCACCATGACAAATTCATCTTGGATCAAAAACTATGCTCATGCAAAGTTGAGACTTTTTAATATGAACAACAATCTCACTTTGTCAAATTGTACTATTCTTTGATTTTTAAAATTCCACCACCACACATAGTTGTCTCTGGTCATTTGCAACTTAACCAAATGCACCATTTTCAAATTTTGGAACCATAGTACACAAACCAATTTTGGCAAGAATTTGCATTTTGCAAATAGGCATCAATTCAAACACTATTTGAAATAGTGTTTTCCTAACTCTAAACCACCACCACTTGCACCCTACATGTTCCCCTGTCCCCTCTCACCCTACACTAACCCTAGAAACCCTAAGAGGGAGGGCACACATGGCATAGCCATGGCCATGCCGGCCATGGACACATGGTGCACCCTCCTCTCCTCTCCTTCCCTATCCAGCACCGCCCACCATGTCCTGGAGCTCCACCTTGCCTCCCTACTCCGGCCTAGCACCGCCATTGCTGGAGGAAAGCACTGCCCGCGCCAGACACGGACAGACCCACGACGTCCTGCGCATGACGTGGGCGTCGCACACGCGCGCGCCACGGGCAGCGCAGAGCACCTGCTGCCTCGCCAGCCCAAGCCTCCCCTGGACCCCCTAGCTACACGTTGAGCTTCGCCGTCACCACGCCAACCCGCCAGACACGGACCCATGTCCTCGCGCCGCCTGCCGCCGTCGACCAGCTCGCCATTTTCCCGCGCCCGTGCCGCCAGAGCATCGACCTCGCTCGCGCTCGCTCGACCGTCCCCCACCTCGCCAGTAGGCTCCATAGCTTCGCCTCGACCTCACCTACCTAGCGCCGCCCTCGCCTGCCCCCATTGCTCGCCGGAAACGCCGCGACCTTGTCGACTTCGCCGTAGACCTCTGGCCACCTCGAGCGCCTATAAAAGGAGCGCTCCTTCTCCTCATCTGAGCACACCACTCAACTCCCCTCCTCTCTCTGACCCTTCTCCACCCCTCAATTTCACACTACATCGCTGGAGAAGCTCCAATCGCAAGATCACCTCCACCAGAGCCAGTACCTCGACGCC
The DNA here is from genome assembly GCF_019359855.2 of Lolium perenne. Lineage (NCBI taxonomy): Eukaryota > Viridiplantae > Streptophyta > Magnoliopsida > Poales > Poaceae > Lolium > Lolium perenne. The sequence continues at coordinate 210,069,214 of NC_067249.2, forward strand.
GTTGATCCACGCTTCCCCGCACGTCGCCACTGCTACCAGGAGCTTCAGCACCATCGACAACGTCGCCTCGCACACCGCAGAGCCCCGCGGGAACCTCCGTCGCGCCGTCGACCCCCTACCTCACCGGAGCAGCAGCCCCTTCTCCCCCGACGGTGACGACGACGCCCGGCCGTTCGATTAGGTTCTGATCCGACGCCCATCCTTCCCCCGTACCGATTCGGGTTTTAAACCCAATGAAACCTGGGTCCCACCTATCAGCTGACCCGTGGCGTGTGAAACGCTACTGGGCTGGCCCCTTTGCTGTTTAAATATTTCGGCCCAGTTAGTTTCCCGCCTAGCCCATTTAGCAAATTTTCAAATTGAATTGTTTCAGAGAATTCAAATACTGGTCCTGACTTTTAAATTCAATAGAATCTGTTTGGCTTGACCAAATTTCACAAATCTTATATTGTTGGAAAGCTTATGAAATGCTTGATCCAACCCCACTGGTCTCACTTCAAGATCCTGTGTAGAATTAATGTGACATAAATAACAAGGCAGGGAGTTTTGTGACTTCAAATAAATCTTAAAAATCAACCAAAATAGATATTAAGCTAATTCCAACTCCAATAGCTCACATTTGACTTACACTAATTGTTTATGCAAGAAAATGATGTGGTCATTTTGCATGATCATGCCCTAGTTTAATTAAAGGACTATATGGCTATTCTAGTTAGTTGATATTGTCCAAAACTATTATGTAAATTCTATGAAGTGTTCACTTCATTTAAATCTTGTCCCAAATACTTTCATATGAAGTATTGACCCCTGGTACAATACTCTCAAATGAAATGCTTGGTGAATTTAAATCATAATAGGCATTATTAAATGGTATGAGGTATTCTACCTCATTTAAATCAATTCCCCAAATGATGATGATGAATGGTTGACTTATGTCAACATGATTTCATGTAGAATTGTTTGAGGAAATTAAATCTTAAGAAGATTCAATGAGAGGAAATTATTTCTCAAAAACTATATGGAAACTATCATTTACATATATAAGGAGAGAAGTTATCCTCTAACACTAAGTAAGAAACCCTAGATTAATTCTAAGTAGCAATGTAAGCAATGAGGCTAGATCATTTGGAGTGAGCCATTAAGGCTAATCTAGGTTATTTAAGTGTTGTTTGGTGATTGTATCCTCGTATTCGTATATAGACGCTAGTGCCAGAGAATACCAGGAAGAGGAAGGATTCTACCCAGAAGAAGAAGAAAACTTTGATCACATCACCAATCAAGGCAAGCTATTACCAATGCAAGCTAGACTATTGCAAGTTATAGTGTTGCAAGCAAACACCAATGCAAGATAATACTCTTGCAAAGTGCAAAGCTCACTATGAGCAAGGCATTACCCCATTTACTTTATGCTTATGATCCTATTTCCCAGTTTTAAGTTACAAGCTTTATTTACTTTTGTTTTATCAAAGTACTTTTTGATTCATGATTCACTTGGTTAGTATTGGATTAGTACAAGAGTATTAAGGTTAGCCTAGAAGCAAAGCAAAGTACTTAGCACCCCTCATATTTAGATGCTAGTGCTAAATTAAAAGTGACTACCTTAGTTGGGAACTTGTGAAATGAAATGACTTTGAAAACCTTGGAATGATGAGTCATTCTATTGAAAGATTTTGAAGGTGAATATGATCTGTGAATGACTTGGTGAATTTTACCAAAACTGATGGTTGGGTTCGGATGCGATACCATTCCAATTTTACAAGTACCCCCACAATACCTGAATCTGGGTAAGGCTTAGCTGGAAATTTATGTATTTTAGTATGGGTTCCCTCTGAACAAGCGTCATAGGGGTTATGCCGAGGCTGCCTCCGTACCGGTGAAGTGATATGAAATGACGTGAAATGAGGGGAATGTCCGGCCCAAGCCCTGTGCAGTTCCCAGGCTGACTGTTTGTCTTCACTGGGAGGCCAAGCTCATGGGGAGAGGTGCCTATACTAGAATACGTAAATGAAAGGTTAGGATTGGTAGTTCGCGTACTGCGTATGATAAATCAGGGCCAGTTACCCCTGACGAGCTATTGCAATTGTTGTGGCACAAGTGTACAACCTCTGCAGAGTAAAACCTATTCGAATAGCCGCGTCCTCGGTTATGGACAGTTGGAAAGGCCATACTGTTCCGTCATCAGAATTTTTCTGAAATTTATGAATGGTGAATGGTGACTTGTGAATTTGAATTGGAACGGTGACTTGTGAATTTGAATTGGAACGGTGACTTTGACTTCGAATCACAACAGAGTTGTGGGAATGACACTAATGTTCCCACTTGAGTTAGCTAGCACATGAAGAGTTGTTTACTAAAAGGTTTGTGAACTAAAATTGGCTTTATGCAAAATAAACTAGAGCTTAGTACCCCTTACTAGAATTGTTAGCACTTACATTAGTATTAGTTTGCGAGTACCTTAAAGTACTCACGGCTGTGTCCCTGGCTATTCAAATGGCCAGACTATGAAGAGGAGCAGAACTATCAAGATGACGACCAGCAGGACGCCTACGACAACTAGGGAATCTTCTGACGTCAGACGTTGGCCTGTGGACTAGAGAGTCCCTTCTACTTACGCTTCCGCTATAAAACTATGAACTTTGTGTACGTTGATCAATAGATCAACTATTTGTGTAATATGGATCATGTGATCTCTATTTGTAAGATGACTATGGTATGTAATGAATGATGACTTATGATATTCAACTGTTATGTCTCGCAACAACAATATTCCTGGGATTGCGATGTATGGCACAACAGGCACCTGGACTTAAAAATCCGGGTGTTGACACTAAGTGTTGTTTAAAAGGTAGCACAATGAGCTAGAAGTTGTCTATGCTAGATTTAGAAGAGTTCTAAATATTGTGACGGATTCTACAAAAGAAGGCAGAGTATGTCATTGTTTTGACAATGACAAAGGATGTTAAGTCAAGAGGTTCTTTTAGAACTTGGTGTAGTTCCGACAGAGTCAGAACTTTGAAGCTATATTGTGTGTGACAATATTAGTGACATATTTCAGACCGCGGAATTAAGGTTCCACCACAAGACCAAACATATTTAATACCGACTCATTTGGAAATGAGTGATGCGTTGAGACGCAAATGAATTACAAAATACATACGTTTTTGAGCATGTCAAATCCGTTGACTAAAACCTCTCCCGTGAGCAAAACATGATAAAGCACCGGAAGGCCAAGGTGTTATATCTTTACAAATGTAAACTAGATTATTGACTCTAGTGCAAGTGGGAGACTGTTAGAGATATGCCCAAGAGGCAATAATAAATGGTTATTATATATCTTTGTTTATGATAATGTTTACATACCATGCTATAATTGTATTAACCGAAACATTGATACATGTGTGTTATGTGAACAACAAGGAGTCCCTAGTAAGCCTCTTGTATAACTAGCTTGTTGATTAATAGATAATCATGGTTTCGTGATCATGAACATTGGATGTTATTAATAACAAGGTTATGTCATTATATGAATGATGTAATGGACACACCCTATTAAGCGTAGCATAAGATCACGTCATTAAGTTATTTGCTATAAGCTTTCAATACATAGTTACCTAGTCCTTATGACCATGAGATCATGTAAATCACTTATATCGGAAAGGTACTTTGATTACATCAAACGCCACTGCGTAAATGAGTGGTTATAAAGGTGGGATTAAGTATCCGGAAAGTATTAGTTGAGGCATATGGATCAACAGTGGGATTTGTCCATCCCGATGACGGATAGATATACTCTGGGCCCTCTCGGTGGAATGTCGTCTAATATCTTGCAAGCATATGAATAAGTTCATAAGAGACCACATATCACGGTACGAGTAAAGAGTACTTGTCAGGAGACGAGGTTGAACAAGGTATAGAGTGATACCGATGATCAAACCTCGGACAAGTAAAATATCGCGTGACAAAGGGAATTGGTATCGTATGTGAATGGTTCATTCGATCACTAAAGTCATCGTTGAATATGTGGGAGCCATTATGGATCTCCAGATCCCGCTATTGGTTATTGGTCGGAGAGAAGTCTCAACCATGTCTACATAGTTCGCGAACCGTAGGGTGACACACTTAAGGTTTGATGTCGTTTAAGTAGATATGGAATATGGAATGGAGTTCGAAGTTTTGTTCGGAGTCTCGGATAGGATCCAGGACATCACGAGGAGTTCCGGAATGGTCCGGAGAATAAGATTCATATATAGGAAGTCATTTTCTAGGTTTGAAAATGATCCGGTATTTTCTCTGGAAGGTTCTAGAAGGTTCTAGAAGAGTCCGGAAGAAATAAGGATGGAAGGTGGAGTCCCAGAGGGACTCCACCCACCTTGGCCGGCCAACCTAAGGGAGGTGGAGTCCCAAGTGGACTCCCCACCATGGTGGCCGGCCACCCCACCAAGGAAAAGGGGGAGTCCCACTCCCCCTAGGTTTGGTCATATGGAAGGTTTATGTTGGGGTCTTATTCGGAGACTTTGACCTAATCCTTGGGGCTTCCACCTATATAAAGAGGAGAGGCGAGGGGCTGGCCGGCCACACCAAGCCATGAGTTGGCCGCACCCCTCAAGGCTGCCCTAGCCGGCGCCCCCTCTCCCAAACCCTAGCGCCCCTCCTCCACCACATCTCCCGCATACGCTTAGCGAAGCTCCGCCGGAGATCTCCATTGACACCGCCACCACGCCGTCGTGCTGCCGGGATTCCGAGGAGGATCTACTACTTCCTCTGCCCACTGGAACGGGGAGAAGGACGTCGTCATCAACACCGAACGTGTGACCGAGTACGGAGGTGCTGCCCGATTGTGGCACCGTGATCAAGATCTTCTACGCGCTTTTGCAAGCGGCAAGTGATCGTCTACCGCAGCAATAAGAGCCTACTCTTATAGGCTTTGGAAATCTTCAAGGGTTAGTCTCGTTCATCCCCTCGTTGCTCCCATCTTCTAGATTGCATCTTGGCTTGGATTGCGTTCTCGCGGTACGAAATTTTTTGTTTTCTATGCAACGAATCCCTACATCTCGGTACTGGAGTTATTATCGACGAAGGCTTCTTATATGCGGAAGAGTAGGTTTAGGGGCAACGCGAGGGCCCCACACGCCAGGGCCGCGTGGCCAGGGCCAGGGCCGCGCCGCCCTGCTGTGGTGTCGCCTCGTCGCCCCACTTCGTTTCCCTTTCGGTCTTCTGGAAGCTTCGTGGAAAAATAAGACCCTGGGCGTTGATTTCGTCCAATTCCGAGAATATTTCCTTACTAGGATTTCTGAAACCAAAAACAGCAGAAAACAGCAACTGGCTCTTCGGCATCTCGTTAATAGGTTAGTGCCGGAAAATGCATAAATATGACATAAAGTGTGTATAAAACATGTGTATCATCATAAAGTAGCATGGAACATAAGAAATTATCGATACGTTGGAGACGTAACAGCATCCCCAAGCTTAGTTCCTACTCGTCCCCGAGTAGGTAAACGATAACAAAGATAATTTCTGAAGTGACATGCTATCATAATCTTGATCAATACTATTGTAAGCACATGAGATGAATGCAGCGATTCAAAACAATGGTAAAGACAATGAGTAAACAATTGAATCATATAGCAAAGACTTTTCATGAATAGTACTTTCAAGACAAGCATCAATAAGTCTTGCATAAGAGTTAACTCATAAAGCAATAAATTCAAAGTAAAGGCATTGAAGCAACACAAAGGAAGATTACGTTTCAGCGGTTGCTTTCAACTTGTAACATGTATATCTCATGGATAGCTGTCAATATAAAGTAATATGATGAATGCAAATATTCAAGTATGTAGGAATCAATGCACAGTTAACACAAGTGTTTGCTTCTTAAGATGGAAGGAAGTAGGTGAACTGACTCAACATAAGAGTAGAAGAAAGGCCCTTCGCAGAGGGAAGCATTGATTGCTATATTTGTGCTAGAGCTTTTATTTTGAAAACAAGAAACAATTTTGTCAACGGTAGTAATAAAGCATATGTGTTATGTATAATATATCCTACAAGTTGCAAGCCTCATGCATAGATTACCAATAGTGCCCGCACCTTGTCCTAATTAGCTTGGATTTACATGGATTATCATTGCATAGCATATGTTTTAACCAAGTGTCACAGAGGGGTACCTCTATGCCGCATGTAGAAAGGTCTAAGGAGAAAGCTCGCATTGGATTTCTCGCTTTTGATTATTCTCAACTTAGACATCCATACTGAGACAACATAGACAACAGATAATGGACTCCTCTTTAATGCATAAGCATTCAACAACAAATAATATTCTCATAAGAGATTGAGGATTGTTGTCCAAACTGAAACTTCCACCATGGATCATGGCTTTAGTTAGCGGCCCAATGTTCTTCTCTAACAATATGCATAATCAAACAATTGATCATGATAAATCACCCTTACTTCAGACAAGACGAACATGCATAGAAACTCACATGATATTCCCAAAGGTAGTTGATGGCGTCCCCAGGAACATGGTTATCGCTTAACAAGCAACTTAATAATAAATAAGATACATAAGTACATATTCAATACCACAATAGTTTTTAGGCTATTTGTCCCATGAGCTATGTATTGCAAAGACAAAGAATGGAGTTTTAAAGGTAGCACTCAAGCAATTTACTTTGGAATGGTGGAGAAATACCATGTAGTAGGTAGGTATGGTGGACACAAATGGCATAGTTTTTGGCTCAAGGATTTTGGATGCACGAGAAGTAATCCCTCTCAATACAAGGCTTAGGCTAGCAAGGTTGTTTGAAGCAAACACAAGTATGAACCGGTACATCAAAACTCACATAAGAACATATTGCAAGCATTATAAGACTATACATTGTCTTCCTTGTTGTTCAAACCCTTACTAGAAAATATCTAGACCTTAGAGAGACCAATCATGCAAACCAAATTTTAGCAAGCTCTATGTATTTCTTCACTAATAGGTGCAAAGTATATGATGCAAGAGCTTAAACATGAGCACAACAATTGCCAAGTATCACATTATTCAAGACATTATACCAATTACCACATGTAGCATTTCCCGTTTCCAACCATATAACAATTAACGAAGCAGTTTCAACCTTCACCATGAACATTATGAGTAAAGCCAAGAACATATATGTTCATATGCAACAGCGGAGCGTGTCTCTCTCCCACACAATGAATGCTAGGATCCAATTTATTCAAACAAAACAAAACAAAAACAAACAGACGCTCCAAGTAAAGCATATAAGATGTGACGGAATAAAAATATAGTTTCACTAGAGGAACCTGATAATGTTGTCGATGAAGAAGGGGATGCCTTGGGCATCCCCAAGCTTAGATGCTTGAGTCTTCTTGAAATATGCAGGGATGAACCACCGGGGGCATCCCCAAGCTTAGAGCTTTCACTCTCCTTGATCATATTGTATCATCCTCCTCTCTTGATCCTTGAAAACTTCCTCCACACCAAACTCAAAACAACTCATTAGAGGGTTAGTGCATAATCAAAATTCACATGTTCAGGGGTGACATAATCATTCTTAACACTTCTGGACATTGCATAAAGCTACTGAAAGTTAATTTAATAAAGAAATCCATCAAACATAGCAAAACAGGCAATGCGAAATAAAAGGCAGAATCTGTCAAAACAGAACAGTCCGTAAAGACGAATTTTTTAGGTGCACCAGACTTGCTCAAATGAAAATTCTCAAATTGAATGAAAGTTGCGTACAATCTGAGGATTACTCACGTAAATTGGCAGATTTTTCTGAGTTACCTAGAGAGAATACTGCTCAAATTCGTGACAGCAAGAAATCTGTTTCTGTGCAGTAATCCAAATCTAGTATGAACCTTACTATCAAAGATTTTACTTGGCACAATAATGCAATAAAATAAAGATAAGGAGAGGTTGCTACAGTAGTAACAACTTCCAAGACTCAAGTATAAAACAAAAGTGCTGTAGTAAAATCATGGGTTGTCTCCCATAAGCGCTTTTCTTTAACGCCTTTCAGCTAGGCGCAGAAAGTGTGAATCAAGTATTATCTAGAGATGATGCATCAACAGCGGGGTTTGGAGTTTCCTCAACTATGCATTGTATCTTGTATATGTAAGTTTCAGAGGCTCCCTTTTCATTAGTTTTGGGCTTGCTATTCTGATCAAACAAGTTTTCAGGAACAAGCCAAGCATAGTTATTTTCTAGAGCTTCATGCATTCCTAGGAGCTTACTAGGTATCGGTGCTTTAATCTCCCCACCATCATTAACATTATTAGTGTACCTTATTCTATCCATGTCCATCTTTTCAAGTGTTTTCTTAAAATCAGTGAACAAACCAAGCCTCTTATGCTTAATAAAAACTTTTCTAGCTTCTTTAGCTACCTCTTCAAATTCTCTAACAAGGACTTTTAAAACAAAATCTCTCTTTTCTCCCATCTCCATATCAGAAAGTGTAAGAAACATATGTTGTATTATGGGATTGAGATTAATAAATCTAGTTTCCAACATGTGTACTAAACAGGCAGAGGCACTTTCATAAGTAGGGACAACTTTTACCAAGGGTATATCTTCAAAATCTTCATCCATGCTAACATGGGTGAAAAATTCTTCTATATTATCTCTTCCAATGATATACCCTTGTCCTACCGGTATATCTTTAAGAGTAAACTTACGAGGAAACATGATGAAATAACTAAAGTAAATGCAAGTAACTAATTTTTTTGTGTTTTTAATATGGAGAACACAAACAAGATAGTAAATAAAGTAAAGCTAGTAAGTAATTTTTTTGTGTTTTGATATAATGCAGCAAACAAAGTAGTAAATAAAGCAAGACAAAAAGAAAGTAAAGAGATTGGAAGTGGAGACTCCCCTTGCAGCGTGTCTTGATCTCCCCGGCAACGGCGCCAGAAAATGTGCTTGCTGGCGTGTAGTTGACGTGGGAGTAAGAAATCTCTGTGGTGTAATTTCCTTCACGTCCCCGACAACGGCGCCAGAAAAATGTGCTTGATGCGCGTACAGCACGCGTCCGTTGGGAACCCCAAGAGGAAGGTGTGATGCGTACAGCGGCAAGTTTTCCCTCAGTAAGAAACCAAGGTTTATCGAACCAGTAGGAGCCAAGAAGCACGTTGAAGGTTGATGGTGGCGGAATGTAGTGCGGCGCAACACCAGGGATTCCGGCGCCAACGAACCTGCACAACACAACCAAAATACTTTGCCCCAACGAAACAGTGAGGTTGTCAATCTCACCGGCTTGCTGTAACAAAGGATTAGATGTATAGTGTGGATGATGATGTTTGCAGAGAACAGTAGAAACAAGTATTGCAGTAGATTGTATTCGATGTAAAAGAATGGACCGGGGTCCACAGTTCACTAGTGGTGTCTCTCCAATAAGAAATAACATGTTGGGTGAACAAATTACAGTTGAACAATTGACAAATAAAGAGGGCATGACAATGCACATACATATTATGATGAGTAGTGTGAGATTTAATTGGGCATTACGACAAAGTACATAGACCGCTATCCAGCATGCATCTATGCCTAAAAAGTCCACCTTCAGGTTATCATCCGAACCCCTTCCAGTATTAAGTTGCAAACAACAGACAATTGCATGAAGTATGGTGTGTAATGTAATCAACACAAATATCCTTAGACATAGCATTGATGTTTTATCCCTAGTGGCAACAGCACATCCACAACCTTAGAACTTTCTGTCACTGTCCCAGATTTAATGGAGGCATGAACCCACTATCGAGCATAAATACTCCCTCTTGGAGTTACAAGTAACGACTTGGCCAGAGCCTCTACTAATAACGGAGAGCATGCAAGATCATAAACAACACATATATGATAGATTGATAATCAACATAACATAGTATTCCATATTCATCGGATCCCAATAAACACAACATGTAGCATTACAAATAGATGATCTTGATCATGTTAGGCAGCTCACAAGATCGAACAATGATAGCACAATGAGGAGAAGACAACCATCTAGCTACTGCTATGGACCCATAGTCCAGGGGTGAACTGCTCACACATCACTCCGGAGGCGACCATGGCGGTGAAGAGTCCTCCGGGAGATGATTCCCCTCTCCGGCAGGGTGCCGGAGGCGATCTCCTGAATCCTCCGAGATGGGATTGGCGGCGGCGGCGTCTCTGGAAGGTTTTCCGTATCGTGGCTCTCGATACTGGAGTTATTATCAACGAAGGCTTCTTATAGGCGGAAGAGTAGGTTTAGGGGCGACGCGAGGGCCCCACACGTCAGGGCCGCGCGGCCAGGGCCTGGGCCGCGCCGCCCTACTGTGGCGTCGCCTCGTCGCCCCACTTCATTTCCCTTTCGGTCTTCTGGAAGCTTCGTGGAAAAATAAGACCCTGGGCGTTGATTTCGTCCAATTCCGAGAATATTTCCTTACTAGGATTTCTGAAACCAAAAACAGCAGAAAACAGCAACTGGCTCTTCGGCATCTCGTTAATAGGTTAGTGCCGGAAAATGCATAAATATAACATAAAGTGTGTATAAAACATGTGTGTATCATCATAAAGTAGCATGGAACATAAGAAATTATCGATACGTTGGAGACGTATCATGACATTGCTACCGACTTTGCTTTCTTTGCCAAGAAGTACAAGGAAAAGTGATGGGGATATGCCCATAGGGGGTGGGTCGCCAGTCCCACTCGCTGCAAGGACGAAGGCCCAGCAAAGACCGCCAGTCGCCTAGCCGACTGGACCCGAAGGCGACTGGGCCGAAGTCCCACAGAGATGATCGGCCCGGCCGGATAGGAAGATTACTTGTAGAAGGGAGTTGTATCCCGGATTAATAGCAACTGATACGATTCGGGGTTATCCCCTTGTAACCCTAGACCGGGGTGGGTATATAAACCCCCGGGCTAAACCCTAGACGACACATCATCTGAGATCGGATCTCCCCTGTAAAGCTCTTGGCTCAATGCCGACTGAGCCCCCCCATTGTAATTCTCCACTGAGCAATAAGATCTAGAAGGACGTAGGCCTTTTACTCTCCGGAGGGGCTGAACCTGGGTAAAACCTTGCGTCCCTTGCACCTCGACCCGTAGATGGCGATGTTCCCTTGCCCTCGCATCAACGAAGTGCTACGCCCTGTAGCATCTGCCGTGGTCGTATCCACGACAGTGGCGCCCACCGTGGGGCATGGGACATCAAGCCTCCGAGCTACAGCGAGGCCCTACTCGCCAGTACGGCGGCCGGTCGCTTCCGGCAGGATGATCGCCACCGGCAACTTCTTCCACATCCAGCCAAGCACCTACCGGCCCGCCTCGTCACCTCTCAAGCACGCCTGGATGGTGCCGATCGGCTCCATCAACCTCTTCGTTGGGCTCGCCGGCGTCAGCGACCCCACCGAGCCCCGCCCCGGTCGATCGCACGACCCCTTCGCGCCGGGTCAACTCCTCACCGCCACTCGCCCAGTTACTGGCGAGGTGTACGCGGAGGCTGAGTCGGCCTTGGAGGACGACGCCGACTCGGCGGCCGTGGCACCGATCGCCAACCCCATCATCACCGTGTCAGCCGCCGACTCCGTCGTCACCATCCCAGCCGCTGACTTCGGTGTCGCGACGTTCGACGCTGACTCCATCACCATGGCATCGGTCGCCGGGTCCGCCGCTGTGTCCCCGACTGCTGGCTCTATCGCCACGGCATCGTTCAAAGACTCCATCTCCTTAGTCTTTCACCCAAGCGACTTCGATGATGACTCCGTCCTCTCCCTCTTCGGTAGCGACTCCGACTCGGACTCCGTCAAGGCCCCACGCTATCTCTACCCAACCGCAGTCTTCATGGCAGGAGGCGAGGAGGAGCCTCCGATCGATGCCTTCACCACCCCCCTCCCTACAACCGCCACCGCGACCGAGATCGAGGCGCACCGGGCGGCCCTCGAAGAGCAGAGGAAGAAGGAGCTCGCCGAACGGCAGAAATTTCGTCTCGAGCAAGACGAAGTGAGAGCCGTATCGCACTATCGCCAGCAGCGCAATCGCCTGCGCATGGAGCGTGCCCGCGCGAACGACTTCCCCAGCGCGCGCCTTAACTTCGACGACCCAGATGGAGAAATTCGGGTCGCCCGAGTCCAGAACCCCGACATCCCTGAAGGAAGTCGGGCCGCCACCGATAGAGCGGCACACGGAGCACCGCCACCACCACCGCCACCACCACCACCCAAAGTTCCGCGGGCGGAAGTTGATGCCAATGGCCTACCATTGCACTCGTCTCCAGCCGACAACGTCGCGGCCGCCCAAGCCGTCCTTGCGAGGCTCCCCGAAACGGGAGACGGCGCAATCCTCGTCCAGCACGCCAAGGCCCTGGTTGCCAAGGCATTGGAGCAGCAACATGCCGCCGCCGACTCGCAAGGGCGGCTTTATTCGCGCACGTCCGCCAGTCGCGCGGCGTCATCGGGTGCGGCAAATCGCGCAGTCGTCAACGCCAACAACGGTCCACCGCCAGCACCGCGTGCGGCCCACTCGACCAACAACTGAATCGAGCCGCGCCCCGCCCGAGTGATGGTCACCGCCAACGGACAGCCCGTTGATGCGCGAACCCACATCCTCAACGATCAAGAATGGCGGGCGCGAAACCGGCTGAACGACCGCTACGCTGATGAAGCCCCGCGCCAAAGCGCGTTCACTCGAGTCGGCCCCGCCTGCTTTGGGCCAATGATCAGAGGCAAGCCGTACCCCTCTGGGTTCAAGGGGCCCCGCGACATCGAAAAGTACGATACACATATCGACCCGACAGTCTGGATCGATTCGTACACCATGGCAATGGGGATCCAAGGCCACTCTAAGTTACTCGCGGCACGCTACCTGCCTCTCATGATGGACGGCGTCAATCGCCACTGGTTCAACACCCTCACCGCCAACAGCATCGATTCTTGGGAAGAAGCCCGTGCCGCATTTATCCAGCACTTTGCCAGCGCGTACACTCGCGCGACAACTATAGAAGACCTGGATCGCTGTGTCCAGGGCCCGCGCGAGTCGACTCGTTGGTGGGTGCAGCGCTGGCAAGACATGTGGACGACCTCCAGCGGCATCAGCACGGATACGGCAATCTACTGCTTTCGGCGGTGCTGCCGGTACGAACCGCTAAGCGCCAAGCTCCGTCGCGTCAGCAGAGATAACATCTCAATCTCTGAGCTCTTCGACATCGCCACCCGATACGCCGACGAAGACCCTACAGTCGACTCGGACGACGAGTACGGCCAGCGACGCAATCGCCGCCCCGTTCACACGGAGCCCCGACGCGGCGACTACCGCTTCAGCGGCCGATCTAACAACGGAAAGCGTCGCGCCGACGGAGGACACAACGAGCTCGTCGCCAACGCCGACTACGAGCAGCGCGAGCCAAAATCCTTCCGACGCAACAACCGTGCACCACGGGAGGATCGGCCTCAGCCTAAGCGCTTTGACGCCCACAGCCTCCTAGACGCCCCGTGCATCTATCATAGCAGGGAGGGCAAGCCCTCAACGCACACGACGGGAAACTGCTACTCCCTGAAGCAGATAGAGAAGGCCCGCCGCGCCAAGGAAAACGACGGCGGCAATCAGCACAAAGACCGCGCCAAGGACTCAGACCAGCACAAGGGAGAAGGCTTCGGTCGCAGCGCCAGCTCGCTCCACACCTTCACCGGGGTCAGCGATCGTCGGGACAGGAAGGTCCTCGCAAGGGCAGTGGCAGTACACGCGGTCATCCTTTCTGACGTACCCCGGTGGCTCAACTGGTCCGAGCGGAGCATTACCTGGAGCCGCGAAGACCACGCTCCCCGCATCGAGTATCCCGGCCGAGTGGCACTGGTCGTCAGGCCCAAGGTTGCCGACTACTGGCTGCCGAAAACCCTGATGGACGGAGGAAGCTCCATCAACATCCTGTATTACGAGACCTTCCAGCGACTCGGTTTACCAGACTCACGCCTCGAAAACACCAAGGTTACGTTCCATGGCATCGTCCCCGGGCGGAAGGCCTTCATGATCGGCAAGGTTACGCTGCCAGTCACCTTCGGCACGCCCGTGAACTACCGCACCGAGCGGATAACATTCGAGGTGGTGAACTTCCGCAGCTCCTACCATTGCGTGCTCGGCCGGCAGGCGTTCGCCCGGTTCATGGCGGCACCTCATTACGCATACAACATGATGAAGATGCCAGGGCCTCGCGGCGTCATCACCATCCACGGCGACCCGAAGATGGCACTGGAGTGCGAGGACGTCAGCGCCAAGCATGCCGACGCCGTCATCGCCGACGAACAAGACAACTCCGCCGAGCTCGCCAAGTACCCAGTCGATCGCAACGACCCCGCCATCCTGGAGAAACCAACCGAGCTCGACTCGTCCGCCGCAACTTTCAAGCCTGCAACCGACACTCGTCAAGTAGATCTTGTAGAGGATGATCCAAGTAGGCAAATTACCATTGGGACGGGCCTGTCCGCCCAATAGGAAAGCGCGCTCATCAAGTTCCTCCATGAGAATCGAGATATCTTTGCATGGAAACCGTCTGACATGTCGGGTGTCCCGAGAGAACTTGCTGAGCACAAATTACACGTCGACCCCTCCGCACGCCCCGTTAGGCAGGCAATGCGCCCCGTAGGAGAAGAGCGACTACGCGCAATCGCCGAAGAAGTGAACCGACTGCTCGCTGCCGGTTTCATCATTGAAATCAAGCACCCCAAGTGGCTGGCAAACCCAGTCCTGGTGCTAAAGAAGAACAAGACATGGCGAATGTGTATCGATTACACCAGCCTCAATAGTGCATGCCCCAAGGATCCATTCGTCCTGCCGCGAATCGACCAGATCATCGATGCGGTCGCCGGCTCCGAGTCGCTGTGCTTCCTTGATGCTTACTCCGGGTACAATCAAATAAAGATGGCCAAGGAAGACCAAGAGAAGACAGCATTCATCACGCCCTTGGGTGCCTACTGCTACACATCCATGACCTTCGGCCTCAAAAACGCCGGAGCGACATACCAACGGTGTATGAACAGCTGCCTGGAAAGCCAAATCGGCCGCAACGTACACGTCTACATCGACGACGTGGTAGTCAAGTCGACTCACCAGGCCGACCTCATCACCGACCTCGCTGAGACATTCGCCAACTTACGGCGATACAAGATCAAGCTCAATCCTCTGAAGTGCACCTTCGGGGTCCCTTCTGGACAGTTGCTCGGCTACGTCGTCTCCGAACGAGGCATCGAGCCCAACCCAGAGAAGACACTGGCGGTCATGAGAACCAAGCAACCAACCTGCCTGGTCGATGCACAAAAACTCGCCGGCCGGGTCGCAGCCCTCAGTCGCTTCATACCCCGGCTCGGCGACAAGGCCATGCCACTCTACCGCCTGCTCAAGAAGTCAGAATCATTCAGGTGGACAGAAGAAGCGCAACGGGCCCTGGAAGAGCTCCAACACGCCCTTCAGAACGCCCCTATCCTCGCGGCCCCGCTACCAAACGAGACTATGGTACTATATGTCGCCGCGTCGAACCGCGCGATAAGTGCGGTCATGGTCGTCGAACGCAAGGAAGAGGGAAAGGAGCAGCTGATACAGCGCCCGGTCTACTACATCAGCAAAGCCTTAATCGAATCCAAGCAACGCTACCCGCACTACCAAAAGCTGGTGTATGCAGTCCTCAGGGCCCAGAGGCGACTGGCCCCCTACTTCCACGAGCACCCCATCAAGGTAGTCGCCTCAACACCACTCGCCGACATCATCCGTAACCGCGACGCAACCGGCCGGATCGCCAAGTGGGCAGTTGAACTCGGCGTCCACAACATCACCTACGAGTCGTGCCACGCCATCAAGTCTCAGGCACTCGCCGACTTCCTCGCCGACTGGGAAGAGGCCCAGCAACCAAGCTCCCCCGCGGACCTCAAGCATTGGACACTGCACTTCGACGGTTCCAAGAACCTCGAGGGGGCAGGCACGGGAGTCGTCCTCACATCGCCAAAGGGCGACACCGTGAAATATGTCCTGCAACTCAGGTTCGAGCCCTGCACCAACAACATGGCCGAATACGAGGCGCTCCTACATGGCATGCGAATAGCAAAAGAGATGGGCGCAACGCGGCTGCGCTGTCTCGGCGATTCCGACCTGGTCGCCAGCCAGACTTCCGGCACCTGCGACGCCACCGACGCCAACATGATTGCATACAAGCGCGCGGTTGATCAAGCCGGCGCTAGCTTCGCCGGCCACGTCGTCGAATGGGTCGACAGGCGCAAGAATGAGGAAGCAGATGCACTAGCCAGACTCGGGTCCAAGCGACTCCAACCTCCTCCAGGCGTCGTCCTGGATATCCTCAGCCACCACTCGGTGCGCGCACCTCACGAACTGGACATTGCTGAACCTCCTGCTCCCGACTCCACCCTAGTCGCACTCACTTCCGACAGCGTCGACTGGACCGAGCCATACCTGAGCTACCTCGAACGCCAGATACTGCCAATGGATGAAGCCAAAGCACGAGCTATCGTACACAGGTGCAAGTCTTTCACCATTATCAATAAAGAGCTATACAAGCGCAGCGTCTCGGGAGTGTTCCAGTGATGCGTCGCCACTGATGAAGGGCGCAAAATCCTGCGCAACATCCACGCAGGGGACTGCGGCCACCACGCAGGCGCGCGTTCCATAGTCGCCAAAGCTTTCCGTCACGGCTTCTATTGGCCAACAGCCCACAAAGATGCAATCGCGCTCGTCCGCTCGTGCGCCGGGTACCAGAAGTATGCAAGTCAGTCGCACATGCCGGGGTCAGCACTGAAGACCATCCCCCTCACCTGGCCATTCGCCGTCTGGGGCCTGTACATGGTAGGGAAATTCAAAACGGCCCCCGGTGGGTACACCCACCTCATGGTCGCGGTGGACAAGTTCACCAAATGGGTAGAAGCAAAACCCATCAAGAAGTGCGACGGAAAGATAGCCACAAAGTTCCTACGCGAGCTTATCTATCGATATGGCTACCCTCACAGCATCATAACCGACAATGGCACCAATTTCGCCAAAGGGGAGATGGCCGACTTCTGCGAGGAAAAAGGCATCCGACTCGACCTCGCGTCAGTCGTACACCCCGAGTCGAACGGCCAAGCAGAAAGAGCGAACCAGAGCATCCTCCACGGACTCAAGCCGCGCCTGGTCGTGCCCCTGGAACGCCCAGCCGGTTGCTGGGCAGAAGAGCTCACCTCAGTGCTGTGGGGCATCCGCACAACACCAAACAGATCGACCGGCTTCACGCCTTTCTTCCTGGTGTATGGCGCCGAGGCAGTTATGCCCACGGATATCGCCTACGACTCGCCACGGGTCGCTAACTACGCCGAAGAAGACAACGAGCGAGCTCGCCAAGATGATATCGACCTCCTTGATGAGGCCAGAGACCTCGCACTCTCCAGGACCGCCATCTACCAGCAAGATCTCCGCCGCTACCACAGTCATCGCGTTCGGAGTCGCTCCTTCCAAGTTGGAGATCTCGTTCTGCGGCTAATTCAAGACAAGAAAGGCATGCATAAGCTATTCCCGCCTTGGGAAGGACCATTCGCCGTCAGCCGCGTACTCGGCAACGACTCCTACTACCTCACAGACGTCCGCAAGGACGACAAAGGCGAACCGCTCACCCGAGAGGTGGAGCGCCCCTGGAACGTCAACCTCCTCCGACGGTTTTACACCTAAGGAAAAAGTGTAACCCACAAATTCAGAGATTAATCAAAGTCGCCGATTGCATCAATCTCCAACTCCGATTGCCTCTCCATCACCCGCTAGCTATCCGCATCTCTCATCTCGGTAAACACCGGCCCAGTCGCCATGACAAGTGACTTGGTACTGAGAGACCTTCGGTCGCCGCTGTTGGAAGAGTGAAGTCCACGATCGGCCAAGTAGTCGGGCTAACAAGGGCACGACGGGTCCCCCGGGTGCAACACCAGGCCCGGTTACCTACCACCCCTTACGCCGTCAGGTGAAAACGGCGACTGGAACCCACAGCAGGGTCGCATGCCCGACCAGCCCCCCGGGCCACGGCGACCGTCTCGTGCTACGCTATACAGCACACCAACGCCCTCCTCTACCTTAGGCTGGTGACTTGAATGGCCAAGTACTTCGACCAGGGACCCCGCAAAACGGACCCGCGGCTCGCCAAGGAACAACGCCCGCAAGAACCCCCTTTGGAGTCGCCCAGCGACTGGCTCACCGAGCCACGACGAGTGGCGCGCTACATGCAAACAGCGCAACTATAAACCAACCGCTACTCCACCCATGAGGCTGCTATTCGCACTATAATGACTACGTACTGCGACTGGGGACGCCCAGCTCGACAAGGAAAACAGTCAAGTCGATAGCCTTCATCGGGGTCGCATGGCGACTGGCCTTATTAGCCATGGAGAGTCGGACCCAACTCCAAAACGAAAACATCGCCGTCACACTCACATAATTCAAAGGCGGTCACCAAGTCATACTTAAGCAAAAGCTGACACTTTATTTACAACTAACGCCCGCTCGCGGGAATTTGAGTTACATCATCCACAGGGGCCCAAGAATCTACTGGGACGGCCCCGGTGCTTCCTCTACAACAGGCTCGGCGCCGCCATCGCCATGACGAAACTTCGGCGTATACAAGACGACCGGGTACATGGACAAGGAGTTGGTGGCCGCGGCGTGGAAGAGACGCTCTGCGGGGAAGTCCACCGGGCCGGCCTCCTTCTCCGCGTCCCCAGGCGCCGCCTGGCTGGGGATGTGAGTCTCCAAGTCAGCGGTGGCCAACACCCGGTCGGCGTAGGGGCGCACTGCCTCCATCAAGCGCAGCACCTCGGCGACGTCAAATTCGCCAGTCTCCGAGGGGAAGCCAGCAGTGACCTCCTCCACATCAAACCCCTCCGAGTAGTGCGCCAGTACCATGCTCAATGCCATGGTAATACCAACACGGCAGGAGGAGCGGCGAAGCCAGTCGACGACAACCGGGATGTTGGATACAGCCCTGAAGATAGACGGCGTGTCCCGTGGAATCACCTCCCGTGGACTCAGGTACTGGAGCGCCGCCAAGATCTCCCCCGCGCAGGCAATGATGCGCGCGGTCGCGGTCGACAGGCACTCCCGCGGGGTCGCCAACTCCGTGAAGTCACTCGTACCTACCATCAACAACAAGAAAGAAGGGAAGTGAGAACTCGCCCTCGACACCGACTCGCCATGCTCGGGGACTGGCCCCCGAAGTCGACTCGCCATGCTCGGGGACTGGCCCCCGACATCGACTCGCCATGCTCGGGGACTGGCCCCCGACATCGACTCGCCATGCTCGGAAACTGGCCCCCGAAGTCGACTCGCCATGCTCGGGGACTGGCCCCCGACATCGACTCGCCATGCTCGGGGACTGGCCCCCGACACCGACTCGCCATGCTCGGGGACTGGCCCCCGAAGACGACTCGCCACGCTCGGGGACTGGCCCCGATGCCGACTCGCCATGCTCGGGGACTGGCCCCCGAAGCTGACTCGCCGCGCTTGGGGACTGGCCCCAGACGCCGACTCGCCACCCTCGGGGACTTACCGCCATGGCAATCGACAATAAAAAAACGGAGGGATACGAAAACCTACAAAGGAGCTGCCGCGACATCTCGCGGACAAACGCCTCGAAGTTGGTCTTCTCGGCCTGAACCGCCAGGACGATGCCCTCGGACGCCTCCTTCTCCGCGGCCAACTCCTTGGCGTCTTGCAACTTCAAGGCCGCGACCTCTTCTCGCAGGGCTGCGGCAGCGCCCCTCGCGGCATCCCGTGCATCCGTCGCGGCCTCCAGCTTCCCCTTGTACTCGGCGATGACGTCCTCCAACTCCCGCCCCTTTTCCTCCAGGACCTTCGTCAGGTCCGCCACTTCCGCCTTCGCCTTCTTCCGGGCCTCTTCGGCCTGCTTAGCCCGGAACTCGGCTTCGCGGTAGAAGGATTCCTTGATGAATCCTTCCCGAGCCTCGGCGAGCGCCTTCGCATGCGCCTCTGCTACAAAAAAAGGGGGCAGTGAGAACAAAAATACAACCGCACGAGCGCGACCAGAAGGGAAAAGGCCGTGGGTGTGACTTACTGCCCAGAGCGATGAGCTTCCGGTTCTTCTGCGCCGCCTCCTCCACGAGCGCCGTTAGTCGCTTAACCACCGCCTGCACAGAAAACGGCGCGAAGATCAACAAAAGCAGTCCAGGCAGAAAGAAGAGACTCGACTCGCCCCTACAGGCCAAGTCGACCCTCGGGGACTGGGGGCGACTGGACTGCGAGTACAAAAGTACTTACCACGTGCGCTTCACCGAGCGCCGTGTGGAGCTCAGTGAAGGTCAAAGTAGAAGGCGGAGGACGGCGCGACTCGGCCGCTTCACCCGCCTGCATCACAGCGTCGGTCGATGGCGCCCCATCCATTCGCGTCTCGGGGTCGCTGGGGTGGACTTGGTCCCTGGCGGCCTTGGACCGGCGCTCCCTCATCGGCACCGAGAGGCCGCCCTCCTCGGCGGTGTCATCCTCGACTTCGGGTGCCCTCTGGCCTTCAGTCGACCCGACACCCGCCGACTCCTCCTCTACCACGGGGGGAGCGGCGCTTGGTCCCATCGCCGCACTCGCCGCGCCCCCGCGACCCATGCTGGGCAAGGGGAAAACCTCGGCGGTGGGTTCGGCACGGCCGGTGCTCGCCTTCTCAGCCTGGCTCGCAGCGACAGGCTCCTCCCGAGCCGACCCCGCGCCCCCAAGGTCGGAAGGCGCCGTCTTCTTCTCCGCGGCCTTCTTCAGCTCGGCCGCCTTTTTCGCCTCGGCCGCCCTTGTGGCCGCCGCCCCAACCATAGCAGGTCTTGCCAAGACCTTCCTCTTGGACCTACGGGGGAGCAGGGCAGGTCGTTAGCAAATCCCGCCATAAAGGAAGCGGGCTCGATAAGAGGTACTTACTTCACTGTGGGGATCGCCTTTACGCCCGGACCAGCCCGGGCTCCAGCATCGATCGCGTCCTTCAGGGGGCGCTGAAGCTTTATGGAGCCCTCCAGGATAGTCAGGCGCAGCCGCTTGGGCTGCGGCTCGGCCTCTTCCTTTGAGGGCTCCCCCTCCTCCGGGTGAGAGGTCGCCTCTTCATCCCCCTCGCCCTCCTGCGGCTTCGGAGCGCCCTGTGATGAAGATCCGGCGCCTCTCTTCGCTCCGCGCGGGAGTCGGATGAAGTCTCTCGCTTCGGAGTCCGACTCGGTACGCTCCTCCTCGTCGTCAACCTCCTCCTCCTCGCCTTCGGTCATTTCCGGAGGCTCTTTCCCGGCGAGAGGGGGTAGATGATCGGCGATCTTCTGCCACCGCTGCATTCGGGTCAAGGAAATAAGTTAGAAAGGGAGAAGCGCTACCTAGGCGCCCAGGGTCGCTGCACCGAACAAGTCAATACCTGAGGTGCCGGGTTGTCTTCGGAGAAGGGCTGCAGGCCGTCCTCGAAGGAGGTAAAGGCGGCCGTGGTAATCTTGGCGAGCGCCTTCCGGTACTCGCCCTCGTCCCACTTGGTCGCCGTCGACCGGGTGCAGTCGTTTTGCCCCCGGTACTCCCACATGGAGTGGGCTCGGCACCGCAGGGGGACCAGCCGGCGGCCGAGCCAGCAGTTGTACATGTTGGCCACCGTCAGGCCCTTGTTCTTCAGAGCTTCATTCGCCTTGCGCATCCCCTTCACCACCTCCTCCTGCTCGCGCGGCAGCGACCGGACGTTGAGACGTCGCGGGACGCTGGGCTCGGGGTCGTACTGAGGGATGCAGACCTCGCCAGGGGGAGTGTACTCCTTGGCGTAGAACCAGAAGCGGCGCCACTGCGACTGCGCCTTCTTGGGGAGCGCCATGTCGATGAAGCTCTCCCCGGATTTCACCTGGAAGGTAATCCCACCATTCGGGATGAGCGCCTCGCTGCTCTTGCTGGCCCGGGTCGCCCGCCCATGGAAGATTGATACCCACAGCGGGAAGTATGGCGGGCAACCCAGGTAGCACTCACACAGTGCCACGAACAGAGAGATCTGTTGCACACTATGCGGCCCCAGGTCGCATATCTTTATGCCGTAGAAGGCCAGCAGTTGCCGGATGAAGTCGGAGGAGGGGAGCGCGAATCCGCGATCCAAGAAACTGAGGAAGAGCACGAACTCGCCCGGCCTCGGGAGCGGCTCCACCTCGTTCGCCGCCGAGACCCGCCAGCGCTCCTGCTTGAATTCGGGGATGACCCCGGAGGCGACGTACGGGAGGAGAGACTCGCGCGTGACCTTGGACCTGCCCCAGGCTCTCGCCGCCATGGTTGCGCTCGGGAGCTCTCAGCAGGAAGCAGATGGAATAGGAATGGGGGAAGAGTGCGGCGGAGTGATGAGTCCTAACCCCTGGGTCCGACCTTTTATATCGCCACACCCGCTCAAGATAAGCATCAAATCTGCCCGTTGATTCGCCGCGAGATTATCGCCCCGCAGTTAACGGTCAAGATCAGCGACGGGATCGGCGGAACGGGCGTTAAAGCTAGCCGTTAGCCGTCACATCAGGCCCAACGGTCAACTTTGCGCAAACAGCTCGCGCCTCGGTCAACGTGAAATCTAGCCGGTGGCTCCTCCACGTGTCTGCACCCGGGACCTACGCCGACTGGCCTGCGACGACTGGCACACGCCGACTGTCATACGACGATTGGCATATGCCGACTGTCATGCGCCGACTGGCTCATCAAGTTCAGGTGATTGAAGACTGGCGGCCAGCTGATGTTTACTTGGGGAGCCCGGCGGCGATTCATCTCAATCCGCCCCAGTGCCTCTTCGCGACCCGCGCCGGATCTACGCTTCATCACCACCGCGCTCGGGGACTACTGATGGGGATATGCCCAAAGGGGGTGGGTCGCCAGTCCCACTCGCTGCAAGGACGAAGGCCCAGCAAAGACCGCCAGTCACCTAGCCGACTGGACCCGAAGGCGACTGGGCCGAAGTCCCACAGAGATGATCGACCCGGCCGGATAGGAAGATTACTTGTAGAAGGGAGCTGTATCCCGGATTAATAGCAACTGATACGATTCGGGGTTATCCCCTTGTAACCCTAGACCGGGGGTGGGTATATAAACCCCCGGGCTAAACCCTAGATGACACATCATCTGAGATCGGATCTCCCCTGTAAAGCTCTTGGCTCAACGCCGACTGAGCCCCCCCATTGTAATTCTCCACTGAGCAATAAGATCTAGCAGGACGTAGGCCTTTTACTCTCCGGAGGGGCTGAACCTGGGTAAAACCTTGCGTCCCTTGCACCTCGACCCGTAGATGGCAATGTTCCCTTGCCCTCGCATCAACGAAGTGCTACCCCCTGTAGCATCTGCCGTGGTCATATCCACGACAAAAAGTTTCCAATGCTCCTCAATGAGAAGAAGAAGAGAACCTGCTATAATTGTGATGAAGATATCCACTTTGCAAATAAGTGCCCTTATGAGAAAAGGGTAGACAAGCCAAAGTTCATCAAATGGGCCAAGCCAAGATTGAAGCCAAACCCAATCAACGATCGGTACAAGAAGAACAAGGGAAGAGCCTTTGTTGGGGCCGAGTACTTGTTCGATGAAGAAGAGGAATATGAGGATAAGGAGGCCGGAGTGGCCGGTTTGGCTTTATCCAAGCCCGGGTCACTCTTCACATATGACTACTCCAAGGATTACTCCACGGAGAATGATATGATGTTGGTTCTTCCTTCATGGAAGAACAACTTAAGATGGTGACTCTGATGACTCTCCCTCCTCTACAATCGTTGGCTCTTGTCTAATGGCAAGAGAGACCAAGGTAATGGAGTCT
This sequence comes from Lolium perenne, assembly GCF_019359855.2. NCBI lineage: Eukaryota > Viridiplantae > Streptophyta > Magnoliopsida > Poales > Poaceae > Lolium > Lolium perenne. The sequence goes on from NC_067249.2 coordinate 210,092,987, forward strand.
CCACCTTCCTTATCTAGTGTTCTTGATGATGAAACTGAAAATCAAGAAGGGTTAGCTATGCTTAAGGAACTTTACAAAGTAAGACGCACCCTTCGTGGTAATGCTCTTGTCAAGTTTGATTTCTTGATGTACTCCCTAAAAGAAAAGGATGAGTCCATTGAGGAATTAGAATATCATTTGAATGAAAAAGAACGGAGATTCGATCTCCTAAGACAAGAGCTAAAAACCGAAAGGTGCATATTGATACGTCTCCAACGTATCTATAATTTCTGATGTTCCATGCTTGTTTTATGACAATACCTACATGTTTTGTTCATACTTTATATCATTTTTATGCGTTTTCCGGAACTAACCTATTGACGAGATGCCGAAGGGCCAGTTGTTGTTTTCTGCTGTTTTTGGTTTCAGAAATCCTAGTAAAGAAATATTCTCGGAATCGGACGAAATCAACACCGAAGATCTTAAAATTCCCGGAAGCTTCCAGAGCACCGGAGAAAGGCCAGAGGGGAGCCAGGGGGCCCACCCCACAGGGCGGCGCGGCCAGGGGGGTGCCCCCTAGTGTGTGGGTCCCCTGTGGCCCCTCCGACTCTGCCTCTTCGCCTATTTAGTCGTCCCTGACCTAAATCCTCGACCCAGTTCGACGAAACCAGAGAAAACCATCCAGAGCCGCCGCCATCGAGAAACTCCAATTCAGGGGACAGAAGTCTCTGTTCCGGCACCCTACCGGGACGGGGAATTTCCCCCGGAGTCATCTCCACCGCCGTCTCCACCGCCATCTTCACCGCCATCGCTGCCTCCATGATGAGGAGGGAGTAATCCACCCCCGGGGCTGAGGGCTCCGCTGTAGCTATGTGGTTCATCTCTCTCTTTGTGATCAAGTTGAATATCATCTATGTTCTACTCTAGTGATGTTATTAAAGTAGTCTATTCCTCCTGCACGGTGTAATAGTGACAGTGTGTGCATCGTGTAGTACTTGGCGTGGGTTATGATTGTAATCTCTTGTAGATTATGAAGTTAACTATTGCTATGATAGTATTGATGTGATCTATGCCTCCTTCAAAGTGTGATGGTGACAGTGTGCATGCTATGTTAGTTCTCGGTGTAATTGTGTTGATCTATCTTGCACTCTAAGGTTATTTAAATATGAAAATTGAATATTGTGGAGCTTGTTAACTCCGGCATTGAGGGTTCGTGTAATCCTACACAATTAGTGGTGTTCATCATCCAACAAGAGGGTGTAGAGTAGTCCTATTATGTGATCATTGTTGAGAGTGTCCACTAGTGAAAGCAGGATCCCTAGGCCTTGCTTCCAAGCATCGAATCTCCGTTTGTTTACTGTTTTGTTGCATGTTTACTCGCTGCCATATTTTATTCAGATTGCTATTACCACTCATACTCATCCATATTACTTGCATCTCACTATCTCTTCGCCGAACTAGTGCACCTATTAGGTGTGTTGGGGACACAAGAGACTTCTTGCTTTGTGGTTGCAGGGTTGCTAGAGAGGGATATCTTTGACCTCTTCCTCCCTGAGTTCGATAAACCTTGGGTGATCCACTTAAGGGAAACTTGCTGCTATTCTACAAACCTCTGCTCTTGGAGGCCCAACACTGTCTACAAGAATAGAAGCACCCGTAGACATCAAGCACTTTTCTAGCGCCGTTGCCAGGGAGGAAAGGTAAAAGGTACTCACACTCCGGATCTCGGCAACTAAGCTATTTTCCGCCGTTGTAAGTACTCAAAGCTATTTCCTTTAGATCATGCAATTGCATCTTTTTGTTTCTTGTTTACACTAGTTAGGCATAATGGAAAACAACAAAAATATGAGAGATCTTTATGAACTTTATCTTGAATTAGGACATGATGTGTTTGAAGAGAGAATTAAAAAACCCATGGAACTTTATATGCATGCTAATGGGTATGTTATTAATATGAATGCTTTGAACACCATTGTTGCTAATGCTATGGAAAATTCTAAGCTTGGGGAAGCTGGCTTTGATGAGCATGATCTTTTTAGTGCCCCAAGCATTGAGGAGAAAATTTACTTTGATGATACTTTGCCTCCTATTTACGATGATTGTAATGATAGTAGTCTTTTGGTCCCGCCGGTTATGGAGGATAAATTTGATTATGGATACAATATGCCTCCTATATTTGATGATGAGAATAATAATGATAGCTACTTTGTTGAATTTGCTCCCACTACAACTACTAAAATTGATTATGCTCATGTGAGAGTAATAATTTTGTGCATGAGACTCATGATAAGAATGCTTTATGTGATAGTTATAATGTTGAGTTTGCTCATGATGCTACTGAAAGTTATTATGAGAGAGGAAAATATGGTTGTAGAAATTTTCATGTTACTAAAACACCTCTCTATGTGCTGAAATTTTTGAAGCTACACTTGTTCTATCTCCCTATGCTTGTTACTTTGCTCTTCATGAACTTGTTTATTTACAAGATTCCTATGCATAGGAAGCATTGATACGTCTCCGACGTATCGATAATTTCTTATGTTCCATGCCACATTATTGATGATATCTACATGTTTTATGCATACTTTATGTCATATTTATGCATTTTCCGGCACTAACCTATTAACGAGATGCCGAAGAGCCAGTTGCTTTTTTCTGCTGTTTTTGGTTTCAGAAATCCTAGTAAGGAAATATTCTCGGAATTGGACGAAATCAACGCCCAGGGGCCTATTTTGCCACGAAGCATCCAGAAGACCGAAGGAGAGACGAAGTGGGGCCACGGGGCGCCGCCACACTAGGGCGGCGTGGCCCAGGGGGGCCCGCGCGGCCCTAGCGTGTGGGGCCCCCGTGACGCCTCCTGACCTGCCCTTCCGCCTACATATAGTCTTAATCGCGAAACCCCCAGGACCGAGAGCCACGATACGGAAAACCTTCCAGAGACGCCGCCGTCGCCAATCCCATCTCGGGGGATTCAGGAGATCGCCTCCGGCACCCTGCCGGAGAGGGGAATCATCTCCCGGAAGACTCTTCACCGCCATGGTCGCCTCCGGAGTGATGAGTGAGTAGTTCACCCCTGGACTATGGGTCCATAGCATTAGCTAGATGGTCGTCTTCTCCTAATTGTGCTTCATTGTCGGATCTTGTGAGCTGCCTAACATGATCAAGATCATCTATCTGTAATGCTATATGTTTTGATTGTTGGGATCCGATGGATAGAGAATACTATGTTATGTGTATTATCAATCTATTACCTATGTGTTGTTTATGATCTTGCATGCTCTTTATTATTAGTAGAGGCTCTGGCCAAGTTTTTACTCTTAACTCCAAGAGGGAGTATTTATGCTCGATAGTGGGTTCATGCCTCCATTAAATCTGGGACAGTGACAGAAAGTTCTAAGGTTGTGGATGTGCTGTTGCCACTAGGGATAAAACATCGATGCTATGTCTGAGGATGTAGTTGTTGATTACATTACGCACCATACTTAATGCAATTGTCTGTTGTTTGCAACTTAATACTGGAAGGGGTTCGGATGATAACCTGAAGGTGGACTTTTTAGGCATAGATGCATGCTGGATAGCGGTCTATGTACTTTGTCGTAATGCCCAATTAAATCTCACTATACTCATCATATCATGTATGTGCATTGTCATGCCCTCTCTATTTGTCAATTGCCCAACTGTAATTTGTTCACCCAACTTGCTATTTATCTTATGGGAGAGACACCACTAGTGAACTGTGGACCCCGGTCCATTCTTCTAATCGAATACAATCTACTGCAATACTTGTTCTACTGTTTTCTGCAAACAATCATCATCCACACTATACATCTAATCCTTTGTTACAGCAAGCCGGTGAGATTGACAACCTCACTGTTTCGTTGGGGCAAAGTACTTTGGTTGTGTTGTGCAGGTTCCACGTTGGCGCCGGAATCCCTGGTGTTGCGCCGCACTACATCTCGCCGCCATCAACCTTCAACATGCTTCTTGGCTCCTACTGGTTCGATAAACCTTGGTTTCTTACTGAGGGAAAACTTGCCGCTGTACGCATCACACCTTCCTCTTGGGGTTCCCAACGGACGCGTGATGTACGCGTATCAAGCAGATTTTCTGGCGCCGTTGCCAGGGAGATCAAGACACGCTGCAAGGGGAGTCTCCACATCCAATCTCTTTACTTTGTTTTTGTCTTGCTTTATTTTATTTACTATTTTGTTTGCTGCATTATATCAAAATACAAAAAAATTAGTTGCTAGCTTTACTTTATTTACTGTCTTGTTTGCACTCTATATCAAAAACACAAAAAAATTAGTTACTTGCATTTACTTTATCTAGTTTGCTTTATTTACTATTGCTAAAATGGGTACTCCTGAAAATACTAAGTTGTGTGACTTCACAACCACAAATAATAATGATTTCTTATGCACACCTATTGCTCCACCTGCTACTACAACAGAATTCTTTGAAATTAAACCTGCTTTACTGAATCTTGTTATGTGAGAGCAATTTTCTGGTGTTAGTTCTGATGATGCTACTGCCCATCTCAATAATTTTGTTGAATTATGTGAAATGCAAAAGTATAAGGATGTAGATGGTGACATTATAAAATTAAAATTGTTTCCTTTCTCATTAAGAGGAAGAGCTAAAGATTGGTTGCTATCTTTGCCTAAGAATAGTATTGATTCATGGACTAAATGCAAGGATGCTTTTATTGGTAGATATTATCCTCCTACTAAAATTATATCTTTGAGAAGTAGCACAATGAATTTTAAACAATTGGATAATGAGCATGTTGCACAAGCTTGGGAAAGAATGAAATCTTTGGTTAAAAATTGCCCAACCCATGGACTGACTACTTGGATGATCATCCAAACCTTTTATGCAGGACTGAATTTTTCTTCGCGGAACCTATTGGATTCAGCTACTGGAGGTACCTTTATGTACATCACTCTTGGTGAAGCAACCAAGCTTCTTGATAATATGATGATTAATTACTCTGAATGGCACACGGAAAGAGCTCCACGAGGTAAGAAGGTAAATTCTGTCGAAGAAACCTCTTCCTTGAGTGATAAGATTGATGCTATTATGTCTATGCTTGTGAATGATAGGACTAATGTTGATCCTAATAATGTTCCGTTAGCTTCATTGGTTGCTCAAAAAGAACATGTTGATGTAAACTTCATTAAAAATAATAATTTCAACAACAATGCTTATCGGAATAATTCTAGTAACAACTATAGGCCATATCCTTATAATAATGGCAACGGCTATGGTAATTCTTATGGGAATTCTTACAACAATAATAGGAATCCACCCCTGGACTTGAAGCTATGCTTAAAGAATTTATTAGTACACAAACTGCTTTTAACAAATCTGTTGAAGAAAAGCTTGGGAAAATTGATATACTTGCTTCTAAAGTCGATAGTCTTGCTGCTGATGTTGATCTTTTAAAATCGAAAGTTATGCCTAATGAAAATCATAATAATAAAATTGTTACTACAGCAAATGCCATCCAAGTTAGAATTAATGATAATATAAGATTGATGGCCGAATTGCGTGCTAGGTGGGAAAAAGAAGAAAATGCTAAAGAAGATAATATAGATAAAGTTTGGACTATTACCACCACTAGTAATGCTAATGCTCCATATGTTGCTGTACCTCCTACTATTAATGGTAAAATAATTGGTGTTGGCAATGTTTCCACTTCTAATGCAAAGCGTGAAAAACTGCCTGAAACTGCTAAAACTGCTGAAACTGCCCGTGATAAAACTGCTGAAATTTTTTCCAACATTGGGGATAATGATCCCATTGCTTTAGATTATAATGGTTTGGATTTTGATGATTACCATATCTCTGAAGTTATAAAGTTCTTACAAAAAGTTGCTAAAAGTCCTAATGCTAGTGCTATAAATTTGGCTTTCACGAAACATATTACAAATGCCCTCATAAAAGCTAGAGAAGAGAAACTAGAGTGTGAAGCTTCTATTCCTAGGAAGCTAGAGGATGGTTGGGAGCCCATCATTAAGATGAAAGTCAATGACTTTGATTGTAATGCTTTATGTGATCTTGGTGCAAGTATTTCCGTTATGCCTAAGAAAATCTATAACATGCTTGACTTGCCACCATTGAAAAATTGTTATTTGGATGTTAATCTTGCTGATAACTCTACAAAGAAACCTTTGGGGAGAGTTGATAATGTTCGCATTACCGTTAACAATAACCTTGTCCCCGTTGATTTTGTTGTCTTGGATATTGAATGCAATGCATCTTGTCCCATTATATTGGGAAGACCTTTTCTTCGAACTGTTGGTGCTATCATTGATATGAAGGAAGGTAATATTAAATATCAATTTCCTCTCAAGAAAGGTATGGAACACTTCCCTAGAAATAGAATGAAGTTACCTTTTGATTATATCATTAGAACAAATTATGATGTTGACACTTCGTCTCTTGATAACACTTGATATACACTTTCTGCGCCTAGCTGAAAGGCGTTAAAGAAAAGCGCTTGTGGGAGACAATCCATGTTTTTACTACAGTACTTTTATTTTATATTTGAGTCTTGGAAGTTGTTAATACTGTAGCAACCGCTCCTTATCTTAGTTTTGTGCATTGTTGTGCCAAGTAAAGTCGTTGATAGTAAGGTTCATACTAGATTTGGATTACTGCGCAGAAACAGATTTCTTTGCTGTCACGAATCTGGGCCTAATTCTCTGTAGCTAACTCAGAAAATTATGCCAATTTACGTGAGTGATCCTCAGATATGTACGCAACTTTCATTCAATTTGAGCATTTTCATTTGAGCAAGTCTGGTGCCTCAATAAAATTCGTATTTACGAACTGTTCTGTTTTGACAGATTCTGCCTTTTATTTTGCATTGCCTGTTTTGCTATGCTTGATGGATTTTTCGATTCCATTAACTTTCAGTAGCTTTGTGCAATGTTCCGAAGTGTTAAGAATGATTATGTCACCTCTGAACATGTAAATTTTTATTGTGCACTAACCCTCTAGTGAGTTGTTTTGAGTTTGGTGTGGAGGAAGTTTTCAAGGATCAAGAGAGGGAGATGATACAATATGATCAAGGAGAGTGAAAGCTCTAAGCTTGGGGATGCCCCGGTGGTTCACCCCCTGCATATATCAAGAAGACTCAAGCGTCTAAGCTTGGGGATGCCCAAGGCATCCCCTTCTTCATCGACAACATTATCAGGTTCCTCTAGTGAAACTATCATCGACAACATTATCAGGTTCCTCTAGTGAAACTATATTTTTATTCCATCACATCTTATGTACTTTGCTTGGAGCGTCCGTTTGTTTTTGTTTTTTTGTTTTGTTTGAATAAAATGGATTCTAGCATTCATTGTGTGGGAGAGAGACACGCTCCGCTGTTGCATATGGACAAATATGTCCTTAGGCTTTACTCATAGTATTCATGGCGAAGGTTGAATCTTCTTCGTTAATTTGTTATATGGTTGGAAACGGAAAATGATACATGTAGTAATTCTAAAATGTCTTGGATAATGTGATACTTGGAAATTGTTGTGCTCATGTTTAAGCTCTTGCATCATATACTTTGCAACCATTAATGAAAAAATACATAGAGCTTGCTAAAATTTGGTTTGCATAATTGGTCTCTCTAAGGTCTATATAATTTCTAGTAAAGAGTTTGAACAACAAGGAAGACGGTGTAGAAGTCTTATAATGTTTACAATATGTCTTTTATGTGAGTTTTGCTGAACCGGTTCATCCTTGTGTTTGTTTCAAATAACCTTGCTAGCCTAAGCCTTGTATCGAGAGGGATTACTTCTCATGCATCCAAAATCTTTGAGCCAACCACTATGCCATTTGTGTCCACCATACCTACCTACTACATGGTATTTCTCCGCCATTCCAAAGTAAATTGCTTGAGTGCTACCTTTAAAATTTCTAATCCTCTACCTCTGCAATGCATAGCTCATGGGACAAATAGCCTAAAAACTATTGTGGTATTGAATATGTACTTATGCACTTTATCTCTTATTAAGTTGCTTGTTGTGCGATAACCATGTTCCTGGGGACGCCATCAACTACTCTTTGTTGAATATCATGTGAGTTGCTATGCATGTCCGTCTTGTCTGAAGTAAGGGAGATTTACCGCTAGAATGGTTAGAGCATGCATAATGTTAGAGAAGAACATTGGGCCGCTAACTAAAGCCATGATCCATGGTGGAAGTTTCAGTTTTGGACAAATATCCTCAATCTCATATGAGAAAATGAATAATTGTTGAATGCTTATGCATAAAAGAGGAGTCCATTATATGTTGTCTATGTTGTCCCGGTATGGATGTCTAAGTTGAGAATAATTAATAGCGAGAAATCCGATGCGAGCTTTCTCCTTAGACCTTTGTACAGGCGGCATAGAGGTACCCCTTTGTGACACTTGGTTAAAACATATGTATTGCGAGCTAATTAGGACAAGGTGCGGGCACTATTAGTATACTATGCATGAGGCTTGCAACTTGTAGGATATAATTTACATAACACATATGCTTTATTACTACCGTTGACAAAATTGTTTCTTGTTTTCAAAACCAAAGCTCTAGCACAAATATAGCAATCAATGCTTCCCTCTGCGAAGGGCCTTTCTTTTACTTTTATGTTGAGTCAGTTCACCTATTTCTCTCCACCTCAAGAAGCAAACACTTGTGTGAACTATGCATTGATTCCTACATACTTGCATATTGCACTTGTTATATTACTTTGCATTGACAACTATCCATGAGATATACATGTTATAAGTTGAAAGCTACTGCTGAAACTTAATCTTCCTTTGTGTTGCTTCAATACCTTTACTTTGAATTATTGCTTTATGAGTTAACTCTTATGCAAGACTGATTGATGCTTGTCTTGAAAGTACTATTCATGAAAAGTCTTTGCTATATGATTCATTTGTTTACTCATGTCATTACCAATGTTTTGATTGCTGCATTCATTACATATGGTTACAATAGTATGATCAAGGTTATGATGGCATGTCACTCCAGAAATTAACTTTGTTATCGTTTACCTGCTCGGGACGAGCAGAAACTAAGCTTGGGGATGCTGATACGTCTCCGACGTATCGATAATTTCTTATGTTCCACGCCACATTATTGATGATATCTACATGTTTTATGCATACTTTATGTCATATTTATGCATTTTCCGGCACTAACCTATTAACGCGATGCCGAAGAGCCGATTCTTTGTTTCTGCTGTTTTTGGTTTCAGAAATCCTAGTAAGGAAATATTCTCGGAATTGGACGAAATCAACGCCCATGGGCCTATTTTGCCACGAAGCTTCCAGAAGACCGAAGGAGAGACGAAGTGGGGCCACGGGGCGCCGCCACACTAGGGCGGCGCGGCCCAGGGGCGGCCCGCGCGGCCCTAGCGTGTGGAGCCCCCGTGACGCCTCCTGACCTGCCCTTCCGCCTACATATAGTCTTCGTCGCGAAACCCCCAGGACCGAGAGCCACGATACGGAAAACCTTCCAGAGACGCTGCCGCCACCAATCCCATCTCGGGGGATTCAGGAGATCGCCTCCGGCACCCTGCCGGAGAGGGGAATCATCTCCCGGAAGACTCTTCACCGCCATGGTCGCCTCCGGAGTGATGAGTGAGTAGTTCACCCCTGGACTATGGGTCCATAGCATTAGCTAGATGGTCGTCTTCTCCTAATTGTGCTTCATTGTCGGATCTTGTGAGCTGCCTAACATGATCAAGATCATCTATCTGTAATGCTATATGTTGTGTTTGTTGGGATCCGATGGATAGAGAATACTATGTTATGTTGATTATCAATCTATTACCTATGTGTTGTTTATGATCTTGCATGCTCTCCATTATTAGTAGAGGCTCTGGCCAAGTTTTTACTCTTAACTCCAAGAGGGAGTATTTATGCTCGATAGTGGGTTCATGCCTCCATTAAATCTGGGATAGTGACAGAAAGTTCTAAGGTTGTGGATGTGCTGTTGCCACTAGGGATAAAACATCGATGCTATGTCTGAGGATGTAGTTGTTGATTACATTACGCACCATACTTAATGCAATTGTCTGTTGTTTGCAACTTAATACTTGAAGGGGTTCGGATGATAACCTGAAGGTGGACTTTTTAGGCATAGATGCATGCTGGATAGCGGTCTATGTACTTTGTCGTAATGCCCAATTAAATCTCACTATACTCATCATATCATGTATGTGCATTGTCATGCCCTCTCTATTTGTCAATTGCCCAACTGTAATTTGTTCACCCAACATGCTATTTATCTTATGGGAGAGACACCACTAGTGAACTGTGGACCCCGGTCCATTCTTTTAATCGAATACAATCTACTGCAATACTTGTTCTACTGTTTTCTGCAAACAATCATCATCCACACTTTGGTTGTGTTGTGCAGGTTCCACGTTGGCGCCGGAATCCCTGGTGTTGCGCCGCACTACATCTCGCCGCCATCAACCTTCAACGTGCTTCTTGGCTCCTGCTGGTTCGATAAACCTTGGTTTCTTACTGAGGGAAAACTTGCCGCTGTACGCATCACACCTTCCTCTTGGGGTTCCCAACGGACACGTGCTGTACGCGTATCAAGCATGTTAGACTTAAATGTGTTTTGAATTTGCCTCTTGATGCTCTCTTTTGCTTCAAATACTATTTCTTGCGAGTGCATCATTAAAACTGCTGAGCCCATCTTAATGGCTATAAAGAAAGCACTTCTTGGGAGATAACCCATGTGTTTATTTTGCTACAGTAATTTTGTTTTATATTTGTGTCTTGGAAGTTGTTACTACTGTAGCAACCTCTCCTTATCTTATTTTATTTCATTGTTGTGCCAAGTAAAGTCTTTGATAGTAAGGTTCATACTAGATTTGGATTACTGCACAGAAACAGATTTCTTGCTGTCACGAATCTGGGCCTAATTCTCTGTAGGTAACTCGGAAAATTATGCCAATTTACGTGAGTGATCCTCAGATATGTACGCAATTTTCATTCAATTTGAGCATTTTCATTTGAGCAAGTCTGGTGCCTCTTAGAAATTCGTCTTTACGGACTGTTCTGTTTTGACAGATTCTGCCTTTTATTTCGCATTGCCTCTTTTGCTATGTTGGATGGATTTCTTTGTTCCATTAACTCCCAGTAGCTTTGGGCAATATCCAGAAGTGTTAAGAATGATTGTGTCATCTCTGAACATGTGAATATTTTATTATGCACTAACCCTCTAATGAGTTTGTTTCGAGTTTGGTGTGAAGGAAGTTTTCAAGGGTCAAGAGAGGAGGATGATATACTACGATCAAGAAGAGTGAAAAGTCTAAGCTTGGGGATGCCCCGGTGGTTCATCCCTGCATATTTCAAGAAGACTCAAGTATCTAAGCTTGGGGATGCCCAAGGCATCCCCTTCTTCATCGACAAATTATCAGGTTCCTTCTCTTGAAACTACATTTTTATTCGGTCACATCACATGCATTTTACTTGGAGCGTCTGTTTGTTTCAATTTTTGTTTTTGTTTGAATAAATGCATGCTTGTGTGGGAGAGAGACACGCTCCGCTGGTTCGTATGAATACATGTGTTCTTATCTTTTAATTTTCATGGCGAAGGTTGAAACTGCTTCGTTAATTGTTATATGGTTGGAATCGGGAAATGCTACATGTAGTAATTGGTATAAATGTCTTGGATAATGTGATACTTGGCAATTGTTGTGCTCATGTTTAAGCTCTTGCATCATATACTTTGCACTTATTAATGAAGAAATACATAGAGCTTGCTAAAATTTGGTTTGCATAATTGGTCTCTCTAAGGTCTAGATAATTTCTAGTAAGAGTTTGAACAACAAGGAAGATGGTGTAGAGTCTTATAATGTTTACAATATGTCTTTTATGTGAGTTTTGCTGCACCGGTTCATCCTTGTGTTTGTTTCAAATAACCTTGCTAGCCTAAGCCTTGTATCGAGAGGGAATACTTCTCATGCATCCAAAATCCTTGAGCCAACCACTATGCCATTTGTGTCCACCATACCTACCTACTACATGGTATTTCTCCGCCATTCCAAAGTAAATTGCTTGAGTGCTACCTTTAAATTATTCAAAATTTATCACCTCTGATTTGTGTCAATGATTTATAGCTCATGAGGAAGTATGTGGTGTTTATCTTTCATTCTTGTTGGGCAACTTTCACCAATGCACTAGTGGCTTCATCCGCTTATCCAATAATTTTGCAAAAAGAGCTGGCAATGGGATTCCCAGTCCCAAATTAATTAACCTTCATAATGTTACAAAAATAGACACTCCTCCATGGTATGTGATTGTTGGACGGCACCCAAAGGATTCGGTTAGCCATGGCTTGAGAAAGCAAAGGTGGGGAGGAGTGTCATCATAATAAAACTAAAATAAAAATGCACTCCTTCATGGTATGAGATTGTTGGCAGGCACCCGAGGATTCGGTTAGCCATGGTTTGTGAAAGAAAGGTTGGAAGGAGTGCCACCCAAAAATAAAAATAATTCATGGGAGCCGCTCTTTGAAGGTTTGTCTGGCAAGGGGGTTAGAGTGCCCACTACCATTCGTTGACAATAACAAACACCTCTCAAAATTCTACTTTTATGCTCTCTTTATGTTTTCAAAACCAAAGCTCTAGCACAAATATAGCAATCCCTGCTTCCCTCTGCGAAGGGCCATTCTTCTACTTTTATGTTGAGTCAGTTTACCCATTTCTCTCTATCTTAGAAGCAAACATTTGTGTTAACTGTGCATTGATTCTTACATACTTGCTTATTGCACTTGTTATATTGCTTTGCATTGACAACTATCCATGAGATATACATGTTACAAGTTGAAAGCAACCGCTGAAACTTAATCTTCCATTGTGTTGCTTCAATGCCTTTACTTTGAATTTATTGCTTTATGAGTTAACCCTTATGCAAGACTTATTGATGCTTGTCTTGAAAGTACTATTCATGAAAAGTCTTTGCTATATGATTCAATTGTTTACTCATTGCATTTACATTGCTTCGAATCGCTGCATTCATCTCATATGCTTTACAATAGTATGATTAAGATTATGTTGGTAGCATGTCACTTCAGAAATTATCTTTTTATCGTTTACCTACTTGAGGACGAGTAGGAACTAAGCTTGGGGATGCTGATACGTCTCCAACGTATCTATAATTTCTGATGTTCCATGCTTGTTTTATGACAATACCTACACGTTTTGTTCATACTTTATATCGTTTTTATGCGTTTTCCGGAACTAACCTATTGACGAGATGCCAAAGGGCCAGTTGCTATTTTCTGCTGTTTTTGGTTTCAGAAATCCTAGTAAGGAAATATTCTCGGAATCGGACGAAATCAACACCGAAGATCTTAAAATTCCCGGAAGCTTCCAGAGCACCGGAGAAAGGCCAGAGGGGAGCCAGGGGGCCCCACCCCACAGGGCGGCGCGACCAAGGGGGGGGCGCGCCCGCCTAGTGTGTGGGTCCCCTGTGGCCCCTTCGACTCCGCCTCTTCGCCTATTTAGTCGTCCCTGACCTAAATCCTCGACCCAGTTCGACGAAACCAGAGAAAACCATCCAGAGCCGCCGCCATCGAGAAACTCCAATTCGGGGGACAGAAGTCTCTGTTCCGGCACCCTGCCGGGACGGGGAATTGCCCCAGGAGTCATCTCCACCGCCGTCTCCACCGCCATCTTCACCGCCATCGCTACCTCCATGATGGGGAGGGAGTAATTCACCCCCGGGGCTGAGGGCTCCGCTGTAGCTATGTGGTTCATCTCTCTCTCTTTGTGATCAAGTTTAATATCATCTATGTTCTACTCTAGTGATGTTATTAAAGTAGTCTATTCCTCCTGCACGGTGTAATGGTGACAGTGTGTGCATCGTGTAGTACTTGGCGTGGGTTATGATTGTAATCTCTTGTAGATTATGAAGTTAACTATTGCTATGATAGTATTGATGTGATCTATGCCTCCTTCATAGTGTGATGGTGACAGTGTGCATGCTATGTTAGTTCTCGGTGTAATTGTGTTGATCTATCTTGCACTCTAAGGTTATTTAAATATGAACATTGAATATTGTGGAGCTTGTTAACTCCGGCATTGAGGGTTCGTGTAATCCTACACAATTAGTGGTGTTCATCATCCAACAAGAGGGTGTAGAGTAGTCCTATTATGTGATCATTGTTGAGAGTGTCCACTAGTGAAAGCAGGATCCCTAGGCCTTGCTTCCAAGCATCGAATCTCAGTTTGTTTACTGTTTTGTTGCATGTTTACTCGCTGCCATATTTTATTCAGATTGCTATTACCACTCATACTCATCCATATTACTTGCATCTCACTATCTCTTCGCCGAACTAGTGCACCTATTAGGTGTGTTGGGGACACAAGATACTTCTTGCTTTGTGGTTGCAGGGTTGCTTGAGAGGGATATCTTTGACCTCTTCCTCCCTGAGTTAGTGAGTTCGATAAACCTTGGGTGATCCACTTAAGGGAAACTTGCTGCTGTTCTACAAACCTCTGCTCTTGGAGGCCCAACACTGTCTACAAGAATAGAAGCACCCGTAGACATCACATATCTCAAGGCCTTAACCAACAAATTGAAACTTATGAACTTGATAAAGTTAAGGACCTAGAAACTATTGAAAGGGCTCAATTATTGGTCCAAGAGCTCGATGCTTCAAAGAAGGAGCTTGAAGTTGCTCATGCTTCTCTCACAAGGGATCTTGACCACCTTGAAAGGGCTAACAAGCTTGTTAAGGATGAGCTCAAGAAACTTGGAGAGAACCATGACATACTTCAAGAAACCTACAAGAAAGCTCTTGGATCAATGAAGGATCCCATTATTGTTGAAAAGGTTGCTAGTTCCTCCACCTCCTTTACTAGTGAGCATGCTAAGCTTGTTGAGGAACATGTTCATTTACAAGAGGAACTCTCTTTGCATGTTTAGACCAATGCATATCTTGAATCCTTGGTGACCAAATATGGTCTCGACTATCATCCTAATGAATCTTCTTGTGAGCAAGCATCTATTCTTGAGGAAAATGTTCGGTTAACAAAGGAACTTGCAAAGTTCACCACCGCCAAGAACAAGATGGGATTGGATGACCTCTTGAGTAAGAAAAGGTGAAACAATCAAAAGTTTGGACTTGGATATGTTCCCAAGTCCCGCAAGAAGAAGAACTACAAGAAGGAGAAGCCTGCTCAAGAAAAGAACAAGAAGGTCACTAATGATGGCAAAGCCTCAAAGGGCAAAGCCACTAGTGGTGACCGCACGGGGCCAAACAATCACTATGCTTTATTTGTTGATTATTATGGTGATGTTTATGCTAACTATGTTGGCCCTCGTAGTGGATATGCTTATAGAGGGTACTCAATTTGGGTACCAAAAGATATTGTTGCCATTGCAAAGGAACCCATTAATCAATGGGTTCCTAAATCCTCTACTTGATTTTGTAGGGGTATTCCTCCGGTGGTCCAAAATGGGTGTTTGATAGTGGAAGCACCAATCATATGACCGGAGGAAGAGGTGTGCTTGACCAATTCATTGAAGATATAAACAAGAAGTCAAGCATCACCTTTGGGGACAATTCAAAGGGAAAGGTACTTGGGTATGGCAAGGTGTCAATCTCTAAGGACTTGTGCCTTGAGACGGTCATGCTTGTTGAATCCCTGGTGTCGTGGATGTAACCACGGCAGATGCTACAGGGGGTAGCACTTCATTGATGCGAGGGGAAGGGAACATTGCCATCTACGGGTCGAGGTGCAAGAGACGCAAGGGTTTTACCCAGGTTCAGCCCCTCCGGAGAGTAAAAGGCCTACGTCCTGCTAGATCTTTATTGCTCAGTGGAGAATTACAATGGGGGGGCTCAGTCGGCGGCTACGCCGAGAGCTTACAGGGGGAGATTGGATCTCGAGTAAGGTGTCCTCTAGGGTTTAAGCTCGGGGGTTTATATAAGCACCCCCGGCCTAGGGTTACATGGAGATAACTCCGAATCATATCAGTTGCTACTAATCCGGGATCCGCTATCCCTTTCGCAAGTAATCTTCTTGTCCAGCCGTGTGGACCTCCTCCTTGGGATCACGGCCCAGTCGCCTTAGGGCCCAGTCGCTTAGGCGACTGGCGATCCACCCAAGCCTCTATCTTCATGGCGACTGGGACTGGCGACCCACCCCCTATGGGCATATCCCCATCAGTAGTCCCCAAGCGCGGTGGTGAAGAAGCGCGGATCTGGAACAAGTCTTGGAGAGGCGCGGTGATGGATCAAGATGAGTCGCCGCCGGGCTTCCAAAGATAAAGTCGCGGGTGCGGTGGCAGTCTCAGTCGCCATAATTTGATCAGTCAGTCGGCGTGTGACAGTCGGCTCTAGCCAGTCGCCGTTTGCCAGTCGACGCGTAGTCACCATAGAGACACGTGGAGAGGCCAACGGCTAGATTTCACGTTGACCGAGGCGCACACCGTCTGCATGTTGTTGACCGTTGGGCTCGACGTGACCGCTAACGGCTAGTTTAACGGCTATTCAGCCGGTGACGGCGCAGATCTCGACCGTTGATTGCGGGGCGGCGATTCCGGGACAATTCAACGAACAGATCTCATCCTCAATCTGAGCGAGTGCGGGCGGTATAAAGGGTCGCCCCTAAGATTAGGGTTCAACACTCCTCCGCATTCATCCCCCATCTTCTCTTTATCTCATCTTCATTCCACACTCCACACGCATCCATGGCGGCGAAGGGTTGGGGCAAGTCGAAGGTCACGCGGGAGTCTCTCCTCCCGTACGTCGCCTCCGGAGTCATCCCGGAGTTCAACCAGGAGCGATGGCGGGTTCCGCCGGCGAACGAGACGGAGCCCCTCCCACGGCCCGGGGAGTTCGTGATCTTCATGAGCTTCCTCGATCGCGGGTTCGCTCTCCCCACCTCCGATTTCCTCCCGTGATTGCTGGCCTTCTACAAGCATCAAGGTTTCCGACCTCGGGCCGCACAGCGTCCAGCAGATTTCTCTGTTCGTGGCGCTGTGCGAATGCTACTTGGGCTGTCCGCCCTACTTCCCGCTGTGGGTGTCCATCTTCCACGGGCGGGCGACTCGGGCCAGCAAGAACAGCGAAGCACTCATCCCGAACGGGGGGATCACCTTCCAGGTGAAGTCCGGGGAAAGCTTCATCGACATGGCGCTCCCCAAGAAGGCGCAGTCGCTGTGGCGTCGTTTCTGGTTCTACGCCAAGGAGTACACTCCCCCGGGCGAGGTATGCATTCCCCAATACAGTCCCGAGCCGAGCGTCCCGCGGCGCCTCAATGTCCGGTCGCTGCCGTGCGAGCAGGAGAAGGTGGTGAAGGATATGCGCCAAGCGATCCAGGCGCTCAAAGATGACGGCCTGACGGCGGTCGACATGTACAACTGTTGGCTTGGCCGGCGGCTGATCCCTGCGGTGCCGAGCTCACCCCATGTGGGAGTACGGGGACAGAACGACCGCACCCGGTCGACGGCGACCGAGTGGGACGAGGGCGAGTACCGGAAGGCGCTCGCTAAGATCACCACTGCCACCTTTACTTCCTTCGAGGACGGCTTGCAGCCCTACACCGAAGACACCCCAGCGCCTCAGGTAATGCTTCGCATGGCGACTTCGCACGGCTTAGCCGCGCTTCTTCCTTTCTGACTTGTTCCTTTGATTCGATTGCAGCGTTGGCAGAAGATCGCAGACCACCTCCCTCCTCTCGCCGGAAAGGAACCACCGGAGATGACCGAAGGCGAGGAGGAAGAGGTCGACGAGGAGGAGGAGCGCACCGAGTCGGACTCGGAGGCGCGGGACTTCATCAGACTCCCGCGCGGGTCGAAGAGGGGTGCCGAGTCCTCGTCCCAGGGCGCGGCTGAAGAGGAGGCGACCTCCCGTCCGGAGGACAAGGCGGAGCCCTCCAAGGAAGGGGCCGAGCCGCTATCGAAGCGACTGCGCCCCACTCTCTGGAAGGGTCCATGAGGCTTCAGCGTCCCTTGAAGGACGCGATCGATGCGGGAGCTCGGGCCGGTCCGGGCGTAAAGCGATTCCCACGGTGAAGTAAGTATTTCTTGTCGAATTTATCCTTCCCTGCGACCGGACTGAGTGTCGACTCACCTCGCCTCTCTGTAGGTCCAAGAAGAAGACCTTGGCGAGCCGCCCGCGGCCGGGGTGGCGGCCACGAGGGCGGCCGAGGCAAAGAAGAAAGCCGCGGAGAGGAAGGCGGCGCCCGTCCGACCTTGGGGTGCGGGGTCGGCTCCGGAAGAGCCCGCCGCCGGGAGTCAAGCGGAGAAGGAGAGCATTAGCCACGTCGAGCCCACCGCCAACGTTTTCCTCTACCCAGCATGGCTCGCGGGGCATGGCGAGTGCGGCGACGGGTCCGGACGTTGCTCCGCCCGTGGTGGAGGAGTCGACCGACATTGGATCGACCGAGGGCGAAAGGCACCCGAAGTTGAAGAGGACATCGTCGAGGAGGGCGGCCTGTCGGAGCCACCGAAAGAGCGCCGGTCCAAGGCCGCCAGGACCGCGCCCCGCCCGGTGACACCGACACGCGGACGGGCGAGGTTCCGTCGACTGAGGCGGTGATGCGAGCGGACGGGGCGACCGAGTCGCGTCATCCGCCGCCGTCTTCATTGACCTTCACTGAGCTCCACACGGCGCTTGGCGAGGCGCATGTGGTAAGTGTCGCTGAACACGTGGCCTAGTCACCCCCAGTCCCCGAGGGTCGACTTGGTCTGAAAGGGCGAGTCGAGTCTCTATTTGCTTTTTGTTTGTTGACCTTGGCATTTTTGTTTGGTTTCCGTAGGCGGAGATTAAGCGGCTGACCGCGCTTGTGGAGGAGGCGGCGCGAAGAACCGGAAGCTGATTGCCCTGGGCAGTAAGTCATGCCCACTCGCCGTCCTCATTCAGTGTCACTGGCCCGGGCGTTCGTTCTCACCGTTTCCTTTTCTTGTAGCAGAGGCGCAGGCAAAGGCTCTTGCCGAGGCTCGGGAAGGGTTCGTCAAGGAGTCCTTCTACCGTGAAGCCGAGTTCCGGCGCAGCAGGCCGAAGAGGCCCGGAAAAGGCGAAAGCGGAGGTGGCGGAATTGACGAAGGTCCTGGAGCGAAGGGCCGGGAGCTGGAGGACGTCATCACCGAATACAAGGTGAAGCTGGAGGCCGCGACCGATGCGCGGGACTCTGCACGTGGGGCTGCCGCGTCTGCGGGAGGAGGTGGCGGCCTTGAAGCAGCAGCACGCCAAAGAACTTGCTGCGGAGAAGGAGGCGTCCGAGGGCATCGTCCTGGCGGTGCAGGCCGAGAAGACCAACTTCGAGGCTTTCGTCAGGGAGATGTCGCGGCAGATTCTTGGTAAGTTCTTGTTGTCGCACTTCTTGTTTTATTTGCCGGGGTTTGAGTATCTGAACACGGCGAGTCGGCCACGGGGGTCATTCACCGAGCGTGGCGATTTGGCCTCGGCGGCCAGTCCCTGATCGTGGCTTTTGGGTATCGGGCGCCAGTCCCCGAGCGTGGCGAGTCGGCCTCGGGGGCCAGTCCCTGAGCGTGGCGAAGTCGGCCTCGGGGCCAGTCCCCGAGCGTGGCGAGTCGGCGTTGAAGGGGAAGTTCTCATTTTTCCCTTTTCCTTGTGTTGTTGACTGCAGGTACGTGCGACTTCGTGGAGACGGCGACTCCACGGGAATGCCTGTCGACCGCGACCGCGCGTATCATCGCCTGCGCGGGGGAGATACTTGCCGCGCTCCAGTACCTGAGCCCGCGGGAGGTGATTCCGCGGGACACGCCATCCGTCTTCAAGGCCGTGTCCAACATTCCGGCTGTTGTTGACCGGCTTCGTCGCTCTTCCCGCCGCGTTGGCATTACCATGGCTCGAGCATGGTGCTGGCGCATTACTCGAAGGGTTCGACGTGGAGGAGGTCACCGCTGGCTTCCCCTCGGAGATCGGGGAGTTCGATGTTGCCGAAGTGCTGCGGCTGATGGATGCGGTGCGCCCCTTCGCCGACCGAGTGCGGCGACCGCGGACTTGGAGACTCATATCCCCAGCCAAGCGGCTCCTGGTGACGCGGAGAAGGAGCCGGGCCCGGTGGACTACCCCGCGGAGCGCCTCTTCCATGCTGCTGCCGCCGGCTCGCTGTCTACATACCCGGTCGTGGTGTACACGCCGAAATTTCGTCACGGCGATGACGGCGTCGAGCCCGTCGTAGAGGGCTCCGGGTCGTCCTCGTAGTTTCCTGAGTACCTGTGTAAGAAGTAGCTAGATTTCGCGAGCGGGTGTTAGTTGTAAATAGAATGATGACTTTTGCTTAAATGTGATTCGGTGGTTGCTTTTGCATTATTTGAGACGGCGATGCATTGGAGTTGGTTCCGACTATCCATGGCCTTCGTGTCATCGCCTTGCGACTCCCAATGAAGGCTATCGACTTGACTGTTTTCCTTTTCGAGCTGGGCGTCCCGATCGCAGTGCGTAGTCATTATAGTACGAATAGCAGCCTCATGGGTGGAGTAGTGGTGTGGTGTAGTTTGCGCTGTTCGGATGTAGCGCGCCACTCGTCGTGGCTCGGTGAGCCGGCCGCTAGGCGACTCAAAGGGGATCATTGCGGGCGTATTTTCCTTGGCGAGCCGCGGGTCCGTTTTGCGGGGTCCCTAGTCGAAGTACTTAGCCACGCAATTCGCCAACCTAAGGTAGAGGAGGGCATTGGTGTGCTTTATAACGTAGCACAAGGCGGTCGCCGAGGCCCGTGGGGCTGGCCGAGCGTGCGGCCCTGCTGTGGGTTCCGCCGCCGTTTTCACCCGATGGCGTGAGAGATGGTGGGTGACCGGGCCTGGTGTTGCGCCTCGGTCACGCCGCCATCCCGTGTTAGCCCGGCTACTTGGCCGATCGTGGACTTCTCTCTTCCAGCAGCGGCGACCGGAGGTCTCTCAGTTCCTAGTCGCTTGTCGCGGCGACTAAGCCGGTATGTCCCGGGATGAGAGATGACGATATTTGGCGGGTGAAGGAGAGGTAGTCGGAGCTTGAGATCAAAAAATGGTCGGCGATTTTTATTACCCTCTGAATTTTCGGATTACATTTTTCCCTTAGGTATAGAACCGCCGGAGGAGGTTGATGTTCCAGGGGCGCTCCACCTCTTTAGTGAGCGGCTCGCCTTTGTCGTCCTTGCGGACGTCGATGAGGTAGTAGGAGTCGTTGCCGAGTACGCGGCTGACGGCGAATGGTCCTTCCCAGGGCGGGGACAGCTTGTGCATCCCTTTCTTGTCCTGGATTAGCCGGAGTACCAGATCGCCGACTTGGAAGGAGCGACTCCGAACGCGGCGATCGTGGTAGCGACGGAGGTCCTGCTGGTAAATGGCGGTTCTGGAGAGTGCGAGGTCTCGGCCTCGTCGAGGAGATCGATGTCATCTTGGCGAGCTCGCTCGTTGTCTTCTTCGGCGTAATTGGCGACCCGAGGTGAGTCGTAGGCGATGTCCGTGGGCATGACGGCTTCGGCGCCATATACCAGGAAGAAAGGCGTGAAGCCGGTTGACCTGTTAGGCGTTGTGCGGATGCCCCATAGTACTGAAGAGAGCTCCTGCCCAGCAGCCGGCTGCGCGCTCTAGGGGCACGACCAGGCGTGGTTTGAGTCCGTGCGGGATGCTCTGGTTTGCCCTTTCGCTGGCCGTTCGACTCGGGGTGGGCGGCGAGGCGAGATCTAGTCGGATGCCCTTTTCTTCGCAAAAGTCAGCCATCTCCCCTTTGGCGAAGTTGGTGCCGTTGTCGGTTATGATACTGTGAGGGTAGCCGTACCGATAGATGAGCTCGCGTAGGAACTTTGTGGCCGTCTTCCCGTCGCACTTCTTTATGGGCTTTGCTTCTACCCATTTGGTGAACTTGTCCACCGCTACCAGGAGGTGAGTATATCCGCCGGGGCCGTTTTGAATTTTCCCACCATGTCCATGCCCCATACGGCGAAGGGCCAGGTGAGGGGGATGGTCTTCAATGCCGATCCTGGCATGTGCGACTGGCTTGCATGCTTTTGGCACCCGGCGCATGAACGGACAAGGGCGATTGCGTCTTCGTGGGCTGTTGGCCAGTAGAAGCCGTGACGAAAGGCCTTGGCGACGATTGACCACGCGCCTGCGTGGTGGCCGCAGTCCCCTGCGTGGATGTCGCGCAGAATGTTGCGCCCTTCCGCCGTGGTGACGCATCGTTGGAACACTCCCGAGACACCTGCGCTTGTATAGCTCATTGTTGATGATGGTGAAGGACTTGCATCTGCGCACGATGGCGCGTGCTTTGGTTTCATCCATCGGCGGTGCCTGGCTCTCGAGGTAGCTTATGTATGGCTCGGTCCAATCGGTCTTTGTCGACGGCGAGTGCGACTAAGGCGGAGTCGGGAGCAGGTGGCTCGGCAATGTCCAGCTCGCGCGGTGCGCGCACCGAGGGGTGGCTGAGGATGTCCAGGACGACGCCCGGAGGTGGTTGAAGTCGCTTGGACCCGATTCTGGCTAGCGCGTCGGCTTCTTCGTTCTTGCGCCTGTCAACCCACTCGACGACGTGACCGGCGAAGCTAGCGCCGGCTTGGTCGACGGCGCGTTTGTATGCGATCATGTTGGCGTCTGTGGCGTCGC
Organism: Lolium perenne; assembly: GCF_019359855.2. Classification (NCBI taxonomy): domain Eukaryota; kingdom Viridiplantae; phylum Streptophyta; class Magnoliopsida; order Poales; family Poaceae; genus Lolium; species Lolium perenne. The sequence goes on from NC_067249.2 coordinate 210,115,533, forward strand.
AGGTGCCGGAAGTTTGGCTGGCGACTAGGTCGGAATCGCCGAGGCAGCGCAGCCGTGTTGCGCCCATCTCTTTTGCGACTCGCATGCCGTGCAGAGCGCCTCGTACTCGGCCATGTTGTTGGTGCATGGCTCGAATCTGAGTTGCAGGCCGTACTTCACGGTGGGGCGCTGTGGTGAGGGGAGGCCGACTCCCGCGCCTGCTCCTTCGAGGTTTTTAGAACCGTCGAAGTGCAACGTCAATGTTTGAGGTCCGCGGGGGAGCTTGGCTGCTGGGCCTCTTCCCAGTCGGCGAGGAAGTCGGCGAGTGCTTGAGATTTGATGGCGTGGCGTGACTCGTAGGTGATGTTGTGGACGCCGAGCTCGACTGCCCACTTGGCGATCCGGCCAGTTGCGTCGCGGTTGCGGATGATGTCGGCGAGTGGTGTTGAGGCGACTACCTTGATGGGGTGCTCGTGGAAGTAAGGGGCCGCCGCCGCTGGGCCCTGAGGACGGCGTACACCAGCTTCTGGTAGTGTGGATACCGTTGCTTGGATTCGATTAAGGCTTCGCTGATGTAGTAGACCGGGCGTTGTACCAGTTGCTCCCTTCCTTCCTCCTTCCGTTCGACGACCATGACTGCACTTATAGCGCGGTTCGACGCGGCGACGTATAGGAGCATGGTTTCTTTTGGCAGCGGGGCCGCGAGGATAGGGGCATTCGAGAGGGCGTGCTGGAGTTCCTCTAGGGCCCGCTGCGCCTCGTCTGTCCACCGGAATGATTCCGACTTCTTGAGCAAGCGGTATAGTGGCATGGCCTTGTCTCCGAGCCGGGGTATGAAGCGACTGAGGGCGGCGACTCGACCGGCGAGTTTTTGCGCGTCGACTAGGCATGCTGGCTACTTGGTGCGCATGACCGCCAGTGTCTTCTCCGGGTTAGGTTCGATGCCTCGCTTGGAGACGACGTAGCCTAGCAGCTGTCCTGATGGAACCCCGAAGGTGCACTTCAAAGGGTTGAGCTTGATCTTGTACCGCCGTAAGTTGGCGAATGTTTCGGCGAGGTCGCTGACGAGGTCGGTATGTCGAGTCGATTTGACCACCACATCGTCGATGTAGACATGCACGTTGCGGCCGATCTGGCTTTCTAAGCAGCTGTTCATGCACCGCTGGTACGTTGCTCCGGCGTTCTTGAGGCCGAAGGTCATGGACGTGTAGCAGTAGGCGCCTAGGGGTGTGATGAATGCAGTCTTCTCTTGGTCTTCCTTGGCCATCTTTATTTGATTGTACCCGGAGTATGCATCAAGGAAGCATAGCGACTCGGACCCGGCGACCGCGTCGATAATCTGGTCGATTCGCGGTAGGACGAATGGGTCCTTGGGGCACGCGCTGTTGAGGCTTGTGTAATCGATACACATTCGCCACGTCTTGTTCTTCTTTAGCACTAGGACTGGGTTTGCCAGCCATTTCGGGTGCTTGATTTCTATGATGAAGCCGGCAGCGAGCAGCCGGTTTACTTCTTCGGCGATTGCGCGTCGCCGTTCTTCTCCCACAGGGCGCATTGCCTGCCTAACGGGTCGCGCGGTGGGATCGACATGTAATTTGTGCTCAGCAAGTTCTCTCGGGACACCTGGCATGTCAGATGGTTTCCATGCAAAGATATCTCGATTCTCACGGAGGAACTTGATGAGCGCGCTTTCCTATTGGGCGGACAGGCCCGTCCCAATGGTAACTTGCCTACTTGGATCGTTTTCTACAAGATCTACTTGGCGGGTGCCTGCTGCGGCCTTGAAGGTTGCTGCGGACGCAGTCGAGCTCGGTTGGCTTCTCCAGGATGGCGGGGTCGTTGCGGTCGACCGGGTACTTGGCGAGCTCGGCGGAGTTGTCTTGTTCGTCGGCGATGACGGCGTCGGCGAGCTTGGCGCTGTCGTCCTCACATTCCAATGCCATCTCCGGGTCGCCATGGACGGTGATGACGCCTCGAGGCCCTGGCATCTTCATCATGTTGTACGCGTAGTGTGGGGTCGCCATGAAGCGGGCGAACGCTTGTCGGCCGAGTACGCAATGGTAAGAGCTTTTGAAGTTCACCACCTCGAACGTTATCCGCTCGGTACGGTAGTTCACGGCGTGCCGAAGGTGACCGGCAGCGTCACCTTGCCGATCGGGAAGGCCTTCCGCCCGGGGACGATGCCGTGGAACGTGACCTTGGTGTTCTCAAGGCGTGAGTCCGGCAGGCCAAGCCGCTGGAAGGTGTCGTAGTACATGATGTTGATGGAGCTTCCCCCGTCCATCAGGGTTTTTGGTAGCCGGTAGTCGGCGACCTTGGGCCTGACGACTAGCGCCACTCGCCCGGGTACTCGATGCGGGGGCGTGATCTTCGCGGCTCCAGGTGATGCTTTGCTCGGACCGGTTGAGCCACCGGTACGTCGGAAAGTATGACTGCGTGTACCGCCACTGCCCTTGCGAGGACCTTCCTGTCCCGCCCGTCGCCGACCCCGGTGAAGGTGTGGAGCGAGCCGGCGCTGCGACCGAAGCCCTCTCCCTTGTGCTGGTCTTGGTCCTTGGCGCGCTCCTTGTGCTGGTTGCCGCCGTCGTTTTCCTTGGCGCGGCGAGCTCTTTCTATCTGCTTCAGGGAGTAGCAATTTCCGTCGTGTGGTTGGCGGGCTTGCCCTCCTTGCTGTGATAGATGCATGGTGCGTCTAGGAGGCTGCGGGCGTCGAAGCGCTTGGGCTGAGGCCGATCCTCCCGAGGTGGACGAGTGTCGCGCCGAAACGATTTTGGCTCGCGCTGCTCGTAATCGGTGGTAGCAACTAGCTCGTTGTGTCCTCCCTCTCCGCGGCGCTTGCCGTTGTTGGACCGGCCGGCGAAACGGTAGTCGCCACGCCGAGGCTCCGTGTGCGCAGGCGGCGATTGCGTCGTTGACCGTACTCGTCGTCCGAGTCGATCGTAGGGTCTTCATCGGCGTAGCGGGTGGCGATGTCGAAGAGCTCGGAGATTGAGATATTGTCCCTCGCCGACGCGACGGAGCTTGGCGCTTAGTGGTTCGTACCGGCAGCAGCGTCGAAGCGATTGCCGTGTCCGTGCCGATGCCGCCGGAGGTCGTCCACATGTCCTGCCAGCGCTGCACCCACCGGCGGGTCGACTCGCGCGGGCCTTGGACGCAGCGATCTAGGTCTTCTATGGTTGTGGCACGGGTGTATGCGCCGGCGAAGTGCTGGATGAACGCGGCGCGGGCTTCTTCCCAGGAGTCGATGCTGTTGACGGTGAGGGTGTTGAACCAATGGCGATTGACGCCGTCCATCATGAGGGGCAGGTATCGCGCTGCGAGTAACTCGGGTGGCCCTGGATCCCCATTGCCATGGCGTACGAGTCGATCCGAACAGTGGGGTCAATGCTTGTATCGTACTTCTCGATGTCGCGGGGTCCTTTGAACCCCACAGGTACGGCTCGCCTCTAATCATCGGCCCGAAGCAAGCGGGGCCGATTCGGGTGAACGCGCTCCGGCGCGGGGCTTCATCGGCGTGGCGGTCGTTCAATCGATTGCGCGCCCGCCATTCTTGGTCGTTGACGATGTGGGTTCGGGCGTCGATCGGCTGCCCGTTAGCGGCGACCATCACCCGCGCGGGGCGCGGCTCGACTCGGTTGTTAGACGAGTGGGCCGCGCGCGGTGCTGGCGGCGGGCCGTTGTTGGCGTTGACGATTGCGCGGTTTGCCGCGTCTGACGACGCCGCGCGACTGGCGGATGTGCGCGAATAGAGTCGCCCCTGCGAGTCGGCTGCGGCGTGCTGCTGCTCCAATGCCTTGGCTACCAAAGCCTTGGCGTGTCGGGACGAGGATCGCGCCGTCTCCCGTTTCGGGGATTCTTGCGAGGACGGCCTGCGCAGCTGCCACGTTGTCGGCTGGAGACGAGTGCAGTGGTAGGCCGTTGGCGTCGACCTCTGCCCGAGGAACTTCGGGTGGTGGTGGTGGGGGTGGCGGTGGTGCTCCGCGCGCTGTTCTATCTGCAGCAGCCCGACTTCCTTCCGGGATGTCGTGGTTTTGGACTCGGGCGACCCGGATTTCTCCGTCTGGGTCGTCGAAGTTAAGGCGTGCGCTGGGAAAGTCGCTTGCGCGGGCGCGCTCCATGCGCCGGCGGTTTCGCTGCTGACGATAGTGGGACACGGCCCTTACTTCATCTTGCTCGAGGCGGAATTTCTGCCTTTCGGCGAGCTCCTTTTTCCTCTGCTCCTCGAGGGCCGCCCGGTGCGCCTCGATCTCGGTCGCGGTGGCGGTTGCGGGGAGGGGAGTGGTGAAGGCGTCGACTGGGATCTCTCCTTCACCCCCTGCCATGAAGATCGCGGTCGGGTAGCGGTAACGCGGGGCCTCGACGAGTCCGAGTCGTAATCGCTGCCGAAGAGGGAGAGGATGGAGTCGTCCTCGAAGCCACCTTCGAAGTCGCTCGGGTGGGAGACCAGGGAGATAGAGTCCTTGGTCGATGCCGTGGCGATGGAGCGGGCAGTCGGGGACGCAGCGGTGGATCCCGCAACCGACGTTGTAGCGATGATGTCGGTGAAGTCGGCGTCGATCGCAGCGATGATGGATTTGATGGCCGGGATGGTGTCGGCGGAATCGGCGACTGGAGCGGTGTCGGCGGAGTCGGTGGCTGCCGAGGCCACGGTGGAGTTAGCGGTCGGTGCCACGACCGCCGACTCGCATCGTCTCCCGTGGCCGCCTCAGCCTCCGCGTATACCTCGCCGGTGACCGGGCGAGTAGCGGTGAGGAGCTGCCCGGGCGCGACGGGGTCGTGTGAGCGACTGGGGCGAGGCTCAGAGGGATCGCTGACGCCGGCGAGCCCAACGAAGAGGTTGATGGAGCCGATCGGCACCATCCAGGCGTGTGTGAGAGGTGACGAGGCGGGCCGGTAGGTGCTTGGCTGGATGTGGAAGAAATTGCCGGTGGCGATCATCCTGCCGGAAGCAACCGGCCGCCGAACTGGCGAGTAGGGCCTCGCCGTAGCTCGAAGGCTTGATGTCCCATGCCCCACGGTGGGCGCCACTGTCGTGGATGTAACCACGGCAGATGCTACAGGGGGTAGCACTTCATTGATGCGAGGGGAAGGGAACATTGCCATCTACGGGTCGAGGTGCAAGAGACGCAAGGGTTTTACCCAGGTTCAGCCCCTCCGGAGAGTAAAAGGCCTACGTCCTGCTAGATCTTTATTGCTCAGTGGAGAATTACAATGGGGGGGCTCAGTCGGCGGCTACGCCGAGAGCTTACAGGGGGAGATTGGATCTCGAGTAAGGTGTCCTCTAGGGTTTAAGCTCGGGGGTTTATATAAGCACCCCCGGCCTAGGGTTACATGGAGATAACTCCGAATCATATCAGTTGCTACTAATCCGGGATCCGCTATCCCTTTCGCAAGTAATCTTCTTGTCCAGCCGTGTGGACCTCCTCCTTGGGATCACGGCCCAGTCGCCTTAGGGCCCAGTCGCTTAGGCGACTGGCGATCCACCCAAGCCTCTATCTTCATGGCGACTGGGACTGGCGACCCACCCCCTATGGGCATATCCCCATCACCTGGGTTATAATTTGCTTTCTATATATCACCTTGCGGTTGCCGGTTACAATTCTTATTTTACTAATTATTGTGTGAAAGTCTTTAGGAGTGACAATCTCAAATTGGTCCTTGTTGGATATGTGTAGAACAACCTTTATGTGGTTGACCTCTCGAAATAGAGCCCCTCTCCCTCCACATGTCTAATGGCGGCCAAACATGATGAGGGTTGGTTGTGGCATCGCCGCCTTGGTCATGTTAACATGAGAAATCTCAAACAACTCCTAAAGGGTGAGCACATTGTGGGACTAACCGGCATTTCTTTTGAGAAAGATCGTGTTTGCAGTGCATGTGTAGCCGGAAAGCAACTCAAGAAGAAACATCCTATCAAGAGTATCGTCACCACATCTAGGCCCTTGGAGCTCCTTCATTTGGATCTCTTTGGACCATCACATTATGATACTCTTGGTGGGAGCAAGTATGGACTTGTCATTGTTGATGATTACTCAAGATACTCTTGGGTATTTCTCCTTATGTCCAAGTACGACACCTATAGAGAGTTCATCATCTTCGCCAAGAAGGCTCAACGTATGTATGAATCCGAGATCAAGGTGATTAGGACCGACAATGGCACCGAGTTTAAGAACTACACCATGCAAGAGTTTGTTGATGATGAGGGCATCAAGCATGAGTTTTCAGCTCCATACACCCCTCAACAAAATGGTGTTGTTGAAAGGAAGAACCGGACTATTATTGAGATGGAAAGAACCATGTTGAGTGAATTCAACTCACCCCACAACTTTTGGGGAGAAGCCATCTCCACTGCTGTCCACTAATCCAACCGGCTCTTCCTCCGCCCCTCCACAACAAAACTCCATACGAGCTTCTCACAGGTAACAAGCCTAATGTCATGTACATTCGTGTCTTTGTATGCAAATGTCTTGTTAAGAACAATAAAGGGAAGCTCGGTAAATTTGAAACTAGAACCATTGAGGGCACATTTGTTGGATATGCGGAGAACTCCCACGCCTATAGATACTACAACAAGTCCACTGGGGCTATTGAAGTATCTCGTGACGTGGTGTTCTTGGAGGATAATGGCTCCCAAGTGGAGCAAGTTGTTCCATATGTTGCAGGTAATGATGATTCTTCTAATGCCATCAAGCTTATGGGCATTGGACACATCCGGCCAACAAAAGTTCATACTGATGATCGAAGTGATGAAGTACAAGTATCAAGCACGGCTCAAGTGGAGCCTAGCTCAACTCAAGCTGAACCATCAAGTGCAACTCAAGAACCATCCTCCACTCAAGATGAGCCACATTCCGAAGAACAAGAAGAAAGTCCTCATTCCACTGAGCAAGACCATGATGATGATCAAGAGACATCCTCAACTCATGATCAAGCTCAAGTGATCCCTCATGATCAAGTACTAGCAAGAGATGAGTTCATTGATCATGAAGGAACCATTCGGAAGATCAAGGCCGCTACAAGGGCAAGTGACATGAAAGTAGATCAAGTCCTTGGTAGCATCTCAAAAGGAGTGGTAACTCGTAGACATGATGCATTACTTATCACTTATTGTCAACACCATGCTTTTGTGTTTAGTTTTGAACCACTCAAGGTACATGAAGCCTTGGTTGATCCGGATTGGGTAATTGCCATGCAAGAAGAATTGGAGTGTTTCACTCGTAATGAAGTATGGTCTCTAGTTGAGAGTGTAATATCCCAGGTTTAGAGGCAATAAAATGAGAGAACACCAAAGTGTGCATTGCATTCATGCATAGAAAATCCGGGGAATTTTCGCGCTTTCAAATAAAACTTACCACAGTAACTGAGGTTTCACTTGACTTGCTGGAACTGAAGTAGATCATCAAGTCAAGCGCTATAAACTTCACTGTGATCTTTGCTAAAACCCTGTTTTGGGTAGAGATGATTTGATCTATGGGCTAGATCAAATGGAATTAGTTTTACATCAAACAACACCTTAAGTAAGGGTCAACTACAAGATCTTATAAAGGATCTCAACATGCCATTCTTTACAACAACACATGAATAATTATTCAACTATAAATCAAAGAACACAACTAATTAAGAAACTATTCTATACTTATCTTATCCATGTTTTACTAAATAAATGTTCCTACCATGAGTCACATGGTATATCTTTTCAACTACAATACTTGAACCAAGTCAAGAACACTCATATTCATTCCTCATTAACTTTTGATCATTCCAACCTTGTTTCCCAACTCATACCATTAAACCTAGAGAAAGGAGAGAATCATTCATATGCTTATATTATCCATTGGGTAGAACCTAGTTGAATATTCAACCTATCTATGTGAGGTAAACCATTAATACTAATCCATGATACAAGAAATATAAGTCAAGTAATAAACCCTACTTGACCTAGCTAACAATAGATGGTAAGTTAGAACCTATTCCTCTAAGTAATTATATAGAGGCAAGTGTTGTGATCATTACAACTTGGTAATGATCATAAACCCTAGAGAACCCTACCTATTCAAATGAGCTCAACCTAAAGAGGTATACTCAAGTATATGGATTTATACTTGATTTTGGAGAGAGAACCATAATTCACCAATGAATTGTTATGAGGCCAATACCTTGATCATTATAATTTGGGTGATGATCAGAAACCCTAAGAATCTAAGTAAGTGTGTTGACAGAAGTAATAGAGTAAAGAGATTAGTGAGGATTAGTTGATCATGTCTAATGCATGATCTTACCTTATAAATTGGGATGATAAGTGGAATCTATACATGTGATCAACAGATCTCATTCTTCTCATGAAATAATAAGTAACTCATTAGTAGTTAACCAAATCAATCCTCATGCCTTATGTAGAGTAGTTATGATATAAGTTTTAAACCCTGCCTATCCAAACACTTAAGACAAACCTAGCATTGCCTTGATACAATAATTCTACCTAAGTGAGGAGGATAACCCTAGCCACTAAAACATGATCAAAGCTTATACCATATCTCAAACCTAGTGTGTATCACATTGGTGATCACTACTAAAACCTTATGCCATATTTGAATTCCAATCCAAGTATCACTTTGGATTATAAGTAGAACCCTGCCATGCCTCATGCCTATTCTATATAGTGAAGCATCACCAAAACCCTAAACCTTTCATATAGGATCCACCCCACATAAAATATTATGCTCTAACTTGTGTATCATGGGTCACAAGTATATTTGGTATTAAATACCATTTGGTGAGTAGGTTGAAACCAAGATCCTATTCTACTTTGCAATCCAAATGCTTTACTTAGTGAACCAAATGAATTAATAATTGATAAAATAGAAACATCATATAAGTAGTTGATTTAACCATAATGAAGATAGGATCTATCCTAAATAGATTAACCTTAAGCTAGTCAATGGAGATTGGTGATTGTAGAGTTTATTCAATCATCTTCTTAAACCCTTAGAAGTAATTCTCCACATAAAATCATAAACCATCACATTCTCAACACCATTTACTTTAAACTCTAGCCATAATAAAATTTTATGAGAACAATCCATATTGTTAAGCACACTAGTTAAACCTAATAATATTTTCACTATGCACATGTTCTAAATTTCAAACCATTTAAATAGATCTGGTTCCTAAATTAAAAAGGGAATTGAAATAAATAACCAAACCATTTCTATTTTACTTAAGCTTCACAAGATATTAATTAAATCCTAAACGAAATATTTGTTTAAACAACAAGATTATACAGTGAGCATTGTTATCAAGTTATATTGATATTCAAATGTTTTAGAACCTTCAAAACAAAACAGAATTCAAATTTGAATTCAAATACCAAATTCAAACCAGAAAATAAAAACAGAAAGTTTAAAAAGGAAAAAAGAGAGGGAAACTTATTCTGGTGGCAGCCCAAAGACCGCAAAGCATCGTAGTCCACCAGCAATAGCCTTGCCCGCATCGGCCCAGAGCAAAACCCAGCCCAAACCAAAATCGTTACGGTCGCTTTAAAATTCATGCGAAGAGAAAAGCCCCGTTCTTCTTCTTCCCCGGCGACGACAGCGCGACCTTGCCAGTCGACGATGCCCTCGTCGATGATAAGCATGGATTCGGACGCCAACAACACACTCAAGATTTTTCACTAATCGATTCACGTCCGAGCATATCCAGGAGAAAAAGATCGGCGCCCAGAAGAACTCTCCAGGCAACGCCACCTCCCGACCCTCGCCGTCGTCGTGTCGTGGTCTCAGTACACTCCTCGCACTATAAAACCTAGAGGAGAAGCTCCGTGAAGCCTCTGTTCATCCTAGACCATCCTTATCCCCTCTTGTTTCCTCTTCCATTCACATTCCGCAAGCTTCTGTCGCCGGAGACCATCACGCCGCCGTTGATTGAGAGCATCCCCGTGACCGTGCAATGGCTCATTGGATGCGCCTGATGCCGTAGATCCTCCTGGCGGAAGGACTCGTGAGGGGGAGCCCGGTACAACGCCAATTTTGAAATTCCCTTTCTCAGGACATCACCGGAATCCGCGAGATAGAGCTCTCCACTGTCCCCAATCGATCACGTCGAGAAGATCCTCAGACTCACGGTGAGTGTACGCTTCTCCTACGCCTTTTATTGCACTCTAGGATCCACTGTAGGCTGAGATAGGATTTCCGCCGCCGTGCACCGCTGCGGGAGAGCTCACCGGAGTAACTCCGGTGACCATTTGATGGTGCCGAGGGTACCGTTTCACTCGGAGTGAGGAGAGGATTCGAACGCGCTAGGTTTTCTAGTCTCTGGGGGTCTCTACCATTCCTGCCGTAGCTCACCGGAGCATCGCCGGCGCTCTCTCCGGCGAGGTGACGTGGAGGAGGGACCCGTTGCTAGTGTTGACTCGGTCCACTGCCAATGAGGCAGGTGACCTGGCACAGGACCCACCTGTCTGTCTCTGCGGGTAAATCTGAGTCAGTACGTTTAGTGTTTTCGTTTTAATTTAAAAACCAGTAAATTGCAGAAACTTTGCAAAATCATAGAAAATTCATTTCAACTCAGAAAATTATGAATAATATACCAAAATTCTCATAGAAATAAACTCTATTCAAATAAAATATAAAACAAAAATGTGTGTCCAAATAAAAATTCACTTATTTTTAACCTTATTAATTATGCCATTTCATTTATTTAAAATACAATTTGGATTCAATAATTAGTGAAGTTTCAAAATTAAATTTTAACTATTTAGTAACTAAGTAAAATGTTAAGATTAATTTTATTTACCATAAATGCATTAACTTAATTATTAGTGGTAATTCATAAACCCTAATTTGCAAATTACTATTTTCTATTTTCTTTAAATAGTAATAACTCAAGAAAATGTTATAAGCCAATATTATTTTGGTAATTCAAAACTTATTTACTTAAACATCTTTAGTTAACAAGTCATTATTTTAAAACCTAACAATAATTAGGAAACCCTGATTTCTAATTAAACCCTAACTAGTAATTATTTTAATTCTTAAACCCTCTAAAAAGTAATAGCATGTTAAAGTTATTGTTAACTCTATTTCAAGTACTTAATCACATTAGTTCTAGTACCAAGTATTACTTTAAGAATTGGATCATAATTTAGAAACCCTAGTTTTAATATAAGTTACAATCTGGATCCCATTATTTTATGTGATCATTTGAAAATGCTTTAACCTTAAACCCTAGTTGCTTATCACATGTGATCATGTGAATGTCACCTTACATAAAGAACCTTATTATGTGATCAACAAATACAAGTCATGATCTACCAACATAGAACCAATTCACAGGAGTTATCATTTCATGTTCCTATTCTTAATTAATACCTATATGATTCACTAGTATCACCTAGGTATAAACCCTAACTTGTTAATTGAATTAGTACCATTGACCACTATCCTATATACCATACCATTAGGATCAACCTCAACCATCATAATTTAGTAGAACCATAATTATGAACCCTAGTATCAACCTTGTGTAATAATTCACAACACATGTTCCTATTCAACTAAACCCTATTCAGAAGGTAATAAACCACTTAGATTAGAAACCATTAGTAATTACGTAGTGAAGAAAATGTGAAGCCATAGTAAACCCTAACTCATGGCAACACCTTGACCATCATTCTTTGATATGATACCTGATACGTCTCCGACGTATCGATAATTTCTTATGTTCCATGCCACATTATTGATGATACCTACATGTTTTATGCATACTTTATGTCATATTTATGCATTTTCTGGCACTAACCTATTAACGAGATGTCGAAGAGCCAGTTGTTGTTTTCTGCTGTTTTTGGTTTCAGAAATCCTAGTAAGGAAATATTCTCGGAATTGGACGAAATCAACGCACAGGGGCCTATTTTGCCACGAATCTTCCAGAAGACCGAAGAGGAGACGAAGTGGGGCCACGAGCTAGCGACACACTAGGGCGGCGCGGCCCAGCCCTTGGCCGCGCCAACCTATTGTGTGGGGCCCTCGTGTGGCCCCCTGACCTGCCCTTCCGCCTACATATAGTCTTCATCGTGAAACCCCCAGTACCGAGAGCCACGATCCGGAAAACCTTCCAGAGACGCCGCCGCTGCCAATCCCATCTCGGGGGATTTAGGAGATCGCCTCCGGCACCCTGCCGGAGAGGGGAATCATCTCCCGGAGGACTCTTCACCGCCATGGTCACCTCCGGAGTGATGAGTGAGTAGTTCACCCCTGGACTATGGGTCCATAGCAGTAGCTAGATGGTTGTCTTCTCCTCATTATGCTTCATTGTCGGGTCTTGTGAGCTGCCTAACATGATCAAGATCATCTATCTGTAATGTTATATGTTGTGTTTGTTGGGATCTGATGGATAGAGAATACTATGTTATGTTGATTATCAATCTATTACCTATGTGTTGTTTATGATCTTGCATGCTCTCCGTTATTAGTAGAGGCTCTGGCCAAGTTTTTTACTCTTAACTCCAAGAGGGAGTATTTATGCTCGATAGTGGGTTCATGCCTCCATTAAATCTGGGACAGTGACAGAAAGTACTAAGGTTGTGGATGTGATGTTGCCACTAGGGATAAAACATTGATGCTATGTCCGAGGATGTAGTTATTGATTACATTACGCACCATACTTAATGCAATTGTCTATTGTTTGCAACTTAATACTGGAAGGGGTTCGGATGATAACCTGAAGGTGGACTTTTTAGGCATAGATGCATGCTGGATAGCGGTCTATGTACTTTGTCGTAATGCCCAATTAAATCTCACTATACTCATCATATCATGTATGTGCATTGTCATGCCCTCTCTATTTGTCAAATTGCCCAACTGTAATTTGTTCACCCAACATGCTATTTATCTTATGGGAGAGACACCACTAGTGAACTGTGGACCCCGGTCCATTCTTTTAATCGAATACAATCTACTGCAATACTTGTTCTACTGTTTTCTGCAAACAATCATCATCCACACTATACATCTAATCCTTTGTTACAGCAAGCCGGTGAGATTGATAACCTCACTGTTTCGTTGGGGCAAAGTACTTTGGTTGTGTTGTGCAGGTTCCACGTTGGCGCCGGAATCCCTGGTGTTGCACCGCACTACATCTCGCCGCCATCAACCTTCAACGTGCTTCTTGGCTCCTACTGGTTCGATAAACCTTGGTTTCTTACTGAGGGAAAACTTGCCGCTGTACGCATCACACCTTCCTCTTGGGGTTCCCAACGGACGCGTGATGTACGCGTATCAAGCAGATTTTCTGGCGCCGTTGCCGGGGAGATCAAGACACGCTGCAAGGGGAGTCTCCACATCCAATCTCTTTACTTTATTTTTGTCTTGCTTTATTTTATTTACTATTTTGTTTGCTGCATTATATCAAAATACAAAAAAATTAGTTGCTAGCTTTACTTTATTTACTGTCTTGTTTGCACTCTATATCAAAAACACAAAAAATTAGTTACTTGCATTTACTTTATCTAGTTTGCTTTATTTACTATTGCTAAAATGGGTACTCCTGAAAATACTAAGTTGTGTGACTTCACAACCACAAATAATAATGATTTCTTATGCACACCTATTGCTCCACCTACTACCACAGCAGAATTCTTTGAAATTAAACCTGCTTTACTGAATCTTGTTATGCGAGAGCAATTTTCTGGTGTTAGTTCTGATGATGCTGTTGCCCATCTCAATAATTTTGTTGAACTTTGTGAAATGCAAAAGTATAAGGATGTAGATGGTGACATTATAAAATTAAAATTGTTCCCTTTCTCATTAAGAGGAAGAGCTAAAGATTGGTTGCTATCTCTGCCTAAGAATAGTATTGATTCATGGACTAAATGCAAGGATGCTTTTATTGGTAGATATTATCCCCCTGCTAAAATTATATCTTTGAGGAGTAGCATAATAAATTTTAAACAATCGGATAATGAGCATGTTGCACAAGCTTGGGAAAGAATGAAATCTTTGGTTAAAAATTGCCCAACCTATGGACTGACTACTTGGATAATCATCCAAACCTTTTATGCAGGACTGAATTTTTCTTCGCGGAACCTATTGGATTCAGCTGCTGTAGGTACCTTTATGTCCATCACTCTTGGCGAAGCAACAAAGTTTCTTGATAATATGATGATTAATTACTCCGAATGGCACACGAAAAGAGCTCCACAAGGTAAGAAGGTAAATTCTGTCGAAGAAACCTCTTCCTTGAGTGATAAGATTGATGCTATTATGTCCATGCTTGTGAATGGTAGGACTAATGTTGATCCTAATAATGTTCCGTTAGCTTCATTGGTTGCCCAAGAAGAACATGTTGATGTTAACTTCATTAAAAATAATAATTTCAACAACAATGCTTACCGGAACAATTCCAGTAACAACTATAGGCCATATCCTTATAATAATGGCAACGGCTATGGTAATTCTTATGGGAATTCTTACATCAATAATAGGAACACACCCCTGGACTTGAAGCTATGCTTAAATAATTTATTAGTACACAAACTGCTTTTAACAAATCTGTTGAAGAAAAGCTTGGGAAAATCGATATACTTGCTTCTAAAGTCGATAGTCTTGCTGCTGATGTTGATCTTTTGAAATCGAAAGTTATGCCTAATGAAAATCATAATAATAAAATTGTTACTACAGCAAATGCCATCCAAGTTAGAATTAATGAGAATATAAGATTGATGGCCGAATTGCGTCCTAGGTGGGAAAGAGAAGAAAATGAAAAAGAAGATAATATAGCTAAAGTTTGGACTATTACCACCACTAGCAATGCTAATGCTCCACATGTTTCTGCACCTCCTACTAATAATGGTAAAAGAATTGGTGTTGGCAATGTTTCCACTTCTAATGCAAAGCGCGAAAAACTGCCCGAAACTGCTAAAACTGCTAAAACTGCCTGTGATAAAACTGCTGAAATTTTTTCCAACATTGGGGCCAATGATCCCATTGCTTTAGATCATAATGGTTTGGATTTTGATGATTGCCACATCTCTGAAGTTATAAAGTTCTTACAAAAACTTGCTAAGAGTCCTAATGCTAGTGCTATAAACTTGGCTTTCACGAAACATATTACAAATGCTCTCATAAAAGCTAGAGAAGAGAAACTAGAACGCGAAACTTCTATTCCTAGGAAGCTAGAGGATGGTTGGGAGCCCATCATTAAGATGAAGGTCAATGACTTTGATTGTAATGCTTTATGTGATCTTGGTGCAAGTATTTCCGTTATGCCTAAGAAGATTTATAATATGCTTGACTTGCCACCATTGAAAAATTGTTATTTGGATGTTAATCTTGCTGATAACTCTACAAAGAAACCTTTGGGGAGAGTTGATAATGTTCGCATTACCGTTAACAATAACCTTGTCCCCGTTGATTTTGTTGTCTTGGATATTGAATGCAATGCATCTTGTCCCATTATATTGGGAAGACCTTTTCTTCGAACTGTTGGTGCTATCATTGATATGAAGGAAGGTAATATTAAATATCAATTTCCTCTCAAGAAAGATATGGAACACTTCCCTGGAAAGAGAATGAAGTTAACTTTTGATTCTATTATTAGAACAAATTATGATGTTGACACTTCGTCTCTTGATAATACTTGATATACACTTTCTGCGCCTAGCTGAAAGGCGTTAAAGAAAAGCGCTTATGGAAGACAACCCATGTTTTTACTACAGTACTTTTATTTTATATTTGAGTCTTCGAAGTTGTTACTACTGTAGCAACCTCTCCTTATCTTAGTTTTGTGCATTGGTGTGCCAAGTAAAGTCGTTTATAGTAAGGTTCATACTAGATTTGGATTACTGCGCAGAAACAGATTTCTTTGCTGTCACGAATCTGGGCCTAATTCACTGTAGGTAACTCAGAAAATTATGCCAATTTACGTGAGTGATCCTCAGATATTTACGCAACTTTCATTCAATTTGAGCATTTTCATTTGAGCAAGTCTGGTGCCTCTTAGAAATTCGTCTTTACGAACTGTTCTGTTTTGACAGATTCTGCCTTTTATTTCGCATTGCCTGTTTTGCTATGCTTGATGGATTTTTCTATTCCATTGACTTTCAGTAGCTTTGTGCAATGTCCAGAAGTGTTAAGAATGATTATGTCACCTCTGAATATGTAAATTTTAATTGAGCACTAACTCTCTAATGAGTTGTTTTGAGTTTGGTGTGGAGGAAGTTTTCAAGGATCAAGAAAGGGAGATGATACAACATGATCAAGGAGAGTGAAAGCTCTAAGCTTGGGGATGCTGATACGTCTCCGATGTATCGATAATTTCTTATGTTCCATGCCACATTATTGATGATACCTACATGTTTTATGCATACTTTATGTCATATTTATGCATTTTCCGGCACTAACCTATTAACGAGATGCCGAAGAGCCAGTTGCTGTTTTCTGCTGTTTTTGGTTTCAGAAATCCTAGTAAGGAAATATTCTCGGAATTGGACGAAATCAACGCCCAGGGGCCTATTTTGCCACGAAGCTTCCAGAAGACCGAAGAGGAGACGAAGTGGGCCACGAGCTGGCGACACACTAGGGAGGTGCGGCCCAGCCCTTGGCCGCGCCGACCTACTGTGTGGGGCCCTCGTGTGGCCCCCTGACCTGCCCTTCCGCCTACATATAGTCTTCGTCGCGAAACCCCCAGTACCGAAAGCCACGATACGGAAAACCTTCCAGAGACGCCGCCCCCGCCAATCCCATCTCGAGGGATTCAGGAGATCGCCTCCGGCACCCTGCAGGAGAGGGGACTCATCTCCCGAAAGACTCTTCACCGCCATGGTCGCCTCCGGAGTGATGAGTGAGTAGTTCACCCCTGGACTATGGGTCCATAGCAGTAGCTAGATGGTTGTCTTCTCCTCATTATGCTTCATTGTCGGGTCTTGTGAGCTGCCTAACATGATCAAGATCATCTATCTGTAATGCTATATGTTGTGTTTGTTGGGATCCGATGGATAGAGAATACTATGTTATGTTGATTATCAATCTATTACCTATGTGTTGTTTATGATCTTGCATGCTCTCCGTTATTAGTAGAGGCTCTGGCCAAGTTTTTACTCTTAACTCCAAGAGGGGGTATTTATGCTCGATAGTGGGTTCATGCCTCCATTAAATCTGGGACAGTGACAGAAAGTTCTAAGGTTGTGGATGTGCTGTTGCCACTAGGGATAAAACATTGATGCTATGTCCAAGGATGTAGTTATTGATTACATTACGCACCATACTTAATGCAATTGTCTATTGTTTGCAACTTAATACTGGAAGGGGTTCGGATGATAACCTGAAGGTGGACTTTTTAGGCATAGATGCATGTTGGATAGCGGTCTATGTACTTTGTCGTAATGCCCAGTTAAATCTCACTGTACTCATCACATCATGTATGTGCATGGTCATGCCCTCTCTATTTGTCAATTGCCCAACTGTAATTTGTTCACCCAACATGCTATTTATCTTATGGGAGAGACACCTCTAGTGAACTATGGACCCCGGTCCATTCTTTTAATCGAATACAATCTACTGCAATACTTGTTCTACTGTTTTCTGCAACCAATCATCATCCACACTATACATCTAATCCTTTGTTACAGCAAGCCGGTGAGATTGACAACCTCGCTGTTTCGTTGGGGCAAAGTACTTTGGTTGTGTTGTGCAGGTTCCACGTTGGCGCCGGAATCCCTGGTGTTGCGCCGCACTACATCTCGCCGCCATCAACCTTCAACGTGCTTCTTGGCTCCTACTGGTTCGATAAACCTTGGTTTCTTACTGAGGGAAAACTTGCCGCTGTACGCATCACACCTTCCTCTTGGGGTTCCCAACGGACGCGTGCTGTACGCGTATCAATACCATAATCAAATTTAGTAATAAACCTGCTAATAGTTGCTACATATAGACCAATTCTATTTAAGAACCCAACTAGTTCCTATTAGTAAAACTAGCTGAATCCAATAGTAAACCCTAGAAGCCATAGCACATATATATAGTAGTTCATATTCTTATTTTAATCTGTTCTTCAAAAGTTATTCTTTTGAAGTACAAATGACAATCAAACCTTAGAAACCCTAATCCTTCTTTGAAATACTAAATATTTCTTAAACAACATGTTCTTCAAAAGTTATTCTTTTGAAGTATAGTAGAAGTAATCATCAACCATGTTCTGTGGAACTTAAAATTGACAACTGTTCTTTACATATTATTCCACCACTATTCTTTATGTGTAAGATTGTTATGATGTCTTATATCACTTGTTTATGATGCTAATATAACCAAACCCTAATAAGAACCTTGTTTGAGAACCATTCTAAAAGTGCAACCAACCCTAAAGAAATCTTTACAACTCATACATCCTAAATCATCGAGGTGGTTACGCTCGGGACGATTGCATCTCATACTATGCATTATAGCATTATTGCCAGTTCTTTAAACATTGTCCTTATTGGACGATGATGGTATTTCAGCATTTGGACTTCTCACGTATCGAAGATTTTGCCTGCATAATCTTGCAGTCAAGAAAGGCAAGTTCATCGCTTGCTCATGTCATTTGATTATTTGTATCAAACTATATGCAAAGTACTATACTTATCACTCATGCATTGAAAAGCAAAGTATTATTTTACAATTATGAATATGACTATGTGGTGGGCAATGGAACCATGGTATGTGTTGATATGGTGGAGGTTCCATTGCATGGGTACTACTCATCTAGGACTAAGTACCAATGCCGTCCAGTGATTCTAGCGCCGTACATATCGCGTTGACCATAAGATCTATAATGGCTCTAGGGAAGTCAGCTGTATCTTTTCCCTTCTGCACGCCAACGGATTGGTAGAGCCGCGGGGTGTTGGAGGCACTGCCGTAGGTTGGGATAGCCTTTTAAATCCCCATCCATTAGTGATGTTGGGCTCTACGATCTATGATGGATTGTCCAAAGTACACCGTGAGTAAAGCCGTATTATCGGAAGAAGTCTACTGGGGGTGTACGGGTGGACAAAAGGGTGGGTTTGCAGTCGCGGAGAAGGCGGTGTGGACTTGGATCTTACACCTGGCCTCACACCAAAGGAAGTGTCGACGGGAAAGTATACGCCTGGTTGGCAACAAGGATAAGGTCTCTTATGGGAAAAGTAACGCACCTCTGCAGAGGATACTGAATTGTGACTGTCACTCCCTGTTCCGGGAAGGGAACTGCGAACGCGGCAGGAAAGGAACTCCATGAAGTTCTAGTCAACCTGTGAAGACTGACGGGCATAGTTTTCAGAATAAAATAAACCTTTTAAAGAAATGTTTATGAAAACTTGCATTAGCCTATGACTTTCTGGTCTATGGCTGTAGCTAGTGCATGATACACTTATTTCCTAATATGAACTTGCTGAGTACGCTCGTACTCATTCTATCCCATTTGAACCCCTTCTTAGATCAAGG
Organism: Lolium perenne; assembly: GCF_019359855.2. NCBI lineage: Eukaryota > Viridiplantae > Streptophyta > Magnoliopsida > Poales > Poaceae > Lolium > Lolium perenne. The sequence goes on from NC_067249.2 coordinate 210,134,963, forward strand.
CACCGAAGAAGAAACTACCGTGGAACTCGAAGACAGAGGAGTCAACTGCAACAAGATGAAGAATCCAATCAAAGAAGTCAATGGAGTCAACTTCTGCATCAGCTATGATGGAAACCTAGACTAGTAATAGAAGGGAACCTTTCCCTAATCCTAGCACCTAAGTAGCTAGAATTCTATAGCAAGCCAAGTAGCTCTTAAACTTGAGTTAGCAATAAGATAGACTTCGAGTCGTTCTTCTGGAGCTTTATTTGAAGTTTTACCTCACTGAAAGTAGGAGGCTGTGTGGATCTTATGTAAACAGTTCGTGTGTACTTCTATAGACATACCTTGGACACGCATATGTTTCTGTTGTACCACTCTGAGAGATGTAATATGAGTGGAACGGTGTTTCACTTGTGTTATGTCAACGACTTGTGTACTACACCAGGCAGTGGTACGCTGGGTCATCACAGCTGGTACCAGAGCAAATGCTTTGACCTTAAGATTAAAACCCTTTAAAGGAGACCTATAGGTTTGGTAGTGTCTATAGGAAGTTGTCTTAGCCAAACCAACTATTCTTTTGACTTGAGATGGGTACTAGCAAAAGTGCCCGTGCGTTGCACCGGGAAAACGAATACTCAAACGTTTCATCAAGCAATCTGGGTTGACACCTGTCCTCTTTGTCAGTTGTCACCATCATCTAGAGTGGTGACACATCGATAGCTACATGGGTATACGCAAAACTAAAAATCTTACACCTTACGCGCTCGAAACATACTATCCCACTTACCTAAGAAAATTTTGTTAACTCGTTCTCTTCGTACTTTCACTAATCCGCGATAGAACTTCGGCAGTGCACAACACCTTCCATCTTTGAACCCAACAAACTTGAGATCAATCCACCCGACCCTCCTAAAGAAAACCCCAATGATTTGTTCCCTTCGACCTCCCACCAACCCTAGAGAGAAATACAGAAGCACACCACACCTTCCACCAACGAGCCACCTCCCCGCCCTTCACCTTGCACCAGCACACAGCCTCGCCCCTCGCCGGCCCTTAGCTCCGCCCCCTTTTCATGCTTGCCGGCATCCCTCCCTCCCCTTCTTTTTGCTCTAGATCTTCCTCATCCTTGTCCGCCAACCACTTTTTTCTTTTGACGAAACACAATCAATAAATATTATTGAATAATGATGCCAATCTATACCTAGTAATAAAGTGAAAAGAGACACAAACAATTAAGAAAATTGACTGCCAATTTATAAAAGGGGAATTAACTACCTTTCCAGAAACCTAGTTCAACCGTACTATCTATTCACTTTTTCATGAATGGCAGTAAATGGCAAATGACAAACAAATACACAAGTCTACCATAAGATGAGTCGAGCAAATGTGTAGAGTTGTAGATAAACAAAATGAATTACTGAAGCTTAGTTGGACTTTCACATAAACATCTATTCTTGAGCCACTTCAGTTACAATATTCTGAAGCCTACTTTTCCATGTCCAACTTCCTCCGCTCCAACAATTCCCTCGCTTCTCATGTTCTGCGAGATCTCCTGCTATAATGTTTTCAGAAGTTGAGCGAACTGCACAAGGTTCTCATTGGAAAGAATAAACAATTGGACCCATAATTTTCCTATGCGGCTACGTAGTGCTATGTCAATATGACTGGAATTTGCAGCAACCTAACAAATTATCAAAGCCTTTATGTTGAATTCTGTTGTCTCGTGCAACTCTTGTTTTGGAGATGTGGTTCCTCAAAACCGCTGCAACTATGAAACCAAGAAAATTGCCACATCTAAAAAACTGGTGCGGATCTTACCAAAGCAAACGGATCCACATACTGACTTTTGCTGGGGATAAGTCATCAGAAGGAGAGAGGATTGAGCAGCCAGGATTCTTGCTGGGCTATGCCAGCCTGATGCCGAGGTACATCGCGAACTTATAGCTGTCTCCCTCTCAATCTTCTGCGTGAGCTTCTTCGTCGGCGTCATGATAATCGGTGGCATACTGGCGACATAGGATGGCATGAGGCACGGAGGCGGCTGTCTTGCCGGAGCTGGTCTGGGCAACTGCTATAACTTCACGGTCCCGGAGACCGAGCGATACGGAGGCCATCTGGATCAGCGTTACGTCCACCTTTTTTTCCGTTTACTCCTGTACTGCATGTCCACGCGACTGCCAGTACGTCTTGGCGGTGGCCGAGATCTTCAGCTCGTGACCGTCTATTCTAGCGAGGAAGCTACGGTCTTATAGGAGCAGGGGAGCGTCGGCGACGTGGAGTGCGCTGATGCGGCTGGTCTGGTGTCCTGGAACCTGCCATAGGGCTTGGCGACGTCCTTCGGCGTCTGATTGTTGGATGACTCCATGATCGCCTTCACAGCTCGGCCCAAGAAGACATGCACGTGGAGGGGATGTATGATTCTTGACACCGGAGGCTTTGAGCACCCGCGCAACCTCTACCAGTGGATCCATGGCCGCCTGTCTAGCTACCTGCTAGTCCCGTCGACTTCTCTTTTGTTTTGAAGGGTCATTGATCTAGTTCAATCTCTAGCCCGTGTCTCTCACGGCAATCGATCGTTTCGTTCCCATATTTAAATACGCAGAGAAAGGGAAAAGAATGTTTGGTCGGGAAACGTTGTTTGGATCGGTCACGTTCTCGTTCAGCCATCGGTTGAAGGAAATACAATCTCACCGGCCGGTACGCACGGGGGTACGACGTGGAGATCGATCGACAAGAGTGCTCTATCGATGCGCCAGCCAAGGAACGAAACGACGGACGAAAACAGACAAACGGACCGAACCAAGGAAACGCTTCTCCCTTTATTATTAGGTATACTAGTCCAAAGCCCGTGCGTTGCTACGGTCTATGACGCCGAATCTAATACCAGTTAATGTGTTCAATCCACATATTAGCCAAATCCTTAGTATGGTAGTGTAATGTGAAATAGCATAGCATCGATTTTCTAATTTTCAAAATACAATAATAAAAATTAGAGGTCAATTTAAGTCGTTTGTCAGGCAATTGGAATACCACATTCTCCAAAAGGCAATGCCGACTGCCCCATCCAACGAAGAGCAAATCGAGGCGTCAGCAAAGATGGCTCCTAAATGACATTCAAGAGTATCATATTGCCACATAGATGAGATATACGGTGATGGGATCTTACAATGGAACAGTAGTACTTGTGTAAGTACGTTCTAAGGAAGAGACCGTTTAAAGTGACCTGATGTGTAAATAAATATTACGATCATTCTAAGCCAGAAAAAGGACATGAGAGTACTTAGTTTTTTTACTTTAACGGTATATGCTGCTGAATGCTCTGATTTGTAACTACCATTCCCACGGAAAAAAAACCTACCATTCCGGTAGCAGAAGCTAAACCTTCGGATAAGAACTTGGTTGAACAATCGTCGACTAACCACAAACCAAACACATGCTAAGATCAGCATCTGAATTTAAGCTTTAGAGTTGTAAAGAGAACTTACAGGAAAACAACTAAGAATTTATCTCTGCGTACGTTAAAATTGATCAGAGCTTCTGCATGGAATTCACAGCTAGCAATTCACTTTGGGCTCATCACATACGTATGTTACGATCCATCATATATGCTGCATGAAGTTCACAGCAAGCCAGCTGATTGGCGTCAGTAAAAACTTCTGTCATGGTTGCATGTGTTATATGTATACTTCGGACACATGCTGCAACCTTGATAAATCATGTGATCTTGCTGCTGCTTTTAGTAGTCAAAGCAAGATAACTCCAAGCTGAATGGAAGGCCCCCTCATCAAAGCATGCCATTGCAGGGCTTCCTCAGACTGCAAAAGCTAGGGATAATGTCCAGCAACCTTTTCATATTGTCCCTGGGAATGATAGATGAGTTCGTACATCCAGGAAAACTGCTTGTGGGTATCAGATAAATGACGTTTAGTTATTTTTCTTTGCTCAAGGTATGTGTAGAATGTTGACACAGTCCACCTCTGTAGTCCAACTAAGGCCTTTGTTTCGTGACACCTGCAGAATGCAGAGAAGCATGTCGCAAGAACTTCAGAGTATATAACCTCGCGGTATTGGGGAAGGAGAGGAGTTCGCTTCCACTGGAAAATAGACTCGGGCTTGCATCATCCGAGGCCGGAATCGGTCGCTGTAGTTCACCACCTGGGACACGGTTCACCAGACGGGGTGTATGTCGCCTTGGCCAGATACCAGAGCGGGCGAGGGCAGACCGCAGACGAATAGGCCAAGTAGGTCAATGTCTCTCGGGTTCATCAGCGCCGCCTCCCCCTCGCGCTGGCACCGCTCGGCCAGCTTCAGATCTGCCGTGGCGGCGGGATCCTGAGGCGATGTGGGTAGGCGCGTCGCGTGATGGTGTACGGCCGAGTTTGGGAGCAGGGGCAACGTGCTGCCGTGGGTGGACGGCCATGGAGGCGATCGGAGTTGGGGGTGGATGGAGCAACAAGCAGAGAGTTAGTTTTCTTCTTGTGTGACGGGAGAAGGGGCTGCGGCGGAGAGGCAGAGCTGTGGCCTCAATTCGTGTCCCGCTCGTACTCCTATCCTCTCTCTCCCGAGGAGCTTGTGCAGAGCCCAGTCAGGGTCTCGATCTCGGTTCTGTGGGGATCGATTACCACCTCGCCGATCTAGGATTCGTGCGCCGGAAGACTCACAACTTTAGCGGACACCGAGGGCGCAAGTTGGAGCGATGTAGGCTGTTTATGGCCACGCGCAAGGAAGAGGGCTGCAGTCTCGGCGTCAATATCGGCTGATTCCATGGCACAGAGGTGCTAGGCAGCAGAACTCGGGAGAGAGGGGGCTGATTTATTTCCGTGGGAAGAAGAGAGCAGGGGATGATGGACTGGAAAAAAAAACGGTTTGGTGGCAATAGTGCGTTGTATGTGATTTGGTGGGAGGGCAAATCGGTCCAAAAAAGTGTTGGACCAAGGAAACAATCCTCCCTTTATTATTAGGTATAGATTCACTTGAGAATAATCCTGACACACTTGAGTCAATCTTTCTTATCTATTTTCTTAAGTAAAGTTAGTTAGTTATCTTGCTTCATTCCAAATAATTAGAACACCCTTGAAGCTTAAGATAAAGGGTGGTAGAAGACCATAGTTGGTATACAACACATGGTAGTCCAAAGAGAGGATACAACCATAAGGAAGATATCCTGTTGGAAGAAGTATACCAATACAAGTATGGTTAAGTAAGAATCATTTAAAATGTCAAATGACTGATGTTAAGTAAGGGAGATAAGTTATATAAGGTAGTATATACCTATGATGAGTCAATCATAGGAGGTAAGGAAGAGTGATAGGAATCATATAAGTCTACTTTTCATGGTAAAGTTGGTAATCATATATGATTCAATTGAGAGTCATGATGTGATAGAGTAGAACATCATAAGTACGATAACAGAAGTATGATATAAGGAGTAGGATTTAAGGAATAGTTCGAAAGCTTAGGCCTTAAAATCCTAATAACTGTACTAAGTATGTTAGAACCATAGTCCTTAATTTAAAGAAGGCTTATTTAGAGCATATCACATAGAGAAATCCTAGAGTTATAGGTGGTATATTCTAAAAAATCATGTGTTTAGAGTAGACATGTTAGAACTAATTGTATTATAGGAAGTAGTCCTCAATAGCACATATATATGGTATCCTATTTTGTTAGTACTTCCAAAGAAAACTAGGTTAACTTCAACTATCCCAAGCCATTTTGTTTCAAGTTTGTCTCATTGCAAATGTGCAATTAAGATAAATGTTGAGACAAATAGTAGAAATTCACGTATTCGTGCTAAGTATCACAACCTAAACCTATCTTATGTGGTGTTATATACTACACATCTGATCCTGATGTTTAGGGATGTCTTACCCAACTATTATATTCAGGCCTATAAGGACGTGTATTATAAGCACAAAGCTGGATTTTCTTGGATTTTATTGGATTTTCATTGATTGACTAGATCCATACATGAAGTTTGACTTTGATATGCAAATGCATGTTGCAATATCAAGCTCTTAGTTGATGTTATAGGTCTAGAGGGTAAAGGTATGCGTGTAAGGAAGTGACGAATCCTGAAGATTTTGAAGACAAGATGAAGGTTCACTGGAAGAAGGAAGTACAGTTGTGGGAAGCAACCACAATACTCTAAAGGAAGGACTAATCAAAACTCACTTTTATCCTTAATCAAGGAGTACTTCAACATGGAAGTATTATGAATATGAGAAAAATAGTGAATATGGAGTAGTAGAAGTGAAGCCGTATTCATTATGGAAGCAGGGAATGCAAGTAAAGTCACTTACAATACTATTTTCATAGTGTCAACAAGTGGTTTTCTTGCAAAATAAACCCTGGAAGAAGGAAAATAGACAAGTGAAGTCATAGCTGGTATAATAAGACCGCAGCTAATATAGGATAATCATGAAGAGAAGGTATGTGAAGTGAGGTATATCTTAACTAAAACTATAAAAGTAGCCACAGCTGGTAGGTAGATATTGACTAGGACCATAACATAGCCATAGCTGGTATCCAATAAGCCACATCTGGTGCTAGATAGTCTGCAGCTGGTACCAGATATCCCGCAGATTGAACATTTCTTTACCCTAAAAGAAAGAGGGATTTCGCAGCTGGTATTCCATAGCTGGTATTCCGTAGCTAGTAACCATTTAGTCGGAGGATTCACATCGGATACCCACAACTGAGTGGATACACCACAAAGAATTCTTCGTGAGACTTTATAAGGATACAAAATATAAACTAGACTTAGACCAACTACCTAACCTTCGAGTTTAATGATTAGAAGAAATGAAGTTTAAAGATCATTAGTAAACTCCAAGGGGGAGAGGAAGGTTGAAGGAGAAGTATTAAGATATTATTTGTAGTGTGATAGACGGAGAAAAAGGTCTGAACTGAGAGGAAGTTCAATCTTATTTTTATAAGGTTGTTGGGAAGTATCCATATCAAGGTACTCTCAGGAGGTTGTCAGACCAGAAGCCGAGGTTCATATCTTGAGAAAGTAAGGGTTAGACCTTAACTTGAGTAGGTAATTGTAATTACTCAAAACCAAGAGAACTTAAGTAAGTATTAAATAATGAAGTTGGAGGAAGAAGTTATCGGAGGACAATCAAAGCCTAAGAAAACAAAAGACCGAAGGGTTTGATCATACCAAAACATAAGCCAATTAGAAAGATTCCTTTCATGGAACCTAAAGAAACCAAAAGGAAGATAACTAGTACAAACTAGAAGCCATGATTGGATGGACTAAATGAGTCCAATCCATTCGTAGGACTAAACAACCAGGACCATGCCTATTGTAAATACCTTATTAAGTACCATTACTTTCGTTATGGTAGTAAGGGAAAACAATACCCTACCTTAAATGAATCTTTTAGACTTAAGGTTTGGGGCACCGCAATTGGATTACCGCAGCTCATGGAACCAAGATTTGAGTACCCAAATAAGAAGATGTCACCACAACCATTAGTAAAGTCCATTAACACAATAAGATGTCCTAATCCACGAATCTTTGGAGAGTAAGCCTGTAAGCTTAGAGTGTTGGAAGAAATCATAGAATTGATGAAAATATCAGTACTAGACATCAGAAGACTCCAGGAAGGATCTGGACAAGGGATATATTCAACTATATCTAGTGTGATCACCATGGAGTTGAAGGATTGTGATCTGTTCAAGTCCGTTCCACATTCCGAAACATGAGAGCGTTCGAACTTCGGGACGAAGTTCAGTTTAAGGGGGAGAGGCTGTAATATCCCAGGTTTAGAGGCAATAAAATGAGAGAACACCAAAGTGTGCATTGCATTCATGCATAGAAAATCCGGGAAATTTTCGCGCTTTCAAATAAAACTTACCACAGTAACTGAGGTTTCACTTGACTTGCTGGAACTGAAGTAGATCATCAAGTCAAGTGCTATAAACTTCACTGTGATCTTTGCTAAAACCCTGTTTTGGGTAGAGATGATTTGATCTATGGGCTAGATCAAATGGAATTAGTTTTACATCAAACAACACCTTAAGTAAGGCTCAACTACAAGATCTTATAAAGGATCTCAACATGCCATTCTTTACAACAACACATGAATAATTATTCAACTATAAATCAAAGAACACAACTAATTAAGAAACTATTCTATACTTATCTTATCCATGTTTTACTAAATAAATGTTCCTACCATGAGTCACATGGTATATCTTTTCAACTACAATACTTGAACCAAGTCAAGAACACTCATATTCATTCCTCATTAACTTTTGATCATTCCAACCTTGTTTCCCAACTCATACCATTAAACCTAGAGAAAGGAGAGAATCATTCATATGCTTATATTATCCATTGGGTAGAACCTAGTTGAATATTCAACCTATCTATGTGAGGTAAACCATTAATACTAATCCATGATACAAGAAATATAAGTCAAGTAATAAACCCTACTTGACCTAGCTAACAATTGATGGTAAGTTAGAACCTATTCCTCTAAGTAATTATATAGAGGCAAGTGTTGTGATCATTACAACTTGGTAATGATCATAAACCCTAGAGAACCCTACCTATTCAAATGAGCTCAACCTAAAGAGGTATACTCAAGTATATGGATTTATACTTGATTTTGGAGAGAGAACCATAATTCACCAATGAATTGTTATGAGGCCAATACCTTGATCATTATAATTTGGGTGATGATCAGAAACCCTAAGAATCTAAGTAAGTGTGTTGACAGAAGTAATAGAGTAAAGAGATTAGTGAGGATTAGTTGATCATGTCTAATGCATGATCTTACCTTATAAATTGGGATGATAAGTGGAATCTATACATGTGATCAACAGATCTCATTCTTCTCATGAAATAATAAGTAACTCATTAGTAGTTAACCAAATCAATCCTCATGCCTTATGTAGAGTAGTTATGATATAAGTTTTAAACCCTGCCTATCCAAACACTGAAGACAAACCTAGCATTGCCTTGATACAATAATTCTACCTAAGTGAGGAGGATAACCTGATACGTCTCCGACGTATCGATAATTTCTTATGTTCCATGCCACATTATTGATGATATCTACATGTTTTATGCATACTTTATGTCATTATTATGCGTTTTCCGGAACTAACCTATTGACGAGATGCCGAAAGGCCAGTTGCTGTTTTCTGCTGTTTTTGGTTTCAGAAATCCTAGTAAGGAAATATTTTCGGAATCGGACAAAATCAACTCCGGAGATCTTATAATTCCAGGAAGCTTCCAGAGCACCGGAGAAAAGTCAGAGGGGAGCCAGGGGGCCCCACCCCATAGGGCGGCGCGGCCCAGGGGGGGCGCCCCCCTATCATCTGGGCACCCCGTGGCCCCTCTGATACGTCTCCGACGTATCGATAATTTATTATGTTCCATGCCACATTATTGATGATATCTACATGTTTTATGCACACTTTATGTCATATTCGTGCATTTTCTGGAACTAACTTATTAACAAGATGCCGAAGTGCCGATTCTTTGTTTCTGCTGTTTTTGGTTTCAGAAATCCTAGTAAGGAAATATTCTCGGAATTGGACGAAATCAACGCCCAGGGTCCTATTTTTCCACGAAGCTTCCAGAAGACCGAAGAGTCAACGAAGTGGGGCCACGAGGTGGCCAGGAGGGTAGGCGGCGCGGCCCCACCCTTGGCCGCGCCGACCTGTCTCCTGGGCCCCTCGCGACGCCCCCTGACCTACCCTTCCGCCTACAAATAGCCTTCGTCGCGAAACCCCCAGTACCGAGAGCCACGATACGGAAAACCTTCCAGAGACGCCGCCGCCGCTAATCCCATCTCGGGGGATTCAGAAGATCGCCTCCGGCACCCTGCCGGAGGCGATTCATCTCCCGGAGGACTCTACGCCGCCATGGTCGCCTCCGGAGTGATGTGTGAGTAGTCTACCCCTGGACTATGGGTCCATAGCAGTAGCTAGATGGTTGTCTTCTCCTCATTGTGCTTAATTGTCGGGTCTTGTGAGCTGCCGAACATGATCAAGATCATCTATCTGTAATTCTATATGTTGTGTTTGTTGGGATCCGATGAATAGAGAATACCATGTTATGTTGATTATCAATTTATATCTATGTGTTGTTTATGATCTTGCATGCTCTCCGTTATTAGTAGATGCTCTGGCCAAGTTGATGCTAGTAACTCCAAGAGGGAGTATTTATGCTCGATAGTGGGTTCATGTCTCCGTGAATCTGGGGGAGTGAGAGAAACCTCTAAGATTATGGATGTGCTGTTGCCACTAGGGATAAAACATTGATGCTATGTCCGAGGATGTAGTTATTGATTACATTACGCGCAATACTTAATGCAATTGTCTGTTGTTAGCAACTTAATACTGGAGGGGGTTCGGATGATAACCTGAAGGTGGACTTTTTAGGCATAGATGCATGCTGGATAGCGGTCTATGTACTTTGTTGTAATGCCCAATTAAATCTCACTATACTCATCATAATATGTATGTGCATGGTCATGCCCTCTTTATTTGTCAATTGCCCAACTGTAATTTGTTCACCCAACATGCTGTTTATCTTATGGGAGAGACACCTCTAGTGAACTGTGGACCCCGGTCCAATTCTCTATACTGAAATACAATCTACTGCAATACTTGTTCTACTGTTTTCTGCAAACAATCATCATCCACACTATACATCTAATCCTTTGTTACAGCAAGCCGGTGAGATTGACAACCTCACTGTTTCGTTGGGGCAAAGTACTTGGTTTGTGATGTGCAGGTTCCAGTTGGCGCCGGAATCCCTGGTGTTGCGCCGCACTACATCTCGCCGCCATCAACCTTCAACGTGCTTCTTGACTCCTACTGGTTCGATAAACCTTGGTTTCTAACTGAGGGAAACTTACTGATGTACGCATCACACCTTCCACTTGGGGTTCCCAACGGTCGCGTGCTGTACGCGTGTCAAGCTAAATTTCTGGCGCCGTTGCCGGGGAGATGAAGGCACGCTGCAAGGGGAGTCTCCACATCCCAATCTCTTTACTTTGTTTTTGTCTTGCTTAGTTTTATTTACTACTTTGTTTGCTGCACTAAATCAAAATACAAAAAAAAATTAGTTGCTAGTTTTACTTTATTTGCTATCTTGTTTGCTATATCAAAAACACAAAAAAATTAGTTACTTGCATTTACTTTATCTAGTTTGCTTTATTTACTGTTTCTAAAATGGGTACTCCTAAAAATACTAAGTTGTGTGACTTCACAACCACAAATAATAATGATTTCTTATGCACACCTATTGCTCCACCTGCTACTACAGCAGAATTCTTTGAAATTAAACCTGCTTTACTGAATCATGTTATGTGAGAGCAATTTTCTGGTGTTAGTTCTGATGATGTTGCTGCCCATCTCAATAATTTTGTTGAACTTTGTGAAATGCAAAAGTATAAAGATGTAGATGGTGACATTATAAAATTAAAATTGTTCCCTTTCTCATTAAGAGGAAGAGCTAAAGATTGGTTGCTATCTCTGCCTAAGAATAGTATTGATTCATGGACTAAATGCAAGGATGCTTTTATTGGTAGATATTATCCCCCTGCTAAAATTATATCTTTGAGGAGTAGCATAATGAATTTTAAACAATTGGATACTGAGCATGTTGCACAAGCATGGGAAAGAATGAAATCTTTGGTTAAAAATTGCCCAACCCATGGACTGACTACTTGGATGATCATCCAAACCTTTTATGCAGGACTGAATTTTTCTTCGCGGAACCTATTGGATTCAGCTGCTGGAGGTACCTTTATGTCCATCACTCTTGGTGAAGCAACAAAGCTTCTTGATAATATGATGATCAATTACTCTGAATGGCACACGAAAAGAGCTCCACGAGGTAAGAAGGTAAATTCTGTCAAAGAAACCTCTTCCTTGAGTGATAAGATTGATGCTATTATGTCTATGCTTGTGAATGATAGGACTAATGTTGATCCTAATAATGTTCCGTTAGCTTCATTGGTTGCTCAAGAAGAACATGTTGATGTAAACTTCATTAAAAATAATAATTTCAACAACAATGCTTACCGGAACAATTCTAGTAACAACTATAGGCCATATCCTTATAATAATGGGAACGGCTATGGTAATTCTTATGGGAATTCTTACAACAATAATAGGAACACACCCCCTGGACTTGAAGCTATGCTTAAATAATTTATTATTACACAAACTGCTTTTAACAAATCTGTTGAAGAAAAGCTTGGGAAAATTGATATACTTGCTTCTAAAGTCGATAGTCTTGCTGCTGATGTTGATCTTTTGAAATCAAAAGTTATGCCTAATGAAAATCATCATAATAAAATTACTACTACAGCAAATGCCATCCAAGTTAGAATTAATGAGAATATAAGATTGATGGCCGAATTGCGTGCTAGGTGGGAAAGAGAAGAAAATGAAAAAGAAGATAATATAGCTAAAGTTTGGACTATTACCACCACTAGTAATGCTAATGCTCCACATGTTGCTGCACCTCCTACTATTAATGGTAAAATAATTGGTGTTGGCAATGTTTCCACTTCTAATGCGAAGCGCGAGAAACTGTCTGAAACTACTAAAACTGCTGAAACTGCCTGTGATAAAACTGCTGAAATTTTTTCCAACATTGGGGATGATGATCCCATTGCTTTAGATTATAATGGTTTGAATTTTGATGATTGCCACATCTCTGAAGTTATAAAGTTCTTACAAAAACTTGCTAAGAGTCCTAATTCTAGTGCTATAAATTTGGCTTTCACGAAACATATTACAAATGCTCTCATAAAAGCTAGAGAAGAGAAATTAGAGCGCGAAGCTTCTATTCCTAGGAAGCTAGAGGATGGTTGGGAGCCCATCATTAAGATGAAGGTCAATGACTTTGATTGTAATGCTTTATGTGATCTTTGTGCAAGTATTTCTGTTATGCCTAAGAAAATTTATAATATGCTTGACTTGCCACCGTTGAAAAATTGTTATTTGGATGTTAATCTTGTTGATCATTCTACAAAGAAACCTTTGGGGAAAGTTGATAATGTTCGCATTACCGTTAACAATAACCTTGTCCCCGTTGATTTTGTTGTCTTGGATATTGAATGCAATGCATCTTGTCCCATTATATTGGGAAGACCTTTTCTTCGAACTGTTGGTGCTATCATTGATATGAAGGAAGGTAATATTAAATATCAATTTCCTCTCAAGAAAGGTATGGAACACTTCCCTAGAAAGAGAATGAAGTTACCTTTTGATTCTATTATTAGAAAAAATTATGATGTTGACACTTCGTCTCTTGATAATACTTGATACACACTTTCTGCGCCTAGCTGAAAGGCGTTAAAGAAAAGCGCTTATGGGAGACAACCCATGTTTTTACTATAGTACTTTGTTTTATATTTGTGTCTTGGAAGTTGTTTACTACTGTAGCAACCTCTCCTTATCTTAGTTTACTGTTTTGTTGTGCCAAGTAAAGTCGTTGATAGTAAGGTTCATACTAGATTTGGATTACTGCGCAGAAACAGATTTCTTTGCTGTCACGAATCTGGGCAAAATTCTCTGTAGGTAACTCATAAAATTATGCCAATTTACGTGAGTGATCCACAGATATGTACGCAACTTTCATTCAATTTGAGCATTTTCATTTGACCAAGTCTGGTGCCTCAATAAAATTCTTCATTACGAACTGTTCTGTTTTGACAGATTCTGCCTTTTATTTCGCATTGCCTGTTTTGTTATGTTCGATGGATATTTCGATTCCATTGACTTTCAGTAGCTTTGTGCAATGTCCAGAAGTGTTACGAATGATTTATCTCACCTCTAAACATGTATATTTTGATTGTGCACTAACCCTCTAATGAGTTGTTTTGAGTTTGGTGTGGAGGAAGTTTTCAAGGATCAAGAGAGGGAGATGATACAACATGATCAAGGAGAGTGAAAGCTCTAAGCTTGGGGATGCCCCGGTGGTTCACCCCTGCATATATCAAGAAGACTCAAGCGTCTAAGCTTGGGGATGCCCAAGGCATCCCCTTCTTCATCGACAACATTATCAGGTTCCTCCCCTGAAACTATATTTTTATTCCATCACATCTTATGTGCTTTGCTTGGAGCGTCGGTTTGTTTTTGTTTTTGTTTTGTTTGAATAAAATGGATCCTAGCATTCTTTGTGTGGGAGAGAGACACGCTGTAGCATATGGACAAGTATGTCCTTAGGCTCTACCCATAATATTCATGGCGAAGTTTCTTCTTCGTTAAATTGTTATATGGTTGGAATTGGAAAATGATACATGTAGTAATTGCTAAAATGTCTTGGATAATGTGATACTTGGCAATTGTTGTGCTCATGTTTAAGCTCTTGCATCATATACTTTGCACCCATTAATGAAGAAATACATAGAGCATGCTAAAATTTGGTTTGCATATTTGGTCTCTCTAAAGTCTAGATAATTTCTAGTATTGAGTTTGAACAACAAGGAAGACAGTGTAGAGTCTTATAATGTTTACAATATGTCTTTTATGTGAGTTTTGCTGCACCGCTTCATCCTTGTGTTTGTTTCAAATAACCTTGCTAGCCTAAACCTTGTATCGAGAGGGAATACTTCTCATACATCCAAAATACTTGAGCCAACCACTATGCCATTTGTGTCCACCATACCTACCTACTACATGGTATTTCTCCGCCATTCCAAAGTAAATTGCTTGAGTGCTACCTTTAAATTTCAATCCTTTACCTTTACAATATATAGCTCATGGGACAAATAGCCTAAAAACTATTGTGGTATTGAATATGTACTTATGCACTTTATCTCTTATTAAGTTGCTTGTTGTGCGATAACCATGTTCCTGGGGACGCCATCAACTACTCTTTGTTGAATATCATGTGAGTTGCTATGCATGTTCGTCTTGTCTGAAGTAAGGGAGATTTACCACCTTATGGTTAGAGCGTGCATATTGTTAGAAAAGAACATTGGGCCGCTAACTAAAGCCATGATCCATGGTGGAAGTTTCAGTTTTGGACATATATCCTCAATCTCATATGAGAAAATTAATTGTTGCTACATGCTTATGCATAAAAGAGGAGTCCATTATCTGTTTTCTATGTTCTCCCGGTATGGATGTCTAAGTTGAGAATAATCAATAGCGAGAAATCCAATGCGAGCTTTCTCCTTAGACCTTTGTACAGGCGGCATAGAGGTACCCCTTTGTGACACTTGGTTAAAACATGTGCATTGCGATAATCCCGGTAATCCAAGCTAATTAGGACAAGGTGCGGGCACTATTAGTATACTATGCATGAGGCTTGCAACTTGGAAGATATAATTTACATAACACATATGCTTTATTACTACCGTTGACAAAATTGTTTCTTGTTTTCAAAACCAAAGCTCTAGCACAAATATAGCAATCGATGCTTTCCTCTTTGAAGGACCTTTCTTTTACTTTTATGTTGAGTCAGTTCACCTATCTCTCTCCACCTCAAGAAGCAAACACTTGTGTGAACTGTGCATTGATTCCTACATACTTGCGTATTGCACTTGTTATATTACTCTATGTTGACAATATCCATGAGATATACATGTTATAAGTTGAAAGCAACCGCTGAAACTTAATCTTCCATTGTGTTGCTTCAATACCTTTACTTTGAATTATTGCTTTATGAGATAACTTTTATGCGAGACTTATTGATGCTTGTCTTGAAGTACTATTCATGAAAAGTCTTTGCTTTATGATTCATTTGTTTACTCATGTCATTTACCTTGTTTTGATCGCTGCATTCACTACATATGCTTACAATAGTATGATCAAGGTTATGATGGCATGTCACTCCAGAAATTATCTTTGTTTATCGTTTACCTGCTCGGGACGAGCAGAAACTAAGCTTGGGGATGCTGATACGTCTCCGACGTATCGATAATTTCTTATGTTCCATGCCACATTATTGATGATATCTACATGTTTTATGCACACTTTATGTCATATTCGTGCATTTTCTGGAACTAACCTATTAACAAGATGCCGAAGTGCCGCTTCTGTTTTTCTGCTGTTTTTGGTTTCAGAAATCCTAGTAAGGAAATATTCTCGGAATTGGACGAAATCAACGCCCAGGGTCCTATTTTGCCGCGAAGCTTCCAGAAGACCGAAGAGTCAACGAAGTGGGGCCACGAGGTGGCCAGGAGGGCAGGCGGCGCGGCCCCACCCTTGGCCGCGCCGACCTGTCTCCTGGGCCCCTCGCGACGCCCCCTGACCTACCCTTCCGCCTACAAATAGCCTTCGTCGCGAAACCCCCAGTACCGAGAGCCACGATACGGAAAACCTTCCAGAGACGCCGCCGCCAATCCCATCTCACGGGATTCAGGAGATCGCCTCCGGCACCCTGCCGAAGGCGATTCATCTCCCGGAGGACTCTACGCCGCCATGGTCGCCTCCGGAGTGATGTGTGAGTAGTCTACCCCTGGACTATGGGTCCATAGCAGTAGCTAGATGGTTGTCTTCTCCTCATTGTGCTTAATTGTCGGGTCTTGTGAGCTGTCGAACATGATCAAGATCATCTATCTGTAATTCTATATGTTGTGTTTGTTGGGATCCGATGAATAGAGAATACCATGTTATGTTGATTATCAATTTATATCTATGTGTTGTTTATGATCTTGCATGCTCTCCGTTATTAGTAAATGCTCTGGCCAAGTTGATGCTAGTAACTCCAAGAGGGAGTATTTATGCTCGATAGTGGGTTCATGTCTCCGTGAATCTGGGGGAGTGAGAGAAACCTCTAAGATTATGGATGTGCTGTTGCCACTAGGGATAAAACATTGATGCTATGTCCGAGGATGTAGTTATTGATTACATTACGCGCAATACTTAATGCAATTGTCTGTTGTTAGCAACTTAATACTGGAGGGGGTTCGGATGATAACCTGAAGGTGGACTTTTTAGGCATAGATGCATGCTGGATAGCGGTCTATGTACTTTGTCGTAATGCCCAATTAAATCTCACTATACTCATCATAATATGTATGTGCATGGTCATGCCCTCTTTATTTGTCAATTGCCCAACTGTAATTTGTTCACCCAACATGCTGTTTATCTTATGGGAGAGACACCTCTAGTGAACTGTGGACCCCAGTCCAATTATCTATACTGAAATACAATCTACTGCAATACTTGTTCTACTGTTTTCTGCAAACAATCATCATCCACACTATACATCTAATCCTTTGTTACAGCAAGCCGGTGAGATTGACAACCTCACTGTTTCGTTGGGGCAAAGTACTTGTTTTGTGTTGTGCAGGTTCCACGTTGGCGCCGGAATCCCTGGTGTTGCGCCGCACTACATCTCGCCGCCATCAACCTTCAACGTGCTTCTTGACTCCTACTGGTTCGATAAACCTTGGTTTCTAAGTGAGGGAAACTTACTGCTGTACGCATCACACCTTCCACTTGGGGTTCCCAACGGTCGCGTGCTGTACGCGTGTCACCCTCCGACTCCGACTCTCGGCCTATTTAATCGTCCCTGACCTAAAAACCTCGACCAGTTCGACGAAACCAGAGAAAACCATCCAGAGCCGCCGCCATCGCGAAACTCCAATTCGGGGGACAGAAGTCTCTATTCCGGCACGCCGCTGGGACGGGGAATTGCCCCCGGAGTCATCTCCACCGCCGTCTCCACCGCCATCTTCACCGCCATCGCTGTCTCCATGATGAGGAGGGAGTAATTCACCCCCGGGGCTGAGGGCTCCGCTGTAGCTATGTGGTTCATCTCTCTCTCTTTGTGATGAAGTTGAATATCATCTATGTGCTACTCTAGTGATGTTATTAAAGTAGTCTATTCCTCCTGCACGGTGTAATGTTGGCAGTGTGTGCATCGTGTAGTACTTGGCGTATGCTATGATTGTGATCTCTTGTAGATTATGAAGTTAACTATTACTATGATGGTATTGATGCGATCTATTCCTCCTTTCATAGTGTGATGGTAGAAGTGTGCATGCTATGTTAGTACTTGGCTTGGTTGTGTTGATCTATCTTGCACTCTAAGGTTATTTAAATATGAACATTGAATATTGTGGAGCTTGTTAACTCCGGCATTGAGGGTTCGTGTAATCCTACACAATAGTGTTCATCATCCAACAAGAGGGTGTAGAGTAGTCCTATTATGTGATCATTGTTGAGAGTGTCCACTAGTGAAAGCAGGGTCCCTGGGCCTTGCTTCCAAGCATCGAATCTCCGTTTGTTTAATGTTTTGTTGAATGTTTACTCGCTGCCATATTCCATTCAGATTGCTATTATCACTCATACTCATCCATATTACTTGTATCTCACAATCTCTTCGCCGAACTAGTGCACCTATACATCTGACAAGTGTATTAGGTGTGTTGGGGACACAAGAGACTTCTTGCTTTGTGGTTGCAGGGTTGCTTGAGAGGGATATCTTTGACCTCTTAATCCCTGAGATCGATAAACCTTGGGTGATCCACTTAAGGGAAACTTGCTGCTGTTCTACAAACCTCTGCTCTTGGAGGCCCAACACTGTCTACAAGAATAGAAGCTCCCGTAGACATCAAGCACTTTTCTGGCGCCGTTGCCGGGGAGGAAAGGTAAAAGGCACTCATACTCCGGTTCCAGTGTGATGCTTTTCTGGCGCCATTGTGTTTGTGCTCGAAGCTATTTCCTTTAGATCCTGCAATTGCATCTTTTTGTTTCTTGTTTACACTAGTTTGGCATAATGGACAACAATGAGCTTCTTACTTTATTTCCTGATTTAAGACATGGATGGTTTGATCCGAAAATTAAAAAACCCATGGAACATATTAGTATGAACGCAATCACTGCTAATACTATGGATAAGCCTAAGCTTGGGGAAGCTAGTTTATATAAAAATAATCTTTTTTGCTCCTCAGCTTTGGAAGAAATATTTTGCTCTGATAATGCTTTATCTCCCATATGCGATAACTCTAATGATGCTTCTGATATTTTAAATCCACCTGCTGAAAGTATTCTGTATAAAATACCTATGAAAATTACTGAACGTGTTATGGATAACCGCTATAAAGGGGATGGAACTGTCCATCCTAGAGATCATTTACTGTTTTTGCATGAATTATACGGGTTATTCAAGTGTGCAGGTATCTCTATGGATGAAGTGAGGAAGAAGCTATTCTCTGTTTCGCTGTCTGGTAAAGCGGCGCATTGGTATAAATTTTTGGAGAATAGTCGTTCTCTTGGTTGGGAGGAAATTGCATCTCTCTTTTATTCTAAATTTTATCCTCCTCATGAAGTGCATATTGATAGGAATTATATTTATAACTTTTATCCTCGTGATGGAGAGAGTATTTCTCAAGCGTGGGGGAGATTGAAATCACTAATGCTCAAATGTCCCATTCATGAGCTCCCCCGTAACGTTATTGTTAACAATTTTTATGCGAGGCTTTCAGGACAACACAAGGACTATCTGGATGCCTGTTCGGAGGGATCTTTCACAAGCAAGGAGGTTGAAGCTAGGTGGGATCTTCTTGATCGGATTGAGGAGAACACTGAAGGATGGGAGAACAATGAAGGTAAAGAGTCAGGTATAAATTATGATTATGAATGCATTGAAGCTTTTATGAATACTGATAAATTCCGAAATATGAGTGCTACTTATGGTCTTGACTCTCAAGTTGCTGCAAATCTTTATAAAGCCTTTGCTTCTCATTTTGAATTGCCTAAAAATAATTTTTATAAGTATCATGAACCTTTTAAAGAGGCTTGCATGAAGAATGAAATTGTTGTTAATGATTGCAATAAGCATGCTCAAACTCCTAAGAATGCTATTTCCTATAAGCATGTTAATTTTTGTGGAATGCATAGACCTTGTGGAATTAATCAATTCAAAGATGAATATTGCATCCATCATATTAATGAAAAAACTAGAAAGTGGCTTAGGGCTCTAGATGATCTTGGTAAAAAAGTTTGTGCCCTCTATCCTGTTATTTGTGAAGTTTGCCATGAAGTGGGTCATTTTAGTTTTCAATGCTCCTCCAATGATAATTTGAACCCAATGAGTGCTGCAAATTTGTATTGTGATGATGAAATTACTCCTAATCAGCATGATGAACTTACTTTATTTTTGGGGTGTGAAGAACTGTCGAGAAAAATCTCTTTGTTACATATGAGTGATCTTGATATTGATGATGTCCTGCATGGGTGTTTTTCTTATTGCATTGATAATAGCCATACAAATACTTACATACAAAATATTTTAGAAGATGACACCTTGCCAAAATATGATAGGACCGCTGTGTGTTTTCAACTAATTAATGAAAAGGAGGGATCCTCCCAAGTTTCTTCTATTGTTTCTGAAAGTAAATCAGGTTATGCGGACAAGCCACCCCCTCAAGCCTCTTCCTCCTAAAGAAGGGAACGAGGAGAAGGAAGAGGAGAAGAAGAAGAAGAAGAAGAAGAAGAAGAAGAAGAAGAAGAAGGAGAAGAAGAAGAAGAAGAAGGAGAATAAAAAGAAAGAGGTAACGGCATATCCCCGCGTGAATGAGATAATGCTAGGTAACCGTAAGTATGTTGCTCCTAATGATTATTATGATAATGAATCTGAATACGATGATCTTCCTATGCTCTCTACATACATTAGTGATCATGATTTGAATGAGCACACTACTTTTGATATTGCAAATCTCTGGGAAACTAATTCTGAAAATGATGATGATAATAATTGCTATAGTGTCAGTGCTATCCATGCTTCCTCCCATAATGATATAGAAAGCTCTAAGCTTGGGGAAGAGGTGTTTGAAAATCCTTTTGCTACTGATCATTATGTGTTTGATACATCTCCTTCTAATAACAATGATGGTATGGTCATAGATAAACCGACTGTGAAAGATAACTATTCTATTTCTTATGATGACACTGTGCCTCCGATCTTTGATGATTATTATAAAGAATGCTATGATATAGGTTATAACTATCCTTATGAAACTTGTCATAGTCATGATTGGATTACCAAAAACAATTCTTTTAATATGCAACTTGATTACCATGTTCAAATTCTTGATAATAATCTTGCTCCAATTACTATTAATGAGAATAACTCTTCTTATGCCAAAATTAATGATACTTCTATGCATATGAACCATGATAAGAATGTTTTAAGTGATGGGTATATTGTGGATTTCATCAATGATGCTACTGAAAGTTATTATGAGAGAGGGAAATATGGTTATATGCATCTTAATAATATTAAGTTTCCCCTCTTTATGTTGAGAATCTTGAAGTTACTCGTGTTTTATCCTCTTATGCTTGTCACTTTGTTCTTCATGAATTCATTTGTGTACAAGATTCCTCTGCATAGGAAGCATGTTAGACTTAAATGTGTTTTGAATTTGCCTCTTGATGCTCTCTTTTGCTTCAAATACTATCTCTTGCGAATGCATCATTAAAACTGTTGAGCCCATCTTAATGGCTATAAAGAAAGAACTTCTTGGGAGATAACCCATGTGTTATTTTGCTACAGTACATTGTTTTATATTTGTGTCTTGGAAGTTGTTTATTACTGTAGCAACCTCTCCTTATCTTGGTTTTGTATTTTGTTGTGTCAAGTAAAGTCTTTGATAGCAAGGTTGATACTAGATTTGGATTACTGCGCAGAAACAGATTTCTGTCTGTCACGAATCTGGGCAAAATTCTCTGTAGGTAACTCAGAAAATTATGCCAATTTACGTGAGTGATCCTCAGATATGTACGCAACTTTCATTCAATTTGAGCATTTTCATTTGAGCAAGTATGGTGCCTCAATAAAATTCGTATTTACGTACTGTTCTGTTTTGACAGATTCTGCCTTTTATTCCGCATTGTTTCTTTTGCTATGTGGGATGGATTTCTTTGTTCCATTGACTTCCAGTAGCTTTGAGCAATGTCCAGAAGTGTTAAGAATGATTGTGTCACCTCTGAACATGTGAATGTTTGATTATGCACTAACCCTCTAATGAGTTTGTTTCGAGTTTGGTGTAGAGGAAGTTTTCAAGGGTCAAGAGAGGAGGATGATACACTATGATCAAGAAGAGTGAAAAGTCTAAGCTTGGGGATGCCCCGGTGGTTCACCCCTGCATATTTCAAGAAGACTCAAGCATCTAAGCTTGGGGATGCCCAAGGCATCCCCTTCTTCATCGACAAATTATCAGGTTCCTTCTCTTGAAACTATATTTTTATTCGGTCACATCTTATGTACTTTACTTGGAGCGTCTTTATGTTTCTTGTTTTTGTTTTTGTTGAATAAATGCTTGTGTGGGAGAGAGACACGCTCCGCTGGTTCATATGAACACATGTGTTCTTAGCTTTTAATGTTCATGGCGAAGGATGAAACTGCTTCGTTAATTGTTGTATGGTTGGAATCGGGAAATGCTACATGTAGTAATTGCTAAAATGTCTTGGATAATGTGATACTTGGCAATTGTTGTGCTCATGTTTAAGCTCTTGCATCATATACTTTGCACCTATTAATGAAGAAATACATAGAGCTTGCTAAAATTTGGTTTGCATAATTGGTCTCTCTAAGGTCTAGATAATTTCTAGTATTGAGTTTGAACAACAAGGAAGACGGTGTAGAGTCTTATAATGTTTACAATGTGTCTTTTATGTAAGTTTTGCTGCACCGGTTCATCCTTGTGTTTGTTTCAAATAACCTTGCTAGTCTAAACCTTGTATCGAGAGGGAATACTTCTCATGCATCCAAAATCCTTGAGCCAACCACTATGCCATTTGTGTCCACCATACCTACCTACTACATGGTATTTCTCCGCCATTCCAAAGTAAATTGCTTGAGTGCTACCTTTAAACAATTCAAAATTTATCACCTCTGATTTGTGTCAATGTTTTATAGCTCATGAGGAAGTATGTGGTGTTTATCTTTCAATCTTGTTGGGCAACTTTCACCAATGGACTAGTGGCTTCATCCGCTTATCCAATAAATTTGCAAAAAGAGCTGGCAATGGGATTCCCAGTCCCAAATTAATTAATAAAAATAGACACTCCTCCATGGTATGTGATTGTTGGACGGCACCCGAAGGATTCGGTTAGCCATGGCTTGAGAAAGCAAAGGTGGGGAGGAGTGTCATCATAATAAAACTAAAATAAAAAGGCACTCCTTCATGGTATGAGATTGTTGGCAGGCACCCGAAGGATTCGGTTAGCCATGGTTTGTGAAAGAAAGGTTGGAAGGAGTGCCACACAAAAATAAAAATAAAATGGGAGCCGCTCTTTGAAGGTTTGTCTGGCAGGGGGGTTAGAGTGCCCACTACCATTCGTTGACAACAACAAACACCTCTCAAAATTTTACTTTTATGCTCTCTATATGTTTTCAAAACCAAAGCTCTAGCACAAATATAGCAATCAATGCTTCCCTCTGCGGAGGGCCTTTCTTTTATCTTTATGTTGAGTCAGTTCACCTATTTCTCTCCACCTCAAGAAGCAAACACTTGTGTGAATTGTCCATTGATTCCTACATACTTGCATATTGCACTTGTTATATTACTCTATGTTGACAACTATCCATGAGATATACATGTTACAAGTTGAAAGCAACCGCTGAAACTTAATCTTCCTTTGTGTCGCTTCAATACCTCTACTATGAATTATTGCTTTATGAGTTAACTCTTATGCAAGACTTATTGATGCTTGTCTTGAAAGTACTATTCATGAAAAGTCTTTGCTATATGATTCATTTGTTTACTCATGTCATTTACATTGTTTTGATCGCTGCATTCATTACATATGCTTACAATAGAATGATCAAGGTTATGATGGCATGTCACTCCAGAAATTATCTTTGTTATCGTTTACCTGCTCGGGACGAGCAGAAACTAAGCTTGGGGATGCTGATACGTCTCCGACGTATCGATAATTTCTTATGTTCCATGCCACATTATTGATGATATCTACATGTTTTATGCATACTTTATGTCATTATTATGCGTTTTCCGGAACTAACCTATTGACGAGATGCCGAAAGGCCAGTTGCTGTTTTCTGCTGTTTTTGGTTTCAAAAATCCTAGTAAGGAAATATTTTCGGAATCGGACGAAATCAACTCCGGAGATCTTATAATTCCAGGAAGCTTCCAGAGCACCGGAGAAAAGTCAGAGGGGAGCCAGGGGGCCCCACCCCATAGGGCGGCGCGGCCCAGGGGGGCGCCCCCTATCATCTGGGCACCCCGTGGCCCCTCCGACTCCGACTCTCGGCCTATTTAATCGTCCCTGACCTAAAAACCTCGACCAGTTCGACGAAACCAGAGAAAACCATCTAGAGCCGCCGCCATCGTGAAACTCCAATTCGGGGGACAGAAGTCTCTGTTCCGGCACGCCGCCGGGACGGGGAATTGCCCCCGGAGTCATCTCCACCGCCGTCTCCACCGCCATCTTCACCGCCATCGCTGTCTCCATGATGAGGAGGGAGTAATTCACCCCCGGGGCTGAGGGCTCCGCTGTAGCTATGTGGTTCATCTCTCTCTCTTTGTGATGAAGTTGAATATCATCTATGTGCTACTCTAGTGATGTTATTAAAGTAGTCTATTCCTCCTGCACGGTGTAATGTTGACAGTGTGTGCATCGTGTAGTACTTGGCGTATGCTATGATTGTGATCTCTTGTAGATTATGAAGTTAACTATTACTATGATGGTATTGATGCGATCTATTCCTCCTTTCATAGTGTGATGGTAGAAGTGTGCATGCTATGTTAGTACTTGGCTTGGTTGTGTTGATCTATCTTGCACTCTAAGGTTATTTAAATATGAACATTGAATATTGTGGAGCTTGTTAACTCCGGCATTGAGGGTTCGTGTAATCCTACACAATGGTGTTCATCATCCAACAAGAGGGTGTAGAGTAGTCCTATTATGTGATCATTGTTGAGAGTGTCCACTAGTGAAAGCAGGATCCCTGGGCCTTGCTTCCAAGCATCGAATCTCCGTTTGTTTACTGTTTTGTTGAATGTTTACTCGCTGCCATATTCCATTCAGATTGCTATTATCACTCATACTCATCCATATTACTTGTATCTCACTATCTCTTCGCCGAACTAGTGCACCTATACATCTGACAAGTGTATTAGGTGTGTTGGGGACACAAGAGACTTCTTGCTTTGTGGTTGTGATACGTCCAATTTGCATCACTATTTTATATCATAATTTGCTGTTATTCATTGATATATTTCATATTGGGACACAATACTTATGTTATTTCATCTATTTTGCATGTTTCATCATTATTGGAGGATCGAACACCGGAGCCGTGGATTCTCGCTGGAAAAAGCACCGTCGTAACGCAATATTTCGGAAGATCAACTCTCGAAGGAAATTATACCAAAAATCCTATTTTTCAAGATGACGAAGGAAGCCAGAAGGAGGAGCCAGGAGCAGCCAGGGTGGGCCCACACCCTAGGGCGGCGCGGCCCAGGCCCTGGCCGCGCCGGCCTATGGTCTGGGGGGCCCACGACCCTTTTCGCCTCCTTTTCTTCACCAAACCCTTCGTCCCGAAGACCTAAGCCACAGAGGGTACCTCGCGAAGAGTTACAGCCGCCTCTGCGGGGCGGAGAACACCAGAGAGAAAAGAGCTCTCCGGCGGGCAGGAATCCGCCGGGGAAATTCCCTCCGGGAGGGGGAAATCGACGCCATCGTCACCGTCATCGAGCTGGACATCATCTCCATCACCATCATCATCATCTCCACCATCATCACCGCCGTCTCCACCGCTGGACACCGTCACCGCCGTAGCAATTTGGGTTTGATCTTGATTGTTTGATAGGGGAAACTCTCCCGGTATCGATTTCTACTTGTTGTTGATGCTATTGAGTGAAACCATTGAACCAAGTTTATGTTCAGATTGTTATTCATCATCATATCACCTCTGATCATGTTCCGTATGATGTCTTGTGAGTAGTTCGTTTAGTTCTTGAGGACATGGGTGAAGTCTAAATGTTAGTAGTGAACTATGGTTGAGTAATATTCAATGGTGTGATATTTAAGTTGTGGTGTTATTCTTCTAGTGGTGTCATGTGAACGTCGACTACATGACACTTCACCATTTATGGGCCTAGGGGAATGCATCTTGTACTCGTTTGCTAATTGCGGGGTTGCCGGAGTGACAGAAACCTAAACCCCCGTTGGTATATCGATGCAGGAGGGATCGCAGGATCTCAGAGTTTAAGGCTGTGGTTAGATTTAATTCTTAATTACTTTCTTGTAGTTGCGGATGCTTGCAAGGGGTATAATCACAAGTATGTATTAGTCCTAGGAAGGGCGGTACATTAGCATAGGTTCACCCACACAACACTTATCACAACAATGAAGATTATTTAGCCGTATGTAGCGAAAGCACTAGACTAAAATCCCGTGTGTCCTCGAGAACGTTTGGTCATTATAAGTAAACAAACCGGCTTGTCCTTTGTGCTAAAAAGGATTGGGCCACTCGCTGCAATTATTACTCTCGCACTTTACATACTCGTACTTTATTCAACTGTTACATCAAACCCCTGAATACTTGTCTGTGAGCATTTACAGTGAATCCTTCATCGAAACTGCTTGTCAACACCTTCTGCTCCTCGTTGGGATCGACATTCTTACTTATCGAAGATACTACGATACACCCCCTATACTTGTGGGTCATCAAGACTATTTTCTGGCGCCGTTGCCGGGGAGTGAAGCGCTATTGGTAAGTGGAATTGGTAAGGAAAACCTTTCCTGTTGTGCTGATTTTATTTCACTTTCTGCTATAAGTCATTATGGAGAGATCTTCTCTTCAATTTCTATTTGGGAAATCTACTACTACTGCAACGGTAGTGGATGAGGCGCCAGGTGAGGAAGTGATACCATATAAAATACCTATGAAAATTATTGAACGTGTTATGGATAACCGCTATGAAGGGGATGGAACTGTCCATCCTGGTGATCATTTACTGTTTTTGCATGAATTATGCGGGTTATTCAAATGTGCAGGTATTGCTATGGATGAAGTGAGGAAGAAACTATTCTCTTTGTCGCTGTCCGGTAAGGCGGCGCATTGGTATAAATTACTGGATAATGGGGATTCTCTTGAATGGAATGATATTGTGCCCCGGTTTTATTCTAAGTTCTATCCTCCAAGTGAAATTCATAAGGATCGGAATCGCATATATAATTTTTGGCCTCATGATGGAGAGAGCATCGCCCAAGCTTGGGTGAGATTGAAGTCTTTAATGCTCAAATGCCCCATTCATGAGCTTCCTGGTAATGTTATTATTGATAATTTCTATGCAAGACTTTCTTTTCAAGACAAGACCTTGCTGGATACTTCTTGTTCTGGATCATTTACACGCAACAAAGAAGAGTTTAAAAGGGACCTTCTTGATCGGATCCAAGAAAATACTGAAGGTTGGGAGAACGACAAGGATAGAGAATCGTATAATTTATGATTATAAATGCATTGAAGCTTTTATGGATACCTTGATAAATTTCGTAATATGAGTGCTATATATGGTCTTGATTCTCAAGTTGCTGTAAATCTTTATAAAGCTTTTGCCTCTCATTATGAATTGCCAAAGAAGAATTTTGATAAGTATCATGAACCGTATAAAGATAAAATTGTTTCATCTATTAATAAATGCGTTGTAGTTGAAACTGCTGATCGTGTTATTCCTGAAGCTTATATTGAAAAAACTCCTTTCCCTGCTAAAATGAAAGAGTACTCTGTTATAAATAGTGCGGTTCATAAAAGTGAAAAGAATCCTGTAGAACCTGAAGAACAAATAAAAGTTGAACCTGCTGTTGCAATAATTAAAGATCTTGTGACTGAAAGTGTGGAGGATGGTCATATTATTTTCTGTGAAGATGCTTCTAATATTGTCTCACATCCTAATAAACCCAAACAAGCTAGTGTTCCTATGCTATCTGTTAAAATTGGTGATCATTGTTATTATGGATTATGTGATATTGGTGCAAGTGTTAGTGCTATTCCGTATGAGCTTTACGCGGAGATTATGCACGAAATTGATTCTTGTGAACTTGAAGATATTGATGTGGTTATTCAGCTGGCTAATAGAGAAACTATTTCTCCAATTGGTATTGTTCGAGATGTGGAAGTTTTATGCGGTAAGATTAAATATCCTGCTGACTTTTTGGTACTTGGTTCTGCTGCTAGTGATTATTGTCCTATTATTTTTGGTAGACCTTTTCTAAATACTTGTGGAGCTATTATAGATTGCAAGAAAGAGAAAATTTTGACTAAATTCGCTGGTGAATCTTATGAGTTTAACTTCTCTAAATTTACTAAAACTCCTTATAAAGCTGATTTGCCTAGTAATGATTTTAAAATGGAGCAATGTGCATCTATTGTTCTTGTTCCTAATAATCCTTTGCAGCAACATTTGGAGGATAGCGAGAGCGAAATTTTTAGGAAAGAAAGAGATGAGCTTGAGGAAATTTTTCTTCGCCAACCTATTCTCAAGCATGATTTACCAGTGGAAGATTTGGGTACAACACCGCCACCAAAGGAAGATCCTGTTTTTGATTTAAAGCCTTTACCTGATAATCTTAAATATGCTCATATTGATGATAAGAAAATATATCCTGTTATTATTAGTTCTAAGCTTTCAGAGATTGAGGAAGAAAGGTTATTGGAAATATTGAAGAAGCATCGAGGCGCTATTGGCTACACTCTTGATGATTTGAAGGGGATTTCTCCGTCTATATGCCAACATGCTATTAATATGGAAGATGATGCAAAGCCTGTTGTTGAACCTCAGCGTCGTCTAATTCCGAAGATGAAGGAAGTGGTAAGGAATGAGGTATTACGACTTCTTGAAGCTGGTATTATATATCCTATTGCTGATAGTAGATGGGTTAGTCCTGTGCATTGTGTTCCCAAGAAAGGAGGTATGACTGTTGTGCCTAATGATAATGATGAGCTCATTCCTCAAAGAGTAGTTGTAGGGTATAGAATGTGCATTGATTTTCAAAAAGTTAATAAAGTTACTAAGAAAGATCATTACCCTTTACCATTTATTGATCAAATGCTAGAAAGATTGTCTAAAAATACTCATTTTTGCTTTCTTGATGGTTATTCTGGGTTTTCACAAATTGCTGTTAAAGCTAAAGATCAAGAGAAAACCACCTTTACCTGTCCCTATGGAACTTATGCTTATAGACGCATGCCTTTTGGTTTATGTAATGCTCCTGCTACTTTTCAAAGATGCATGTCTGCTATTTTTCATGGTTTTTGTGAAAGTATTGTAGAGGTATTCATGGATGATTTTTCCGTCTATGGGAATTCTTTTGATAGTTGCTTGCGAAACCTTGATAAAGTTTTGCAGAGATGTGAAGAAACTAACCTTGTTCTTAATTGGGAGAAATGCCACTTTATGGTTAATGAAGGAATTGTATTGGGACATAAAATTTCTGAGAGAGGTATTGAAGTTGATAGAGCTAAAGTTGAAGCAATTGAGAAGATGCCCTATCCGAGGGATGTTAAAGGTATTCGTAGTGTTCTTGGTCATGCTGGGTTTTATAGGAGATTTATTAAAGATTTCTCCAAGATTTCAAAGCCTCTTACTAATCTTCTTCAAAAAGATGTACCATTTGTTTTTGATGATGATTGTAAGGAAGCTTTTGAAACTCTTAAGAAAGCCTTAACAACTGCTCCTATAGTTGAACCTCCTGATTGGAACTTACCATTTGAAATTATGTGTGATGCTAGTGATTTTGCTGTAGGCGCTGTTCTTGGACAGCGAGTAGATAAAAAACTGAATGTTATTCATTATGCTAGTAAAACTCTTGATGCTGCTCAAAGAAATTATGCTACAACTGAAAAAGAATTATTAGCTGTAGTCTTTGCTTGTGATAAATTTAGATCTTATATTGTTGATTCAAAAGTTACTATTCATACTGATCATGCTGCAATTAGATACCTAATGACAAAGAAAGATGCTAAGCCGAGGCTTATTAGATGGGTACTTCTTTTGCAAGAATTTGATCTACATATTGTAGATAGGAAAGGTGCTGATAATCCTGTTGCTGATAATTTGTCTAGATTGGAAAATATTGCTTATGATCCTGTTCTCGTTAATGATAGTTTTCCAAATGAACAATTGGCTGTAAGAAAGGTGAGCTCGCGAGACAGTCCATGGTATGCTGATTATGCTAACTTTATTGTTTCCAAGTACTTGCCTCCAACCTTTTCAGCTCAAAGAAAGGAGGAAATTCTTTTATGACTTGAGGCATTATTTCTGGGATGACCCACACTTATATAAAGAAGGAGTGGATGGTATTATGCGAAGATGTGTTCCTGAGTATGAACAACAAGAAATATTGAGTAAATGTCATGGTAGTGCTTATGGAGGACATCACGCTGGAGAAAGAACCGCGCAAAAGGTTTTACAATCAGGTTTTTATTGGCCAACTCTCTTCAAAGATGCGAGAAAGTTTATTTTATCTTGTGATGAATGCCAAAGGGTTGGTAATATCTCCAGACGCAATGAAATGCCTATGAATTATACTCTTGTTATTGAACCGTTTGATTGTTGGGGATTTGACTTCATGGGACCTTTTCCGTCTTCGGAAGGTAACACTCATATACTTGTTGCTGTTGATTATGTTACTAAATGGGTGGAAGCTATACCTACAAAAAGTGCTGATGGTGAGACCTCTTTAAGAATGCTCTTAGATATTATTTTTCCTAGATTTGGAGTACCTAGATATATTATGACTGATGGAGGTTCTCATTTTATTCATGGAGGTTTTAGAAAAACTCTTGCTAAGTATGGTATTAATCATAGAATTGCTTCTGCTTATCATCCTCAAACTAGTGGTCAAGTAGAATTATCAAATAGAGAGATTAAATCTATTTTGGGAAAGACCGTTAATAAAACTAGAAAGAATTGGGCTAGTAAATTGAAGGATGCACTTTGGGCTTATAGAACTGCTTATAAAAATCCCATGGGAATGTCACCTTATAAAATGGTTTATGGGAAAGCTTGTCATTTACCTCTAGAACTAGAGCACAAAGCTTATTGGGCTGTTAGAGAATTAAATAAAGATCCTAAACTTGCCGGTGATAAGAGGTTGTTGCAATTGAGTTCTCTAGATGAATGGAGAAGTGAAGCATATGAAAATGCTAAACTCTTTAAAGAGAAAGTTAAAAAATGGCATGATAGGAGGATTATCAAAAGAGAATTTAATATTGGGGATAAAGTCCTATTGTATCGGTCTCGTCTCAGATTCTTTGCAGGGAAATTACTCTCGAAATGGGAAGGACCATATGTTGTCGAGGAGGTGTATCGTTCAGGAGCAATCAAAATTAGCTCTCTCCAAGGCAATGCTACGCAAGTGGTGAATGGACAAAGACTCAAGCATTATATCTCGGGTGATTCTTATAATGTTGATGTTGATATTATTCAAGTGGAAACACCGGAGGCCTACATCAAAGGACAAATTGACAGTCCGCCAGAACTCGACTTTGAATAGGTAACAGTACTGGTAATGAAAAGTACGCAATTTACTTTCCAAACTATATTTTTGCTGTTTTTGGAAAATATGAGAAATTACGAGTTCGAAACGGAGTGGAAAGGACGCACGAGGGGGTGCCACCATAGGGCGGCGCGGCCTGACACTGGCCCGCGCCGGCCTATGGTTTGGCCGCCTCGTCGCCCCTTTCCGACTCTGGTTCGATCTGGTGCTTTCCTTTTGACGAGAAAAATTTTGCTATATAATCCCCCGGACCCCTGGAGGTCCGTATATCGTTTTCTCGACGTGTTTTGTTTCAAGCTGTTTCTGCCAGGATCTGTTTTCGGTTTAGAAGCACCATGGCCTCCAACAACAAGGGCAAGGGGCTTTTGGAGGAAGAGAAGGAGGTGCCATCAAGACAAGAGCAGCAAGCCGGAGGAAGCAAGCAAATCTTGGTGGGATCTGTTGACACTCGACGTTCTTTTTCTCATAACCTGCAGGGACCTTTACCACCCGCTCTTAGCCTCGACTCTTTCCCCATGATGGAAGAAGTCATACGGATTACCGATGAGTTTTGTGATCAATATCGGGCTCTACGAAGAGAAGTGGAGATACTCCAGGAGGAGAATTGCCGTCTCCGAAGAATGATTGAATACCACTCGATTCGCGTCACAAGGTCGTCATCGCCAACTTCGGATAACAATGAATCTCTTCGAATCTTAGTGCAGAATTGTCAAGCTGAGAAACTGAAGACGAAGGAGCTTATTAAGAAGCTCGGGAGGAGTTCATCACCATCATCGCCAAAGGAGTAATTCATCATCGGTATTGGCATCCCCTTGGTTTGTTCCAAGCTTGGGGGAGTGCCGCGGTATCACATTATCACTACCTTTTACTTTTATTGTCAAGTAGTATCATATCATGAGTAGGGAAGTTATCATATAAGATGGGTTGCGTTTGGAAGTATCTCTCCTTTAGTTGGTTATCTATGTATCCCTTGGTGTGAGTTATCGTTATGGAATATTAATGAGAAGTCTTATCATTTACATATTGCACATCTTATTTTAGTTTGCAATCTCTACTATATGATTCACCTTGTTGTTAGTATTGGTATCACTTTGGGAGCATTGAATAAATCTATTTGGTTTTGGCAAACTTAGCATTGGTCAATAGCAACAACACTTTGAGGTTTAAATAGAAAAGAGAAATACATGTAGATGTTTCATTGTCTTTCTTGTTAGCTCATAGCTTATTATTCTGAAGTTAAAATTGTTTGTACTTACAAGGAAGATGCATGATTGTTTCTATCACATGTATATTTGTTTGTTTCCCTCGACTCTTATGCTTGCTAATTAACCTTGCTAGCCAAAGACCTGTACTGAGAGGGAATACTTCTCGTGCATCCAAACCTTAACCCAAACCTATGCCATTTGTGTCCACCATACCTACCTACTACATGGTATTTTCTGCCATTCCAAGTAAATACTTCATGTGCTACCTTTAAACAATTCAAAACTTAGTATATCTTATTTGTGTCAATGTTTCATAGCTCATGAGGAAGTATGTGGTGTTTTATCTTTCAATCTTGTTGGGCAACTTCCACCAATGGACTAGTGGCTTCACCCGCTTATCCAATAATTTTGCAAAAAGAGCTGGCAATGGGATTCCCAGTCCCAAATTGATTAAACTAAATAGACACTCCTCCATGGTATGTGATTGATGGACGGCACCCGAAGGATTCGGTTAGCCATGGCTTGTGTAAGCAAAGGTTGGGGGGAGTGTCATCATCATAATAAAGCTAAAATAAAAAGGCACTCCTTCATGGTATGAGATTGTTGGCAGGCACCCGAGGATTCGGTTAGCCATGGTTTGTGAAAGAAAGGTTGGAAGGAGTGCCACACAAAATGAAAATAATATGGGAGCCGCTCTTAGGAGGTTGTCTGGCAAGGGGTTAGAGTACCCGCTACCAAATCGTTGACAACAACAAACACCTCTCAAAATGTTACTTTTATTCTCTTTATATGATTGCAAAAATTGAAAAAGCTCTAGCACATGATTTAATCCCTGCTTCCCTCTGCGAAGGGCCTGTCTTTTACTTTATGTTGAGTCAAAACCTATTTCCCTCCATCTCAAGCAAGCATTTGAGTAGTTGTGATCAAACCATTATATTGTGATTTGCTACATCATGTCTTTTATTCTTCTTTGTTTAGTACAAGTTTTATTTGAATGAATATAGCTTTGCAAGTTATCAATGATTATGAGTAGACCATTACGATTGAGTATGCAAGTTGTGCCTTATAAACTCTAACATGAGAGCGCTGCTCAATGAGATAAATATAATCTGTTAATTGTTCTCTGACCAAGAACGAAGTTTGCCATCACCAATCATGATTTCTCATGCACCTTTACTTGTGATTACCTTATACTTGTTTCAATATGAGTTATAAGAGGTTGCTTACTATAATGTCCTGTGTGAATGAATATGATGCTTCTTGTCCGTATTTTATTTATCGACTCTTCACTCCATAAACATGTGGTCATGTCTATCGAGCTCAGTTTCGCTTGGGGACAAGCGAAGTCTAAGTTTGGGGGGAGTTGATACGTCCAATTTGCATCACTATTTTATATCATAATTTGCTGTTATTCATTGATATATTTCATATTGGGACACAATACTTATGTTATTTCATCTATTTTGCATGTTTCATCATTATTGGAGGATCGAACACCGGAGCCAGGATTCTGCTGGAAAAAGCACCGTCGTAACGCAATAGTTCGGAAGATCAACGCTCGAAGGAAATTATACCAAAAATCCTATTTTTCAAGATGCCGAAGGAAGCCAGAAGGAGGAGCCAGGAGCAGCCAGGGTGGGCCCACACCCTAGGGCGGCGCGGCCCAGGCCCTGGCCGCGCCGGCCTATGGTCTGGGGGGCCCACGACCCTTTTTGCCTCCTTTTCTTCGCCAAACCCTTCGTCCCGAAGACCTAAGCCACAGAGGGTACCTCGCGAAGAGTTACAGCCGCCTCTGCGGGGCGGAGAACACCAGAGAGAAAAGAGCTCTCCGGCGGGCAGGAATCCGCCGGGAAATTCCCTCCGGGAGGGGGAAATCGACGCCATCGTCACCGTCATCGAGCTGGACATCATCTCCATCACCATCATCATCATCTCCACCATCATCACCGCCGTCTCCACCGCTGGACACCGTCACCGCCGTAGCAATTTGGGTTTGATCTTGATTGTTTGATAGGGGAAACTCTCCCGGTATCGATTTCTACTTGTTGTTGATGCTATTGAGTGAAACCATTGAACCAAGTTTATGTTCAGATTGTTATTCATCATCATATCACCTCTGATCATGTTCCGTATGATGTCTTGTGAGTAGTTCGTTTAGTTCTTGAGGACATGGGTGAAGTCTAAATGTTAGTAGTGAACTATGGTTGAGTAATATTCAATGGTGTGATATTTAAGTTGTGGTGTTATTCTTCTAGTGGTGTCATGTGAACGTCGACTACATGACACTTCACCATTTATGGGCCTAGGGGAATGCATCTTGTACTCGTTTGCCAATTGCGGGGTTGCCGGAGTGACAGAAACCTAAACCCCCGTTGGTATATCGATGCAGGAGGGATCGCAGGATCTCAGAGTTTAAGGCTGTGGTTAGATTTAATTCTTAATTACTTTCTTGTAGTTGCGGATGCTTGCAAGGGGTATAATCACAAGTATGTATTAGTCCTAGGAAGGGCGGTACATTAGCATAGGTTCACCCACACAACACTTATCACAACAATGAAGATTATTTAGCCGTATGTAGCGAAAGCACTAGACTAAAATCCCGTGTGTCCTCGAGAACGTTTGGTCATTATAAGTAAACAAACCGGCTTGTCCTTTGTGCTAAAAAGGATTGGGCCACTCGCTGCAATTATTACTCTCGCACTTTACATACTCGTACTTTATTCAACTGTTACATCAAACCCCCCTGAATACTTGTCTGTGAGCATTTACAGTGAATCCTTCATCGAAACTGCTTGTCAACACCTTCTGCTCCTCGTTGGGATCGACATTCTTACTTATCGAAGATACTACGATACACCCCCTATACTTGTGGGTCATCAGGTTGCAGGGTTGCTTGAGAGGGATATCTTTGACCTCTTCCTCCCTGAGATCGATAAACCTTGGGTGATCCACTTAAGGGAAACTTGCTGCTGTTCTACAAACCTCTGCTCTTGGAGGTCCAACACTGTCTACAAGAATAGAAGCTCCCGTAGACATCATAACCCTAGCCACTAAAACATGATCAAAGCTTATACCATATCTCAAACCTAGTGTGTATCACATTGGTGATCACTACTAAAACCTTATGCCATATTTTAATTCCAACCCAAGTATCACTTTGGATTATAAGTAGAACCCTGCC
Organism: Lolium perenne; assembly: GCF_019359855.2. Lineage (NCBI taxonomy): Eukaryota > Viridiplantae > Streptophyta > Magnoliopsida > Poales > Poaceae > Lolium > Lolium perenne. The sequence continues at coordinate 210,170,798 of NC_067249.2, forward strand.
ATGCCTCATGCCTATTCTATATTGTGAAGCATCACCAAAACCCTAAACCTTTCATATAGGATCCACCCCACATAAAATATTATGCTCTAACTTGTGTATCATGGGTCACAAGTATAAACCAAGTTATAGATATTTGGTATTAAATGCCATTTGGTGAGTAGGTTGAAACCAAGATCCTATTCTACTTTGCAATCCAAATGCTTTACTTAGTGAACCAAATGAAATAATAATTGATAAAATAGAAACATCATATAAGTAGTTGATTTAACCATAATGAAGATAGGATCAATCCTAAATAGATTAACCTTAAGCTAGTCAATGGAGATTGGTGATTGTAGAGTTTATTCAATCATCTTCTTAAACCCTTAGAAGTAATTCTCCACATAAAATCATAAACCATCACATTCTCAACACCATTTACTTTAAACTCTAGCCATAATAAAATTATATGAGAACAATCCATATTGTTAAGCACACTAGTTAAACCTAATAATATTTTCACTATGCACATGTTCTAAATTTCAAACCATTTAAATAGATCTGGTTCCTAAATTAAAAAGGGAATTGAAATAAATAACCAAACCATTTCTATTTTACTTAAGCTTCACAAGATATTAATTAAATCCTAAACGAAATATTTGTTTAAACAACAAGATTATACAGTGAGCATTGTTATCAAGTTATATTGATATTCAAATGTTTTAGAACCTGCAAAACAAAACAGAATTCAAATTTGAATTCAAATACCAAATTCAAACCAGAAAATAAAAACAGAAAGTTTAAAAAGGAAAAAAGAGAGGGAAACTTACTCTGGTGGCAGCCCAGCACCGCAGCAGCCTGTAGTCCACCAGCAGTTGCCCAGACTCGGCCCAGGAGCAGTCCAGCCCAAACCAAAATCGTTACGGTCGCTTTAAAATTCGTGCGAAGAGAAAAGCCCCGTTCTTCTTCTTCCCCGGCGACGACAGCGCGACCTTGCCAGTCGACGACACCCTCGTCGATGATAAGCACGGATTCGGACGCCAACAACACGCTCAAGATTTTGCACTAATCGATTCACGTCCGAGCATATCCAGGAGAAAAAGATCGGCGCCCAGAAGAACTCTCCAGGCACCGCCACCTCCCGACCCTCGCCGTCGTCGTGTCGTGGTCTCAGTACACTCCTCGCACTATAAAACCTAGAGGAGAAGCTCCGTGAAGCCTCTGTTCATCCTAGACCATCCTTATCCCCTCTTGTTTCCTCTTCCATTCACATTCCGCAAGCTTCTGTCGCCGGCGACCATCACGCCGCCGTTGATTGAGAGCATCCCCGTGACCATGCAATAGCTCGTTGGATGCGCCTGATGTCGTAGATCCTCCTGGCGGAAGGAATCATCAAGGGGAGCCCGGTACAACGCCAATTTTGAAATTCCCCTTCTCAGCACATCGCCGGAATCCGCGAGATGGAGCTCTCCACTGTCCCCAATCGATCACGTCGAGCAGATCCTCAGACTCACAGTGAGTGTACGCTTCTCCTACGCCTTTTATTGCACTCTAGGATCCACTGTAGGCTGAGATAGGATTTCCGCCGCCGTGCACCGCTGCAGGAGAGCTCACCGGAGTAACTCCGGTGACCATTTGATGGTGCCGAGGGTACCGTTTCACTCGGAGTGAGGAGAGGATTCGAACGCGCTAGGTTTTCTAGTCTCTGGGGGTCTCTACCGTTCCTGTCGTAGCTCACCGGAGCATCGCCGGCGCTCTCTCCGGTGAGGTGACGTGGAGGAGGGACCCGTTGCTAGTGTTGACTCGGTCCACTGCCAACGAGGCAGGTGACCTGGCACAGGACCCACCTGTCTGTCTCTGCAGGTAAATCTGAGTCGGTACGTTTAGTGTTTTCGTTTTAATTTAAAAACCAGTAAATTGCAGAAACTTTGCAAAATCATAGAAAATTCATTTCTACACAGAAAATTATGAATAATATACCAAAATAAACTCTATTCAAATAAAATATAAAACAAAAATGTGTGTCCAAATAAAAATTCACTTATTTTTAACCTTATTAATTATGCCATTTCATTTATTTAAAATACAATTTGGATTCAATAATTAGTGCAGTTTCAAAATTAAATTTTAACTATTCAGTAACTAAATAAAATGTTAAGATTAATTTTATTTACCATAAATGCATTAAATTAATTATTAGTGGTAATTCATAAACCCTAATTTGCAAATTACTATTTTCTATTTTCTTTAAATAGTAATAACTCAAGAAAATGTTATAAGCCAATATTATTTTGGTAATTCAAAACTTATTTACTTAAACATCTTTAGTTAACAAGTCATTATTTTAAAACCTAACAATAATTAGGAAACCCTGATTTCTAATTAAACCCTAACTAGTAATTATTTTAATTCTTAAACCCTCTAAAAATTAATAGCATGTTAAAGTTATTATTAACTCTATTTCAAGTACTTAATCACATTAGTTCTAGTACCAAGTATTACGTTAAGAATTGGATCATAATTTAGAAACCCTAGTTTTAATATAAGTTACAATCCTGATCCCATTATTTTATCTGATCATTTGAAAATGCTTTAACCTTAAACCCTAGTTGCTTATCACATGTGATCATGTGAATGTCACCTTACATAAAGAACCTTATTATGTGATCAACAAATACAAGTCATGATCTACCAACATAGAACCAATTCACAGGAGTTATCATTTCATGTTCCTATTCTTAATTAAAACCTATATGATTCACTAGTATCACCTAGGTATAAACCCTAACTTGTTAATTGAATTAGTACCATTGACCACTATCCTATATACCATACCATTAGGATCAACCTCAACCATCATAATTTAGTAGAACCATAATTATGAACCCTAGTATCAACCTTGTGTAATAATTCACAACACATGTTCCTATTCAACTAAACCCTATTCAGAAGGTAATAAACCACTTAGATTAGAAACCATTAGTAATTACTTAGTGAAGAAAATGTGAAGCCATAGTAAACCCTAACTCATGGCAACACCTTGACCATCATTCTTTGATATGATACCATAATCAAATTTAGTAATAAACCTGCTAATACTTGCTACATATAGACCAATTCTATTTAAGAACCCAACTAGTTCCTATTAGTAAAACTAGCTGAATCCAATAGTAAACCCTAGAAGCCATAGCACCTATATATAGTAGTTCATATTCTTATTTTAATCTGTTCTTCAAAAGTTATTCTTTTGAAGTACAAATGACAATCAAACCTTAGAAACCCTAATCCTTCTTTGAAATACTAAATATTTCTTAAACAACATGTTCTTCAAAAGTTATTCTTTTGAAGTATTGTAGAAGTAATCATCAACCATGTTCTGTAGAACTTAAAATTGACAACTGTTCTTTACATATTATTCCACCACTATTCTTTATGTGTAAGATTGTTATGATGTCTTATATCACTTGTTTATGATGCTAATATAACCAAACCCTAATAAGAACCTTGTTTGAGAACCATTCTAAAAGTGCAACCAACCCTAAAGAAATCTTTACAACTCATACATCCTAAATCATCGAGGTTAGGTTACGCTCGGGACGATTGCATCTCATACTATGCATTATAGCATTATTGCCAGTTCTTTAAACATTGTCCTTATTGGACGATGATGGTATTTCAGCATTTGGACTTCTCACGTATCGAAGCTTTTCCCTGCATAATCTTGCAGTCAAGAAAGGCAAGTTCATCGCTTGCTCATGTCATTTGATTATTTGTATCAAACTATATGCAAAGTACTATACTTATCACTCATGCATTGAAAAGCAAAGTATTATTTTACAATTATGAATATGACTATGTGGTGGGCAATGGAACCATGGTATGTGTTGATATGGTGGAGGTTCCATTGCATGGGTACTACTCATCTAGGACTAAGTACCAATGCCGTTCAGTGATTCTAGCGCCGTACATATCGCGTTGACCATAAGATCTATAATGGCTCTGGGGAAGTCAGCTGTATCTTTTCCCTTCTACACGCCAACGGATTGGTAGAGCCGCGGGGTGTTGGAGGCACTGCCGTAGTTTGGGATAGCCTTTTAAATCCCCATCCATTAGTGATGTTGGGCTCTACGATCTATGATGGATTGTCCAAAGTACACCGTGAGTAAAGTCGTATTATCGGGAGAAGTCTACTGGGGGTGTACGGGTGGACAAAAGGGTGGGTTTGCAGTCGCGGAGAAGGAGGTGTGGACTTGGATCTTACACCTGGCCTCACACCAAAGGAAGTGTGGACGGGAAAGTATACGCCTGGTTGGCAACAAGGATAAGGTCTCTTATGGGAAAAGTAACGCACCTCTGCAGAGGATACTGAATTGTGACTGTCACTCCCTGTTATGGGAAGGGAACTGCGAACGCGGCAGGAAAGGAACTCCATGAAGTTCTAGTCAACCTGTGAAGACTGACGGGCATAGTTTTCAGAATAAAATAAACCTTTTGAAGAAATGTTTATGAAAACTTGCATTAGCCTATGACTTTCTGGTCTATGGCTGTAGCTAGTGCATGATACACTTATTTCCTAATATGAACTTGCTGAGTACGCTCGTACTCATTATATCCCATTTGAACCCCTTCTTAGATCAAGGCACCGAAGAAGAAACTACCGTGGAACTCGAAGACAGAGGAGTCAACTACAACAAGATGAAGAATCCAATCAAAGAAGTCAATGGAGTCAACTTCTGCATCAGCTATGATGGAAACCTAGACTAGTAATAGAAGAGAACCTTTCCCTAATCCTAGCACCTAAGTAGCTAGAATTCTGTAGCAAGCCAAGTAGCTCTTAAACTTGAGTTAGCAATAAGATAGACTTCAAGTCGTTCTTCTGGAGCTTTATTTGAAGTTTTACCTCACTGTAAAGTAGGAGGCTGTGTGGATCTTATGTAAACAGTTCGTGTGTACTTCTATAGACATACCTTAGACTCGCATATGTTTCTGTTGTACCACTCAGAGAGATGTAATATGAGTGGAATGGTGTTTCACTTGTGTTATGTCAACGACTTGTGTACTACACCATGCAGTGGTACGCTGGGTCATCACAGCTGGTATCAGAGCAAATGCTTTGACCTTAGGATTAAAACCCTTTAAAGGAGACCTATAGGTTTGGTAGTGTCTATACGAAGTTGTCTTAGCCAAACCAACTATTCTTTTGACTTGAGATGGGTATTCACTTGAGAATAATCCTGACACACTTGAGTCAATCTTTCTTATCTATTTTCTTAAGTAAAGTTAGTTAGTTATCTTGCTTCATTCCAAATAATTAGAACACCCTTGAAGCTTAAGATAAAGGGTGGTAGAAGACCATAGTTGGTATACAACACATGGTAGTCCAAAGAGAGGATACAACCATAAGGAAGATATCCTGTTGGAAGAAGTATACCAATACAAGTATGGTTAAGTAAGAATCATTTAAAATGTCAAATGACTGATGTTAAGTAAGGGAGATAAGTTATATAAGGTAGTATATACCTATGATGAGTCAATCATAGGAGGTAAGGAAGAGTGATAGGAATCATATAAGTCTACTTTTCATGGTAAAGTTGGTAATCGTATATGATTCAATTGAGAGTCATGATGTGATAGAGTAGAACATCATAAGTACGATAATGTATATGATATAAGGAGTAGGATTTAAGGAATAGTTCGAAAGCTTAGGCCTTAAAATCCTAATAACTGTACTAAGTATGTTAGAACCATAGTCCTTAATTTAAAGAAGGCTTATTTAGAGCATATCACATAGAGAAATCCTAGAGTTATAGGTGGTATATTCTAAACAATCATGTGTTTAGAGTAGACATGTTAGAACTAATTGTATTATAGGAAGTAGTCCTCAATAGCACATATATATGGTATCCTATTTTGTTAGTACTTCCAAAGAAAACTAGGTTAACTTCAACTATCCCAAGCCATTTTGTTTCAAGTTTGTCTCATTGCAAATGTGCAATTGAGATAAATGTTGAGACAAATAGTAGAAATTCACGTATTCGTGCTATGTATCACAACCTAAACCTATCTTATGTGGTGTTATATACTACACATATGATCCTGATGTTTAGGGATGTCTTACCCAACTATTATATTCAGGCCTATAAGGACGTGTATTATAAGCACAAAGCTGGATTTTCTTGGATTTTATTGGATTTTCATTGATTGACTAGATCCATACATGAAGTTTGACTTTGATATGCAAATGCATGTTGCAATATCAAGCTCTTAGTTGATGTTATAGGTCTAGAGGGTAAAGGTATGCGTGTAAGGAAGTGACGAATCCTGAAGATTTTGAACACAAGATGAAGGTTCACTGGAAGAAGGAAGTACAGTTGTGGGAAGCAACCACAATACTCTAAAGGAAGGACTAATCAAAACTCACTTTTATCCTTAATCAAGGAGTACTTCAACATGGAAGTATTATGAATATGAGAAAAATAGTGAATATGGAGTAGTAGAAGTGAAGCCGTATTCATTATGGAAGCAGGGAATGCAAGTAAAGTCACTTACAATACTATTTTCATAGTGTCAACAAGTGGTTTTCTTGCAAAATAAACCCTGGAAGAAGGAAAATAGACAAGTGAAGTCATAGCTGGTATAATAAGACCGCAGCTAATATAGGATAATCATGAAGAGAAGGTATGTGAAGTGAGGTATATCTTAACTAAAACTATAAAAGTAGCCACAGCTGGTAGGTAGATATTGACTAGGACCATAACATAGCCATAGTTGGTATCCAATAAGCCACATCTGGTGCTAGATAGTCTGCAGCTGGTACCAGATATCCCGCAGATTGAACATTTCTTTACCCTAAAAGAAAGAGGGATTTTGCAGCTGGTATTCCGTAGCTGGTATTCCGTAGCTAGTAACCATTTAGTCGGAGGATTCACATCGGATACCCACAACTGAGTGGATACACCACAAAGAATTCTTCGTGAGACTTTATAAGGATACAAAATATAAACTAGACTTAGACCAACTACCTAACCTTGGAGTTTAATGATTAGAAGAAATGAAGTTTAAAGGTCATTAGTAAACTCCAAGGGGGAGAGGAAGGTTGAAGGAGAAGTATTAAGATATTATTTGTAGTGTGATAGACGGAGAAAAAGGTCTGAACTGAGAGGAAGTTCAATCTTATTTTTATAAGGTTGTTGGGAAGTATCCATATCAAGGTACTCTCAGGAGGTTGTCAGACCAGAAGCCGAGGTTCATATCTTGAGAAAGTAAGGGTTAGACCTTAACTTGAGTAGGTAATTGTAATTACTCAAAACCAAGAGAACTTAAGTAAGTATTAAATAATGAAGTTGGAGGAAGAAGTTATCGGAGGACAATCAAAGCCTAAGAAAACAAAAGACCGAAGGGTTTGATCATACCAAAACAAAAGCCAATTAGAAAGATTCCTTTCATGGAACCTAAAGAAACCAAAAGGAAGATAACTAGTACAAACTAGAAGCCATGATTGGATGGACTAAATGAGTCTAATCCATTCGTAGGACTAAACAACCAGGACCATGCCTATTGTAAATACCTTACTAAGTACCATTACTTTCGTTATGGTAGTAAGGGAAAACAATACCCTACCTTAAATGAATCTTTTAGACTTAAGGTTTGGGGCACCGCAATTGGATTACCGCAGCTCATGGAACTAAGATTTGAGTACCCAAATAAGAAGATGTCACCACAACCATTAGTAAAGTCCATTAACACAATAAGATGTCCTAATCCACGAATCTTTGGAGAGTAAGCCTGTAAGCTTAGAGTGTTGGAAGAAATCATAGAATTGATGAAAATATCAGTACTAGACATCAGAAGACTTCAGGAAGGATCTGGACAAGGGATATATTCAACTATATCTAGTGTGATCACCATGGAGTTGAAGGATTGTGATCTGTTCAAGTCCGTTCCACATTCCGAAACATGAGAGCGTTCGAACTTCGGGACGAAGTTCAGTTTAAGGGGGAGAGGCTGTAATATCCCAGGTTTAGAGGCAATAAAATGAGAGAACACCAAAGTGTGCATTGCATTCATGCATAGAAAATCCAGGGAATTTTCGCGCTTTCAAATAAAACTTACCACAGTAACTGAGGGTTCACTTGACTTGCTGGAACTGAAGTAGATCATCAAGTCAAGCGTTATAAACTTCACTGTGATCTTTGCTAAAACCTTGTTTTGGGTAGAGATGATTTGATCTATGGGCTAGATCAAATGGAATTAGTTTTACATCAAACAACACCTTAAGTAAGGGTCAACTACAAGATCTTATAAAGGATCCCAACATGCCATTCTTTACAACAACACATGAATAATTATTCAACTATAAATCAAAGAACACAACTAATTAAGAAAATATTCTATACTTATCTTATCCATGTTTTACTAAATAAATGTTCCTACCATGAGTCACATGGTATATCTTTTCAACTACAATACTTGAACCAAGTCAAGAACACTCATATTCATTCCTCATTAACTTTTGATCATTCCAACCTTGTTTCCCAACTCATACCATTAAACCTAGAGAAAGGAGAGAATCATTCATATGCTTATATTATCCATTGGGTAGAACCTAGTTGAATATTCAACCTATCTATGTGAGGTAAACCATTAATACTAATCCATGATACAAGAAATATAAGTCAAGTAATAAACCCTACTTGACCTAGCTAACAATTGATGGTAAGTTAGAACCTATTCCTCTAAGTAATTATATAGATGCAAGTGTTGTGATCATTACAACTTGGTAATGATCATAAACCCTAGAGAACCCTACCTATTCAAATGAGCTCAACCTAAAGAGGTATACTCAAGTATATGGATTTATACTTGATTTTGGAGAGAGAACCATAATTCACCAATGAATTGTTATGAGGCCAATACCTTGATCATTATAATTTGGGTGATGATCAGAAACCCTAAGAATCTAAGTAAGTGTGTTGAAAGAAGTAATAGAGTAAAGAGATTAGTGAGGATTAGTTGATCATGTCTAATGCATGATCTTACCTTATAAATTGGGATGATAAGTGGAATCTATACATGTGATCAACAGATCTCATTCTTCTCATGAAATAATAAGTAACTCATTAGTAGTTAACCAAATCAATCCTCATGCCTTATGTAGAGTAGTTATGATATAAGTTTTAAACCCTGCCTATCCAAACACTTAAGACAAACCTAGCATTCCTTGATACAATAATTCTACCTAAGTGAGGAGGATAACCCTAGCCGCTAAAACATGATCAAAGCTTATACCATATCTCAAACCTAGTGTGTATCACATTGGTGATCACTACTAAAACCTTATGCCATATTTGAATTCCAATCCAAGTATCACTTTGGATTATAAGTAGAACCCTGCCATGCCTCATGCCTATTCTATATAGTGAAGCATCACCAAAACCCTAAACCTTTCATATAGGATCCACCCCACATAAAATATTATGCTCTAACTTGTGTATCATGGGTCACAAGTATAAACCAAGTTATAGATATTTGGTATTAAATACCATTTGGTGAGTAGGTTGAAACCAAGATCCTATTCTACTTTGCAATCCAAATGCTTTACTTAGTGAACCAAATGAAATAATAATTGATAAAATAGAAACATCATATAAGTAGTTGATTTAACCATAATGAAGATAGGATCTATCCTAAATAGATTAACCTTAAGCTAGTCAATGGAGATTGGTGATTGTAGAGTTTATTCAATCATCTTCTTAAACCCTTAGAAGTAATTCTCCACATAAAATCATAAACCATCACATTCTCAACACCATTTACTTTAAACTCTAGCCATAATAAAATTATATGAGAAAAATCCATATTGTTAAGCACACTAGTTAAACCTAATAATATTTTCACTATGCACATGTTCTAAATTTCAAACCATTTAAATAGATCTGGTTCCTAAATTAAAAAGGGAATTGAAATAAATAACCAAACCATTTCTATTTTACTTAAGCTTCACAAGATATTAATTAAATCCTAAACGAAATATTTGTTTAAACAACAAGATTATACAGTGAGCATTGTTATCAAGTTATATTGATATTCAAATGTTTTAGAACCTGCAAAACAAAACAGAGTTCAAATTTGAATTCAAATACCAAATTCAAACCAGAAAATAAAAACAAAAAGTTTAAAAAGGAAACAAGAGAGGGAAACTTAATCTGGTGGCAGCCCAGCACCCCAAGAGCCCGTAGTCCACCAGCAGTAGCCCAGACTCGGCCTAGGAGCAGTCCAGCCCAAACCAAAATCGTTACGGTCGCTTTAAAATTCGTGCGAAGAGAAAAGCCCCGTTCTTCTTCTTCCCCGGCGACGACAGCGCGACCTTGCCAGTCGACGACGCCCTCGTCGATGATAAGCACGGATTCGGACGCCAACAACACGCTCAAGATTTTGCACTAATCGATTCACGTCCGAGCATATCCAGGAGAAAAAGATCGGCGCCCAGAAGAACTCTCCAGGCACCGCCACCTCCCGACCCTCGCCGTCGTCGTGTCGTGGTCTCAGTACACTCCTCGCACTATAAAACCTAGAGGAGAAGCTCCGTGAAGCCTCTGTTCATCCTAGACCATCCTTATCCCCTCTTGTTTCCTCTTCCATTCACATTCCGCAAGCTTCTGTCGCCGGCGACCATCACGCCGCCGTTGATTGAGAGCATCCCCGTGACCGTGCAATAGCTCGTTGGATGCGCCTGATGCCGTAGATCCTCCTGGCGGAAGGAATCGTGAAGGGGAGCCCGGTACAACGCCAATTTTGAAATTCCCTTTCTTAGCACATCGCCGGAATCCGCGAGATAGAGCTCTCCACTGTCCCCAATCGATCACGTCGAGCAAATCCTCAGACTCACGGTGAGTGTACGCTTCTCCTACGCCTTTTATTGCACTCTAGGATCCACTGTAGGCTGAGATAGGATTTCCGCCGCCGTGCACCGTTGTGGGAGAGCTCACCGGAGTAACTCCGGTGACCATTTGATGGTGCCAAGGGTACCATTTCACTCGGAGTGAGCAGAGGATTTGAACGCGCTAGGTTTTCTAGTCTCTGGGGGTCTCTACCGTTCCTGCCGTAGCTCACCGGAGCATCGCCAACGCTCTCTCCGGCGAGGTGATGTGGAGGAGGGACCCGTTGCTAGTGTTGACTCGGTCCACTGCCAACGAGGCAGGTGACCTAGCACAGGACCCACCTGTCTGTCTCTGCGGGTAAATCTGAGTCGGTAAGTTTAGTGTTTTCGTTTTAATTTAAAAACCAGTAAATTGCAGAAACTTTGCAAAATCATAGAAAATTCATTTCAACTAAGAAAATTATGAATAATATACCAAAATGCTCACAAAAATAAACTCTATTCAAAATAAAATATAAAACAAAAATGTGTGTCCAAATAAAAATTCACTTATTTTTAACCTTATTAATTATGCCATTTCATTTATTTAAAATACAATTTGGATTCAATAATTAGTGAAGTTTCAAAATTAAATTTTGACTATTCAGTAACTAAGTAAAATGTTAAGATTAATTTTATTTACCATAAATGCATTAACTTAATTATTAGTGGTAATTCATAAACCCTAATTTGCAAATTACTATTTTCTATTTTCTTTAAATAGTAATAACTCAAGAAAATGTTATAAGCCAATATTATTTTGGTAATTCAAAACTTATTTACTTAAACATCTTTAGTTAACAAGTCATTATTTTAAAACCTAACAATAATTAGGAAACCCTGATTTCTAATTAAACCCTAACTAGTAATTATTTTAATTCTTAAACCCTCTAAAAATTAATAGCATGTTAAAGTTATTATTAACTCTATTTCAAGTACTTAATCACATTAGTTCTAGTACCAAGTATTACTTTAAGAATTGGATCATAATTTAGAAACCCTAGTTTTAATATAAGTTACAATCTGGATCCCATTATTTTATGTGATCATTTGAAAATGCTTTAACCTTAAACCCTAGTTGCTTATCACATGTGATCATGTGAATGTCACCTTAAATAAAGAACCTTATTATGTGATCAACAAATACAAGTCATGATCTACCAACATAGAACCAATTCACAGGAGTTATCATTTCATGTTCCTATTCTTAATTAAAACCTATATGATTCACTAGTATCACCTAGGTATAAACCCTAACTTGTTAATTGAATTAGTACCATTGACCACTATCCTATATACCATACCATTAGGATCAACCTCAACCATCATAATTTAGTAGAACCATAATTATGAACCCTAGTATCAACCTTGTGTAATAATTCACAACACATGTTCCTATTCAACTAAACCCTATTCAGAAGGTAATAAACCACTTAGATTAGAAACCATTAGTAATTACTTAGTGAAGAAAATGTGAAGCCATAGTAAACCCTAACTCATGGCAACACCTTGACCATCATTCTTTGATATGATACCATAATCAAATTTAGTAATAAACCTGCTAATACTTTCTACATATAGACCAATTCTATTTAAGAACCCAACTAGTTCCTATTAGTAAAACTAGCTGAATCCAATAGTAAACCCTAGAAGCCATAGCACCTATATATAGTAGTTCATATTCTTATTTTAATCTGTTCTTCAAAAGTTATTCTTTTGAAGGACAAATGACAATCAAACCTTAGAAACCCTAATCCTTCTTTGAAATACTAAATATTTCTTAAACAACATGTTCTTCAAAAGTTATTCTTTTGAAGTATAGTAGAAGTAATCATCAACCATGTTCTGTAGAACTTAAAATTGACAACTGTTCTTTACATATTATTCCACCACTATTCTTTATGTGTAAGATTGTTATGATGTCTTATATCACTTGTTTATGATGCTAATATAACCAAACCCTAATAAGAACCTTGTTTGAGAACCATTCTAAAAGTGCAACCAACCCTAAAGAAATATTTACAACTCATACATCCTAAATCATCGAGGTTAGGTTACGCTCGGGACGATTGCATCTCATACTATGCATTATAGCATTATTGCCAGTTCTTTAAACATTGTCCTTATTGGACGATGATGGTATTTCAGCATTTGGACTTCTCACGTATCGAAGCTTTTGCCTGCATAATCTTGCAGTCAAGAAAGGCAAGTTCATCGCTTGCTCATGTCATTTGATTATTTGTATCAAACTATATGCAAAGTACTATACTTATCACTCATGCATTGAAAAGCAAAGTATTATTTTACAATTATGAATATGACTATGTGGTGGGCAATGGAACCATGGTATGTGTTCATATGGTGGAGGTTCCATTGCATGGGTACTACTCATCTAGGACTAAGTACCAATGCCGTCCAGTGATTCTAGCGCCGTACATATCGCGTTGACCATAAGATCTATAATGGCTCTAGGGAAGTCAGCTGTATCTTTTCCTTTCTGCACGCCAACGGATTGGTAGAGCCGCGGGGTGTTGGAGGCACTGCCGTAGGTTGGGATAGCCTTTTAAATCCCCATCCATTAGTGATGTTGGGCTCTACGATCTATGATGGATTGTCCAAAGTACACCGTGAGTAAAGCCGTATTATCGGGAGAAGTCTACTGGGGGTGTACGGGTGGACAAAAGGGTGGGTTTGCAGTCGCGGAGAAGGCGGGGTGGACTTGGATCTTACACCTCGCCTCACACCAAAGGAAGTGTGGACGGGAAAGTATACGCCTGGTTGGCAACAAGGATAAGGTCTCTTATGGGAAAAGTAACGCACCTCTGCAGAGGATACTGAATTGTGACTGTCACTCCCTGTTCCGGGAAGGGAACTGCGAACGCGGCAGGAAAGGAACTCCATGAAGTTCTAGTCAACCTGTGAAGACTGACGGGCATAGTTTTCAGAATAAAATAAACCTTTTGAAGAAATGTTTATGAAAACTTGCATTAGCCTATGACTTTCTGGTCTATCGCTATAGCTAGTGCATGATACACTTATTTCCTAATATGAACTTGCTGAGTACGCTTGTACTCATTCTATCCCATTTGAACCCCTTCTTAGATCAAGGCACCGAAGAAGAAACTACCGTGGAACTCGAAGACAGAGGAGTCAACTGCAACAAGATGAAGAATCCAATCAAAGAAGTCAATGGAGTCAACTTCTGCATCAGCTATGATGGAAACCTAGACTAGTAATAGAAGGGAACCTTTCCCTAATCCTAGCACCTAAGTAGCTAGAATTCTATAGCAAGCCAAGTAGCTCTTAAACTTGAGTTAGCAATAAGATAGACTTCGAGTCGTTCTTCTGGAGCTTTATTTGAAGTTTTACCTCACTGTAAAGTAGGAGGCTGTGTGGATCTTATGTAAACAGTTCGTGTGTACTTCTATAGACATACCTTGGACTCGCATATGTTTCTGTTGTACCACTCTAAGAGATGTAATATGAGTGGAACGGTGTTTCACTTGTGTTATGTCAACGACTTGTGTACTACACCATGTAGTGGTACGCTGGGTCATCACAGAGAGACCCAAGGATCATCGCATCAATGTTATTGAGACCAAATGGGTATTCAAGAACAAGCAAGATGAGAATGGCATTGTCATACGAAACAAACCAAGGTTAGTGGCGCAAGGGTTTGCTCAAATAGAAGGTATGGATTTTGAGGATACCTTTGCACCGGTAGCCCGTCTTGAAGCTATTCGCCTTTGGCTTGCATTTGCATCTTTCCACAATTTCAAACTATATCAAATAGATGTGAAAAGTGCATTTTTGAATGGTCCCCTAAAAGAAACCTCATATGTGGCTCAACCCCCGGGTTTCGAAGACCCACATCGACCCAACCACCTGTATTTACTCCATAAGGCACTCTACGGTCTCAGGCAAGCTCCATGTGCTTGGTATGAGTTCCTTAGGGATTTCTTACTACATGATGGGTTTTGCATGGGTACGGTCGATTCCACCCTTTTCACCAAACGGGTTAAAGGGGGTGGCTTATTTATATGTCAAATATATATTGATGATATTATATTTGGTGGAACTAACCCCAGTCATAACAAAGCTTTTGAGCTATTGATGACTAGGAAATTTGAGATGTCCATGATGGGAGAGTTGAAGTTCTTCCTAGGATTCCAAGTGAGGCAACTTGCAAAAGGCACCTTCATCTCTCAAGAAGAGTATGTGAAGGACATGCTCAAGAAGTTCAACATGACCAATGCAAGCCCAATGAAGACACCCATGCCCGTAAAGGGGCAACTTGGCTCATGTGACGGTGAGAAGGATGTGGATATAAAGGTATACCGCTCCATGATAGGATCCTTGCTCTACCTTTGTGCCTCTAGGCCGGATATCATGCTAAGTGTAAGGATGTGTGCTCGTTTTCAATCTGATCCTAAGGAGGGCCATTTAATGGCGGTCAAACGGATTCTAAGATACCTTGTTCTCACTCCTACTCTCGGGCTATGGTATCCAAAGGGGTCAACCTTTGAACTCATTGGCTATTCGGATTCCGATTGGGCCGGTGATAAGGTTTACCGGAAGTCTACCTCTGGGGCTTGCCAATTTATTGGCCGGTCATTGGTGAGTTGGTCATCCAAGAAACAAAACTCCACCGCTTTATCCACCGCCGAAGCCGAATATATATCCGCGGCATCTTGTTGCACTCAATTGTTATGGATGAAGCAAACCTTGAAAGACTATGGTGTGTCTCTTGGTACGGTGCCTCTTCTATGTGACAATGAAAGTGCAATAAAGATCGCCAATAACCCGGTTCAACATTGTCGCACCAAACACATTGACATTCACCATCACTTCCTACGTGACCATGTTGCCAATGGGGACATTGATCTCACTCATGTGGGGACAACATACCAATTGGCGGATATTTTCACTAAGCCTTTGGATGAAGCCCGGTTTGTTAACTTGAGAGGAGAACTTGGTATTCTTGATCCTAAAAACTTAGATTGAATAACTTATTGCACTATATTCTTGCATTTATCTTGCTATCTAGCTTAGAGGCACAGCACATGTGGGGATAGTCATCTTACCATGTCTTGGTATGATGCATACCTATGTGTGCAACATAAATAGACCCAATGTCATTATATGGACCCAAGCATGTCTCTTCGAGGTCTCATGACATTTGCACTTTAACATAGGGGGAGTAATCCCCCGCCCCTCATTAAGCCTCAATTGCAAATTGAATTGACTATATAAGGCTAAATGATCTTATTGCAAAAATCACTTAAAAATGATTCATGATTCTTGATATATATTTCAAATCATTCCCATTGTTGCTATTTGCATCTTGTTTGGATTTTCACTCCAATGGGTATGCCTAGAAAACCTTGTGTTTCCTACCCCATGTCTATGCTCATCTTATCATACATCTATCTATCTATATGTACATGTCATCACCTGAGCATTCACACAAAAATTGCACAAAGAATAGAGGCAAAAATGAGGAAAAACATGTCAAAAGGGACTGGCCGGTCTCGGACCCAGTAGGACCGGCCTCTGCGCCGGGACACCTTGCGCCTGGCCCGGTCAACCGGGCGGCAAACCGGCCGTGCGGCTGTTTTAAGTGAGGAGGAGGTTACCCCTTGGGGGTCTTCTTCCTCATTTTCCCCCACCTCCACAAACTCCGTGGCCGCCGCCTCCACCATCCCCACCTCATCCTATGGACTTCCCACCGTTAGTTTCCCCTCAAACATCACCCAATCGTAGATTGGGATCTCTCAAGCATCTCCACCAAGGGATTTGGCTCCTCTCCATCCATATTTGAAGATCTTGAGGATTTGGCCCTCAAGCCCTATCTAAGTGCTCTCTTTGTTTCCTTGAGCAAAGGGGAACATGTCTTCGGGTAAATCCCTCTTCCATTCCCTCTCCCTCTCGTTTTTCCTCTCACATTGCACTTTTTTGAGGAAACTTGAAAAAAGTTAGGGTTAGGGTTAGGGTTACTAATTCCTCATGCCATTAGAGTGTGTCAAACCACTATGCATGTTGTTCACTCTCTTGCTATAGTATATGTTCAAGTTTATGAGTTTTTGGAAGATTTTGTGGTTGAAATTCTAGGCATATCTCACAAATTGACAGACCCGGTCCCTGGCCCAGTCAACCGGCCTCTCGACCAGCCGGTCCGGCGCGTGGCCCGATCAACCGGACCATTCGGTTTCTCGGCCAGTTGGACCGGACCATACGCCGGAATGCCCAGTATTTCGCACAACTTCATCACAACACTTGAATATATGCTATGCTTTTGGTCTCCCTATTTTCTGATGACATGTACACTTACCCCATTGCTATCCTCGATCTATTTTCTAATTCACAGATGATTGGAGTGGTGATGACTGTGGCACTCTTCCCAAGAGAGGAAGGCCTACGGTGCCTCCAGGACGCCGTACTAGCGGTCGCGTGCCTTCTAGAGCACCTCCGCCTCCTTGTCCAGGCAGCTCAACTGGAAGAACCAAGTCAGTTGGAACTAAGAGGAAAGATAAACATGCAGCCCAGGATGAGGATCTTGTTGAGAAGGTGTCAGACTTCAATGTGGGCACATCACATCTTGGTGATTGGAAAAGTGTGAGGGAGGAAAATCTGTATCGCTTTGTGCAGCGGACTTACACTGGTGGGGACAGGTTTTTCTGGACTAAGACTCAAGCAAGTGTATGGGATGATTTCTACAACACTAGAGAGTGTATGAAGAATGGTGCCATTGTGATGCCCAAGGCCATCAACACAGACGAGCTTGCCTTGCATGAAGCCACCAAGTACCGCTTTGTGGTTGATACCTCGAGGAATTTGGGGTTGTATGATCTTGTGTGCTTGAAGCCCGATGATGCAGAGAAAGAAGGCAACTATTATCCCCTTCTTGTCCGTCAATTCCATTGCACAGTATTCTTCCATGATGATGATGATCGCACTATGACTTGGATGACTGGCAAAGAAGTACTCATGCACCTATTCTCAGTTCTGTGAGGCCTTGGGTTTTGGTGTTGGTCGTGCTCGTGGGTTCAAGCTTCATTCTCAGGATAAGTTCACTAAAGGTGACATTTCCTTCTGCTATCCCTCGAACCCTACAGCTGGTCCTCCCACTATCTCTGAGATGTATTACTCCTATCTTGTGCTTGCCAAGATGTTCCGTGAGAATCTCATCAGCAAGTCTGGCGACTCCAATGAAGTCAAGAACTATCACCTGAATCTGATGTACTATTGCCGTCCTGACAATATAAGGCAAATTGATGGCTGTGATCTCATTTACTGTGAACTGAGGCGTTCAGTTCTGGGCCGCATGACTCCCAACTATGCTCAGTATGTTCAGCGGCTCATCAACAAGGTGGTACCTTCTCCCAACAACAAGCAAGATCAAATGATCAAGATGGAACCATTCAAGTTCCCCACTCAGGACACTCATCCGGAAGTCCCAGCCATGATGCCCTCTGAGCGCCGTTCCAAGGAACGACATGATCATGCAGCTAGCTCCAGCTACTCTCGGCGCCCCAAGTGCGGTGCCTCTCACTTCTTCTCCAGCTTATGGCAAATGTGCAAGAATACCAATGATGTTGCACATCAAACTCTTGCTTTGAACCAGGAGACAAGGAGGCGCCAATATGAGTTCATGGCTGCAAGGAATGCCCCTGTTCCTCCTTCTGGACCTGAGATGGAGCCTGTGGTTGCACCTGTTTGGGAGATGCCTCCCATTACTGATGAGATGTTCTAGAACTTTGACCTCTCCATGTATGCTCATGGTGGTCTTCCTCCTCGTCCTGCTCGTGCCCCTGCTGATGCTGCTGCTGATGATGAAGAAGAGAATGAAGGTGATGAGGATGATGATGACGAGCGTGATGGCGAGGCCTCTACATCCACTGGGGCCCATTTCTACTGATGGGAGCGCTAGCATCCCTACTTTTTTCTTCGCCTTTTTGGTGTTCCGATGCCAAAGGGGGAGAAGAGAGTAGAGTCTAGGATTCACGGGGTTCTTTGGTTGACACAAGCCATGGTTGTTACTTTATTTGCTTCTTATTTGGCTTGTGCTTATTTGCTTTGCTTTCTCAAGAACCATTTTCTACTTTGAATAATTCGTGTATGGACGAGTATTTGTATGCTTAATCACTCTATTAGGATGATCATGCCTTATGCTTATATATCTTGATATACATGTCCATACCATGCTTGTTTCCTAAAGATATTGGGGGAGATTCTCATATTCCACAAATGGTGCACTTTGCATTCAAACACAAATTCTCCAAGTGCACACATTATGGGGGAGCTGTCGTAATATCTAATATGGAATCAAGGTTTAGAGCTTATCATAATATCTATATGTGACTCTAGCTCGGTTTGTCATTGTATACAGAAAAGGGGGAGATTGTAAGGGTATTTTACCCTTATCAATTATTTTGGTAACAATGACACCGTGCTAGAGTATTTGGCCTAATACATGTTCGTAAGGATAACCCAGGTATTAGCCAAAAAGGCATAAATGGTGTATCAAAGGAAAAAGAAGGCTAAAGGAGACCCCCCACTTTGACAACAATCAAAAAAGGGGCTACAGCATCCAGCCGGTCAGAGGCCTGATGTCTACGCCCCCTCCTTTTCCTGTAGACAGTGTTGGGCCTCCAAGAGCATAGGTTTGTAGAACAGCAGCAAGTTTCCCTTAAGTGGATCACCCAAGGTTTATCGAACTCAGGGAGGAAGAGGTCAAAGATATCCCTCTCATGCAACCCTGCAACCACAAAGCAAGAAGTCTCTTGTGTCCCCAACACACCTAATAGGTGCACTAGTTCGGCGAAGAGATAGTGAAATACAGGTGGTATGAATAAGTATGAGCAGTAGCAATGGCACCAGAAAGGTGCTTTGCCCAGGACAGTAAACAAGCAGTAGTAACGCAGCAGCAGTAACGCAGTAGAACAGTAAACAAGCAGCGATAGCGGTATTTAGGAACAAGGCCTAGGGATCATACTTTCACTAGTGGACACTCTCAACATTGATCACATAACAGAATAGATAAATGCATACTCTACACTCTTTTGTTGGATGATGAACACCATTGCGTAGGATTACACGAACCCTCAATGCCGGAGTTAACAAGCTCCACAATTCAATGTTCATATTTAAATAACCTTAGAGTGCATAAAAGATCAACACGACTAAACCAAGTACTAACATAGCATGCACACTGTCACCTTCACACTATGTAGGAGGAATAGATCACATCAATACCATCATAGCAATAGTTAACTTCATAATCTACAAGAGATCATAATCATAGCCTACGCCAAGTACTAACACGGATGCACACACTGTCACCATTACACCGTGCAGGAGGAATAAACTACTTTAATAACATCACTAGAGTAGCACATAGATAAATTGTGATACAAAACACATTGCAATCATAAAGAGATATAAATAAGCACTTCACTATGCCATTCATAACAGTGAATAAGTATTCTGTGAAATATAGCCTAAGAGACCCACACAGTGCACACACTGTCACCTTTACACACGTGGGACAAGGAGTCTCCGGAGATCACATAAGTAAAATTCACTTGACTAGCATAACGACATCTAGATTACAAGCATCATCATATGAATCTCAATCATGTAAGGCAGCTCATGAGATTATTGTATTGAAGTACATAGGGAGAGAGATGAACCACATAGCTACCGGTACAGCCCCGAGCCTCGATGGAGAACTACTCCCTCCTCATGGGAGACAGCAGCGGTGATGGAGATGGCGGTGGTGTCGATGGAGGAGCCTTCCGGGGGCACTTCCCCGTCCCGGCGGCGTGCCGGAACAGAGAGTTCAGTCCCCCAGATCTTGGCTTCGCGATGGCGGCGGCTCTGGAAGGTTTCTCGTACCGTGGCTTTTTTCGTCTCGAGGTTTTAGGTCGAGGGGGCTTAAATAGGCGAAGAGGCGGCGTCAGAAGGTCAACGAGGCAAAGACACCATAGGGGGGCGCGGGCCACCCCCAGGCCACGCCGGCCTATGGTCTGGTGGGCCTGTGGCCCCCCTCTGGCGACTCTCGGGTGTTCTGGATGCTTCCGGGGATTCTAAGATCTTCGGCGTTGATTTCGTCCGATTCCGAGAATATTTCTTTACTAGGATTTCTGAAACCAAAAACAGCAGAAAACAGCAACTGGCCCTTCGGCATCTCGTCAATAGGTTAGTTCCGGAAAATGCATAATTATGACATAAAATGTACATAAAACATGTAGATATCATCAATAATGTGGCATGGAACATAAGAAATTATCGATACGTCCGAGACGTATCAGCATCCCCAAGCTTAGTTCCTGCTCGTCCCGAGCAGGTAAACGATAAACAAAGATAATTTCTGGAGTGACATGCCATCATAACCTTGATCATACTATTGTAAACACATGTAATGAATGCAGCAATCCAAGACAATGGTAATGACATAAGTAAACAAATGAATCATAAAGCAAAGACTTTTCATGAATAGTACTTTCAAGACAAGCATCAATAAGTCTTGCATAAGAGTTAACTCATAAAGCAATAATTCAAAGTAGAGGTATTGAAGCAACACAAAGGAAGATTAAGTTTCAGCGGTTGCTTTCAACTTGTAACATGTATATCTCATGGATAGTTGTCAATGTAAAGTAATATAACAAGTGCAATAAGCAAGTATGTAAGAATCAATGCACAGTTCACACAAGTGTTTGCTTCTTAAGATGGAGAGAAATAGGTGAACTGACTCAACAATAAAAGTAAAAGAATGGTCCTTCAAAGAGGAAAGCATCGATTGCTGTCGGGGGGAAGACCCCGGATAGGGCAATGGACGCGGAGCAGCCGGCTGGCCACTGGCCGGCTCGCGGCAAAGGCCGGCTGAGGAGCAGCCGGCTGGCGCCGTGGCCGGCTGGTGCGGAAGCCGGCTGGCTCTAGGTCCTAGTCGGCCTGGCTACGGCCACCAATGCTGTAGCTGGGCCGGCTTCTACAAGCCATATCCGACTGGGGTTTGTACCTCAGATCGACTCGAGGCTGGCGAGTCTTGCACTGGAAGGAACCGGGTAGGTGATCCGGGTTCCCAAAGTCCACGCTGACTCCATCTTCCGTAAAACGCGGGGCACTGTGGAGCAATAGTGCCACGCGCCGGACAGGCCGTCAGGGCTTACGACGATCCGTACTGGCTACAGTGGCTGACGGCGACAGGGACACCTCCTCCATACCGCTGACCGTGGCAGCCGGATGGGACAGGCCACGATGCCTCAACCACTCCTGACGTCACCGCCTCGGGAAGGAGCGGAAGCCGAAGCCGGCCCAGCCGGCCAGTAAACTATAGGGTCTTATATGTAAAGTGCCGGTGCCTATATAAGCCGCACTACCCCCTCTCGTGCAGGGGATCGATCATTTATTGCTTTCACCCACCTACAGAGCTGCCCTGTGAGAGAGACCATTGTCTCCCTTAGCCTCTCAGGAGCAGCCGGACACAGCTCTAGGAGCACCATTGTATTGTGTGATCATCATATACACTCATAGCAGGAGTAGAGGTTTTACCTCCACCGGAGGGCCTCGAACCTGGGTACATCGCCGTGTCGCTCGTGCCCATACCCGCATCCGGATACCGCCGTGAGATCCCTCAGGAACCACTTCGATTAGCCACCCTATGGCATATGCCGTGACGATACCACGACATTTGGCGCCCACCGTGGGGCCTTCAGCATCCTCGGCCGGTGTCTTCATCCGGACGGGCCTCACCATCACCACCGGCGAGCGAGTCGCTTCAGGCTTGATCTGGAGATTCGGCTCCCTCGACTGCATCAGCGACAACGCTGGCTGCTTCGCTGACCGGCCCTTCCCGGCCGGCGGCAGCGTCATCTCCTTCGGCGGCTTCGACGTCTACGTCGCCACCGTCGCACCGCCGCGCTACCCGCGGCAGGTGCTGCGCTGCGCTAGCCCTCCTCCGCGAGCCGGCAGCAGCGCTCCCGCCAGCCCCGCCGTCGTGCAAGTCATGATGGCTGGCGACGAGCTCCCCACCAAGAACCCGCGCATGCGCGGCCCCAACCTGGAGCGCAACATCGACCCCAACGCCTCCGGCTCGGGCCCGAAAGCGCCACCGCCACCGTCCCGGCTGGATGCAGTCCGAGCAAAACTGAGCACCCCACTCACGCCTGGTGCCGACCCCACCGCCATCGAGGCGGACTTGGAGGCGCACCGCCAGCTCCTCCTCAAGCAAACCGAAGAACTGGCTGCTGCTAAGCGCCAGATGGAGATCACCCAGTGCGAGTACAACCGCGCCCACGGCCTCACTCCAGGCGGCGACGAGCCAAGCCGAGCTGGCCACATCCGCCGCAGGGGCCGCGACCTTGGCGCTGAGATCGCCCGCGACGGCGCTCCTTCGCCGGCTCCGTCCGCGGAGCTCCCCGTCTACAACACCCCCGACAAGAACGTGCGCGCGGCAGAAGCCGCCGCAGAAGAGCTGAACCGCCTCGAAGGCGAAGAGTTACGCCGCCAGACCTGGCGGGTGACTGAGCTGCTCAACGCAGCCAACAGGCAGATCGCCGACCCCAGGTATGTCAATGCCCCCAGAGCTTCTCACGCTCGTGGAGCTGCAGGCAACGACAGGGAAGGCGCCAGGGACACGGCCGAGTCCTCCTCCCCAGCACCAAGCCGGCGCCATGATTCCCGGGCCACGCACAGCTCGGGCCGGCCAAGCCACCAGCCGAGCGGCAGCAGCCGCAGCCGGCCCCCTCCAAGCCGGAACCAGGAGCAAGACTCCGGGCCCCGCCGTCATCACCGAGCGGCTCCAGAAGCAAGCGGCGCGCGCCAGCCGGCACACTCCCGGCTGGGCCCGCGCATCGAGCCCGCCGACGCCCGAGATCGCCTCGACCGGCTGGTCGAATCCCGCATTGCGGAAGAAGAAGCTCCAGCCGGCCCAAAGTGCTTCGGGCCCCGCATCGCCAACGAGCCCACGCTCGAAGGCTTCACGCTCCCCCGTGACACCCCCAAGTACGACGGCACCGCCAAGCCGGAGGACTGGCTGCAGGACTACTCCACCGCAGTCGGCATCGCCAAAGGCAACAAGCGCTGGGCCGTGCGCTACTCCCCCCTGATGCTGGTCGGCTCCGCCCGCACATGGCTCAACAACCTGCCAGCCGGCAGCATAAACGGCTGGCTCGACTTCGAAGCCGCCTTCATCAGCAACTTCACCGGCACTTATCGCCGGCCGGGTCGCCCTCAACAGCTTGAGATGTGCAAGCAGGGCCCAGACGAGACGGATCGCGCGTACCTGACGCGTTGGTGCGAGATGCGCAACTCCTGTGAGGGCGTGCACGAGATGCAAGCCATCAGCTTCTTCATGGGCGGCTCTCGACCCAACACCATGCTGTGGCACAAGCTACGCCGCAGCGAGCCCAAGACGATGGCCGCCTTGATGATCATCGCAGACAAGTACGCGCTGGCAGAGGAAGCCGGCAAGGCGCCGGCTGATGTTTCACCGGCCCCAGCAAGACGGGACAACAACAGGCCGGCTGAGCACAAGCCGGCCGAGGGCACCTCGCACGGCAGCCGGCGGGACAACTACCGCGGCAAGCGTCACAGCGACCAGCCGGACCGCCGGTACGGCTCCGCCCACGTGGCCGCCGTGGCAGACAACGCGGCAGGCGGCAGCCGCCACCAGAAGCAAGACCGGCAATGGAAGCCGAAGTACACCTTCGAGCAGATGCTCGACTCGCCGTGCAAGTACCACAGCGGCAAGAACCCCTCCAACCACACCACCCGCGACTGCCACTTCATGAAGCGGCTGACAAGCGGTGAACCCCTCCCGCCTCCCCCCCCCCGCCTCCACCAGCCGGCGGGCCGGGTGGCCAAGCCGGCGCAGAGAACGCCAACCTCGAGCACCACGAGGCTAACCAAGTGCACCATGCCGGCCGATATTTGGCCGAAGACGCCACCTACATCATCTTCACCTCCGAGCCCGAGGACAGGACGAGCCAAGAGCGCCGTTCCCTCGAGGTCAACGCGGTCATACCGCCGGTCCCCCAGTATCTAAACTGGTCAGAGCAGGCCATCACTTTTGACCGCCGCGACACACCGGCTGTCCTGCCAAAGCCGGGCAGCTACGCCATGGTCCTCGACCCCACCATCGGCACAACCCGGCGCAGTGTGCATTTCTCGCGCGTCCTCATCGACGGCGGCAGCAGCATCAACATCCTCTACCGCGACACCGCCCGCAAGCTGGGCATCCAGGAGGCCGAGTTGCGCCCCACCCCCACCGTCTTCCATGGCATCGTGCCAGGCCACTGCTGCCAGCCGATCGGCCGGATCACGCTGGAGGTGATGTTCGGGAAGCCGGACCACTTCCGCACTGAGAGAATCGAGTTCGAGGTGGTGGACCTCGTGAGTCCCTACCACGCGCTCCTGGGCAGGCCGGCCCTGACCAAGTTCATGGCGGTGCCCCACTATGGGTACCTGAAGATGAAGCTGCCTGGCCCCAAGGGGGTCATTACCGTAGCCGGCGATTATCGCCGCTCCATGGACTGCGCCACGCAGAGCTCCAAGATGGCCCAGACGCTGGTCATCGCCACCGAGAAGCAGCTCATCCACGACGCCGTCGCCCTCGCCAAAGCCGCGCAGACAGACATGCCGGCTGCGGGCAACCCGGCTGGGACGACTCACTTCCAGCCGGCCGACAACACCAAGAAGATCCTGCTGGACCCGGCGCAGCCGGAAAAGTTCGTCACCATCGGTGCCGGCTTGAACAAGAAATAGGAAAGCGAGCTCACCAGCTTCCTCCGTGAGAATCGGGACATCTTCGCATGGACTCCAAGAGACATGCCGGGTGTGCCGAGGGAGTTGGCTGAGCACCACCTCCACGTCCGGCCTGAAGCCAAGCCGGTGAAGCAGCCTCTCAGGCGCTTCGCCGAAGAACGAAGGAAGGCCATCGGTGAAGAAATCGCCCGGCTCCTAGCTGCCGGCTTCATCATGGAAGTGCTGCACCCGGACTGGTTGGCGAACCCGGTCCTGGTTTTGAAGAAGAACGGCTCCTGGCGCATGTGTATCGACTACACCAGCCTGAACAAGGCGTGCCCAAAGGATCCCTTCCCCCTGCCGCGCATAGATCAAGTCATAGACTCGACTGCCGGCTGTGAACTGTTGTCTTTCTTAGACGCCTATTCAGGCTACCACCAGATTCCTTTGAATCCGGCTGATCAAATAAAGACTTCGTTCATTACCCCGTACGGGGCTTATTGCTACACGACTATGCCGTTCGGCTTGAAAAATGCAGGCGCCACCTACCAAAGGTGCATGCAAAAATGCTTACAGGATCAAATCGGCAGAAACGTTCACGCATACGTGGATGATGTCGTTGTAAAGACCAAGGAGACGACTACCCTCCTTGATGACCTGAGAGAAACCTTCACCAATTTGAGAAGATTCCGGATGAAGCTCAACCCGGCCAAGTGCACATTCGGCGTGCCGTCTGGCCAGCTCCTTGGCTACCTCGTCTCTCAGCGAGGGATCGAAGCCAACCCGGACAAGATCAGTGCCCTGGAGATGATGGAACTGCCGCAGTGCCTCAAGGATGTCCAGAAGTTTGCTGGCTGCCTAGCCTCCTTGAGCCGCTTCGTCAGCCGGCTGGGGGAGAAGGCACTGCCCCTGTATCAACTAATGAAGAAGGCGGACAAATTCGTCTGGTCACCGCAGGCGGATGAGGCCTTCCGTGACCTGAAGCGCGTGCTCTCAACCGCGCCAATCCTTGCAACACCGGGTTCAATGGAGCCGATGTTGTTGTACATCGCAGCCACCAATCGAGTGGTTAGCGTTGTCCTGGTGGTGGAGCGCAGAGAAGCCGGCAACAGGGAACAGCTGGTTCAGCGCCCAGTTTACTACCTTAGCGAAGTGCTCTCCCAGTCGAAGCAAAACTACCCCCACTACCAGAAGGTCACCTACGGCGTCTACATGGCGGCCAAGAAGCTCAAGCACTACTTCCAAGAGCACCCCATCAGGGTGGTTGCCACAGCGCCCTTGGCAGAAATCATAGGCAGCAAGGATGCCAACGGCCGGGTTGCCAAGTGGGCCCTGGAGCTGGCCGCCCACACCATCCTCTACGAGCCACGCACAGCCATCAAGTCGCAGATCCTCGCGGACTTCTTCGTCGACTGGGCTGAGATGCAGTACCTGCCGCCTGTGCCGGATTCCACACATTGGAAGATGCACTTCGACGGCTCGAAGATGCGCAACGGCTTGGGAGCCGGCATCGTCATCACCTCTCCCAAGGGAGACCGGCTGGACTACGTCCTGCAGATCCACTTCGCCGCATCCAACAATGTGGCGGAATATGAAGCGCTCATTCATGGGCTGAAGCTGGCCAAGGAGATTGGCGTGCGTCGCATACTCTGCTTCGGCGACTCCGACTTGGTCATACAGCAAGCATCTGGCGACTGGGACGCGAAGGACGCCAACATGGCCTCGTACCGCTTCCATGTCCAGCAGCTATCCGGCTTCTTCGACGGCTGCGAATTCCACCATGTGCCACGAGCAAACAACGAAGCGGCTGATGCCTTATCCAAGATTGGCTCAACCCGGCAAGCCATTCCGCCGGGTGTCGCCTTGGCGGTTCTCAAGAAGCCGTCCATCATACCGTCACCGGACTCGGATTCAATATTCGTGCCGGCTGACCCGGGGGCTGCTCAGCCGAACCCGGGGGCTTCATCGCCCAAGTCGGGGGCTAACAAGCCAAACCCGCCGGCTAGCATGCCGAACCCGGGGACTTCTCAGTCCAACCCGGGGGCTTCATCGCCAAACTCGGGGGCTAGCAAGCCGAACCCGCCGGCTAGCAAGCCGAACCCGGCGACCATGCAGTCGAATCCGGAAGCTCCCACGCAGGAGGCCCTGTTGGTCAGCATATTCGAGATAAGATGCGTACCTTCATGGGCACAAGAATTCCTCTCCTACCTCACCGACGGTGTGCTGCCTGATGATAGAGTCCAGGCCAGGCAGATTGAGAGAAGGGCCAAGGCCTATACCATCATCAACCACCAGCTGTACAAACGCAGCGTAAGTGGGGTGTTCCAGCGGTGCGTCGAGCCGGCTGAAGGGATTGAACTCCTACGGGAATCCATCAAGGAGAGTGCGGACATCACGCCTCATCCAGAGCCATAGTGGCCAAAGCCTTCCGGCATGGTTTTTACTGGCCGACTGCGCTCAGAGACGCAGAAGATTTGGTGAAGAAGTGCAACGGCTGTCAGCGCTTCGCAAAGCAAAGGCACCAGCCGGCTTCCGCCTTGAAAACCATCCCCATCACATGGCCATTTGCCGTATGGGGCTTGGATATGGTAGGCCCATTCAGAACAGCGCGAGGCGGCATGACACACCTCTTGGTGATGATTGACAAATTCACCAAGTGGATCGAAGCCAAGCCAATCAAGAAACTGGACGGGTCCACAGCCGTCACATTCCTCAAGGAAATCATTGTGAGATTCGGCTACCCCCACACCATCATCACCGACAACGGCACCAACTTCTCCCAAGGCATCTTCTCTCGCTATTGCGGGGAAATGGGGATCCGGATGGCCCTATCTTCTGTGGCACACCCAGAGTCCAACGGACAAGTGGAAAAGGCTAACGGCTTAGTCCTAGCCGGCATCCGGCCCCGGCTGGTGGAGCCGCTCGAGCGAGCAGCCGACTGCTGGATTGAAGAACTGCCCAATGTGCTGTGGAGCCTGCGCACAACGACAAACCGCTCAGTCGGCTTCACACCATTTTTCCTCGTATACGGGGCCGAAGCCGTCTTGCCGACTGATATCGAGCATGACGCGCCAAGGATCAAGCTCTACACAGAAGCCGAAGCCAAAGAAGCTCGCGAAGATGGAGTTGACCTGGTCGAAGAGGCCCGGCTGCTGGCTGAGTCTAGATCCACTATCTACCAGCAAAGCCTCCGACGCTATCACAGCCGGAAGGTCCAGCCCTTAGCATTCCGAGAAGGAGACCTAGTGCTCCGGCTGATCCAGAGGACAGCCGGACAGCATAAACTGTCATCCCCATGGGAGGGTCCCTTCATCGTGAGCAAGGCAGTAGGCAATGATTCCTACTATCTCATAGATGCCCAAGAGGCTAAGAAAAACAAGCCGGACAAGGCTGACGAGGAGACTAAACGTCCCTGGAATGTCAGGTTACTCCGCCCATTTTACACATGAGAGCAGGAATGTATGTATCCCTTGTATCCCTTTTGTGACTTATGAAAAAGCTTGCGCCAAGAGCGCCGTTTCCGACAAGTTTTTCGCGTACTTTACCTTGTTTCGCCAATTGGCTTGAACCCTCTCACGCGGCCGGCTCAGTAACGTGATCCGGTTTCCGACAGTCGGCTTCCGATCCAGCTACAGACCGCAACCCGGCTGTCCGGCTGGCGGGAGTAAGGCCTAGGGAGCCGGCACGCGAAAAACGGCTAAGGGAAAGAGTAAAAGCGAGTTGACTTGCAACTTTTCATAAAAGTGCCGGATTGCCGAATTCAGCTCGTTCGACTGAAATACTGTCGGCCTCACCCAGCGGCCCGCTCTTGATCCGGCGACGGATCGCAAGTCGGACGTACGACCGGCAAGAGCACAGCCGAAGAGTGGGGCGGATGGGAAAAAGCGAACGAGTCGAAAGAAAGCAACTCGGCACACAAATGATTAACAAACACATTAAAGTGTGACATAATTAAAGGGCGATAATATTCATACATCTGCACCCAGCATACCGGGGATTTAATAAATTGTCTTGGCAAAAGCATAAGGAAACAGGTAAAAGCTAAGCGCCGGCTGCATCAGCAGAGCCGGCCGCCGGGTCATCCTCGGGCACGTCGTCCGCCTCCTCGTCCTCAGCCGCCTCCTCCTCGTCGTCAGACGGTGGATTCGGGTCCGCAATGAAGATGGACTTGTCGACGAAGTCGGCAATGGCGCAGGCACGGGCAAGCCGAGCAGTCTTGTTCTCCACCGGGAGCTTGTCCTCCACGTCGGCGCGCCGGAACTCCAACTGGTCGAGGCTAACCTCGTTATACCAGGAGAGCACAAAAGATAGCGCCATATCGGCTCCGGCGCGCGTGGCCGACTCCTTCCAGTCCAAGAAGCGGTCGGGAGCCCTGTCCAGCCAAGCGATGAGATTGGAGAGATCTTCTGGCAGCGTCTCCGTCGGCCACAGCAGTCGGATCAGCTCCTCCGCCGCCTTCCGCAGCTCCCAGCCAAGCTTGGTGACCGGCTCCACGCGGGCGGCGATGGACGCCAGATAGTCGTCCATGGTGAAGCAGTCGGAGCTCTGCTCCCCAGTGGCCTGCCGGCGATCCTCCCGCGCCCTGCCAACAGCCGCTAACGCCTCCTCCTGCGCCTCAGGGAAGGCCGCTGCAAAGAAGAAAAGCATGTCAGAAGCCATCAAAGCCGAAATAAGCTGAAAAATGCAAATTTTCGAAGTCCTAAAGTAAGCCTGGCGGCAGCCGGCAAGATCCGACTGCCCCCAGCCTGAAGATGGAGATTCCAAAGCTCTAAAGAAAGCCTGGCGACAGCCGGCAAGAACCGACTGCCCCCAGCCCGAAGATGGAGATATCGAAAAAATCAAGTTTCTGCCGCCGGTTGCCAACCTAAGCCGGCAGCCGACGGCCGAAAGCCGGCAAAGGGGAAGGCATAAGACAAAAGACTCACCCGCCAAGCCGCGGTCGAGCGCGCTAAGTTCCCCCAACCACCGCTTGGCGGTGGCCGACAGCTCGTTGGACTTGGTGGTCACCTCTTGCTGGAGCGAAAGCCGTTGCCGTTCCACCTCCTCCAACCGCTTGCTCAGACCCTCCAGCTTTTCCTCCTGTTCCTTCTTGAGGGCGGCAAGTTCCTTGAGATGGTTAGCCTCAAGAAGGCGCAGCCGTTTCAGCTCCCCGTCAGCCACCTTCAGCTTGGCGGCAGCAGCCCGGTTCGCCTCCTCACTCGTGGCGCATTGAGCGCGGGCAACTCGGAGGTCCGACTCAAGCTGCGGGACCCGGGCGGCCTCAGCTGCAAGCCGGCAAAAACAAGCCGTCAGTAAAACAGAAGCGTAAAAAAGAGTAAAGGCAAAGAAGAGAAAGCCTCACCCTTGACGACCTCCAGCTCACGAGCCAAGGCGGCCCGCTCGATCTTGGCCCGGTGGTAGCTAGTCACCACCTGGTTGTACAAGAAGGTGCGCCGCTCCTCAACCGTCTGAAAGAATCAGTTGCTTAGACGAAACCTCGGATCAAGCTTCTGTGCAGCCGACCCACGTCTCGGAGGGCTACCAGGACAAGAAAAGTGCAAAAGAAAAGAAAACACACCTTCTCGGCATCCTCCAGCGTCGCCAGCTGGGCAAGGGTCTCGGCGGCCTTGGTCTTGAGGCTGGCGCGATAGCCGGAGAAAAGCATCTTCATGGGCGCCGTGCCAGGCTGCCCCTCCCGGCTGAGTACCTCGCAGGAGTTCGCCTTGTGCCATGCCTTCTCCATAGTTCCTGCCGAGCCGAAGCTGGAGTCGAAGGCGGACGGCACAGCCACCAACCGGGCACCCTTGGCCACATGAAGGCCCTCAGACGGGCCCGCTGGGCCCTCTGTCCTCACCAGAGCCCGGGAGTCGGCGTCCTTTGAGCGCGCTGGCTCCTCCCTTGCCGGCTCCTTCCCGGTCGGCTCCCTCCTCGTCGGCTCCGAAGCTGGAGGCGGCGCGGTCGAAGCAGTCGGCCCGGTGGGAGCCGTCGCATCCGGCGCTTGAGGCGCTCCTTTCGGAGAACTCTCCAGCACCACGACGTTGGGCGCGGGCCCGCCGACTCCGGTCGAAGGCGGCGCAGCCCCACCAGCTCTAGCTCCGGCCGCAGATGGCATGCCCCTGCCAGCTCCGGCTGCCCGCTCCACAAACGGGGCGCGGCGCGGAAACATGTCGTCTAGGGTCGGCCGGCGCGCCGACTGACCCTGGTCTCCGCCGCCAGGCGCCGCAGAAGGCGCGGCAGAAGAAGACGCCCCCGCAGAAGGTGGCGTGGCCGCAGGCGGCACGTTAGCAGCCGGGGGCGTGCGCGCGCGTGCTGAAGGTTGCGGGGTTGGCTCCCTCCTTTGCCGCTGAAGCGGCGACGTGACGGGAGGAGCCTGCCGAGAGCCGCCTCCCTGGGTAAACTTAATCGCGGCCCTAGTCGAACAAGCAAGAAAAGATAAATACAGAGAAGCAAGGAAAACCTGCCTAGGTCCTTCTAAACGCAGGACCTTGCCAGCTTCGGGGGCTAATGTCGGGGGGAATACCCCGGATAGGGCAATGGACGCGGAGCAGCTGGCTGGCCACTGGCCGGCTCGCGGCAAAGGCCGGCTGAGGAGCAGCCGGCTGGCGCCGTGGCCGGCTGGTGCGGAAGCCGGCTGGCTCTAGGTCCTAGTCGGCCTGGCTACGGCCACCAATGCTGTAGCTGGGCCGGCTTCTACAAGCCATATCCGACTGGGGTTTGTACCTCAGACCGACTCGAGGCTGGCGAGTCTTGCACTGGAAGGAACCGGGTAGGTGATCCGGGTTCCCAAAGTCCACGCTGACTCCATCTTCCATAAAACGCGGGGCACTGTGGAGCAATAGTGCCATGCGCCGGACAGGCCGTCAGGGCTTACGACGATCCGTACTGGCTACAGTGGCTGACGGCGACAGGGACACCTCCTCCATACCGCTGACCGTGGCAGCCGGATGGGACAGGCCACGATGCCTCAACCACTCCTGACATCACCGCCTCGGGAAGGAGCGGAAGCCGAAGCCGGCCCAGCCGGCCAGTAAACTATAGGGTCTTATATGTAAAGTGTCGGTGCCTATATAAGCCGCACTACCCCCTCTCGTGCAGGGGATCGATCATTTATTGCTTTCACCCACCTACAGAGCTGCCCTGTGAGAGAGACCATCGTCTCCCTTAGCCTCTCAGGAGCAGCCGGACACAGCTCTAGGAGCACCATTGTATTGTGTGATCATCATATACACTCATAGCAGGAGTAGAGGTTTTACCTCCACCGGAGGGCCTCGAACCTGGGTACGTCGCCGTGTCGCTCGTGCCCATACCCGCATCCGGATACCGCCGTGAGATCCCTCAGGAACCACTTCGATTAGCCACCCTATGGCATATGCCGTGACGATACCACGACAATTGCTATATTTGTGCTAGAGCTTTGGTTTTGAAAACAAGAAACAATTTTGTCAACGGTAGTAATAAAGCATATGTGTTATGTAAATTATATCCTACAAGTTGCAAGCCTCATGCATAGTATACTAATAGTGCCCGCACCTTGTCCTAATTAGCTCGGATTACCTGGATTATCATCGCAATGCATATGTTTTAACCAAGTGTCACAAAGGGGTACCTCTATGCCGCCTGTACAAAGGTCTAAGGAGAAAGCTCGCATCGGATTTCTCGCTATTGATTATTCTCAACTTAGACATCCATACCGGGACAACATAGACAACAGATAATGGACTCCTCTTTTATGCATAAGC
The DNA here is from genome assembly GCF_019359855.2 of Lolium perenne. Classification (NCBI taxonomy): domain Eukaryota; kingdom Viridiplantae; phylum Streptophyta; class Magnoliopsida; order Poales; family Poaceae; genus Lolium; species Lolium perenne. The sequence continues at coordinate 210,204,158 of NC_067249.2, forward strand.
ATTCAACAATTATTAATTTTCTCATATGAGATTGAGGATGTTTGTCCAAAACTGAAACTTCCACCATGGATCATGGCTTTAGTTAGCGGCCCAATGTTCTTCTCTAACATTATGCAATGCTCTAACCATTCTAGCGGTAAATCTCCCTTACTTCAGACAAGACGAACATGCATAGCAACTCACATGATATTCAACAAAGAGTAGTTGATGGCGTCCCCAGGAACATGGTTATCGCACAACAAGCAACTTAATAAGAGATAAAGTGCATAAGTACATATTCAATACCACAATAGTTTTTAGGCTATTTGTCCCATGAGCTATATATTGTAAAGGTAAAGAATGGAAATTTTTAAAGGTAGCACTCAAGCAATTTACTTTGGAATGGCGGAGAAATACCATGTAGTAGGTAGGTATGGTGGACACAAATGGCATAGTGGTTGGCTCAAGTATTTTGGATGCATGAGAAGTATTCCCTCTCGATACAAGGTTTAGGCTAGCAAGGCTATTTGAAACAAACACAAGGATGAAGCGGTGCAGCAAAACTCACATAAAAGACATATTGTAAATATTATAAGACTCTACACCATCTTCCTTGTTGTTCAAACTCAATACTAGAAATTATCTAGACCTTAGAGAGACCAAATATGCAAACCAAATTTTAGCATGCTCTATCTATTTCTTCATTAATAAGTTCAAGGTATATGATGCAAGAGCTTAAACATGAGCACAACAATTGCCAAGTATCACATTATCCAAGACATTATAGCAATTACTACATGTATCATTTTTCAATTCCAACCATATAACAATTTAACGAAGAAGAAACTTCGCCATGAATACTATGAGTAAAGCCTAAGGACATATTTGTCCATATGCTACAGCGGAGCGTGTCTCTCTCCCACACAATGAATGCTAGGATCCATTTTATTCAAACAAAACAAAAACAAAAACAAACCGACGCTCCAAGCAAAGCACATAAGATGTGACGGAATAAAAATATAGTTTCAGGGGAGGAACCTGATAATGTTGTCGATGAAGAAGGGGATGCCTTGGGCATCCCCAAGCTTAGACGCTTGAGTCTTCTTGATATATGCAGGGGTGAACCACCGGGGCATCCCCAAGCTTAGAGCTTTCACTCTCCTTGATCATGTTGTATCATCTCCCTCTCTTGACCCTTGAAAATTTCCTTCACACCAAACTCAAAACAACTCATTAGAGGGTTAGTGCATAATCAAAAATTCACATGTTCAGAGGTGACACAATCATTCTTAACACTTCTGGACATTGCTCAAAGCTACTGGAAGTTAATGGAACAAAGAAATCCATCCCACATAGCAAAAGAGGCAATGCGAAATAAAAGGCAGAATCTGTCAAAACAGAACAGTCCGTAAAGACGAATTTTATTGAGGCACCAGACTTTCTCAAATGAAAATGCTCAAATTGAATGAACGTTGCGTACATATCTGAGGATCACTCACGTAAATTGGCATAATTTTCTGAGTTACCTACAGAGAATTTTTCCCAGATTCGTGACAGCAAATAAATCTGTTTCTGCGCAGTAATCCAAATCTAGTATGAACCTTGCTATCAAAGACTTTACTTGGCACAACAAAACACAAAACTAAGATAAGGAGAGGTTGCTACAGTAGTAAACAACTTCCAAGACACAAATATAAAACAAAGTACTGTAGCAAAATAACACATGGGTTATCTCCCAAGAAGTTCTTTCTTTATAGCCATTAAGATGGGCTCAGCAGTTTTGATGATGCACTCGCAAGAAATGGTATTTGAAGCAAAAGAGAGCATCAAGAAGCAAATTAAAAACAACTTTAAGCCTAACATGCTTCCTATGAAAAAGAATCTTGTAAATAAACAAGTTCAAGAAGCATAATGCAACAAGCATAGAGAGATAAAACAAGTGTAACTTCAAAAATTTCAGCACATAGAGAGGTGTTTTAGTAACATGAAAATTTCTACAACCATATTTTCCTCTCTCATAATAACTTTCAGTAGCATCATGAGCAAACTCAACAATATAACTATCACATAAAGCATTCTTATCATGAGTCTCATGCATAAAATTATTACTCTCCACATAAGCATAATCAGTTTTATTAGTTGTAGTGGGAGCAAATTCAACAAAGTAGCTATCATTATTATTCTCATCAAGTGTAGGAGGCATAGTATAATCACAATAAAATTTACTCTCCATAGTAGGTGGCACCAAAAGACTACTATCATTATAATCATCATAAATAGGAGGCAAAGTATCATCAAAGTAAATTTCCTCATCAATGCTTGGGGGACTAAAAAGATCATGCTCATCAAAGCCAGCTTCCCCAAGCTTAGAATTTTCCTTAGCATTAGCAACAATAGTGTTCAAAGCATTCATATTAATAACATTCCCATTAGCATGCATATAAAGTTCCATGGGTTTTTTAATTCTCTCTTCAAACACATCATGTCCTAATTCAAGATAAAGTTCATAAAGATCTCTCATATTTTTGTTGTTTTCCATTATGCCTAACTAGTGTAAACAAGAAACAAAAAGATGCAATTGCAGGATCTAAAGGAAATAGCTTCGAGCACAAACACAATGGCGCCAGAAAAGTACTGTTACCTGGAACCGGAGTATGAGTGCCTTTTACCTTTCCTCCCCGGCAACGGCGCAAGAAAATAGCTTGATGTCTACGCCCCCTCCTTTTCCTGTAGACAGTGTTGGGCCTCCAAGAGCAGAGGTTTGTAGAACAGCAGCAAGTTTCCCTTAAGTGGATCACCCAAGGTTTATCGAACTCAGGGAGGAAGAGGTCAAAGATATCCCTCTCATGCAACCCTGCAACCACAAAGCAAGAAGTCTCTTGTGTCCCCAACACACCTAATAGGTGCACTAGTTCGGCGAAGAGATAGTGAAATACAGGTGGTATGAATAAGTATGAGCAGTAGCAACGGTGCCAGAAAGGTGCTTTGCCCAGGACAGTAAACAAGCAGTAGTAACGCAGCAGCAGTAACGCAGTAGAAAAGTAAACAAGTAGCGATAGCGGTATTTAGGAACAAGGCCTAGGGATCATACTTTCACTAGTGGACACTCTCAACATTGATCACATAACAGAATAGATAAATGCATACTCTACACTCTTTTGTTGGATGATGAACACCATTGCGTAGGATTACACGAACCCTCAATGCCGGAGTTAACAAGCTCCACAATTCAATGTTCATATTTAAATAACCTTAGAGTGCATGAAAGATCAACACGACTAAACCAAGTACTAACATAGCATGCACACTGTCACCTTCACACTATGTAGGAGGAATAGATCACATCAATACCATCATAGCAATAGTTAACTTCATAATCTACAAGAGATCATAATCATAGCCTACGCCAAGTACTAACACGGATGCACACACTGTCACCATTTGTTGTGGGTATACTTTATGGGTATATCAACGGCATGGCCTAGATCCGGCAAGCCCGGGTGGCCCATAGTTGGTGGTGAGGCATGTGGCCCATCGGGCGGCCCAGCTGCTGTAGATCATGAAGGATGAAGTCCAGCCCAGGAACGAGGAGCCGGATCCTAACCGACCTACGAAGGAGGCCGGATCCGTGAAGGCCCATGAAGTATCCGGATCCAGCGTGACCTAGAAGGAAGGCGGATCCTTGACGTACACGGCAAGGCTTTGTACCGTAGTTAGGCAACTTGTATTCCGGCTAGGACTCTCCGTGTAAACCCTAGATCCGTGCGCCTTTATAAGCCGGATCCCGGGAGCCCTAGAGGCACGTTCACAACCACAACTCATTGTAACAACGCGAAAGCGCCCAGATAATTCCAGACAAGCAGCAGTAGGCCCTGTCATCGTGCAGGTGTTCCGAAGCTGGGTAACTCGCGTACCACCGTCCCGAGAGCACTCCGCCCTATGGCCCCTACTTCTTCTCCCCCTCGTGAGGATCCCTCCTCCGGGGTACCGTCGATTAGGCAACGACAGTTGGCGCCCACCGTGGGGCCTGTGGCGTCTGGAGGCCGGAACCGGGAGGGTTCCGCCATGGGAAGCTACGACGACACCATCGCTGTGGGGCGCGTCCTTTACGCCGGGAATCTGCCGATCGTCCCTCCGGATGAGTGCTGGATTCCGGCTAGCACAAACCCCGTCAAGCTCTCCATCGTCCCAATTGGCAGCATACACATCTTCATCGGGGAAACCGTCGATTCCGACGGAAACCCACTGGTAAGTATCGCAGACGCGACCGCCGCCGAGCTGGACGCTGTCGCAAAGATCCGATCTGAGATGCAGGAGCTTCCCAAGGAAGATTCCGCCTCGGATCTGGAAATTTCAAAACCCACCCAATCCGCCCCTGAGCAGGAAACAACGGTGGAAGACCAATGCAGATCCACCTGGGTCTCCCAGGTGTTAGAAAAGCAGAGGTGCCACTTCGTACACTTCTTGGCCCATACCGCCGGAACCGCCCCTCAAGAAGCCGGAGCTGGTCCTGAGCAGGTAGAGGCACCGGAAAACGGCGCAGATCCGGATCAGGCTGAGCTTGTCGGAGAAAGCGAAACTCCGGTTGAAGAGTCGATTTTGGGCAATCTGAGCCCAATTTCGGGAGATACCCCCTCCATGGAGTCTGATGACTTCGTTCGCAAGATAAGGGAATACGGATACAGTGATCAGCCCGAAGTCGACTCCGCCCAGCCTAAGCAGGTTCTCGCAACGATAGCAGCGCAGGGACAAACTGGATCTGAAGAACCAACCAGCCAATCTGACCCTCAACCATCCCAACAAGGATCTCCAATGTCTCGGGTGCGACCCCACAGGGATCCTTCCTCGGAGGAAATCCTATCAGCAGAAGAGATGGTCGCGCGAGCAGTCCTTAACACACCCATAACCCCGGGCGACGCCGCAGATCTGGAGGCCCTAGAGGCTACTAGAAAGGAAATGCTGGCCACAGCCAAGAAGCTCGCCGATACCGAAGCCGCGTTAAGGGAAGAGAGGGCAGAAGCTGCAGGATTGGCGGAAAACTTCGACAGACAGGACCGCGAGATCGCTGCCACACTCGAGCAAGTCTAGAGCATGAGGGCTGAGTGGGAAGTAAAGATGATCTATGCGCAGGCAGAGGCCGATCGGATTGTTAGAGAAGCAATTCCGCCTCGCAGGATACCCTTCAACACGCCCGCAGAGCACCAGCCGCTGGAAACCCCAAAGGACAACATGCAAAAAGCTGCGGAATTGCTGAAGAAAAAGGACGAAGAGGTTGATATCAACTATCTCCGCACGCTTGTCGCTTCAGCAATGCAGCAGCAAAGCAAGGCGGATACTTCGCGCAGGTTGGAATCCAATCCGGATAACTGTGTGTCTACCGCGCAGAAGGACGCCCGCGCTGATCGGCGACCCGACGACGAATCACACACCGGATCCTCGGAGCGCAGAAGGAAAGCCAGGGAACACCCAAATCCGATCCCCGTACCATCAAAGACGCCACCGTCAGATCCAAGAAAGGGAAAGGATGCAATGTACTCTGGACGAGACAAATACCGCAACCCCTCTCCTCCGCCCAACGGTTACCCGCGACCCCCTCGCCGCCGTAGTCCAGCCGGAAACACCAGGCCCCCAGGGCATGGTGGGATTGTTATCCGCGACAACGTGCTGCCAAGAAACAGAAACAGGGAGCGCTCGCCGGAACCTCGCCGGAACCAGAACAATGTTCATGAGCCCGAGCCCAGAAGGAGTCGGAATGAGGACCGCGGTCCAGAACCTCGCCGGAACCGCGATCCAGAACCTCGTCGGAGCCATGACCCAGAGCCTCGCCGGAGCCGTGACCCGGAACCGCATCGGAACGACCAGGGCAGCCAACGCCAGGGCGAAGGCAGCCACAGGAGCCGGAGCCAGCACCAGGAAGGCCGAGGAGAGTCAGAAGGCGGAAGCAAGAAATCGCACCGCCCACCTCGCAGGTCTCCCTCACCACCACCTAGCGGTGGAGGCGGAGGTGGAGGCGGAGGCAACGGTCGAAGATCTCGCTCTCGCTCAAAGTCCCCTCGCCACGGCTCACGCGACGCACGGGATCGCCTCAACGAATACAGAACCGACTACATTGGTCCGAAGTGCTTTGGCAGGATGATTCGAGAGGAACCAAAGCCAAGGATGAACCTCAAGCTGCCCGGAAACCTGAAGCATTATGATGGCACCGAAAGGCCGGATACCTGGATTGAGGATTACTACAATGCTGTAACCTTCACCGGAGGAACCCCTAACATCGCCTGCCGCATGCTTCAGTTGTACCTTGTAGGTCCAGCCCGGATCTGGCTCAGCGACCTCGAGAAGAATTCCATCTTTTGCTGGTTCGACCTGAAGAACGCTTTCGAGAAACACTTCAGGGGCACCTACAAGAGACCTGCCACAACAAGCGACCTGCAGGCATGTATCCAGAAGAAGGGCGAAACATCGAGGAATTTCCTCACCCGATGGTTGGCATGCAGAAACGAGTGCGAGAACGTCGACAACCGCACAGCAATGCACGCCTTCATTGGGGGCTTGCAGCGAGGAGGATTGCTACGGCACAAGCTAACTTGCATGGTCAATGCAAATCAACTGACGTTGGACGACATGATCACCATCGCCAGCGATCACACTGCCGCCGATGACGACGCAGGCGGTGATCTCGCAGCCACAGCAATCCCCCTGCATCAGCAAAAGAAGAACCGTGACAACGGTAGCAGCAGCAGCCATAAGCGCAAGAACCCTGATGACCAGAAGAGTGGCGGATCCGAGATGATCGCCATGGCGTTTCAACGCGGAGGTTCAGGAGGCGGCAGAGGACGCGGACGCGGAGGCGGAGCCGGCAGGGGTCAGCAGCATACCTCCGAGGTCACAGCTGGCGGATCCCGCGCCCCGCAAACCTATGAGGAATACAGAGACATGCCCTGCCTGGCCCATCTGGATCCGGCTACGGGGAAGTCCACTCACACCAACCGCAACTGCAAGTGGGTCAATGATCTAAAGAACGACCCGGAGGCAGGATACAAGCGCGCCCGGAAGCACCGCCCACGCGGCAAAGGTGGCAAGGGCAAGAACAAGGACAAAGAAGATGATAGTTCCGAGGCGATGGATGAGGATGATAACTCGCCGGATCCCAAGGCAGGATCCGCAGGAAAATCCAACCCATTCGATAAAAAGAGTGTGGGGGCTTACCACACTTTCCTCGGAACCCCAACAGTCCGCGCTACCAAGTCAGCTACCCGGATCCTGAACGCCACAGTTCCGGCTGTGCCGCAGTATGTCAGGTGGTCGGAAGTCCCGTGCACATTTGACAGGGAGGATCACCCTGCCGTTGTGCCAAAAGAATGCTACGCCTTGGTTGTAAGTCCCCGCATAGACGGGTACGACTTCTCCAAGTGCCTCATGGATGGTGGGGCCACCTGAACATCATGTACCGGAGACTCAAGAACGGATGAACCTCACCAAGGAACAGCTCAAACACAGCAACACTGAGTTTCACGGCGTGGTTCCGGGTAAGAAGGCGAATTCCCTCGGCAGCATAACACTTCCCGTGGCTTTTGGCGATGTTCATAACTTCCGCCAAGAGAAGATCACGTTTGAAGTTGTGCCCTTCAAGAGCTCCTATCACATCATCTTCGGCAGGCCCACCTACCACAAGTTCCACGCAAGAGCGTGCTACATCTACAACAAGCTCAAGATTCCGGGTCCTAAAGGTATGATTACCGTATCCGGAGACTACAAAAAGGCTCATGAGTGCGAGTTAGGCGAAGCCGCCTTCGCAGAGTTTGTGATATCTGGAGAAGAGCTGAAAGGCTACAGAGCCGCGGTGGATCCGACTGAGATGCAGACCACCAAGAAGCAGATCTCCGAGCAAAAAACCTCCTTCAAGGCCGCGATAGAAACCAAGAAGCGCGACCTCATACCAGGCGACTCTTCCAAGCAGGTTTCGGTCGGAGCCAACATGGACCCCAAATAGGAAGACGCGCTCATCGAGTTCCTCCGCGCTAACATGGATATCTTCGCATGGCAACCTTCCGACATGTCCGGAGTACCTAGGGAACTCGCCGAGCACTACCTCAACATAAATCCGGGGGCCAAACCGGTGAAGCAAGCTATGCGACGCTTTGGAGACAAGAAGCGCCGCGCCATAGGAATGGAACTAGCAAAGTTACTAGAAGCAGGTTTTGTAATAGAAGTTATCCACACCGATTGGGTCACGAATCCCGTCCTTGTACCCAAAAAAGACACTGAAATACTAAGAATGTGCATCGATTACTCCAGCTTGAACAAGCATTGCCCGAAGGATCCGTTCCCCTTGCCGCGCATTGACCAAGTCATTGATTCGACGGCGGGGGCGGAACTTCTGTGTTTTCTTGATGCGTATTCCGGGTATCATCAGATCCGGATGAAGGAATCCGACCAAAAGGCGACTTCATTCATTACCCCGTTTGGCACTTACTGCTATGTTACCATGCCTTTCGGTTTGAAAAATGCAGGTGCCACCTACCAACGAACGATGCAGCGGTGCCTGAAGGACCAAATCGGCCGGAACGTGCACGCTTACGTCGACGACATCGCGGTCATGACCCGGAAAGGATCCGACTTGATCAGCGACCTCACAGAAACCTTCGACAACCTCCGCAGGTACAAGATGATGTTGAATCCGCTGAAGTGCGTTTTTGGCGTGCCAGCCGGAAAACTCCTTGGCTTCATAGTCTCTCACAGAGGCATTGAGGTTAACCCGGAAAAGATCAAGGCAATCCTGTGCATCAAACGGCCAACTTGTCTCAAAGATGTGCAACGACTAACTGGTTGCGTCGCAGCAATCAGTAGGTTTGTTAGCCGTCTTGGCGAGAAGGCGCTACCTCTGTACAAGCTGCTGAAGAAAACAGACAAATTCGTCTGGGACGACGCAGCTGACGCAGCTCTTCGAGGGTTGAAGGAAATACTCACCTCCCCACCTATCTTGGCAGCTCCAGCAGAGTCAGAGCCAATGCTCCTTTATCTGGCAGCTACCAACAAGGTCATCAGCCTCGTCATCGTGGTGGAGCGAAAGGAAGAAGGTCATGAATATGACGTCCAAAGACCTGTCTACTACATTAGCGAGGTGCTGACGGAGTCAAAACAAAGATACCCTCACTTTCAGAAGCTAGCCTATGGAGTATTCCTGGGCAGCCGGAAGTTGAGGCATTACTTCCAAGAGCATCCAGTAACAGTCGTGAGCAAGGCTCCGCTGTCAACAATTCTCAACAACGCTGACGCAACAGGACGTACGGCTAAATGGGGCATCGAATTATCCGCCTTCGACATCGCTTACAAGCCCAGGACTGCGGTTAAATCCCAAGTCTTGGCAGATTTCGTTGCAGATTGGACAGAAGCTCTGGATGCAAGTCTGGAGCCGGAACCAGAGACATGGGTCATGCACTTCGACGGATCCAAGCAGCATCAAGGCTCAGGAGCCGGAGTCACCCTGAAATCCCCTACCGGAGAAGAACTGCAGTACGTTCTGCAGATCCACTTCGAAGCTACAAATAACATGGCGGAATACGAGGCTCTACTACACGGTCTACGCATCGCTAAGGAAATTGGGATCAAGCACATCATATGCTGTGGAGATTCCGACCTGGTGGCACAACAAGTAGCCGGAACCTGGAACGCCAGAAACTCCGTCATGGCGGCCTACAGAGATGAAGTTGATGAGATCGCCAAGTGCTTCCTCGGATACGAAGTCAAATACGTCAGGAGAGACGATAACACAGCGGCAGACATGCTATCCAAGCTCGGATCCGGCAGGAAGCAAATTCCGCCCGGCATTTTCCTGGAGCATCTCCGGATACCCTCGGTTAAGGGCGCTAACCCGGAAAGTCCAGAGGTGGCAGTATCTCCGGCTAGGGAGGTGATGGCTATCATTCCGGCTTGGACACAGCCCTTCCTGGACTACCTCATCGATCAGAAGTTGCCAGAGGACGAGGTCCTCGCACGATAGATCGTCGGACGAGCGAGAACCTACACAATTGTTGATGGACAACTCTACAAACGAAATGCAGCGGGGGTGTTTCTCAAATGCGTCTCCAATCAAGATGGCATTGAAATCCTCAGAGAGATCCACGCAGGGGATTGCGGGCATCACGCCGCTCCCAGATCCCTCGTTGCCAAAGCTTTCCGGCTAGGATTCTACTGGCTCACAGCTAAAGAAGATGCTGATAAGCTGGTAAAAACCTGCCGAGGTTGTCAGTACTACGCTACACAACCAAACGCTCCAGCCCAAGAGCTGAAGACCATACCTATCACCTGGCCATTTGCGGTCTGGGGGCTCGATATGGTTGGTAAGTTAAAAATATCATCTCCTGGCGGTTTTGAATACCTTCTGGTCGCTGTTGACAAATTCAGCAAGTGGATCGAGGCAAAGCCAGTGAGAAAAGCCGATGGTGCTACGGCACTAAAATTCGTCTGCAGCCTCGTGATGAGATTCGGCATCCCGCACAGCATAATCACAGATAATGGCACAAACTTCGCCCAAGGAGAGTTGAGGGATTATTGTGACACAATGGGAATTCGACTGGACCTTGCATCTGTGGCTCATCCACAATCTAACGGTCAGGTTGAAAGGGCTAACGGTCTAATATTATCAGGAATTAAGCCGCGCCTTGAAGAACCACTGCGACGAGCAGCTGGAGCTTGGGCTGACGAGCTGGAAGCTGTTTTGTGGAGTTTACGAACTACCCCTAACAGATCAACAGGGTTTACCCCTTTTTTCCTGGTATACGGATCCGAAGCCGTGTTACCCTCCGACATCATCCACGATTCACCGCGAGTTTCCGCCTACAATGAAGAAACAGCTGATGAGGCCAGACAGCTATCTGTGGACCTGATTGAGGAAGCTCGGAACCTAGCTGACCAGCGCTCCGCCATCTACCAGCAGAAGCTCCGACGTTATCACAGTCGTCGAGTTCGGAATCGCTCCTTCATGGCAGGAGACCTGGTCCTCCGCCTTCGACAGGTGAAAGACCATAAGCTGCAATCTCCATGGGAAGGCCCCTTCGTCGTTAGCAAAGTGCTCCATAACGGGTCGTACTACCTTGTTGATTTCCGCGAGCTGAGGGATAGACCTGCTAACTGGCACCGGAAACGCAAGCGTGAGGATCCGGATGACATCTACGATGAAACAGATCGCCCTTGGAACATCGCACAGCTACGTCCTTTCTACACTTAGCATATTTTTTCCGAGTTGCAAACTCTGTAATACTTATACATGATCAGTGAAATAAAGCTTATGGTTCACTCTTTGAGTCTTTTACCTCCTTTACTTGTTCATTTTAGATCGTGTATGTTTTTCCGACTAAAACCACAGAGCTGGATATTTCCGCCTAGGCGTGTATGAAAGTTGTGATTTCCAAAACCGTCTTTTAAGACGTAAGCTTAAGTTTTCTGATTAAGTTGTTATCTGTTGCGAACTCGTGGATTCCTAGTAGCGATTTCCGGCACCTATGCCTGGGGGCTTGTTTCCGCGGTTATGGACGGACTGCCATTGGGCTTCGTCGCCGCCGGCGAGCATTTCCGGCTAAGGTTTTCCGGCTCGCGGAAGGTCAAGCGAATAAGCCGGAAAACAATGAAGTCAGCACTTGCTTTCTGACATAAAACGAAACATGCAAATAATTCAAAAGGATAGCAGGATAAGTTTTCCGCCCATGCATAATTGTTTCGTCCCTAGATACTTAAGAATTTAAAGTTATATTACAAACCCTCGCTGGGGCCAAAATGATGCATTGTCTCTCCCGCAGGAATAAAAGTTTTCACCCCCCCTTGGCCGGAGAAGTCTTGCCCTCTGAGTCTTTCTTCTCGGGGTCTTCGGCCGGAGAAGACACGTCTTCATCACTTTCTTCTTCTTCAGAAGCAGCAGTGCTGGTCTTGGGTTCCTCTTGGGGAGCGTCCTTGGAGCTGGTCCAGGTGTATTGGGTCCCGGATTCCGCAGGTCGCGCCTTCGCGGCGAGCTCTTTCTGAAGTTCCTCTTCCAAGGGCTCGTCGGTGGGAAGAACGACCTTGTCGTAGAATTCATCATGCCGGATCCTGCGCGCGATACGGGTGTCGTAGCCGCTCACTGCATCCAGCAGCGCGCTGACATCCGCATCCGGAGGAACGCCCGTGGTCACTTGATCAAGATCAAGACCCGGATTATGTGCTAGGCACATGGTCAAGGCCATTGCAGCTGCGCCTCGGGCTGATGATGCTTGCAGATCCGTCACCAGCTCCGGCAGAACATCCATCTTTCCAACAAGCTTGCGAACATTGCATGTGCGACTCCTCTTGATGGATAAGTTGTAGCATATCTTGCGGGAGGCGGAGATGAGATCTTTGCAATCGTCGCCTGCGAGTTGAAGAAGGTCGTCCCGGGGGAACAAATTCCGGCGCTGCTCCGGATATCCAAGCGGCTCTGCGTAAAGATAATCAGGATATAAGTATGCAGTTTGAGCGCAAAGTAAAAAGTCGGAGAAAACATTTGGGCAAGGTTTCAGTATCGTACCCAAGATGTTCTCGTTGAGCATGTCCCAGTGATGCTCCGCGGTCTCCATATATTTCCGGAGACCATTGAGCTCTTTCTGCTGCCTCTTGATGGTTTCGCTGTCAGCATTTTTCTTCAGCAACAGCTCGCCCTTTTCCCTGATATGTTCGGAGTTTTTCTCCGCCAGCTGCTTCTCGGCCTGCTCCCTCTTTAGTTCCGCCTCCTTTAATTTCGTTTCCAAATCTTGGTACGAGGAGCGCAGGTTCTCAAGTTCAGATGAGGCTGTAGCAAGGGAAGAGGATGCGCCTATAATAAACGTAAGTTAACAACAAAGTTCTAAGTCAGAATATGGCTAGTGACGAAGAAGGCGGAAACCAACCTTGGGCGTCCGCCAGTTGCTTGGTCAGTTCCGCATTCTCATCCTTCAGAGTCCGGATATTTTCCGCCTGATTCAGAGTAACGCGGCGCTGAAGCGCAATGTTCTTGTGCAGCTCATAGTGCAGCGCCTGCTGTTCCTGTAAAACATAGACAGAGCAGGAGTAAAAATTCCGCCTGTAAAGTGGTTTTCTCCAAAGCATCATTGCCGGAACGTTTCCGCCATAATGCTTGGGGGCTACTGATCCAATTTAGTAATCTCCCGGAAGTAATCTTTCTCTAAGCATCTAAGCGCTAACTACTTTTTGAGTTTCCGCCTACATGCTTGGGGGCTACTGGGGAGTACCTTTTGCTTGCAAATGAGCTGGTCGAAGAACTGGCCGACGTTCTTCTTGAAGTCTTGGATTTCCGATGTCCTGGAGTCAGGTTTCCCCCAGGCGTTGTTCAGCATGGCGTTGAGCAGGTCTTGTTCAAGTTCCCACTTCTCCGCCTCGGACAGCTTGTTGAAAAACTTGGTGGCATACGCCTTGGGGGTGGAAGTGGTGTCAGCCGGATCTCCAAAGTTCTTCGGAAAAACGACCATGTCGCCAGCGCCCTCTCCAGCCTTCTCGGAAGAAGTGACTTCAGCCTCTCCTTGGCCTTGTGCTTCCGCGTCTTCTTGGGCAGGGCCCTTGGCCTTAGGATCTTCTCCGCCCGCATGCTCGCTGCTAACCGGAATTATTTCCGGTGGAGTATTTGCGGCAGGAGGGGGAGATGGATCAGCCTGAGGGGGAGATGGTTGAGGAGTTGGGTGGGAGGCACTCGGCGGAACTGGAGTAGAAGGACCAACAGCCGGAGATTTTTTCATATATTTCGTGATGGGCTCCTGGCTGGTGGTCCGTGTGGCAGTGGTATTCAGATTCCTGCAAACAAGTGAAAGGGTTTAGACCAAAGATATTTTTGCCAAGATAAAGTTGCATCATGTTCGGAAACTTACGGGGCGCCGGGGATGATGGGGCGCGTGCGCTGGCCAGCCGTTGAGAGCATCCTTAGGCGCGCACGCTCCGCTTTCCTTGAGTCTAGCGGAGGTGGTTTTGTCGTCTTGGGCTTCTTGGCGGAGGCCTCGCCGCTAGTTCCGGCTTCAGTGCCGGAAGCCTTGGCGCGGGGACGCTTTGTAGGTCGAGGGGCCGCCTTGCGGGGCGCCTGTTCCTCTTCTTCCTCGTCGTCTTCCGGGGCCTCCTCCGCCGCGTCGCCACTGACGGGGACACGAAGAATGGTGCGGAAGTTTTCCTCCGCCAAAGTGTTGAGCTGGAAGGAAATGAACAAGAGTTAGAGATAACATCAAAAAACTTGCGAAGTTTGAAGCAACGAAAAGAACAAAGCTTACCGGAGGACATTGGTCGTTCGTGTATATATCCTTGATCAGTTCCGGGACCTGTTGGCCCCTCGGAATCTTCACCAGCGTCTTGAACCTTCTCTTCAGAGAGTCAGCCGGAAGATCGTGGCGTGTAACCCGGAGAAGATCGTCCGCCCCGGTATAAGCGCACATCAGGCGCGCGTTGTAGCGTAGAGGCTGGATTCTCCGGGAGAACCAGCTAAGAGTGAGCTGGGCTCCGGTCAGTCCGTCGTGGACTAGCCAGGAGATTCTCCGCGCAGCCTTCTCCAGGATAGGGGTCTGGGCGAGCGAAGGGACGAAGCTCCAGCTTGCAAGCTCTTCCGGAGGTTCGTTGACAAACTGGGGCAGACCTTCATGAACATCCGGAACTGAAGCATTCTTCTCATAGAACCATCCGGCGTTCCAGTACCGGACGGATTCGTGCGAGTCGTGAGGAGGGTACATGCGGCTAGGGCGGAGCATAAACGTCATGCTTCCGCAGTTCACCATTGCTTTGTCCTTGGTTTCCTTCTTCACCCGGAAAAAGAATTGCCATAACTTGACATCTGGCCGGATCCCAAGATGCCCTTCGCAGAGAGTCACGAAGTTGGACAGGAGGAGATATGAATTTGGGCAGATGTTGTGAGGCTGAAGCCCGTATGTGTTGAGGACGGAGAGAAAAAAACTCCGAACAGGGAAGTGAGAGTCCGCGTTCCACCCAAGCCTTGGTCATAACAATTTCTCCGGCTTCTGGCTTGGGGACGTCGGAATCACGAGTGAAACTCCAACGTGTGGAGATCATGCCCTTGTTCTGGAGCTCTCTAAGCTCCACGTCGGTAGTTGCGCAAGGCCACCACTGACCCCGCTCTCCTTCGCGGATCCGGGCTTTGGACGCCCTCTTGATTTCCGCCTCTTGCACCTTTGCTGCCATCCGAGCTTGTCCCTCGAGTTCTTCTTGGAGCTCTTGGAGGGAAGGGATCCGGCTTGGAGCGGTGCTGGAAGATGCGGAAAAAGGTTGAGCTAGTCTAATGTCGGAAACATATGGTGGCAGGAATGATATGGGATCCGGGCATATGGGTTCTATTTGATTGGGATCCGGGCTACTCGGAGAGCTACCAGTACAATGCGAAGAATCGAGTGGCATGCTTCCGGCTGCACCCATACAAAGTGTTTGAGAACCCGGATCACCTAAGTCTATCTTCTACACTAAGTCTAAGTCTATCTTCTACGAGGCCGGCGCACTTACCGCTAATGGCGCGGTGGCCCGACGGAGCTCCGGTGAAGATGGGGTTGCCGGACTTGAAGAAAACCGACCCGCGAGACCACGAATCGGCGGCGGAGGGAAATTCCCGTTCAACCGCAGGAATCTTGGCGCGAGCGGGGTCTTGGTTTGGCGGCGCGTGAAGCTCACCGTGGCGAAGATCGCCGGAATCGAGATCCGTCGGGCGGCGCGGCGCGAGGAGGAAGACGAAGTGGTGAGGAGAGGTGAAAGAATGAATTTTTACCGGGCCGCGGGGTATTTATAGGCCGCGCGCGGAGATTCGGGATCCGGATCCGACGGTGGAAACGGAACGGTTGCACCGTTGGATGGATGACACGTGTTTTAGGTCAAGTGCGGTAAAACGACGAGGAGGTAACTTAACCAAGCACTCCCGAAATTTCCGGCTAAAGATTCGCATCTGCGAAAATTTAGCGCGGGAAATGAGGAAGTTGTGCGCGGGAAAAGTGGACTTTCCGTTGTTGTGCATGATCTGAAGATGAAGGATTTCCGGAGGAGTGAACCCGGAATCAAGTAAGAAGTTTTGAAGCTCTTCAAGATTCTCTTCGTTTCCGAGCTGTATGGAGTCGGAGGAATGATGAATCTCGGAGAACTTCGGGGGCTACTGTTGTGGGTATACTTTATGGGTATATCAACGGCATGGCCTAGATCCGGCAAGCCCGGGTGGCCCATAGTTGGTGGTGAGGCATGTGGCCCATCGGGCGGCCCAGCTGCTGTAGATCATGAAGGATGAAGTCCAGCCCAGGAACGAGGAGCCGGATCCTAACCGACCTACGAAGGAGGCCGGATCCGTGAAGGCCCATGAAGTATCCGGATCCAGCGTGACCTAGAAGGAAGGCGGATCCTTGACGTACACGGGAAGGCTTTGTACCGTAGTTAGGCAACTTGTATTCCGGCTAGGACTCTCCGTGTAAACCCTAGATCCGTGCGCCTTTATAAGCCGGATCCCGGGAGCCCTAGAGGCACGTTCACAACCACAACTCATTGTAACAACGCGAAAGCGCCCAGATAATTCCAGACAAGCAGCAGTAGGCCATGTCATCGTGCAGGTGTTCCGAAGCTGGGTAACTCGCGTACCACCGTCCCGAGAGCACTCCGCCCTATGGCCCCTACTTCTTCTCCCCCTCGTGAGGATCCCTCCTCCGGGGTACCGTCGATTAGGCAACGACACCATTACACCGTGCAGGAGGAATAAACTACTTTAATAACATCACTAGAGTAGCACATAGATAAATTGTGATACAAAACACATTGCAATCATAAAGAGATATAAATAAGCACTTCACTATGCCATTCATAACAGTGAATAAGTATTCTGTGAAATATAGCCTAAGAGACCCACACGGTGCACACACTGTCACCTTTACACACGTGGGACAAGGAGTCTCCGGAGATCACATAAGTAAAATTCACTTGACTAGCATAACGACATCTAGATTATTGTATCTCAATCATGTAAGGCAGCTCATGAGATTATTGTATTGAAGTACATAGGGATAGAGATGAACCACATAGCTACCGGTACAGCCCCGAGCCTCGATGGAGAACTACTCCCTCCTCATGGGAGACAGCAGCGGTGATGGAGATGGCGGTGGTGTCGATGGAGGAGCCTTCCGGGGGCACTTCCCCGTCCCGGCGGCGTGCCGGAACAGAGAGTTATGTCCCCCAGATCTTGGCTTCGCGATGGCGGCGGCTCTGGAAGGTTTCTCGTACCGTGGCTTTTTTCGTCTCGAGGTTTTAGGTCGAGGGGGCTTAAATAGGCGAAGAGGCGGCGTCAGAAGGTCAACGAGGCGACGACACCATAGGGGGGCGCGGGCCACCCCCAGGCCGCGCCGGCCTATGGTCTGGTGGGCCTGTGGCCCCCCTCTGGCGACTCTCGGGTGTTCTGGATGCTTCCGGGGATTCTAAGATCTTCGGCGTTGATTTCGTCCGATTCCGAGAATATTTCTTTACTAGGATTTCTGAAACCAAAAACAGCAGAAAACAGCAACTGGCCCTTCGGCATCTCGTCAATAGGTTAGTTCCGGAAAATGCATAATTATGACATAAAATGTACATAAAACATGTAGATATCATCAATAATGTGGCATGGAACATAAGAAATTATCGATACGTCGGAGACGTATCAAGGCCCGGTTGGACCGGCCCGTGCGCCGGACGGTTCCGGTCTGACGTCCGGTCGACCGGGCGCAGGACCGGGCGCCGCGGCGCCAACTGGCCCCTGCGCTCATACTAACCGGGAGGGCTACTGGAAGACATAGGGCTGCTCCGGTTTCTGTCCGGTCTGCTGATACGTCTCCAACGTATCCATAATTTCTGTTGTTCCATGCTTGTTTTATGACAATACTTACATGTTTTGCTTGCACTTTATAATGTTTTTATGCGTTTTCCGGAACTAACCTATTAACAAGATGCCACAGTGCCAGTTCCTGTTTTCTACTGTTTTTGGTTCCAGAAAGGCTGTTCGGGCAATATTCTCGGAATTGGACGAAATCAACGCCAAACCTCCTATTTTTCCCGGAAGGCTCCAGAACACCGAAGAAGAGTCGGAGAGGGGCCAGAGGGCCACCACACCATAAGGCGGCGCGGCCTGGCCTGGGCCCGCGCCAGCCTATGGTGAGGAGCCCCCAGGCACCCTCCTGCGCCGCCTCTTCGCCTATAAAACCCCTTTCGACCTAAAAACACAGTACCAATTGACGAAACTCCAGAAAGACTCCAGGGGCGCCGCCGCCATCGCGAAACTCCAATTCGGGGGACAGAAGTCTCTGTTCCGGCACCCTGCCGGGACGGGGAAGTGCCCCCGGAAGCCATCTCCATCGACGCCACCGCCTCCATCATGCTCCCTGAGTAGTTCCCCCATGGACTACGGGTTCTAGTAGTAGCTAGTCGGTATTCTCTCCTCCATGTACTTCAATACAATGATCTCATGAGCTGCCTTACATGATTGAGATTCATCTGATGTAATCGGTGTTGTGTTTGTTGGGATCCGATGGATGATACATTATGATTAGTCTATCTATAAAGTTTGTGAAGTTATTGTTGCTGCAATCTTGTTATGCTTAATGCTTGTCACTAGGGCCCGAGTGGCATGATCTTAGATTTAAGCTCTATATTATTGCTTAGATTGTATCTACAAGTTGTATGCACATGTCACTGTCCGGAACCGAAGGCCCCGAAGTGACAGAAATCGGGACAACCGGAGGGGATGGCGGTGATGTGAGGGACACATGTTTTCACGGAGTGTTAATGCTTTGCTCCGGTACTCTATTAAAAGGAGTACCTTAATATCCAGTAGTTTCCCTTGAGGCCCGGCTGCCACCGGCTGGTAGGACAAAAGATGTTGTGCAAGTTTCTCATTGCGAGCACGTACGACTATAATTGGAAAACATGCCTACATAATTAATAATCTGGATGTTCTATCTTAATGCTTTATCAATCCTGTCAATTGCCCAACTGTAATTTGTTCACCCAACACTTGTTACTTGTTATCGGAGAGTTACCACTAGTGTAGATCGCTGGGAACCCCGGTCCATCTCTCATCATCATATACTTGTTCTATATGTCATTGGAAGTAGTATCAACTATTTACTGGTGCCATTGCTCTCATATTGCTATTATCGTCGCTGTATTCTTGTTACTACTGCTCTCATATTACTGCTACTTTCACATCACCCCTGTTACTAGTGCTTTTCCAGGTGCAGCTGAATTGACAACTCAGTTGTTAAGGCTTATAAGTATTCTTTACCTCCCCTTGTGTCGAATCAATAAATTTGGGTTTTACTTCCCTCGAAGACTGCCGCGATCCCCTATACTTGTGGGTCATCAAGACTGTTTTCTGGCGCCGTTGCCGGGGAGGCATAGCTCTACTCATAAGTTCACCTGGGGAGTACACTCTACCTCTCTCTCTGTTTTATTTTACTTTGTTTTGCTTAGTTTACTTTTGTCTAGTTTATTTGTGCTTAGTTTATTTCTGTCTAGTATTATTTTGCTTAGTTTACTTTTGTCTAGCTTATTTTTGTCTTGTTTTACTTTTTCTCATATACCCAAAATCCATAAAAATTTGAAAAACCTAAAAATTAAAAACTGTTGTTATGGGAGAACCAACAACCTACTTGGAGCTTATAGAATGTTATAATAATTATAGAAAATCAAGAGCTGGTGAAGTAATGAGTGCTATGATAGAAAAAGTGAATACAATTGCTAAAATCTTGCTTAAATGCCATGATATAAACTGTTGCTCTCAACAGGATACTAAACATCTTAAATTTCAATGTGGCTTTAGTGAGGAATTTTTAATTAAGAACTATAATCGGAATTGCTATATTCATTATGGGTTCGAAGAGGTAGAACAATTTGTCGTATTTATGGGAGCTTCTGAGATCGAATCCTTCATGGTTGAGAATTATGAAACTTGTGTTGTTTGTAAGGACCTTAAAGATTATGTCTCTTCTATCCTTAATTGTTGCATAGAATGCTTCAGTAATAATCCTTATATCATTGATTATAAAGAGAGACTCATTAATGCACAAGGATGCACTCACAATTTGCAGGAACCAGTGGAAGAAGAAATTGATGAACCTGAAAGCTCATTGGATGAAAAAGAGGAGGAAATTGATGAACCTGAAAGCTCATTGGATGAAAAAGAAGAGTAGAGCGACGAACAAAAGGAGGAAGAATGGATTAGCTACCCATGCCAACCTTCTAATGAGAGTAACTCTTTATCTCTTACACTATTTGATTGTCCTCCATGCTTACCGAAAGAGGGTGAATGTTATGTTCCTGTGGATTCTCTTGAAATATTCCCTATGAGTAAAACTTGTGAAAATAATTATGCTACTGTTATCTATGATAATCCATGCTATTTTGATAAATCTTATGATAATGCTTTGTTTGTGCCTGATGTCGAAATGCATGGTACTAAAGAATTTTGCTTAGCAAATGTTTATGATAAAGCTCTAGATGATGGTCCTATGTTTCTTGATAATATTAATTGTACTACTAATGAAAATGGGATTGGAGAGTTCTTGACTTTATCTATGAGTCCCATATCTCTTGAGATTGATCAATCATCATGTTATATTATTGATAAAAGTGGGTTTGAAAGTTTTAATTCCACTATTTTTTAGATTGATAAAAATTATATGTTTGTGGATCATGAAAAGTATGCTGCATGTGATAGTTATATTGTTGAGTTTGTTCATGAAGCTACTGAAAATTATTATGAGAGAGGAAAATATGGTTGTAGAAATTTGCATGGTACTAAAACACCTCTCTATATGCTTAAAATTTTGAAGTTACTCTTGTTTTATCTTCTTATGCTTGTCACTTTGTTCTTCATGAATATATTTGTGTACAAGATTCCTATGCATAGGAAGCATGTTAGACTTAAATGTGTTTTGGATTTGCCTCTTGATGCTCTCTTTTGCTTTAAATACTATTTCTTGCGAGTGCATCCTTAAAACTGCTGAGCCCATCTTAATGGCTAAAAAGAAAGAACTTCTTGGGAGATAACCCATGTGTTATTTTGGTACAGTACTTTGTTTTATATTTGTGTCTTGGAAGTTGTTTACTACTGTAGCAACCTCTCCTTATCTTAGTTTTGTGTTTTGTTGTGCCAAGTGAAGCCTCTAATCGAAGGTTGATACTAGATTTGGATTTCTGCGCAGAAACAGATTTCTATCTGTCGCGAATCTGGGCTGTTTTCTCTGTAGGTAACTCAGAAAAATATGCCAATTTACGTGCGTGTTCCTCAGATATGTACGCAACTTTCATTAGTTTTGAGTTTTCTGATTTGAGAAACGGAAGTATTTCTTTTAAATTCGTCTTTACTGGCTGTTCTGTTTTGGCAGATTTTGTCTCTGTTTTTTGCATTGTCTCTTGTGGACTTTAAGCAAGGCTTTCTACATGTGGAGAGCTGTAGCTAATGTTTTATTGAGTTCTTGCAATGTGTCACTACAGGACCAAGGTGGATTCAATTTTTTTTTGAGTACTAACCCCTCTAATGAAGTTTATGAGAAGTTTGGTGTGAAGGAAGTTTTCAAGGGTCAAGAGAGGAGGATGATATATGATCGAGAAGAGTGAAAAGTCTAAGCTTGGGGATGCCCCCGTGGTTCATCCCTGCATATTTCAAGAGGACTCAAGCGTCTAAGCTTGGGGATGCCCAAGGCATCCCCTTCTTCATCAACTTATCAGGTTTCTTCTATTGAAACTATATTTTTATTCGGTCACATCATATGTGCTTTACTTGGAGCGTCTGTGTGTTTTTATTTTTATTTTTGTTTGAATAAAGAAGGATCCTGGCAA
This sequence comes from Lolium perenne, assembly GCF_019359855.2. NCBI lineage: Eukaryota > Viridiplantae > Streptophyta > Magnoliopsida > Poales > Poaceae > Lolium > Lolium perenne. Next base: position 210,225,962 of record NC_067249.2, read on the forward strand.
TCCTTGTTTGGGAGAGAGACACGCTCCGCTTTTTCATATGAACACTTGTTCTTCGTTTTACTTTTAATGTTCAATGATAAAAGTTGGAAGCTACAGCACTTATGGTTATTTGGTTGGAAACAGAAAATGCCTCATAATGTCTTGGATAATTTGACACTTGGCAATTGTTTTGAGCTCTCAAGTAGATCATGATTAAGTTTTTTCATGTAGTTTAAACCTATTAATGGAGAACTACCGTAGAGCTTGTTAAAATTGGTTTGCATAATTGATCTCTCTTAAGGTCTAGATATTTTCTGGTAAAAGTGTTTGAGCAACAAGGAAGACAGTGTAGAGTATTATAATGCTTGCAATATATTCTTATGTAAGTTTTGCTGTACCGGTTCATACTTGTGTTTGCTTCAAATAGCCTTGCTAGCCTAAGCCTTGTACTGAGAGGGAATGCTTCTCGTGCATCCAAAACCTTGAGCCAAAACCTATGCCATGTGTGTCCACCATACCTACCTACTATGTGGTATTTCCTGCCATTCCAAAGTAAATTGCTTGAGTGCTACCTTTAAACAATTCAAAATGCTTCTCAATTTGTGTCAATGTTTTATAGCTCATGGGGAAGTATGTGGTGTTTATCTTTCAATCTTGTTGGGCAACTTTCACCAATGGACTAGTGGCTTCATCCGCTTATCCAATAATTTTGCAAAAAGAGCTGGCAATGGGATTCCCAGTCCCAAATTAATCAAACTAAATAGACACTCCTCCATGGTATGCGATTGTTGGACGGCACCCAAAGGATTCGGTTAGCCATGGCTTGAGAAAGCAAAGGTGGGGAGGAGTGTCATCATAATAAAACTAAAATAAAAAGGCACTCCTTCATGGTATGAGATTGTTGGCAGGCACCCGAGGATTCGGTTAGCCATGGTTTGTGAAAGAAAGGTTGGAAGGAGTGCCACCCAAAAATAAAAATAATTCATGGGAGCCGCTCTTTGAAGTTTTGTCTGGCAAGGGGGTTAGAGTGCCCACTACCAATCGTTGACAACAACAAACACCTCTCAAAACTTTACTTTTATGCTCTCTCTATGTTTTCAAAACCAAAGCTCTAGCACAAATATAGCAATCAATGCTTCCCTCTGCGAAGGGCCATTCTTTTACTTTATGTTGAGTCAGTTTACCTACTTCCTTCCATCTTAGAAGCAAACACTTGAGTCAACTGTGCATTGATTCTTACATATTTGTATATTTGCATTCATCATATTACTTTGTGTTGACAATATCCATGAGATATGCATGTTGAAAGTTGAAAGCAACCGCTGAAACTTATATCTTCCATTGTGTTGCTTCGATGCCTTTACTTTGAATTTATTGCTTTATGAGTTAACTCTTGTGCAAGACTTTTGATGCTTGTCTTGAAAGTACTCTTCATGAAAAGCTTTGCTATATGTTATCTATTTGTTAGCAACTATAGATCATTGCCTTGAGTCACTTCATTCATTTCATATGCTTTGTAATAGTATGATCAAGGTTATGTAAGTAGCATGTCACTACAGAAATTATTCTTTTTATCGTTTACCTGCTCGGGACGAGCAGGAACTAAGCTTGGGGATGCTGATACGTTTCCAACGTATCCATAATTTCTGTTGTTCCATGCTTGTTTTATGACAATACTTACATGTTTTGCTTGCACTTTATAATGTTTTTATGCGTTTTCCGGAACTAACCTATTAACAAGATGCCACAGTGCCAGTTCCTGTTTTCTGCTGTTTTTGGTTCCAGAAAGGCTGTTCGGGCAATATTCTCGGAATTGGACGAAATCAACGCCAAACCTCCTATTTTTCCCGGAAGGCTCCAGAACACCGAAGAAGAGTCGGAGAGGGGCCAGAGGGCCACCACACCATAAGGCGGCGCATCCTGGCCTGGGCCCGCGCCAGCCTATGGTGAGGAGCCCCCAGGCACCCTCCTGCGCCGCCTCTTCGCCTATAAAACCCCTTTCGACCTAAAAACACAGTACCAATTGACGAAACTCCAGAAAGACTCCAGGGGCGCCGCCGCCATCGCGAAACTCCAATTCGGGGGACAGAAGTCTCTGTTCCGGCACCCTGCCGGGACGGGGAAGTGCCCCCGGAAGCCATCTCCATCGACGCCACCGCCTCCATCATGCTCCGTGAGTAGTTCCCCCATGGACTACGGGTTCTAGCAGTAGCTAGTCGGTATTCTCTCCTCCATGTACTTCAATACAATGATCTCATGAGCTGCCTTACATGATTGAGATTCATCTGATGTAATCGATGTTGTGTTTGTTGGGATCCGATGGATGATACATTATGATTAGTCTATCTATAAAGTTTGTGAAGTTATTGTTGCTGCAATCTTGTTATGCTTAATGCTTGTCACTAGGGCCCGAGTGGCATGATCTTAGATTTAAGCTCTATATTATTGCTTAGATTGTATCTACAAGTTGTATGCACATGTCACTGTCCGGAACCGAAGGCCCCGAAGTGACAGAAATCGGGACAACCGGAGGGGATGGCGGTGATGTGAGGGACACATGTTTTCACGGAGTGTTAATGCTTTGCTCCGGTACTCTATTAAAAGGAGTACCTTAATATCCAGTAGTTTCCCTTGAGGCCCGGCTGCCACCGGCTGGTAGGACAAAAGATGTTGTGCAAGTTTCTCATTGCGAGCACGTACGACTATAATTGGAAAACATGCCTACATAATTAATAATCTGGATGTTCTATCTTAATGCTTTATCAATCCTGTCAATTGCCCAACTGTAATTTGTTCACCCAACACTTGTTACTTGTTATCGGAGAGTTACCACTAGTGTAGATCGCTGGGAACCCCGGTCCATCTCTCATCATCATATACTTGTTCTATATGTCATTGGAAGTAGTATCAACTATTTTCTGGTGCCATTGCTCTCATATTGCTATTCGCTGCGTGTTATTCTTGTTACTAGTGCTCTCATATTACTGCTACTTTCACATCACCCCTGTTACTAGTGCTTTTCCAGGTGCAGCTGAATTGACAACTCAGTTGTTAAGGCTTATAAGTATTCTTTACCTCCCCTTGTGTCGAATCAATAAATTTGGGTTTTACTTCCCTCGAAGACTGCCGCGATCCCCTATACTTTTGGGTCATCATCTGCCGCCCGGTTTGGACCGGCGGGTCCGGTCCCTGGCCCGGTCGGACCGGGTGCAGGACCGGGCGCCCCGGCGCCGACCGAGCTCTGCGCTGATGCAAACCGGGAGGAGTACTGAGCGACATTTCGACGCTCCGGTCTCGGTCCGGTCTGCCGCCCGGTTTGGACCGGAGGGTCCGGTCCGTGGCCCGGTCTGACCGGGCCATGCGCTGGCCGGTCCGGTCCCTCACCCGGTTGACCGGGTTTCTCGGGCACATGATGACATGGTAAGTGAGCAACGGCCGGAATTCAAGTGACACTATAAATACCCCTTCTTCTACCTCTGAAGGGGTAGGCACTACACTACAAGCTGTTCTTGAGCTCTCTCTCATACTCCATTGTAAGAAACACCAAAAGCCTCAGATCTCCCTCCTCCTCCACCCAAACTCAAATCCCTCCGGGGAAACGTTAGAGGAGGACCCGATCTACTATTCTACCAAGCCAAATCTCATTCCCCCTTGTATTCATCAATAAGCTTGCGCTCTAGGGTTCCTTGGAAACCCTAGGTGGGCAAGAGTGGTCCGGAAGCATCCAGGTTGTGGATTTGCTCCTAACAAGATTGTGAAGGTTTGGAGGCTACGTCAAAGTCTACCACAAGTGAGTGAGCTATTCCTTCGTGGGATAGGCTCCGGAGAATAGGGTGAGCTTTCGTGGCGTGGGGAATCCTTCGTGGGACCTCCACCCCTCCAAACGTGACGTACCTTCTTGCAAAGGAAGGGAACACGGGAATACATCCTCGTCTTCGCGTGCTATCGGTTATCTCTAACCGAACTCCTTACTTGTGATATAACTGCCTGTGAGAGCCTTCGTGCATGAGTTACTTGTATCCTCATATAGGTTGTTGCACCTAGTTTGCATTAGGCTCATCTTTATATTCAGCAAAGCCTAATATTGCAAAGAAAGAATTAAAATCTGTAGAAACCTATTCACCCCCTCTAGGTTTACCATCTCTGAACTTTCAAATTCTCACAATCAACCTCTACCCAAAATAAGAATTTTAACAAAGTTTATTCTGAAGTTCTCGCGACTTGATGATCTAGTTCAAGTTCATCAATCAAGTGAAACTTCAATCACTTTGACAAGTTTTAATGAAATGAGCGAGCTTTACCCAGATTTTTTATGCATGAATGCAATGTGCATATATATGTTCTTTCTATTTCTAGTATCCCAATCCTGGTTGTTACAATTAGTCATGTATCGACTCACCAATCTCGTAGCACATGATAGATCGGGACGAGAACATATCGTGGCATACATAAAAAACCAGGAATACTAGAATATGGAACTCGTGACATATACTCAAACGCTCTGTCAGAACTAGCGACGGGACTACGTCTCCCGATGACGGGGCTCGCTCTGCTCGTCAGAAGTTATCCTTTATATAAATTTGGATGACAATATGACATTCTTGCCGGTGTTGTGTATTTTTCACACGTCGGCGACATTCCTACCCCACGTGGCTACCGCTCTTTCCTGCCATTTTCTCGACGTTTCCCCTCCATTTCCCGCCCAACACCCCCGCTATAAATCCCGGCCACCGTGAGGAGCCAAGCCACACTTCCCTCTCGCCACTTTCCACCTCTCCTTCCTGCAACATGCCTCGTCGCCTTCCAATCACCTACTCGGCGTTGGCCATTGTGTCCCGACACCAGAGCAGAACCCATCCCCACCGCTGCTGGAAGAGAACTCACTATATTTGGACGATGACTCATTTGACTACAGCAAGTTCAACAAGGAGCAGGCTCAGGGCGTGTTTGGTAGCCTGCATCCATTTCATGGCTCACTGCGCCAGCGAGATGGGCTCACCTGCGCGTCGCGTACGGGCCATGGGCCATGAAAGCTGGGTCGTTTGGTAGCCTGTGCGGCCTTTTGCGCACCGGAGAAGGAATCCAGGCCCCAACGTTTGGTTGCCCATTTACAATACTTTCTTCCCTCCTCGTGCACCCCACAACCTATTTGGCTGCAGATAGCTCAGTGTTGTGGTAACCCCTTCACCTAGAGCGGTGAGGTTACCCAGTACTGAAAAACAACACATTTAGTTCATCAGAATAGGTGCTGGTAATACACAACAAATAATTAGTGGGCGATGCATCATGAGCCAAGCAACTACTTCGTGATGCATCACAGGTTCATAACATGAGGGGTTAGTATATACCACCTTGAACAAGTTCATCATTACAGACCGGGGATCGGGTTGTAGCAAGTCCTAGCTAATGGAGGGATACAAGATCACCTCCCAAAATCAGCAGATCATGACCAAGGAAGCAGAAGCACTAAGCAGGAAACTGGTTGCGGAGCCAGGCCCTGAGCCAACTCCTCCTCTCCAGTGGCCGCAGCTTACGGTAGACGGCATACTCTGCTTCATTGTCTGCAATGAAGTCGATAGCCTTGACCAGCAAGTTAGGCTGGAACAGCTGCGCCTTGCACACAAACTGGGGAGTGAAGATCGTCTTCATATGAGCGTAGGTCGTGATCGTGGTGCCGACGTACTGACGGTGCTTCGGGTAGCGCTGCAATCCACAAGGACCAACTATTAGGGAGGACGACATTCACATATATATAGTTTTAGATATATGCAGGAACTCAATGAGGCTTCGTACCTGGATGTATTCATCCGCCGTCTCTTCATCACCGCCGTAGAAGCAGCAACCATCTTCGCTCCAGTCCAGAATGCGATCAGACTTAATCTTCATAATGATGCTCCACTTCGTCCTACAATTTCTGATGTGGTTATACATCTGAAGAGTGGTGACATGTATGCCATCGGATGCAAGAACATCCGTGGTTACCTTCTTCATCTGCTGCTCCTTGAATCCCATGTTGAAGCAGACGCCGCTACGGACGAGCTGAACCAACCGGTTCAACACAAACTCTAATAGCTCAGGTTTCCAAACCATGGCTGGTTTGCTTGCAATCAGATATGACCGAGCATTCACAGTTGGCGCAGACAGATCAGGGGAGCCCAAATGTATGATCGCCTACATGACAAACACTAGCAGATCAATGCACTACCACTACCACATGCACATCCTTAAGCACTAGCAGATCAATGAACTATCACCACTACTAGTACCAGATCCACATCCACATCCATAAGCAGTACCACATGAATGAACTACCATTACCACATCAATAAACAGCGAGATAATTAAGAGCGGCCTTACAGTCAAAGGAGCCACACGCATGACCGAGGTCGGGGAAGCAGGGGGTCCTAGCGAAGATGCAGGCGGCACCACCGTCCCAGTGGAAGAGTCAACGGTGACAACAGTCCCCGTGGTAGAGTCAGATGCAACCTGGAAAACCTCCACAACCACCACCGGCGATGAAGGAATGTCCTACAATGGATTCGTCCCAGACCCCGCTTGTGTACCCAAAAGATCTAGATCTGAGGCTAGGTTTGCAGAAGCTTACCACAACAGAAGTCATCGACGCGCACGAAGAAGACAACCATCCTCCGTGGCCAGTAGCTACCGCCATCGTCGCCGCAAGCCTCGCCAACCGTGCTGGTGAGGTAAAGTCGGCCATGTCGCTAGATCAGGAACGGTGGATGAGCTAGAAATGGGGGGAAATGCGGGATTTGGATTTGCCGATGAGAGAGCTGCACCTATATACGGTGGTGAAAATTCAAGCGCGGTGACTGAATTCATGGCGCCGAGATTTCGCCATCCCGCGCGAGCTCCCGTCATCTCCTGCAGTGGCTCTGCAAGGACACCATGTTCTCCACTTCTGCGGAAACGGGGGTGGCTCGCCAAAGCCGAACCGGACGTTCCTCCAGGACCTGGCCCGATGGTGCTTTGAGAAACGGTTCGTGCAAAAACGCAACCTCAGCCAGGTAACCAAACGCACCGAAAAAAACTAGACCGATACCAAGGGGCACACAAGCTACCAAACGCATCCTGTCTGACGGGCGAACCAAGCAGACACGAAGCACAGACGGCAACTGCTGGCTCGCGCCAAGAGAAGTCCGGCTGCGCGTTCGGTTAATATGGTTAGTTCGGTTCGGTTAATACGGTTTTTTGGTTAATACGATTGTAATACTTCGGTAAATATGGTTTCGTATAAAAATACGGTTCGGTTTCGTTAATAACCATATAAATTCGGTTCGGTTTCGGCATTAACCAAATTAACCAAAGTTGTCGCGAATTTTTAAATAACATTTATTTTTTATGGGCATATATTTGATTTTTGTATTTTTTATGACCAAACCGATTGTGTTACAGGAGAAAGAAATGATAAATAACGAAAGTGCAGCCAAAATAAAAAAAATTGAAGCATTATTAGGAACTTGAACCCTCGACATGTCACAAATATATACATACAAGCACGTACTTACCAGTTACCACCACGCCAGAGTAGCTTCTTTGTAAAATGCACACACTATACATATATAAAAGAGGTCAACGTGAATTTGGTATGGGCCCAGAAAGCAAAGTTCTTTGTTGTGATTGGCTATTCGGTTTTATTCGGTTAAGTGGTTTTCTCGGGTTTTAACCGAATTAACTAAAGTATAAATGGTTAGCACTTTTGCTAACTGAAACCTAACCATAGAACCATAAAAACTGAAATTCGATTTCGGTTAGGTTTTTTCCGGTTCGGTTATGTGCAGTCGGAAAGAGAAGAACCCTGCGAGTGGAGATGCTCTTATGATTGCGGCTGGTCGGCATCGTGACGACGGGGCGATGGAACGGCGCGGTAGTATATTGGGAGGTGAAGGAGACGGGATGATTAATATGAGCGCCAGTCGTGCCGGTCCACGTACGCATGTGTGCGCGCCCGCGCGTTAGGTGCAGGGTGACGAGTCGTCCTCGCGGATAACTTAAAACAACTTGGCTGGCGCGGCTCGCGCAAGTTGTTTTTGCTGCGTCGGACGACAGTGAAAGAGACGGAGGAGAAAGAAGCGACGAGAGAGCGATGGAGACAGGGGGTGGCTGGCGCCCGCACTTCGTCTTGTTTAATTACGGGCAAATTGAGCAACCGGCTATGGCGGCTCGTTGGTTAGTACTTTTGCTTCTGCTGCCCACGGTTTATCTCCTACTAGATAGATTTCCTTGTTGGCTTCCATTCGGTGCCACCCCCCGCCTCCTTTACAACGACCTTGTGATGACATGTGATACCGGTTAGTTAAGCTAAAGGTGAATGAGACGAATCGGTTGCTCCGGCGACGGCGACGTCGCGACGAAGAAGAAGATTCTCGTGCTGGGAGTACATCGTTTGTTACACGGTGGCTGTGTGGATGATTATTACCGTCGCTCCGTCGAGACCATTCATAGGTACGGTAGGCTGTGGCGTGCCGAGAGCTCATTTTTTTCCCGAGCTTGCCCTGGCAGGGTCTAATGCCGAGAGCTCGTGCCGGCCCGTGGTCAAACGAGAAGCTCGATCGAGCAGCTTCCTCGTCGTCCATCTCTGGCCGAGGCCCGACCTAGTGACCTGGTTCTTGAGGCTGAAATAGCTGCACGCCGGCGAGAGTATACTATAAGGAATGTTCGCGGTTTGACGGAGCAAGAGGAGCGTTCAAGCCAAGGCAGCTCCACCTGATTGATCGTTGTCTGGTTGCGGAGCCATTCCGGGATAGGACGGGCCTAGTCTACTGGGCTAGTGGCAGCAAATTTGACGGTTTCAACAGTGAGTCGGGGAAGACGCAGTTCCTGCGGACGGGCTGGCGGCGGCGACGGCGACCCGCGCGGTTGGTGCGCACTGCGCCGCGAGAGGAACCAGCCCCAAGCTGGACCGAGCCCGCCGGCGGTCCGTTGTCTGGTTCACGGGTTGGCCGGTTTACTGCGCCCACAGGCTGGCTGGACGCCTGGACCTCGCCCACTCACCTTGGTTTCAATCTCTGTTTTTCTCCAGTCGGGAGCAGCTAACCACGCGATCCCTATTCTCCGCTCAAGGCGGGAGTGAGCGGTTGCTCCGCTCAGAGCGGGATAGAGTTGGGCCGACCCATTAGCAACGGAAATAGTTTTCCTTCGTTTTTTCTTCAGTTTTCTCATTTTCTACTGATTTTTCATTTGGTTCTGCTGATTTTTTCCTTTCAGTTTTTGGTTTTGCAAAATTTTCAAAATTTAACTTTTTCGAATTTGAACGTTTTTTAAGTTTGAACTTTGTAGATTTGAATTTTTAAAATTCGAACAATTTTCAAGTTTAAATAAAATTCGAAATTTGTTCAAATTTGTGTTTTGTTCTTATTTTAAAAATTCATATCATAAAATTGTTTAAATTCGAAATTTGTTCAAATTTGAAATTTGTTCAAATTTGAAATTTGTTCAAATCTGAAATTTTATTATATTTTATAATTCTTTATTTTTAAATTGTTCATTTTGAATTTGTTTGATTTTGAATTTTGTTCCGTTTAAAATTTTGTTCGGATTTTGAAATCTAAACTAGCCAACTGGTCGGTCAGCTCCGCTGCTGATCCTAACTTCCAAAGTACCGTGCGCGCGGGGTGGGCCGCAGCCTAGCCGAAGGCAACGTGCTCACCTTGTGTGCGGCGCCTCTGTTCGGGGCCGCCTAAGGCGGCGTAAAGGAGCCCCCAGCTAACCATCACCCCTTAGCGATGATTTATAACCATCGCTAAGGGAAAATCATTAATGGGCTTGGCCCATTAGTTCGGTTGTTTCAAAATTTACTAAATTTGAAAGGTTTAGATTTTAAAATTATCCAGATTCGAAATTTGTTTAGATTTAAAAATTGCCTAGATTTGAAATTTGCTCAGTGAAATTTACTAAGATTAAAAATTTACTTATTTTGAAATTTATTCGAATCAGAAATTTACTTAACTTTAAATTTTTCTCCACTTTAAAATTTGTTAAAAAAGAAAAAACAGAAAAAATAAAAAAAATCGAAAAATCAAAGAAAAACTGGGAGAAAACCGAAATCCAAGAAAACCCAGATTTGTTTTTGATAAAAACCGGAAAAACGGAGATCTACTGGCTCCCTGCCTGTTAATGGGCCGCAGCCCGCAGCCCAACCACTCTCCGCGAGTGAAACCACGCGGGGGCGATGGTTTATACTTTATACCCATCACCCGCGAATCCTATACACCGACCAGGTCGGTGTATACGATGTGCCGCACACCCCGACGCACCTTTTGGGCCGGCCCATGTCCCGCTAATGTTTCTTCGACTTTCCCCGTTAGCGAGCGTGTCTTCTTCTTCGGGTTCTCCGCCGCTGAGAGTTCATTCCCCGAGTCTGTTCATCCGCCGTTCTTCGCCCGAGCTCTGGTTCTTCCGGGTTCGTCTCCATTGACAGGGGTGGAAGGTCCTTCGCTGATTCTTCCCCCGAGTCTGTTCCTCCGCCCTTCTTCGCCCGAGCTCTGGTTCTTCTAGGTTCGTCTCCATCAATGGCGGCGTGGGTTTGCTAGGATGCGTTCTTTTTTTTTTAGATCCCCTAGGTTTGTTTTCTCTGTAATGAGGTTTATTTTCTCTGTAATGTGTCATGCACATGATCTCTCTCTTAGCGTTCACTCCGTAGAAGGCAACGCATAATCCCCATTTCTAGATCTGTGTTGCTGCTTCTAAGAAGACACGCATAGCTCTGTTTCGAGATCCCCCTAGATTTGTTTTTCTATCAATCGTTTGCTGCCCACAAGTACTTATAGCCTGTACAGATACACAATTTATTTTTCAAGAATAAGACAAGCATAGCTCTGTTTCTGGCTTAAGCAGCTTCATACATTTAGTAATCCGACCTCCAGTTCGATTGACGATAAAATGTTGTGTTAATGCTTCAGTTTTTCATAATTCGTACTACATAGAAGAGTTGCTTCAGGTTAGTCAAATGTTAGCATCGGGAATTTCTAAAAACTTCTCTTGCTGTTGCTAGAATCAACAGTTTGTTACGTTCTGTGCATTTAGCCATATTGCCCGAGGATTTCAATGAACCTCTATTGCCTTCCTAGCAAGATATCAGCCTGATTGAATGCATTTTTTTTTTGGTTTTGCAAAGCAAGCCATTACTGGTGGGTTTTTTTCATATGATTTTTTTAGGGGGGGTTTGCTAGGATGCATAACGTTTGGACATTCTCCTAAGCTTCCTTTGTGGCCAGCCGCTGCCCAACATCTCACACCCATGCTAGCTACACTCAAACGCCTTTCATCTGCTATTATAGTGCTTTGGCTGAATGTTTTTGTTTTTGCATAGCTTATCTAATACTGTGTTGTTTATTTTTGCATCTCGTAAGTCATGATGTTTTTAGGCTTGTTTTTTTGGGTTTTATGTCATCACTAGTAGAAAACCTCACATCCATCTAAGCCATTGGTACCGGTTCCCTTACGAACCGGTACCAATGGGGCCATTTGTACCGGTTTGAGGGCTCAGGTGGGCGAGGAGCTTTGGTACCGGTTTGGGAGGGGCTTTCGTACCGGTTCGTGTTAGGAACCGGTACGAAAGGTCTTCGGCCAAAAATCAGACGCGTGGTGGGGCCCGGGCTGGACCTTTGGTACCGGTTCGTAACACGAACCGGTACCAAAGGGTACCCAGCCATATCAAAATCGCCCAGATCGTCCCGAGCCCCCTGCTGGCTCTCATTTTTCTCTTCTTCCTCACACTCTAAATTTTTCTCCACCTCTCACACTCCAATAATCTTTATTTTTCTCCACCATTTTAACAAGATTAACGGCATACATCTATCCAAGGGTTAGCAATATCATCCTTCCTTCCGGCGTTCCTAATTTAGCTCAGTTCTTTGGTAGTTTTAACTCGTACTATTTTTGTAGTGCAATCAAGGTGTTCGATGAAATGCCTAAGTTAGTGATTTTATTTTTTTATATGCAATTTGAGCTGAAATTATGGTATGTTTTGTAGGTTTTAATTAGTATCATCCCCGTCCTCACCGCCGTCGATCGCTAGCGTCGTCCCCTAGCCGGCACGGTACCACCTCGGTGAGCCCCTCTTCTTTTTTATAAAAAACAATTAGTTTTATGTGATGAACTTGAATATTAATTAAGTTGGTCACTCATATATCCATGATGTTGTGTACTTAATGATTTTTGATATACATATAAAATGCAGATGAGTCGACAATGGATGTACGGTGACCGGTGCCATCCCGAGTTCATTACTGGCATGCATTATTTTCTCAACGTGGCTGAGGCAAACAGGCAGTCGAATGGTTTCATGTATTGTCCATGTAGTTCCTGTAAGAATATGAAGGATTACTCTACCTCGAAGACCCTTCACGTCCACCTATTTGGCGAATGGTTTCATGCCCAGCGCTAATTGTTGGACCAAGCACGGAGAAAGAGGGGTTATATTGGAAGACAACGAAGAAGAAGAGGATAGTGACAACTATCCCAGCTTATTCACTGAAGACGGTGGTAGTAGAATGGGGGAAGACGAAGCTGAAGAAGAGCTCATTTTCGATGAGCCGATTTTTGATGACCCGGATGACGATTTGGGTCGGGCCATTCTTGATGCGAAGATGAACTGCGGAAATGAAAAGGAGAGGTTGAAGTTGGAGAAAATGTTAGAGGATCACAACAAACTGTTGTACCCAAATTGCGAAAATGGTCCGAAAAAGCTGGGTACCACGCTGGAATTGCTGCGATGGAAGGCGAGAATGGTACTTCTGACAAGGGATTTGAAAAGTTGCTGAAAATAATAAAGAAGATGCTTCCAGGGGAGAACGTGTTGCCCTCTAGCACGTACGAAGCAAAGAAGGTTGTCTGCCCTCTAGGATTAGAGGTGCAGAAGATACATGCATGCATCAATGACTGCATCCTCTACCGCGGGAAGTACGAGAATTTGAATGCATGCCCGGTATGTAGTGCATTGAGGTATAAGATCAGGCGAGATGACCCCGGCGATGTTGAGGGTGAGTCCACCCCGGAAGAGGGTTCCTTCAAATGTGATGTGGTATGCTCCTATAATACCACGGTTGAAACGTTTGTTCCATAACAAAGAGCATGCCAAGTTGTTGCGATGGCACAAAGAGGACCGTAAGAAAGATGTGATGCTGAGACACCCCGCTGACGGGTCGCAGTGGAGAAAAATCGACAGAGAGTTCAAGTCATTTTCAGATGACGCAAGGAACTTAAGATTTGGTCTAAGTACAGATGGCTTTAATCCTTTCGGGGAGCAGAGCTCCAGTCCTGCATAGCACCTGGCCAGTGACTCTATGTATCTATAACCTTCCTCCTTGGTTGTGCATGAAGCGGAAGTTCATTATGATGCCAGTGCTCATCCAGGGCCCGAAGCAACCCGGCAACGACATTGATGTGTACCTGAGGCCATTGGTTGAAGAACTTTTAGAGTTGTGGCGTGACGAAGGTGTACCTGTGTGGGATGAGCACGAACAAAAGGAATTTAACCTACGAGCGTTGTTATTTGTAACCATCAATGATTGGCCTGCTCTTGGTAACATTTCAGGGCAGTCAAACAAGGGATACAATGCATGCACACACTGTTTAGGTGAGACTGATAGTAATTATTTGGGAAACAAGAATGTGTACATGGGGCATCGTCGATTTCTTCCAAAACAACATCACGTAAGAAAGAGAGGAAAGCATTTCGGAGGTGAGGCAGATAACCGAACGAAGCCTACCCGCCCTAATGGGGAAGTTATATATGATATGGTCAAGGATTTAAAAGTGATCTTTGGAAAGGGTCCCGACGGACAATCTGTTCCGCATGATGTTGACGGACACGTACCCATGTGGAAGAAGAAGTCGATATTTTGGGAGCTACCCTACTGGAAATTGTTAGAGGTTCACTCTGCAATCGACGTGATGCACGTGACGAAAAATCTTTGCGTGAACCTGCTAAACTTCTTGGGCGTGTATGGGAAGACAAAAGATACACCGGATGCACGGCAGACCAGCAAAGTATCCACGAAGGAAACAACCTGAATCCAGAGAAGTATCAAGGTCCTGCCAGCTATGCTCTTACCAAAGAGGAGAAGGAGATCTTTTTTGAAGTCCTGAGTAGCATCAAGGTCCCGTCTGGCTTCTCGTCGAATATAAAGGGAATAATAAACATGTCGGAGAAAAAGTTTCAAAACCTAAAGTCTCATGACTGCCACGTGATTATGACACAATTACTTCCGGTTGCATTGAGGGGGCTTCTGCCGGAAAATGTTCGAGTACCCATTGTGAAGCTATGTGCGTTCCTCAATGCAATTTCTCAGAAGGTGATCAATCCACTTACTCTACAAAATTTACAGAAGGATGTGGTCCAATGTCTAGTCAGCTTCGAGTTGGTGTTCCCACCATCCTTCTTCAATATTATGACACATCTCCTAGTTCACCTGGTCGAAGAGATTGGCGTTCTCGGTCCTGTATTTCTACACAACATGTTCCCCTTTGAGAGATTCATGGGAGTCTTAAAGAAGTACGTTCATAACCGTGCTAGGCCAGAAGGAAGCATCTCCAAGGGCTATGGAACAGAGGAGGTCATTGAGTTTTGTGTTGACTTTATTCCTGACCTTAAGCCGATCGGTGTTCCTGAATCGCGCTATGAGGGGAGACTGCGTGGAAAAGGCACGCTAGGAAAGAAATCAGCAACGTGTATGGACGGACATTCTTTCACTCAAGCACACTACACAGTTCTACTTAATTCCATCTTGGTGGCTCCGTACAAAGAGGAACACAAGGAGATCTTACGCTCTAAATACCCGGAGCAACGTGAAGATTGGATTGATGGAGAACACATGAAGACTTTCGGCGGTTGGTTGCAAACACGTCTCATGAATGTCACCGATGACGAGCAGCTGTACTTGTTGGCCAAGCAACCATCTTCTACTATATCGACTTTTCAAGGGTATGAGATTAATGGGAACACATTTTACACTTTTGCCCAAGACAAAAAGAGCACCAACCAAAACAGTGGTGTCCGCTTTGATGCAGAAGATGGCAATGGGAACAAGGTCACATATTATGGGTACATAGAGGAGATATGGGAACTTGACTATGGACCTAATTTCAAGGTCCCTTTGTTCCGGTGTAAATGGTTCAACCTGAAAGACGGGGTACAGTAGACCCGCGATGCGGAATGACTACGGTGGATTTCAAGAATCTTGGGTACGACACCGAACCATTCGTCCTAGCCGGTGAAGTGGCTCAGGTTTTATGTGAAGGATATGTCTAGCAAACCGAAAAAAAGAAAAGAAAGGCAAGAGGACACATCATACGATGAGCCAAAGCGGCACATAGTTCTTTCAGGAAAAAGAAACATCGTGGGAGTAGAGGACAAGACAGACATGTCAGAAGATTATAATAAGTTTGATGATATTCCACCCTTCAAGGTAAAAATTGACCCAAGCATCATCTTAAACAATGAAGATTGTCCATGGTTGCGTCGCAGTAAGAAGAAAGGGAAACGAGCGAAGAAAACTCAGAAGACTAGCTAGCTACATATAGGGATCATAACCAATATGGAAATCACTTTTGTGTAATGATGTTACTGTATGTAAGATATTAACAATGGAGATGGTTGGCTTGTTTTACTAGTTAAGTCACGGGCTTGCAGGGAAATTTTTCCGAGGCGGAACTTCCGAATATGCCATATATAGGGCATGTGCACCAAGGGCATATTCGAGAAGTTCCGCCACGGGAGATTTCCCAACCCTTTCCGCAACATTGTTAGAGGAGATGGAGTCTTCCACGGGCTTGCAGGAAAAAAATTCCGAGGCGGAACTTCCGAAGATGCCATATGGCGTGTGCACCAAGGGCATCTTCGACAAGTTCCGCCACGGGAGATTTCCCAACCCTTTCCCCAACATTTGTTAGAGGAGATGGAGTCTTCCACGGGCTTGCAGGGAAATTTTTCCGAGGCGGAACTTCCGAAGATGCCATAGGGGCGTGTGCACCAAGGGCATCTTCGACAAGTTCCGCCACGGGAGATTTCCCAACCCTTTCCTCCATCCATGGTGATGAAACTCTCCATCCATGTTGGCTTGTTGAGCTGCTTCCCATGGTGTATCGATGCTCCTTTTATAGGCGTAGCGTCCATATCCAGCCGACAGCTTTAGTACCGGTTGCACCCACCAACCGGTACTAAAGGTTACCCCCGCGTCCTTATCCCACCGACAGGGCGTCGTGCGCTACATACTTTATCTCATCGAGCAGGGCGTCCTTATCCTGCCGACAGCTTTAGCACCGGTTGCACCCACCAACCGGTACTAAAGGTTACCCACGCGTCCTTATCCCACCGACAGGGCGTCGTGCGCTACATACTTTATCTCATCGAGCAGGGCGTCCTTATCCTGCCGACAGCTTTAGCACCGGTTGCACCCACCAACCGGTACTAAAGGTTACCCACGCGTCCTTATCCCACCGACAGGGCGTCGTGCGCTACATACTTTATCTCATCGAGCACGGCGTCCTTATCCTGCCGACAGCTTTAGCACCGGTTGCACCCACCAACCGGTACTAAAGGTTACCCACGCGTCCTTATCCCACCGACAGGGCGTCGTGCGCTACATACTTTATCTCATCGAGCAGGGCGTCCTTATCCTGCCGACAGCTTTAGTACCGGTTGCACCCACCAACCGGTACTAAAGGTTTGCCTCTGTCTTCCCGCCTATTTTCTTCCCACGCTTTTCACCGGTTCCCGCCTTTGTCTTCCCGCCATTTTTCCACTATATATATGTAGGCTTGGCCACCATTTACATATCACATCTAGACTCATATCTGCAAACCTCATCATTCTCTCCCATGGCTTCCATCGCATCTCTAACCCCCCGGGAGGCGGAGGCGCTTTGCGCCTCGAACTACCCCTGCCCGCCGGGCTACCGCGTCCCGACCGGCTGGTTGCTAAGCGTCGGAGGCGTACCGGTCCCTCCAGTCCCTCTAGGTGTGGCGCGCGAGATGGCCATCACGAACCACTACTACTTCGAGCTCACGCCAGAGCAGCGGAGGAATCCCCAGTGGCATCCCGACTACAGCCCGACTTGGGAAAGCTTCTTCATCAATCGGCGTGAGAGGGCGCTTTCCAGGCATGAGGAGGGCGGTCCGCCTCCTTCGAACTTCAACGAGGCCGGCCGTCGGCTGTGGTGGCGCGGCCGGACTCTCCAGGGCGTCATGGCCTACCGTGTACCCCGCCTGCGCTACCCTCAGTCCCAGCCCACGCGTGCTCACCCGCCGACCGGAGAGTACCGCGACCCCGATGCCAGCGACGATGATGACGGCGACTACGACGACTACAGTGGCGAGTACTACAGGGCTAGGCACGAGTATGACTGAATGACTCCAACAGTAGAATTTGGCCATGTATCTTTAATTTTCAGTTAAACTATGTATTTTAATTCGAGTTCAATCGTAATAAAATTTTATTCCCGCCCTTTCTTTCCCGCCTTTTTCCGTCGTACGTGGCGGGAAAGTTTCCCGCGCGGACGGCGTCGTGGCAAGAGTAAAGAATAGAAATAGATAATATACAGAAAAGAATTAGAAAATATGTAGAAAAGAAATATAAAAAAGGATATAGAAAACAAATAGAAAAGAAAACAAACGGAAATGAAAGGGGAACGAAAATGAAAAGAAAAGAAATAGAAAATGAAAAGAAATAGAAAATGAAAAGAAAAGAAATAGAAAATGAAAAGAAATAGAAAATGAAAAGAAAAGAAATAGAAAATGAAAAGAAATAGAAAATGAGAAGAAAAGAAAAGAAACACAAAATAAAAGGAAAAAGAAACAGAAAAGAAAGAAGAAAACAGTAAAAGAAAAAAGAAACAGCAAAAGAAAAGAAAACAGTAAAAGAAAAAAGAAAACAAAAAAAAACCTTTAGTACCGGTTGGTACCACCAACCGGTACGAAAGGTCTTTCGTACCGGTTGGTGGTACCAACCGGTACTAAAGGCCCATCGCCATGTTTTAGACTTAGCCGCGCGACAGAGCCCCAAATCCTCTTCTTCCCCGCGCGACCACGTAGCCCCCGACGCCGCCGACGACGCCGACGCACTCCACGCCGCTGACGCACCCACGCCGCCGCCGACGCCGCCGCGCCGACGCAGCCGCCGCCGCCCGCAGTACCTCCCCGGCCCTCTCCTCCTTTTTCCGCCGCCCGCATCCACGCCTCCCTGCTCGCGGCCGCCGACCCTTTCGTGGTCAGCCTCGCGCTCAAGGCCTGCGCCGCGGCCGGCGACGCCGGCCACGCCGCGTCGCTGCACGCCTTCGCCGTCAGGTCCTCGGCCGTCTCCTCCGTCTTCGTCGCCACCGCGCTAGCAGACGCGCTACGCCAAGGCCGGCCGCCTCGCGCTGGCGCTCAGGGTGTGTTCGACGAAATGCCAAGCAAGAACGTGGTCTCGTGGACCACGCTCGTGGCGCGCGCCGACGCGGGCGGGCCGACGCCACGACGCGCTCCGCCGCTCACTGAGACCGGCGGAGCCGAGGCAGGTCGCGCAGTCCGCGGCTGTCGGGACGGCGCCGCCGCACGCGGCGTGGCCGTAGGCGAACGCGTTCGGGTACGGGGAGATGCTGTAGGCATCGCGGGCGCGGGACGACGGCGTGGCGGCCAGCAGGTCGGCGAGCACGTAGGCGAGACTCTCCGCGAAGGGGTCCCCGGCGCCGTACACCGCGCCGTTGCACCGCACGGACAGCGGCGTCGTGTTGGGCGCGCCACTGGCGGCCCGCGGGGAGGAGAGGACGAGTAGCAGCGCGACGGCGATGAGGACCTGGTCCTCTCTGTTGTGCGAGGACGCCATGGCTTCGTCGGATCTTGGGCTACGGGTGTGTGTGGTTGTTGGTGCTCGCGGTATGTGATTGCGAACAGCATCTATGCGTGTGAAGATAGGACGGTAAGGCCGGCCGGCCGGCCGGCGGATGGTCGTTTTCACGGGAGACTGCTCGTGTGTCTGTTTGCTTGCCTCTTGTATGACTGACCATGGGCGGACACACAGGGTGGGCCGGGTGGGCCGGGCGCTCCGCCGCTTCGCTGAGAGGTGGCTCCAGGCGGTGAGCATGGCGAGCATCATGAGCTTCTGCAGCGTGTCGGCGGCGATGAAGCGCAGGTTCATGGTGTAGGGGTCGTTGGTGGAGATGAAGTGGAAGGAGAGGAGCGGGACGGCGAAGAGCGCCACGAAGTGTGGTGAAGTGTGGGGGAGTGTTTTATTTAGGCGAGATGGCAGCTCTGGTTGGACCATCCCTTGTTCCGTTGCTGTAGTGCTAGGCGTGTATCCATACGGCGAGGGGTGTACGGTCGATATATAGACAGCCGCCGCGACATAGAGAGAAGAGCGAGAGGACGAGCGCCGAGTGTTAGGGTTAGGGTCTGTAGCGGTGCCGAGTCCGTGGCGGTGCCGCCGCGACATAGAGAGAAGAGCGAGAGGAGGAGGGGGAACACCGTGTCCGTGGCCGTGGCGGTCCGTTAGGGTTTTTTTGCTTTCTTCATTTCAATTGTTATCCATCTAGCAATCTGTTATATGATCATTACATGATGAATGAAATACAATTGCTTTCTTAATTTTGCAGTGACATTGAGGTATGGAGGACGGCACCTTCGTCCGAGATGAGGAGGGGAAGAAGCGGTGCAGCGATTGATCTATGAGAGTGCCCGTGGTCCGGAACCCGACGATGGAGATGACAACGAGTACCCCGACTTTCTGAATGATTTTGGCGAGGGACTTGAGTCTGAACAAGTTAGAAAAGACAATGAAGTGTCCATCACAAACTCCGGCGAGGTGTATATCTATGTATCAATTAGTCTGTGTTCATCCCTAGATGCATTCATTTATTTGTATTGCACTTATTAACGAATAATTTTTTCTTTTAGCCTTCTGGATCATCGAGCAAGTCTGTTAGAACAAAACGAGGCCCGACGCGGGTGCTAAAGGGCGAGGGCAGGTTAGCCCTCACGGCATTCAAGGCTAATGGTGAACCAGTGGAGCCCAAGGAGTTTTGCCGCAAATTTACAAGTCAATCCGGAGTTATTGTTAGGGACCATGTACCGATCAGCATTCAAGAGTGGCATAAGCCGAAGAACCCGGAGAGTGGTGCTACTTATGTCAACGACAACATGAAAAAATTTCTTTGGGAAACGCTACTGACAAAGTTCAGCCTACCGGAAGACATGACGGAAGGCCAGAAGGATAAAGTCAAGGAATGGACATGGAAGAAGATGGCCATACAATTCCAGAGCTTCAAGAAAAATTTATGGGACAAATATAAGAATGAAGATCCGATTATTCGATGATAATACCGAAAATCTAGTGAAGATAAAAGATCATGGGCCGCATTTAAGGAGTATAAGAAATCGTCTAAGTTTGTGTCCCGATCGAAGAAAAATACCGAAAATGCTGCAAAGAAGAAACTTCCGCATCATTTGGGGTCAGGTGGCTACAAGAGTGCCATTCCGAAGTGGACAGCGTTTGAGAATAAACTGATGGATCATGGAATCACTCCACAGACATGGGACTGGCCCGAACGGTCCAAGTTCTGGTTGTTCGCTCATGGGGCAGGGTTGGACCCAAAGACAGGGTTGATCGTTGCGAAGGAAAATGGAAGGAAAAAATTGAGGCAATTGTACCGAAGCTTGTAGATGCAATTGAAAAGGTCGAAAGGAGAGTACATTCCCGATCGAGAGAATGACGAGCTGACACTCGCTGGGGAACCCTGAACATGTTGGACAGTACGAGCTCGCCCAGGTCTCACCATGAAGGAAGCGTGGCCGGACAGCGCTGACACTTATAGAAGCCGTTCGCGAAAGAAGAAGAAGGACGCCGACATTGTAACGGAGTTGTTATCTAGGGTGGAGGCTCTTGAGAGAAATCAGAGGGCACCGATCAGCCGCTGTTTCTACAGGATCCACAAGCCGATGCTGCCCCATCTCAGCGAAGAAGCGGTGTCGGTTCCTCGCATCTTGACGGATGTGGAGGAAGCTACCCCGTGGATTATGTCACGGAGAAGACAGATTGCGAGCTACATATGTTAATCAGGACCGCGTCCGTTAAGGTGGCGGTCGGCTATGTGTACCCAAGTGAAGATGGAGCAATGCACCATCATATGCCCATTCCACCTGGTTGTGTTCGTGTCGGGGTGGATGAAGTTGTTTCGGGGTTTGAAAAAGTGGAGCTTGATATTCCTAGAGGTGAAGATGAGAGGACACCGGGCGATGTCAAGCACGGTTTCGCCCTATGGCCGAAGAAGTACGTCGTCCTTTTGCAAAGGCCACCGACTCCTACACATGAGCAGCAAATGCCATCGACTCCTCCGGTGGCAGTCCTGGTGAGCAGCCAAGTCCACACCTACCGAGAGGGACCCCAGCGTGAGTCCACCATCTCGAGATCCTCCGCGTAAGACGAGCGTCCGTTAAGCGGAACGATGCGCCGCCTAGGAAGAAAGCTAGAAAGGAGAAACAACTGCCGCCTCCCGAGAAGTTACCTTGGGAAAAAACTCCAGAGGAAAACGCGGAGGCCGTTCGGGGCCGAGGTGAAGAAAGTTTTTGCACCGAAAGTGCCGAGATACCTTTCGAGAAGACACTAGATCGGGAGAAAGTTGTGCGTACCGTTGACAATCTATATGACCCTGTACCATCGCCGCCATCCGACTATGCGCGTTCTATTGAAAGGTCGTATGACAAGATGATCGAGGCGACAAAACCCGTTAAATCGGGTATCGAGGAGATAAAAGGAATACACAAAGTGTCTACCAGCTCGGACAACAACCCGTTCAATCGGTCGCCCCTCTCAAGGTGTTTGACGGGAAGACCGTTCAAAGTTCTCGACAAGACGCAACTGATTATGCCTTAGCTGAACGAGCATATCAGTTTGTTCAAGGGAAAGATTTGGTCGAGAATCTCAGGAAGGTACCAACATGTATGCGTAACTTGCATTCGTGGTACCTTAAGGCCTCAAAGGAAGGGATCGAGACTATCATGGTGCGAGTTAGGGAAGAGCACTACTTCCGGGAGTACTTGTGTGAACGTTGACTTCACCGAACTCTTTCAGTTATATAATCTCAGGGCCCTCGACAAATCAATCATCGGTTGCTATTGTTGTAAGTGATTTATTTATTTAATTTGAGAAGTCGTTCATTGTCTGCAGATTATAATCTTTTGTGCGCTATATTATGCAGATCGAAGATGCTCGAATGCAAAAGGGACGATATCACAGACATTGGGTTCATTGACCCGAACACAATGCATGTCAAAACCATAGATGATCCCCTCTATAACAAGGATACACCGCAGACTTTGCTAAGGTTTTTGAAGCGACAACGTGACAAAAAGCTAATACTTTGGCCTTACAACTTCGAGTGAGTCTTACTGTCTTATAACACATTATATTTTGCTCACCGTATGTCAAAATTTTAACTAATGACTACATATTGAAACGTGCGTAGGTTTCACTTTATTCTTCTCGTCATCAATTTGGAAATTGGAGAAGTTGAAGTCTTGGACTCACTAAGCAAAGAAAAGGATCTATACGTGTCTTGTTTTTTAATGCTCAAGGTAATTTTAATTCTTATCGGTTTGTTTCGTTAATTTCCTGCTTTGAACTAATTGATGACTCTTTTATGCATTTTCTTTTGTCGAGCAGCGTATGGCAAACTTTCATCAAGGAAGATACGTCCCGTGAATGGCCACCGAAGCTACGATGGCGTGCGAAAGTAAGTAGTACTACCTAGGTCCACACACCTTTCAATTATCATACTTGACTATTGTTTGATTGAATTATATTCTTGTAAAGAAATGCCCGCAACAACCTCCGGGGACCGATCTCTGTGGATTCTTCGTTTGCGAGTTCATCCGCAGAATTGTCAACGAGAGAACGAATAATGAGAGAAATAAAGAGGTACAAAAACAATCTTCACAAATTTGTTTTGTTATCATAAGTTGTGCTGAGTTTCAGTAATAGTTGTTTCATGTATTCATTTGTATCTTATTCTTTTATAGTTGGCAAGAAAGCGGAACAAGCTCTCAATCGATGACCGCTTCATAGCAATAGGCGAGGAATTGGCGGGATTTTTCCTTCGGGACGTCATACCACCACTCGCAGAGCACCACAATGAATGAAGATGTACATGTTACATATATCGTTGACTCGAAGAGTACCACTATGCTACATGTAATAGACATATATAGAGTACGCCTCAGAGAGCACCACTATGCATGAAGATCGATCTTCATGCATAGTGCTACTTAATTTGCGATCTCATGCAATAACATGTGTGTTATATTATATGCACCAACTTGCTATGCATCATCTTGATCTTCATGTACTACCTAAACCCAAACGCGTTTCTGGTGCATCGACGCGATATGAATCAAACCGATATCCCTAAACCTCTCCAAAACCCTAAAAAGCCAATTCTCTGCCGCGGCAGAGATTTGGGAAAATTCCCTGCCGCGGGGGGAACCTTTGGTACCGGTTCGTATTACCAACCGGTACCAAAGATCCTTAGCCCTGAGCTCTCCTGGTGGCCCACGTGGAGGCCCGTTTTATACCGGTTCGTAAGCAACCGGTACGAAAGAGGGGGGGGCTTTAGTGCCGAATAATTTGTACCGGTTGCAAAACCGGTACGAATGGCCCTCTGGAACCGGTATAGATGAGCGTTTTTCTACTAGTGCATGATATAA
Organism: Lolium perenne; assembly: GCF_019359855.2. Taxonomy (NCBI): domain Eukaryota; kingdom Viridiplantae; phylum Streptophyta; class Magnoliopsida; order Poales; family Poaceae; genus Lolium; species Lolium perenne. The sequence continues at coordinate 210,249,635 of NC_067249.2, forward strand.
TTTTGGAATACTGGTATAGCTCTAAATATGTGTCTTTAGTTAGCAACGTGGTGGAACCTTCGCCATTTTTGCTCGCTGCATAGTCTTGTTCGTATACAAGTTTGTCTCTCATATCCACCAGCAGAGCCTCATAGAATGAACAATAAAATATTAAATACCACTACTCTCTAAGGTACTATTGGTTCAAGTGTATCACAAATTCAGTGAGCAAGGTTTATGTTTTTCTCCATACTTCTTGATGATTTTCTGTATGGTTATAGCAGATTATGGATTATCTCCTCTATTGATATCTTTTCTTTTCTTTTTTTAGACACATCTCTTTTTACGTTACTCCATGATGGTAAATTTAGAACAGATTCTTTGTTGTTACTACATGTTTGTTTATTCATCTCACTTTTTTGCTGTCTTTTTGACCTTGTGTTAACTAATTTTTTATTATTATCCAGCTTCGGAACATTTCTCTTACTCCATATAGTGATGGTCTAGCAATTATTCCAGCAGTAGTGGAGGCAGTTATTGCAGTGGTTGATAATCTGCCAGTAGCTCATTTAGAACCTCTTGATGAAGCCGTTGTTCACATTATTATTCAATATGATTTTCTGGAAGATATTGGCAATCAACATGACATTGTATGCTTCTTTTTTTCTTGTATTGTCTTGATTGCCAGTTGCTAATTTTCTCATAAAAAATCATAAATATTAATCCTTTTTGTTTATTTTGTTGCCAGATGGACCTTGCTGATTCACAATTTGACGTTGACAGTCTTGGTTCTTACACCATTGAACCTGAGGACATGTCTTGTTCTCCGCATGCATCCGCTGATTCAATTGACGGTAGGCCTGCTTATGCTGGTTTGGAACAAGCTATAATTGAATATGGCGACACATTGAATATGGCGACAACTCTATTGAAGGTATAACAAATTCGCTAATTCATTTTGATTACTGGTTACTTGGTGCTATTCACCCAAGTAGTATAGATTCAAATTTTAGTTTACTTCATCCTATGATATCCAGTCAATACACCATTATTATTGTTACGTGGCTGCTAAGGTTTGGGAGGGAGAGAGAGGGCTGCGAGGGCGCGAGGAGGCCAGCCGGGGGCCTTTTGCCCACGGCCGGGCAAGAGGGAAGGGATTTCCTTCTTAATTCTTGCTTGATTAGATTGATACGTTTCCTCTCCTTATATAGAGAGGTTTACTTGACGCTTAAGCAAGCGACCCTTATCTTTAATTAACCCTAAGACTAACGGGCTATACCGCCAGCCCAAGCCCATTACGTACTCTAACACTACACCCCACCTGGACATGCAGCTCGTCCTCGAGCTGCAACCTAAACACACCATGACTCGACGCAACACAAACCTAACACCTAAAAACGAGCCTTTTACATCTCGGCTTGTTTTATTACTCTCAACCTGAAATGGACTGGGACGCTTTATTGTTGACCCCTGAACATAAAGTGGACACCATCCGCCCGTCGGACGTGCACCTATATAGCCACCTGGATCCCATGGAAACCAGCGGGACAAAAGGAGCCCGCGCGGCGGCCGGCGGCGGAATGCAGTGGTGCTACGCAGTGCGTTCTTGTCGGTGACACCATGCCTTCTCCCCGCCGGATGACTGTCGATGGCGCAGACTTTGAGGTCGCTGCCCGCGGAAAAAACAGCATGTCCACCGCCCGTGGGGGAAACCGCACGCCCAAGATCCCCGATGCAGCGGACGAGATCGAGGTCCGTTGCGCAATAAAGCGCAACTTGGAGGAGCTGCAGCTGCAGATCACGCATCTCCCGTACACGCCGACGCACTAGGAGGCCGCGCGCAATAGTCTGCAGCCTCACCGCCACCGACACGTGGCGGATAGCGATCCAAGCCGGAAGCAGTGACGGCGACGGAGGGAAACGGACCTGGTGGAAGGGCATCCCGGGCGGTGTCGATGTAGAGCCCGGGGCCATGGTCGCTCCCACACCGCCGAAAGGCAGGGACGGCGTCGATGGCGGCAGCCGCTGCTGCGGTGTTGGTGGCGACGGCAGCTGCTGTTGCAGCTGCAGCTGCCCACCGAACGGCAGGGACAATGTCGGTGAGGACAGCAGCTGCAGTGGCGGCGTTGGTGGCGGCGGCAGCTGCTGTTGTTGCTGCTGCAGCGTCCCGGTGGGGAAAAAGGCGGCCGGCTGCTGGAGAAGAGGGACCCCTGGCGCCGAGGTAGGGGGGGCGGCGCCGGGTGCTGCAGCGGGGCCACGGCCGCGACGGGGCCCGTGAGGGGCTGGGACGGCCACGGCAACCAGGGCTGCGGCGCCGGCAGCTGCAGCGAGGCCACGGCCGCGACAGTCATCCGGCGGGGAGAAGGCATGGTGTCACCGACAGGAGCACACCACGTAGCACCACCGCATTCCGCCGCCGGCCGCCGCGCGGGCTCCTTTTGCCCCGCTGGTTTCCATGGGATCCAGGTGGCTGTACAAGTGCACGTCCGACGGGCAGATGGTGTCAACTTTATGTTCAGGGATCAACAATAAAGCGTCCCAGTCCATTTCAGGTTGAGAGTAATAAAACAAGCTGAGATGTAAAAGGCTCGTTTTTAGGTGTTAGGTTTGTGTTGCGTCGAGTCATGGTTTGTTTAGGTTGCAGCTCGAGGACGAGCTGCATGTCCAGGTGGGGTGTAGTGTTAGACTACGTAATGGGCTTGGGCTGGCGGTATGGCCCGTTAGTCTTAGGGTTAATTAGAGATAAGGGTCGTTTGCTTAGGGGTCAAGTAAACCTCTCTATATAAGGAGAGGAGACGTATCAATCTAATCAAGCAAGAATTAAGAAGGAAATCCCTTCCCTCTTGCCCGGCCGTGGGCAAAAGGCCCCCGGCCGGCCTTCTCGCGCCCTCACAGCCCTCTCTCTCTCTCCCAAACCCTAGCAGCCACATAACACTAGTGTTAGAGTACGTAATGGGCTTGGGCTGGCGGTATAGCCCGTTAGTCTTAGGGTTAATTAAAGATAAGGGTCGTTTGCTTAAGGGTCAAGTAAACCTCTCTATATAAGGAGAGGAAACGTATCAATCTAATCAAGTAAGAATTAAGAAGGAAATCCCTTCCCTCTTGCCCGGCCGTGGGCAAAAGGCCCCCGGCTGGCCTCCTCGCGCCCTCGCAACCCTCTCTCTCCCTCCCAAACCCTAGCAGCCACATAACACTTGGTATCAGCTTTCCCGGGTTCGATCATGTCCAGCCCTCCACCAAGTTCTTCCCACCCGCCGCCGCCGCACTCCGACGTCCCCACCGTTCTCTCCCCGGCGGAGATCACCGCAACCCTACGCGATCTAGCCACTGCGGTCCAGGAGATCCACCTCTACTTGGCCGGCCCCTACGGGCCGCCACCGGCCGCGCCACCAGCCGCCACCACCGGGCCGCTGCTCCTGCCGTGGCAGCCGCAGCATCTGGCGGTCTCCGCCGCGGTCGCCGCCACCACTCCGCCCTGGTTGTCGTGGCCGTCCCAGCCCCCGCGGGCCCCGTCGCGGCCGTGGCCTCGCTGCAGCTGCCGGCGCCGCAGCCCTGGTTGCCGTGGCCGTCCCAGCCCCTCACGGGCCCCGTCGCGCCTGTGGCCCCGCTGCAGCACCCGGCGCCGCCGCCCCCTACCTCGGCGCCAGGGGTCCCTCTTCTCCAGCAGCCGGCCGCCTTTTTCCCCACCGGGACGCTGCAGCAGCAACAACAGCAGCTGCCGCCACCACCAACGCCGCCACTGCAGCTGCTGTCCTCACCGACATTGTCCCTGCCGTTCGGTGGGCAGCTGCAGCTGCAACAGCAGCTGCCGTCGCCACCAACACCGCAGCAGCGGCTACCGCCATCGACGCCGTCCCTGCCTTTCGGCGGTGTGGGAGCGACCATGGCCCCGGGCTCTACATTGACACCGCCCGGGATGCCCTTCCACCAGGTCCGTTTCCCTCCGTCGCCGTCACTGCTTCCGGCTTGGATCGCTATCCGCCACGTGTCGGCGGCGGTGAGGCTGCAGACTGTTGCGCGCGGCCTCCTAGTGCGTCGGCGTGTACGGGAGATGCGTGATCTGCAGCTGCAGCTCCTCCAAGTTGCGCTTTGTTGCGCAACGGACCTCGATCTCGTCCGCTGCATCGGGTATCTGGGGCGTGCGGTTTCCCCCACGGGCGGCGGACATGCTGTTTTTTCCGCGGGCAGCGACCTCAAAGTCTGCGCCATCGACAGTCATCCGGCGGGGAGAAGGCATGGTGTCACCGACAGGAGCGCACTGCGTAGCACCACTGCATTCCGCCGCCGGCCGCCGCGCGGGCTCCTTTTGTCCCGCTGGTTTCCATGGGATCCAGGTGGCTGTATAGGTGCACGTCCGACGGGCGGATGGTGTCCACTTTATGTTCAGGGGTCAACAATAAAGCGTCCCAGTCCATTTCAGGTTGAGAGTAATAAAACAAGCCGAGATGTAAAAGGCTCGTTTTTAGGTGTTAGGTTTGTGTTGCGTCGAGTCATGGTGTGTTTAGGTTGCAGCTCGAGGACGAGCTGCATGTCCAGGTGGGGTGTAGTGTTAGAGTACGTAATGGGCTTGGGCTGGCGGTATAGCCCGTTAGTCTTAGGGTTAATTAAAGATAAGGGTCGCTTGCTTAAGCGTCAAGTAAACCTCTCTATATAAGGAGAGGAAACGTATCAATCTAATCAAGCAAGAATTAAGAAGGAAATCCCTTCCCTCTTGCCCGGCCGTGGGCAAAAGGCTCCCGGCTGGCCTCCTCGCGCCCTCGCAGCCCTCTCTCTCCCTCCCAAACCTTAGCAGCCACATAACAATAATAATGGTGTATTGACTGGATATCATAGGATGAAGTAAACTAAAATTTGAATCTATACTACTTGGGTGAATAGCACCAAGTAACCAGTAATCAAAATGAATTAGCGAATTTGTTATACCTTCAATAGAGTTGTCGCCATATTCAATTATAGCTTGTTCCAAACCAGCATAAGCAGGCCTACTGTCAATTGAATCAGCGGATGCATGCAGAGAACAAGACATGTCCTCAGGTTCAATGGTGTAAGAACCAAGACTGTCAACGTCAAATTGTGAATCA